>NW_025763628.1:0-600000 GCF_021052385.1 Filobasidium floriforme | reverse complement strand
AGGGAGTAGAGAGGAAGAAGAGTAGGCTGGATCAGCACATGTAGACCCAAGATGAGGCTCCATTGCTCGCGTGAGCTCGGTTCTCACCTTCACCACCCATTTTTGCTGTCTATTTCGCTATGCTTTCTGTCTTCTTGCTTGAAGGGTCCAATTAGGGATCGAGCGGTGTAGATTCTAGTACTATATGACTATATGATGGGATGACCGATTTCTCAAGGAGGGTATGGTTCAACTTGAACGAGCATATTCACTTCGACAGCGGGCATCATCGTCGTCATTCCCCAGGAGGAGAAGGGGGGCGCGAAGCTGATCGGTGTGCGAAGAGTCTCAGGTCAGAGCGAGACGAGGCTGGCGTCGAAATCTATCGTCTAGGAAAAGAAGCTAGGTCCCTTAGGGGCGGAGTTAGGCGTTTCTACGTTCACTAGGCTGCCCAGCCAGCCACGTCTTTGACATATGACAAGCGGGACATGTCCGGTACAAGCCGCCATTCGTGTCTTGGAGGCCGTCATTCCGTATGAGTCCTTAGTCGTCGAGGTGCGCGGGCGGGACTAGAGCTCTCAATTGACCAGCGCGAACATGACTCCTTCCTCCTTGCTTCCCATCGCTTCGATCAGGTCGATTCCACTTGGCGAGGACGTGATACTCATCACGCAGGAAGTGCCCACGAAAGTGGTCCCTATCCGGTTCGCAAAATCATGATGTTTAGCACGTGCACCTTGCAAGCCGTTTTTGTTTCCCTCCGACTTACCTCTTTCGGTGCCTACCCGGTTGCATGCGACGAACACCACATCCTTCCCAGGCTGGACATCCTTGAGACCGTCAGGCGTATATGTTGGGGTGGGATCGTGCAAGGGCATCAACCTGTGCGCCCAGTAATTGAGGGTAGACATTTCCGGCCCGTCTTGCGTTTCTTCAGTCTTTGCGGATGAAGGCGCGTCTAATGGAGGTTCGCCTGGAGGTTCTAACCAATTCATCCTGTATGAACCATCAATCGAGGTCAGGATGAGCTTTCCTATACGGTATTGCAAGGCAAGGTCAGGTGTCAAAGGCTCACGGTACGACTAGCAAGTCGGCCCTAGTCTTCCGGACAAAGTTGCCCAGTTCGTATGCATCAAATGGGGCCAAGAAGTCTTTCGGGTTCATATCTATGTGTCATACGTATCTGTCAGCTTGCGTTTTAACTAAGAGGTATGAATCAGGGGATTGGGAGAAAAGTTCAACTTGCCCATGCATATTCCGATTACTGTTCGACCCAAAGGTTCAGGTAGGTCTAGCACTTTGAAGCCATCGCCTGTCAACAAGAAAGCCGATTCCATCAGTTCTGATCTTCGACCTGTGCGATGGAATCCCAGAAGAGGAAGACGTGGATATGGGCTCACCTTCCTTGGCCCATGTCTTGTCTGTATCGAACAAAAAGCTCTTGCGGTACGTATCGTAGACGGTGCCTTGCGGCGACACAATGACAGCAGAGTTGTAAGCCACGATTCCTTCCTCCTCTCCGTCACCTATTGTCGAGCCTGTTTGTCCTCCCTGTCGTGCTACCCCTGCGGTCTGCTCCGTGGTCTCTCCATCGTCATCTTCATCCTCCACGTCGTCGTCTTCCGTGGTATCCATCCCGGCTGATACATGACTCTTCTCTGGATACCCAGCGACGACCCAACATGCGCATCTTCTCGCCAGTTCACTACTGAGCGTAGCTGTCGGCCCTGTCCTCGGATTCTCCAGTACGCTGGCGATCTCGGAGGACGATTTGTACATGTACCCCGTCAGGCACATTTCGGGGAGGACGAGCAGGTCGATCTTGTTTGGTTGGATTCTATAGGTATTGAGAGTTGATACGGGGATGAAGAGTGAGCTTGGACAATTCCTGTGGGCAAGCCTCGCATACGATCGACAGGACTGACCGGCTCGTCAGCTCTCGTATCCGTTTAGCATTCCCCTCGACATCCCCGAGCTACCATGTCCCAACAAGATCAGAAGTTCAGCTCGATATTGACGATCATGGCACTGTAGTGGATGACCGGCTACTTTACCTTTGGGTCGAACTGCACGCACGCTACCGTCAACGGCTTTCTTCGGTAGCCCGGTGCGGGTCGGGTCGAGCTCGAGCTGCTGGACATGGATCGTGATTGCGGTCGTAGGCGTGAGATGGAGGAGAGGCGAGGCAGGCGGGAATGTGGGCTTAATGCAGACAGTATGGTAGACGAGCTATCTGATGGTATCGACTTGTTGCTGTTTAGCTTACTTGGGCTGGCGCTGGAGAGCGATCTGAGCTTTGCTTTTCCTTCTCATTCGGTCCCATCGACTTGGTGATCGGTCGATCCCCGCCGCGTCGGTCAAGTCCGAATGACGATGACGAGCCGTTTCATAGCGAACAAGGTTATCGTTTCAAGACGAAACGACTAGACAACCATGCGGACATTTTAGATTGCGATGAAGTATTTCCATGCTTTTCCACGTTGGAACCCATATGTAAGCTCAGTTCCCAATCTCCCGTTCATCTTGTGCTATTTCTACCAAGCTTCGGACCACACCTTACTAATCAATCACGAGATCACGATTCATGTCGAAACACCGCTATAATTGTGATCGCCTGGCGCGTTAGTGCCGGGCAGGGTTCAGTGATCATCGTCAGATGTGCAGCGGTCTGACACTGATTCCCTGACCGGTAGTTAAATTCGGTGCAAGCTCGATAGGTCACACAATCCTTTGCGCCTGGAAGCTTTTCGCATGCCGTTATCACTTAACAGGCGAGTCACGATAGGGCAAAACTACAAAAACGCTCTAGGAATCGAATGGATCGTGCTCTACTCTGTTCTGGCGGAGAGGGATTACCCAAGGCGAAGGGACACGCAGTCTTTGAGATGGTCCGAGATCAAGATCTTTGCAATACGTGTTACGTTGGAAGGACGTGAAACAAAGACATAACTCGATTGCCGCTATGCCACTTGCTGACCTATGTCTGCGACACCCAAGAGCAGGTCTCTATAGCGGTCAGAGCGGGAATCGAGACGAGAACGAACCACATGACGGCGAGGGCGAGCGTGATTGGGATTCAAAATCCGGTGGATTTTGATCTCGACATGGTGATGGCTACGTTTCGCTAATTCCAGAACTGAACACGTCCGCATGCAACCCAGAGCAAGCCATGACCTGAGTATCACGTCAAGGCCTGGGCTGATTAGTGGAAGAAAGTTAGCGATCATGTTCCGGTCGGAACATGACAACACTTCCTACAGGGGCGTTCATGCTGAGACGAAACAGCGAGCGAAATATCTTATCGCTGAGAAGGTGTCCTGCCCCACGGGGACCTCATTGCATAGCCACAAGGCTACTAAACGTTGCCTGTGGAATCCAGCTCTGAGCTTATACAAAATCATCAAAACCGGATTTTGCTGGAATGATGGTCCTCAGGACGACAGTTCCGAGGTAGCCTTCCGACTGGCCATTCGGAACATGAAAGATGCGTCTATATGAACTATGCGCTTTGCGTCACATGGCGAACGACCGGGCTTACAATCAGATTCATTCGAAATCCAACACGGTGTATACTGGGCTATATCGCTAGAGCCTGAGTAGACCACGGATATACAGTGAGTATATCGTGAGCATTTAACCGTATCACCGCAACAATGTAATATAGTCTTTGCTTTGCGCTGTGTAGCACACTCAAACATCATTAAGGGGCGTCCGATCCTGAAGTCATACTTGTCATCATGGATGGACAAAACGACCACAACCACGATCATAACAAGCAAAGATGGTACAAGGTCAAGGACTTGAAGGACGACCTCAAAGATCAACTAAAAACCTTGCCATACCCCATTTGACCTTGTAATAGTCTGTCCTTGGCAGTAGAGGGCCTCATCTTGCTCTGCCAGACTAAGCATCCGGATCTGCAGGAATGCAACAATTGTCATGTTGTACACTGATCATCCGAGAATTACAGTCGTGACTCTCCAGAGTACATGCCGGACAAGGAGGAGATTGAGATGAGGAGGATTTGGCATGCAGGAGAGCTAGTATAGCGAAGGGTCAAGCTCATCAAGCTGCAAGGAGCACAGGAACATCCAGGGATGTCTATCGACTCTGGATACTATCATTGAAGTCAAGAGCACCCTTTTCCAACCCTTGAGGAACTACAACAGGTGGTAATCCTTTTGACCCGCAAACAGGACGAGGCGGCGGCTCAGGTGACACGAGCAGACGAGTTGGAGGTCCTGATCCAGCAGGCTCAAGCGGACCTTTCTCATAAGCAGGCTCAGCTGGACCTGGCCGAGCGAATGAACCAGAATCTTCAATGCCAGGCAGTGGATCAGGCCGCTGAATCAGAGCGATCGAAACAGGCCGAGATTCAGCAGCTGCAGAATGTCATCATTGGGCTGTGAGAGCAGGTTACCGAATTGAGTAAAGTCATAGGGGTCAAGGATGATCTGCTGCAATCCCGACATGACGAGATCAAGCGATTGCGAACGCTAAAAACGTCAGCCTTGAAGGTGGGTCTGCTCGCAATGTGGATCCATGTTGGCAAAGTCGAGATGGCTGACTTTACAGCTTGTGATTGCAGGTTGATAGTAAATAGGGTTTATCGAAACGAAGCGCGTGAACCTTTCATGCGTCAGAGTGACTGTAGTAGTACGACTGAGGAAGTACAACGGGAAGTAAGGTATCACATATGTATCTACAAGCGGTGAAGCACAACAACGGGATATCAAACACGTATATAGACAGCAGGGTCAAAGGATACAACCAGAATCTTTTCCTAAACTGATTCTCAAAAAAGATCTCATCAGACCGCCTGCATCCCAGTCCCTTCTTCCGCCACGGCTCTATTCGCTCGTCTCTCCACCCTTCCCGTACCCGCGTCGAGTGCGATCTCGCCGCCTCGACCTTCTTGACCCGTCGCGACTCCTCCAGCTCCAGGAGCTAATCCAGGCTCTTGGGTCGGTCCAGCGTTCGCCCCTGTCCTGACACCGTTTCTACGAGGATGAACGTGTCCACCACCTCCCCGAGCAACGTTTCGGTTCGCATGGGCATTGGGTGCACGTCGGAGCCGTTTGACCGCTTCGAGCGTCCCGGCTCCCGCTCCTGCACGAGTTCCTGCTTTAATCCCGGACTTGCCGAACAAAATTGATCCCAAGGTAGTCCAGACTTTCTTGAAGTACTTCCCAAGCTTTCCCCCGAGAACGAAGACGACGAGCATCCCCACGACCCAGATGAACGTATCCAGCACCAAGAGCGAGTCTAGCGTGTCCGGGAGGTTGTAAGCCCGGAGCGTTGGAGCGGGGATGAGTAGTAGACGGACGATGTGAAGGTAGAGCTTGATCGGGGATGGAATGAGAGGGGATGAGAGAGTCGGATGAAGCAGCGCTCGGAAGATTGGGTTGAGGGCCGGAAAGTCAACTGGGGTAGGCGGGGTGGTCGGGGTGACCTCCGACTGGGCTGCGGACGATGGCGAGGGCTGGGACTCTTGCTTTTCGGCTTGATTTCCGCCAGTTCCAACATCCTCCTGACCAGCCGATTCCATGCTGATGGCCTCTTCCTTCCCAACCTCCTCTTCGCCCACCTTCTCGTCTACCGCCTTGGTCCCTTTCACCTCGCCCTCCTCCCCGACCGACCCCGCAGTTTCGACCTGCTTTGGCTCCTCTTCCTTCTTGCTTTTCAAAGCTTCCTCGTGGTCTCTCATGATATCCCGGTTGGAGCGGGCACAAGTCGGACAGACGTACGCTCCCGAGCTATGGCAGCGGAAAAGAGGTAATTGGAGAAGGGTGTCGAAAGGAAAGGTCGAGACAAAGCAGAGTACGTAGAATCAGCCATCGGTTGCTCCGGAAGTCGGCCCACATTGCCGAAACTCACATCCCAGCCAACCTTCTCCTCTCCTCTCCTCCCACTTTCAGACCCCCATAGCCCGACTCGGCCTCGGGCCCCGTCGCATTCCAGAATCCACCCAAGCCCACGACGACGGTCCTGATCCCCCAGATCGGTCTCCATGATGACGTATGGAAACTCGTGACGCCATCGATGCAGATGTTCTTTTGCGTCTCGAACCTCCCCGAATGGGTCAGGATCTGGATGTCTGGTGGGGAGAGAGGGTAGGTGGGAGGGAGGATCACGCGGGCGTGGTAGATTCCTGCGAACATGGTTGCGCAAGACACAGCGGGATGAGCAAAGAAAAGGATCAGATATGCAGAGATATCAGCCTTGAGAAGCGATAATGACCTCGCCGTTGATCGTCAATCGGGAGCATACCTCCTTGATAATCGCTACCCTCCGCACCCTTCATCGTAACGTGCCAATCGAACAGATCATCCTCCAAGGGTGCGGCCACGAAATCCTCTGGAGGATCCAGGAGAAACTCTTTATGTTCCTGCAAGATCCTCTTGATAGCCGTCGAGCGGGTGTTGGCCTTGGGTGGCATGATGGTCGGCGAGCTTGGTACGGAAAGGCCGTAACTGATGAATAGCTGATTGTGGCGAGCGTCGATCGACTGATGATGTGGAAGCTCGATACAGGCCACAGGAGATTGCCGTTTTCGATATTTTGACTGTCACGACCTGTGCTTGAAGAGTTGGACTCCTGTTATATTTCTCCCTTTGTATGTGTAACTCTTTGAACAAGTCATTCGACAACCACACACTCTGGCACTGTGCACTCTATCAAAGGGCGGAGGTTGCTCCGAGGAACCACGCACCTTGATTTGCTTCCGAATGCTTCCGCCCGTTCCCCCTTCGGCGCGGTCGGGGCCACCTCATCATCAGATCATCATCAAGAGCCTCGACACACAATTGCATGGTCGTACTCGTCGACAAGCATGACAAGGTCATGGTCACACAATCTAGCATCAGTCAGTCAGGGAATCGCAATGGCAGAACCAAGATCACCGGTCAGGGAACCAGAAGTTGTCTTTTACGACGCGCCTTGTGAGCTATCCCTGCGAGCTCAATATATGACATGCTGCGACCGCGACATGCTTGGCTGACTACGACCGTTGACCCGAACTTTTCAGTTCAACTGTATGGACTGGGTTTCAGCAACTCTTCCTCGCATCCTTCAAGAGCTGCTGTGACCTCGTTCATCCCGACATCAAGCTCGAACAAGATTCAGATCATCGACCGACGAGCTTACGACCAGGACTATGAAGACGAGGACGATGATGATCGGGCCAACTACGGTTACAACAGCAGCAACAATAACAACAAAAAGCCTCAAGCGAAGCCGGATTACAACCTCCTCGCACAAGCTTCTCATCCTTTCCCACCTACCCGGGTCACTTGGGAACCTCGACCTGCCACAAACTCCTCGTCATCTTCTTCCCGGCTGACAAACACCGGCACAGGGGAAAGACAGACGGAACTCTTAGCTACTACCGGGGATGCACTCAGAGTGTGGGAAGTCGAGACTTCAATGGACGGGTGGGCGGAGCCGAACGACGTGGGGGACGGGGGTAGCGAGGATGACGAGGATGGAGATCGATTCGGATATCGACGGGATAGGGATCGGGCAAGGGTCGGGTATGGTGGAAGGCAAGGGGAAAAGGTCAGGTTGAGGGAGAGGAGCAAGTTGACCAATGTGAGTCTTATAGAGGTATCGCGTGGCATGTTAATTCCCTCCTGACCATTCACTGACCTGTTGATTAAACATACTTCCCCCGGCCCACAGGGCAAGGTTCCCGCCAATCAAGTCCCTCCGCTCACCTCCTTCTCATGGTCCGACCACTCTCCCAACCTCCTCGTAACCTCGTCCATAGACACCACCTGCACCCTCTGGGATATCCACACCTCCACTGCCCTGACCCAACTTATCGCTCACGACCGAGCCGTCCATGACGTCTCCTTCCTTCCCCACTCATCCGACGTATTCGTCAGCGTCGGTTCCGACGGGTCTCTCCGAGCGTTCGACCTGAGGGCTTTGGAACATTCGACCATCTTGTACGAGGATCCCGGGAACAAACCGTTGATGCGGGTAGAATTTGGGAAGAAGGAACAGCATTACTTGGGGGTGTTTGGGATGGGAGAAGAGGCGGTGCAAGTTTTGGATATGAGGAGTCCCGGGGTGCCCGTCGTAGAGCTAAGGGGGCACAAGAAGGGGAGAGACGGGGCAGTGAACGCGATCGCTTGGGGATGTGAGGGCAGAGCGAGTACGGGGGGTGCCGGGTGGCTGGCGAGTTGTGGTGAGTCGTCGGCTCATGGCTCACGAGTGGCAGATCGAGCGGAAAAAAGAGGCTGATCATATGTTCGACTCAGGCGACGACGCTCAGGTCTTGTTGTACGACTGTACGCAACCCTTGCCTTACCCTCAATCATCTTCCAACCCTTCTTCCGCCGCTTCCTCGCCTGCCAATTTCACCCCTCCTCCTCCTGCAGCGGGACAAGGCAAATCGGGCACGGCCCCAGGGAAATCTTCCTCTTCCACTCATCTCTATCCTACGAAATCCGGAGCGAGCACGCCAGGCGCGGGCCAGAGCCGGACAACGTCCCGAGGCGGGACCTCATCATCCACCCAACCCGCCGTTGTACCCAAACGGTACCCCGTGAGGGCGTGGAACAACCAGCTGGACGGGTTCTTGTCCTCGTCCCAGGTCGGGAGCGCCGAGTTGAACAACCTCGCGTGGGGTTGTGAGGGGCAGAACGGGCAGGGCGTCTGGTTGGGAGTTGTCGGAGGGAGGCGGTTGAGTTGTTTGAGGTTCTGATCCGTTCATGTGGAAGGGATGGGGTTTCGACCCGTTTGGGATTCGGCTGTCGTGTTCATAGTCATACAGTAGTCGTGTACGGTTTTGGGAGTTGTGGGGTCCGAGATCATGCATGGATCAGAAGAGAACATGTTACCGATGACGTAGCGATCGACCGTTATCAACGACGATTTGCATCCGCTCAACCTCGCTCTCCTTGGCGTTCGTCTGCGCGAATTGAAGGATCAGTTCGACATCAGTTCATCGGCAAACACGCAATAGGATCTAGAGCCAAACTCATAGAGAGAGACTCGGGCCGATTCCAAACGAATACAGATAGGCAGCGGAATAGCCACTCCAACCATGTCAGGGGGAACAGATGCCGTCCCAGGTGAGCCTCTAACCGCCTGCTTCACAAACGTGCGGTCCTCTGGCTGACACCCTGAATCCTCGGCGTAATGACACGACACAGTCAAGGTTCTCTTGATCACCGTCTTTCAATCTATTATCGAGGTCGTCATCCTATGTGCGGCGGGCTATATCTTGGCTCGAGCCGGAATTCTCGACAAGCCTACCCAGAGAAAGCTCAATGTCGTCAACGGTGAGTCCTGGTCTGATCATAGGGTGGAATGCCTTTAGGTTGAATATCGAGAGCTGATTCGACGTTTGGCTTGTAATTTCGACGGGCAGTCTCGTTGATGACCCCGGCATTGCTGTTCTCCAAGGTGGCCTTCTCGTTGACCCCTTCAAAGCTCAAAGAAATGTGGATCATCCCTCTCGGGCAAGTCCGCAATCCCGCAGCACCTCGTCTTCTGCCTTTAACCGCAGAACACACAATTAACTCTGGATTCGAACCTCTATAGCTTCTTCATTGTCACGATCGTCTCGGCTGGGGTGGCGTTCGGCTTGGGTACGGTGTTTAGGTTGAAGAAGAGTCAGAGGGCGTTCGCCATGTGTGCGAGCATGTTTCAGAACAGCAACAGTCTGCCCATCGCGTTGATCCAGGTGGGTGCCGGTTGCCTTGTCCGAAAGCCAATACAGAGAAAAAGGCTGACAGATAGATGTCTCTTTCCGCTCTCTTTTCCTGCTGGGCATTCGGCCGAGTAGTCGCTTGTCGTCGAGGTGCCTGGCTTGAAATGGGGTGATGATGACACCAAGGATGCCATGCTCGGTCGAGCTTTGGCCTATCTGGTCGTTTATTCTACTCTGGGTATGATGGTATGTACCGACAGATGATGGAAATCGTGTCACCCGGCCACAAGCTGACATTGTGCGAGCGCAGTTACGATGGTCTTACGGCGTCAAGCTCCTTTCGAGCGCCGATGAAGAGCAGACGGATGTCACCACGGAACAGGTCACCAACACTATTCTCACGGAAGAACCCCAGACCCTTGACAACCCGGGCAGCGGCGAGCCTCATCCGGCGGCGAGGGAGACGGACCCGTTGTTCTCGAGCGTCGATCGTATCAAGGCCGACGAGAGGGAGGAGACTGCGAGCAGGTCATCCGCGGATGGGTGGAAGCCTAGTGTGGGGTCTCCCGGTCTCAACGGAAGTGGGAATGGCGCCTTGCCCATCTCGGCCCATACGCTCGAGACGGTTCGGGAAGGTCGACGATCGAGTCCCAGCCCTAACGCTCGGACGACTTCTTTCGGTGCCGTTCACGGAAGTGGACCCGGATCTCGACCTTATCCTCGTCGACCTAGCCAGATGAGCCGAGCCGAGAGCGGGAGGGAGTTCTGGGGTCTTCCTCAGGCTGGACAGAGTCGGGCGGATCAGAAGCGGTACGGCCAAAACGGGACGTTGCATGATCATCAAGAGTCTTGTGGCGATACCAGCGATAGCGAGGACGAGGACCAGGCGGATTCAGAGGATGAGGAATGGGTGAGTCTTAAGACTCTGGGGTAGCCGTAAAGAGCCGGACTTGGCTGATGAACGCTTTCATTGTGCGATGCAGGGCGACCGCAATCTCCCTTACACTCGCCGTCGTCAGACCTCGGCTCCGTCGCACACCCGCCTGGGTGCCTTTTGGCGTCGGACGAAACACCGAACCAAGTCGATCCTCCGAAAGGTCAACGAGTTCCTCACGGTCCCCATGTACAGCGCTCTGTTGTCCATCTTTATCGCGTTGATCCCGCCCTTGCAGAGGTTGTTGAACGAGGCGAAGCCGTTGACTCAGGCGATCAAGAGCGCTGGGCAGTGTTCGAGTGAGTTTAGGTACAAAGATGGTCGGATCGACCAGCGCACTAGGCTAAACTAGCCATCTTGATACCTTTCGCAGTTCCCTTGACTCTGGTCGTGCTCGGTGCATTCTTCTACAACCCTCCAACGCCTGCTGCTTCTACCGACAAGAAACCCAGCTCTGACAACGCCAACGGTAACGGCAACTTCTTGCAACGCAAGATCGACGCGATCAAGAACCCTCGTGCGAGCACGACCCATCCGGGAGAGAACAGGACGGTCTTTGTGGCGGTGATCAGTCGAATGATCTTGGTCCCTGCAATCTTGTTGCCTGGGGTCGCATTGGTGGCGAGGTACGATTCGTTCGAGGCCGCGGCAGATCCGGTGTTTGTGGTGAGTCACCCCAACTTCTTTTTGACTCGGGATTTCGTGCCTCATCCCGGATGTAAGTTGATATATTATCGTCCCCAGCTCGCAGCCGTCTTGATCATCTCGTCGGTAAGTCGATACGGAACGAAGTCTCCTGCCTCTCTACTTTCATTCCTGCTAATCCACGCTTCAATTCTACAGCCCCCCGCCTTGACCTTGGCCCAGATCACTCAGGCGGCCTCGGGTGATGCCTTTGAACGTCTGATCTCGAAGACTATCTCGTGGAGTTACGCCATCTTGACCCCTCCGTTGACGTTGGTGTACGTCGTGTTGGGGTTAGTGTTTGGGCGATTGTAAGAAGAGGCGTGCGCGAAGCGCGAGGGCGCGAGCAGGAAGGTTTTGGTTTCATGAACCGCAGGCTTACAACGACAACAACTACTACTTTACATACCTCGAGGCAGAGAGCACAGTCTATATTATCACACACTGTCCTTGTACCCCATGTCTGGCATGTCTAGGGGCATGTCCATCATCATACACGAGACGATGACCGACGCATAGGGTCTGCCATCGAATAGACTCTCTACCCCGTGGGGGTGAGGCCCGACTCGTTGTGCCCGGTCTACCTCCCTCCCCTCCTCACTCCCCGGTCTCGCTCCAAGGTCGGCAGGATCGGTCAAACGACCTCGACGGGGGTCGTTGCTCTGCTATTGTCTGACACTAACCGCCCGGTCTCTCTGCTCTGTTGGCTGCTCGTTTGTTCGTGCATAGCCGAAGGGAGGGCACGCATGCAACAGCAGCACAGTACATGTGGGTTAGTGCCAGACACGATGACCAGCACCAGGGTCTAAAAATCTTTACAACGCAATTCAGACGATCACTATTGCTACTACTCTACTTCTATTACAACCACCGGCCTCATCCTGTCCACCTCATAATCGCTCTATTCCATCTCCCTGACTTCATAAATTCCCCTATTTACCACGCACCTCTTTCCAGAAAGCCAGCACAAGCCCGGAAGGAAAACTCTAGACTTGGAATGGACATCAAACGTGCACTCGATCATCCTCTTCGACCCCTAGTTCAGCTACAACAACCTTTACACCACCATCTTCCGCATCATCTAGATCGAATATAGCCTCGGTTCAGCAGGTTGTATTCTTCTGATCACCTGCGCCGCTTTCTACCTCTTTGCCCAAGCTTGGACTGTACCAAGTCGCAAGCCGTCGTCATACCCAGACGACTCGACTGTGCTGCCTAGAGCTAAGAAACGATGCCCTCCTTTGCCGCACCGCTGAGCCATGTCTCGCACAGCTTGGACAGGCTACACCAACGTCCGGAGAATGGTCGACGAGATTCGTCACTCTTGAGCATCGCCAGTGGGAGCAACAATCATCATGCCCACGCACCCAGCGTTCCGCATTACCCGGATGAACGGTCATCTTCCCGGCAACGATCGAGATCCCCGAGCAAGATCTCACACAAGGGTCATCTCAAGTTGCATGTCGCCGAGACGGTTGTGCTCGTTCATCCGCCCGAGACCAAGCTGGAGGTCTTGGGAGAAGGCATCGTCAACCAGGTCAGCCAACCCCAAGAGGATACCGTGCTCAACGGTCAAATCGAGGTCATCATGGACAAACCCCGGGTGGCACGTTCGATCCGGGTCGAGCTGGTCGTCACCTGCCGACTCCAGATCCCCGGTGAGAACAACAGCCCCTGGCACGATCGGGAGATCTTCAGCCGATGCGTAGAGATTGGCAATGTCGATGACGAGGAGGACGAGAGTCAGGGGATCAAGCTGGAAAAGGGAAGTCAGAGGTTCGAGTTTAGCATCATCGTCCCCGCCACGCTGGCCACGTACGACCGACATCCGCTGGGCAGGATCGTACCCTTTCTTCGAGCAACGGTCGAGGGCTTCCCGGTCCAGACGTCGCACCATCATCACCCGTCCTTCAACCTTTTCTCCGGGATGGGCATGGGCATGGGCATCGGGAAACAGCGGGATTCAAGGAGTCGCAACAGAAGTCGACCTTCGAGCCGACCATCAAGTCGAGCTCCCTCGCCCAACAGAATCCCCAGGAACGGATCTAGCACTCATTTGCCCCGGAACCCCTCGAGCTCAAACTTGATAAACAACCTGCCAAGGACCGGGTCGACCTCTCATTTCAGGCAAGACCTGTTCGACGCTTCCACCTGGACAGCGGCATCGACGACTTCGAGCCCGCTCAACTCTCCCGGCCTAACAGACCCGCCCGAATTTGAGACGGGCGATGTGGCATTCCCGCTCCCTACCCCGACGGAACTGAAACCCCTCAAAGGCCAATTGTTCGCCGAGAAGATCTTGGTTGTCGCCAGTAACCCAAGCAGTAGCAAGGATGGAGAAGGATTGACCAGTCTGAGTCTGCAAAAGACCGGGAGGTTAGCGGGTGTTGGGGATTGGAAGTTGAGCTTGACAAGCGATGCCGTGAGTGCGCTCAAACGGGATATTCCCTTGATCGAATGCGCCAGTATGCTAACTGCTCTCGGTGCCGATATTCACAGTTCTCGGTGGGATCGTATGTCACTCAGCGGATCGTCTTTCTCTCACCATCACCGTTCGCCACGATCTTTGCCGTCCGACTGCTTCTCAACCAGACTTATAGCGTGACGGATCCGACCCACTTTGATCCCAATTTCACCCCGGCCCAGTTGGCCGAACTGACCTGGCACACCTGCCCCAAGAGGTCTTTCCTCGTCAGTATGGACGGAGCGATCCCGCACGTCAAGAGACCTACCCCGGATACGCCAGCGTTGTGGAGAGGTAGCCTGGTCGGCTCGGGGAGGGCGCGGACAATCAAGGAGGAGGAGATTCCGTTTGAACAGGATTACAAGCTGAAGACCGGCAGGAAACGGCTGCCCGACGACAACAAGGCGAGGCCGAGCACGATCGAAGGGTAAGTCCCTGGCTACATTGCCTATTATCATCTCCCTCTTGCTGACTCGCGAGAATCATTGCCCCGATCGTCACAGCACCATCACTCCCATCCGGGTCCACCACGAACTGGTCCTCCAGGTCTTTTTCTCGGTCGACGGGGAAGACTTGCAGGGGAACCCGCTGGAGGGAGACGACCCTTCGGGCGTCATGAGGATGTTGGTGTTAACCATGCCAACCGTCTTGCCATCGGTAAGCCGTTACACGCATTTGATGGGAGTCATTTTGGAATCGGATGGCTGACTCGGCGTCCTTTGCATTACGCAGTGCACATGCACGTTCGAACGAGTTACTCTGCCAGAATGTCAGCCGCCGTCCAGCTTGATCCTGACTGAATTCTTTCAACTGACAATATCGCCCTTACTGTAGATTGCGAAGTACAACAACCATTCAATTTCGAAAAGCCTGGTGCTTGCGCATGTGGAAATACCATGGAAGACTTTGCTCGTAGAGAAGCCGTCAGAACGGCGGAAGAAGAGGATGACGAAATCAATCAGCTCGACGTCGATGGCATGTCCCTCGACGGTCGCCAACGTGGCAGGCGAGCAGACAGGAGGAAAGCCGAATACGACGGTTCACATACGCCGACCCGGGAGGACGAGCGTTCGACTTCAGTACAAGCTCGTAATCGTCGTTAGCATATACACAACAAATACGACATTCTTTACACACCCTCGTAAACAGGCATATCAACGTCCATGCATTCCTAACAAATTATGATTGTACATTATCGTTTGTCTCTGTGTCAAACCGCGCATGCTCTAGTGATACAAACCGGATACCTCGTGTACTAGTGTTCGATGCTGGAGATCGGTCAAAAACGCTGTGCATACTTCCGGCTATATCTGCCTAAGCACTGGAAGTTGAGCCTTGCCTACACCGGTTATCGTCAACACATGTACTGTTCGTAGTGTTGTATGAATGAACCTTGTCGTTGCATGTCGTAAAAGTTTCGTTATTTTTTCAGGTATTTGTTCTATGAGATGGGCGGAAAGTGCTCAGCAAATTCATCACAGAACGACACCTCGACTTGGCAATCCGCACCTTGGCCTTCTTGATGAACAAACCATCTCCCTTCGGAGGCGCTCGGCGGGGAGGTGGGGGTGGAGGTGGGGGTGGTGCCGCCGACCTAGGTGGCGATGCCGGCTTTGCGGACGGAACAGCTGCAGGCTCGCGACTATGAGCGGTAGCAATGATTTTGCCAGGTGGGCCATCGAGAGGTGCAGACGAGATTGATTTCTTCTTAGGCGGCTTGTTCGAAGTGAATTTGCTCTTGTTAGCACCGTCCGATTTCGCAATCGAGGAACTGCCAGTGTCTGATGTATCGCCGGCATCTTGTCGCTTGCGCTTCTTCTGGCGTCTTTTGCTGGCGGAAACATCGGGACCTTCGTCCAGCTGCATAGACGTGTCGTCTGGCTTGTTTTTTCCTGCCGGTCTCTTGCCGGCAATCATGTCGCCGTCAGCTGCCCTTGCGCCTACTGCGGGCAGCGGCTTATGGTCGCGCGTAGCGGTCGAGGGATCGAGGACTTTCGGTTCGGTTACGACCGGCTGACCCGTTGGGGCCTGAACGTCTCGAGCGGGATTGATGAACATGCCATGTTGATACTGCCAGAACAGGGAAGAACAGTCAAATCGACGTCGACTCTGCAGCACTGTGATTACCTTCCTTACCTTGACCAGAAAACCGCGCTCCCTTGCGTTACCGACTATTGTCCGCCACTTGTCATCAGCCCTCTCCAGGGTGGAGGCATTACCAACGATAAAGAGGGAGCTCTTGGCACGAGTGAGGGCGACGTTCATTCGCCTGACGTCCCTCAAGAACCCAATCGAGCTCAAGTGATCACCAGAACGGACCGTAGACAGGATGATGATGTCCTTCTCCTGTCCTTGAAATCCGTCGATGGTACCAAAGCTTTCGGCAAAACAGGCAGAGTCAGTCTTCTTGTATGGCCTGATGTCCGTTCTCAAACCACCTACTCAATATCATCGAACGCTGCTTCTCCAAAGTTCTGCCTGAAGCTGCGCTTAAGCTCGTTGAATTGCTCTCGGTATGGACTGATGATTCCGATCTTGCCTAGCAATGCGTCGTGGCCGCCATAGAGGTTCTTGAGTCCCCGATAGAGGCTGACCACGGCGTTCACCTCTGTCGGATTCTTGAGCGACTGACGCCCCGCCTTGACTTCGTTACCCTCAGTAGCGTAGAAGCGATAAGTCCCGAACACCGTAGACTGATGCCATGGTGCCTTGGTCTTGATCGCCATGTTGGGGCCGTCATGCAGTTTCCCATCATAGAAAACTTGCGACGGAAGTCGTGAAATATCGGGATGCATACGATATTGGATACTGTTTAGCAGTGCAGTGTCTAGTCAGGCTGGGAGCAAGCGCGCAAGACCGATATTATCTGAGCGTACCTCAACAGATGCATAGCGTCGGGGTGTCCCTGAACCATTCTGACGAAAAGTGACTGATTGTAACCGAGACTTTCCGCCTTTGTGGAGATGACAGTCGGAGGCAACTGCTGAGGGTCTGCAATATTCCTGACGTCAGTCACAGCGCGAAGCGAGACCTGACACCTATCAAGCTCTTACCTCCTACCAAGATACACCTCGTGCAACCATATTTGAGAGGCACTAATGCACTCGGTTCCACCGACTGCGCCGCTTCATCAATGATGACAGTCTCGAACTGGAACGAGGCAATCGAATCATGACCGGCTCCTGCCAAGGTCGAGCAAATGATATCGGCATCCTGTAAGATCCTCTCGCGCGCCTCGCGGCGAGCTCCATCAAGCTGTCGACCCGAGTCCCTCGCGGCGTCTCGATACTTGTTCATCTCCTTGCTCTTGACGATCCTTTGCTGCACCAACGTGGCGAGTTCGGATTCGATCTGTTGTCGGCGGTCCACATCGTCACCAGCCATCGCTAGCTCTGCTTGTTTGGCTTCCCTCTTCTGTCGGATCTCATCGAGCGCGAGCTCGACTCGCTTGATGTGAACGTCGTTGTCCCCTCCCTTGGCCCTGACCGAACTGACGCGAGCCTCGATGAGCGAGTCCAGAGATACATCCTTGACAGCAGCATTCATGCTACTCTCCGCTCCCAGCCGAACAATCTGCGGAATGACCATCTTGCCATCCGAAGTAGGCACACCGTCCTTGAGTCGTCGAGTGACCTCGTCAATAGCCGCGTTACTTGGGGCACAGATTAATAGCTTGGCGTTCACAGTCTTGCCAGAGCCGTGGAGACTGATGTGGGTCGGTCGTTCCGTCATAAAGCGACCCGCCAATCCACTGATCGTCTTGGTCTTTCCTGTACCTGGAGGTCCCTGAATGAGCGCGAACCCTTTGACCCTCATGGAACCGATGATCGCCTTTGCCTGAGGCTCGTTGACATTGTAAGCGATCATGGCCTTTTCCCACGTGACTCGTGGGATCTCGGGCAAGGTCGTGGGTTTCGCTTCGAGGATTGAATCCAGCAATTCCGGTTCATAGAAAGGTAATCCTTTGAGAGCCGCAAATTCCCGTGCCGCGGTGCTCATATTCATGTGCTTGCGTAACTGGCATCGGGACTTGACAGACAACGAGGGACTGTCGCGCGAGACATCCATTCTGATATGCAGAGTGACATTCCGCGCATTCCTCTTGAAAGACTGAACCTTTACGAGTATTGTCTTGCCATCGAAAGAGAGCAAACACGTGTCGAACTCGTTCAGGTACCACATGTTCGGGATTGTGCCAACGATGCTGAGCTCCAGGTCGATAAAGTCGTCGGTATGTTGGCGCGAGGCAACTTCAACGGTCAATCTAACCGGGTCGCTCGACTCGGACATCTCGTTCAAGGACTGATCCCGGAGTTCCCGAAAAAACAAAGGCATGTAAGTCCTTGAATACTCTTGGACGTCCCGGAATTTGCCAGAAATCTTGGTAGGAAGTTTGTCCGGGAAATCTCGTTGGTTAGGATCCCACTTGAGCATTGTCGACCACAACATGGTCATATCTGGCTTCAGACGAGCCTTTGTACGCTGGGCGTTAAGCCGTTGCCGCTCTGCTGGACTCATTTCTGGTCTGCTCAGGGTAACGAGTTTCGCCCGTGGGGGCAATACCGTCAGCTTAGTCTTGGCAGCGGAGGCTTTTTGCAACCGTTTCAAGGCTTCCAGGCCTCCATCCTCTTCGTCCGAATCTGAGGAGCTGCTCGTCTCCGAAGGAGTCTTGGCTCTCGGTGGAGGGATCGTCGGTTTGTTTAGTCTCTTTAAAATATCCGGATCGATCTGTCTTGCGGGTTGCTTTCCGCGATGGTCCGCGACGACGTCGCGTCTGATTTGACTCAAAAGACCACTCCCACGCACTACTGGAGCAACAGGTTTTGGCGTAGGCTTGATGAGTGGTTTCGACCCGGGTACACCACTCTTTTTTAACATATCGGGCAGCTTGTGGCCTTGCGATTTCTGCAGTTTCTTCTGCGCCTCCCGGTTTGACGCGGAACGTTCCATATCCTCGAGGGTATCCGCATCCAATCCGGCAAGGAAATCGTCGCCAAAGTCGTCATCAAAGTCATCCACGTCGATGACCACGGGGGATGAGGCGGGAGTAGTCTTTCCGGACGTGGTCTTGGCGTCAATTCGTTGTGGCAACGCACCCTTTTCGGCATTCTGCATGAGCTTGGTGAATGCGTCGGTCTTGGTCTTGACCTTGCTGGACTCCCGTTCCTTGCCCTTGACAGTCGGCACCGCAACAGAGCTCGACACATACTCGACATCAGAGTCGTCTTCCGGCTTCATGAACGGCTTGATGAGCACCGCCAGCTCGGCGAGCTCACTATCGTTCAGCTTGGTCTTGTGTCGTTTGCTTCTTCGGCAGAATCCGTCGACGGTGATGAATGACTTCATCAGGCTATCTGATATGGACTGGTTCGCTCGGCCTTTTGTCAGACGATCGAGCAGCGATTTCAAGAGTTCATAGGTTTGATGAAGCGTCTCGATTTCGGTGAGTCTCAGCCAAGACATCAGGCTGTCCAAAATTTGCTCTAGTTGCACAATCATTTGGTCGCCCACGAGCGAAACCTTGTTGGGTGCCTCTATCGCTGGCGATTCTGCAGTATTGATAGCCGTGCCTTGTGCAGCCCCCTCGAATGTTCGATTCTCCTCGACCAGCAGTCTTCCGAAGATCAGTGCGTCCTGCATCCAGTCTACCATCTCTTCATTGTCGTAAAAGGGTGCCCATCTGGGTGTCCTCCTGATGATGACAGACAAGGCCTTCGTCATGCAGTTCCACAAGCCCGTTACCTCGTCCGACATCTTGCCCTTGGCAGTCCTGATTTCCAGAAAGACAGGATCTCTGAGAAAGGCTAGACCGCTACCCGCCCCGCTTTGCCTACAGAGCACTTCGAGAATATCGGTAAAACAACGGACGAGCCATCGAGCGGACTCGACAGCCGTTGGAAGCGATTGTGCATCCTGGATCCACCGTTCGAGGTAATCCTGAAGCGCGACCATGCTTTGAGCCGGGAAATGCAGCAGCATGGCTCGAAAGCAATCGACTCGTTCCTCGACCTGGTCAAAGATGTTTTGAACGAGACCGATGATGGCGTCGTGAACATCGTCGTCAGAACACAGCAGTAGCCTTATCACGGCTTCCGGTACCCGAGCCGTATCAAAGAGCGCTTTGAGCGTCGATGGTGGCGAGACGGCCACAAAGGTGGTCACCTTGTCACCGAATCCGTTCTTCATCGTCTTCATAGCGCCCGTAATCGATGTGATCGTTCCCGCCCATTTCCCTTCGGGTTCCCAGAACGAAAGGTCAGTATAGCCCCAAGCGTTTCCTCGAGGCGTAGGCAGGTGAGCGAATCGCATCATTCCACGCATCAAGATGACGATGCCGTAAATATCTCTCGACGTCGCCGTCGCATACGTCTTTTTCCATAATTGCGTGGCAAACAGCATCTTTGGGAAATAGTCGCTCGAATCCTTCGCTTTACGGGAGCGCGCGTCCAAGGCTTGTTGACCCATCGTAGACAAGATCCGCCTGATATTGTCGCCGTCCGACATGAAGACCTTGTAAAGGAAATCGATGGCTGTATGCCGAGGAACGTCCCAATCGGCTCCGTCTGGGTATTCCTTGTGATCCAGAGCGATCCCGGTGATCGTACTGGAATGAATTTCCAAAGCGTTCAGCATGGCAGCTTGCAGGACCCGATCGACCTTGGATCGCGTGGGGCAGAGGTCGATGAACACGTTGTTCAAGATCTACGCATTCGAATGTCAATTGAATGAGTTCTTGATGAAGCGAAGGTACACCATTTTGAAACCCCTCGTTCCTCGCAACTCACCTTGATCCCGACGTCCATCGCCTTGGCACGAAAAGCCGTACCGAACCGTCGATGCTGCAAGCCTTCGAGACAGAAGCTAACCAACCTCGCCAACGATTCCCCAAATGCGCCCTTGTCCGTACTCGTCGCCACAATCCCGCGGACGTCTAGGTCCCGCACCGAGACAAGAAAGTCGATCATCCACCCAGCAAACCATTCGGGTCGACCAGGCTGGGTGTGGAGAGGTTTCGACCTTGCCCCCAGATCCAGCAGTTCCAGTACGACTTTCGAGCTGGTGTCCTCCAGCTGGAAGTTCGGGTCCCAGGCGGCCCGCAAGACCTCGATATACAATTCATTCTGCTGAATGTTGGCAGCGATCGATAGTGGGAACTCGACCGAGGGGTCGGCCGAGGTCCACAAGGACGCTTTTGGGCATACTCTGAGAGCTGCCGCCAAGACTCGTAGCATGAGACTAAACGCTATGAATGGTAATTCGACGGCCAAGAAAGATCAGTCACGAGTGCTCGGTTCGGGGATAGTATGCTATGACTTGCCTGGATCCTGTGAGCCGAATGAACCGGCGATGGTGACAATCAGATTCCCCTTGCCCGACTTCATGACGCTCTTCTCGATGACTTCCTGTCCCAAACACCCGCTCTCCAGGAGGATCAAGACCGCTTTCCACCTATACAAGCTCGACATCCTCGCTTCCTCCTCCCCATTCACCCCGAACGACGAAGGTGTTGATGAAGCTTCCGTCTTGCCTGATTCTTTCTGCTTGATGCCTTTTAGATCCATCAAACCCGTCCAGATCGTCCCCATTCCTAGCTCTGTCCATTCTTCCGACCGGATTGGCCGGGTTGCACAACCTCTGACAGTTTCCGTCGCCCATTCACGGATCTTGTTCCGAATTTCGAGGGTCTCCTGCTCGAAGGCTTGGCCTGATAACAAGGTGATGTACCCTGGACAAAGGCCGAGGTGTGTGAGATTCTTGTTCTTCCTCCTCTCCGCAGGGGTCATCAGGACGGCCGTCTTGATCCGTTCTTGAATCTGAGGGATTGCCAAGACCCCTTCTCCGTCATGCCGACAGAACAGTAATTGCAAGTAAGAAGGCTTGATATCGAACAAGTTGGCCGTCGATCCAGGTTCTGAAGGTGATGTCGAATCTAGGGCAGAGATGACCTGCTTGGCTTGCCAGTTGTCTACCGCCTTTTGAAAGTTGACTCGAGTCGCTGGTGGGAACTTGTTGACGTATCTTAGTACCAGCCGGGATCTGAGTGTCAACATGCCATATCGCAACGGTGTAGTTCCTAGACGTCGTGCGGAGATGGATGACTCACTTTGCTGTGAATATCGTCCGGGCCCTACAGAACCCCCTCGCACATCCCTCGCACCGCTCGACGAGCTCTTCCAACCCTTCCTGCCATTCCGCCGAGATGCTCGTCCGATTAAAGGCGAAGAAGTAGATCAAGTACGTGGCCACTTGTTTGTGTACGGGGCTCGCCGTTTGGGGGCAATACCAGTGGACTTTGCCATCTGAGGGGCTGACGGGCGATTGTTTCAGGTATTCATGCACCGAGGTGAGAGGATCTGTGGGCGGGCTTCCTTGGTCGGCTTCTCTCGTCTTGAGAAAAGCCAGAACCTCTTCGTCCGGAATCACCGGCATGATGGGCGATGTCCACCTCTAGTATACCCGGGGTCAAGGATGTAACTCACGCCCGATGAGAATAGGGGTTGCTCGACAGGGTGACGCAGCTATGTAGCTCTCCCCGGGACGATCATCCGCATAGGCCCTGGGAAGTATTATGAGTTGCAAGTCTGTCAAATGACTTGGATGTATCGCTAGGTCGTTGGGATGTGCTCGATGGTTCAGATACACGGTTGGGTGGGATGATGCGACGAGCCCCTCCCTGCACTTTGAGAAGGTCTCGAGAGTTGAAATGCGGCGATCCGCGATCATCGAAGTTTAAACGACCTCGCTCACAAAGAAAACAAATCAACAATCCTCCATTGCCATGCATCGCATGTGGTCAATTTCGATCGATGCAACATCGCAAACAGCGCAATGTCATCGGCTCTCGGACCAGTGCTACAGCGAATCTCGGGTGCTTTGTCTCTCATCGAGGTGCGTTCAACATGTCTGCCCAAGCTCAGATCGAAATCGAAACCGAATGGCTGATTGATCATCTACTAATGGCCGTACTCTGACCACCAAGTAGAAGCGCGACCCCACGAGACGATAAGCGCAACCCAGCTCATCATCATCATTCATCATTCATCATTCAACATTCATCGTCTCATGCATCTCTACTGATCTTGGAATCCCATAACAAACGCACGTAACGGCCTACACGTAGCATCCTCATCATCATGTCCGACAGAGGCCGCTCAAGGACGCCTCGTTCGCTCTCGCGATCCCCAGTCCCGACTAAGAAGAAGTCGTCCACGGATGACGTCTCGATGGGGTCTCGTTCCGCTTCTCCCGCTCGACGAACGACCAAGTCTCGTCGTGCTCGTTCCGGTAGCGATATGAGCGTCAGTCGAAGCCGATCTCGCAGTCGCTCCAGGGCGCCCAGAGGAGACCGGGCGAGATCGATGTCCAGGTCGAGGTCTAGGTCTAGAGGAGCGAGACGGTCGCGTTCTCGAGGAGGAAGGAGTGATGGATCCAAGGTCATCGTCATCAGTCATCTCACTCGAAGCGTGAACAAGGGGCATCTAGAAGAAATCTTTGGACAGTACGGGAAGATTACCGGGATCGATTTGCCTGTCGTCAGGGGAGGTAAGTCGTGCTTTTCATCATCGAATCTACCTTCATCCTCTCGCTCGGTATGCTCATCGACTCTTGCCTGTTTGATGATCCTCTACTCCCTTCACGTAGCTGGGCACAACCAAGGCAAAGCGGCGCTCGAATACGCCCAGTCTCATTCGGCCGGTAAAGCGATCGAACACATGGACGGAGGATCGCTAGACGGCCAGATCTTGCAGGTCGAACTCTCGCACCTCCCGCTTCCTGCGCCTGGACGAGCGGACTCGAGGGACAGGAATGTTGGCGCGAACAGGGGTCCGGGCCGGTACGATTACGCGGCTCCTGGACCGGGACGAGGAGGTCCGGGTCCGAGGAGGTATTCGCCCGCACGTGGAGGGAGGCGGGATGGCGGATACGGCGGAGGTGCGAGGGAGAGGAGCAGGAGTCCGTTTGGAGGTCGAGCGGGTTCTGGTCGCGGCGGATATGGAGGTGGATATGGCAGGGACAACAACGGCCCGCAGCGTGGACCGGGTGGATACGGAAGTGGGCCTCGAGGTGGTGCTGGATTCGACGACAGGCGAGGGGGATACGGCAACAGGAACCCACCCAACGCGTACAACGACCGTGATCGTTTCTCTGGGCCAGCTCCTGGTCCTACCGGACCTCGTCGACCGGACGACAGGCCTCGTCGTGGTAGCCCGGACGTGCGCCGACCTTCCCGTCGTCGTTCGCTCAGCCGATCCGTCTCTCGTTCTCGTTCGTACTCTCGCTCCGTCTCGCCTCGACCCAGAAGACGAGGAGGTCGATCTCGCTCGCCTTCCTACTCTCGATCGAGGTCCAGGTCGAGGAGCGTATCGAGGTCCAGGTCGTATTCCCGATCGGTATCGCGATCCAGGTCTCCTCCGCCCAGGAAGGGCAGGAAAGACTCCCGTAGCATCAGCCGAAGCAGGAGTAGAAGCCCCGTCAGGAGGAAGAGGAGGAGCAGCGCTAGTAGGAGCCCTAGCAGGAGCAAGAGCCCGGCGCCTGCCAAGTAGGCTCTGTGTGGGGATGGATTAGATGCAAACGACAAGCCGAGAGAAGAAGTCCAACCGGATTTCGGAAGAAAATATACGACGCCGAAAACGTCCCTGGTACCATATTACCCTACGATACGATATATCCGACCAAAAAAAGATCGCTCAGAGATCTACCATGTATTCCCTCCTCCTCTAGTCTGTCTGTCATCGTTTTCGATCTAGTGTACCGCTAACAAACTAGACAAATAACGGATTTTCCGATTGTCTACTTTGCAGTCTCCGCAATCATGTCTATGCAAATACCATGTCTGAGATTTCGGTATGAAATGGACAGCTTTTCAGTGGCTAGACCAACTGTACGGCTAACAATGACCGAATCGTGAAACTCCGGTGCAGGAGCCCGTGTATCTAGTGTTGGAGAGCTGCTGACGGTCACAGCTACACTCTTGAAGGAGACTAAAAAGGGTGGGACGATCCCTCTGAGTCGAGATCCTTGCCTTTGCCATGCTTTACCATGCAAGGTCTGGAGGCTAAATTGTCAGCAAGTAAGAGATAACTGGTCCCACTTAATCGGTCTGTATGCGTGCAAGATCGTTTGATATGGCGGGTAATGTCGTACAAGGATCCAAGAAAGGCCCAGAATTAGGCAACGATGGGGCAAACAAAGTCTAGAAGCGAAAAAAGATCGAAAACAGCGAGAGAAATCCGAGAGCTCGCCGGGAAAGTGTTTCCGCGCAGGAGTACGGGGGATCTTAGGCCGGAGTATTGTAGCTCCAGATCCGAGCGTGACAATCTCCAGATCCACTTGCTAACATGTTGCCACTCTTGGCCAAATCGATCGAGATGACTGATTGTTACCGAAGAAGGCGGTCAGCGCGAAGCGAACTTCTGATATCTCATCAGAAAGCTGTCTCACCTGAATTCTTGTGACCTTGCAACATGAGATGAGCTTGTTCGCTAGCCACATTCCAGAACTGAATGCTGCGGTCCTTTGAACCCGAGACGACCCATTGACCATCAGGGGTCACGCCGACCGACAGAACGTAGTCCTGACATGGTGAAGCGGGAGATGTCAGCTCGATCCGGCTACAGATAGTGTGGACAAGCGATAAATGGACCAACTTTGTGACCGTTCAAGGTATGCGCGCATGTACCCGAGCTATTGACGATCTGGCCACCCTTCAAGTTTTGCGAAACGGCCCGTTTCGTTCCCGAAAGGTCCCAGACACGAAGAGTTCGATCTAACGACCCAGACACGAGACTGTTCCCGTCAGGCGAGAAAGCGACACTGTATCGATTGAAAAAGCAATCAATATCGACCTATATGAAAGCCTCCGCCACTAATTGGATTCTCACCTGTACACGGAATCTTTATGACCCCGGAGACGCTCGATCTGTTGTCCGGTGACGGTACTCCAAACTCGCACCACGGTATCCAGACTTCCAGCAGCGACGAGCCTGGAATCCGGTGAGACTAATCGAGATCAAGAGGCAAAATAAGCACATCGCTTGCGTTTTCTGACTGGACTTGGTCCACTTACGAGCGACCGAAGTGATTCCAGCATCAATCGGACCGACTTCACCCTGTACCACATCGTCGATCCTCAAATCAAACACGCAGCTGCCCGTGGCCATGTCCCATATCCGGGCGCTCTTATCACCCGAACCAGAAACAATGAACCCGCCGTCCCGAGAAAATTCGAGCGAGTAGATTTCTTGTTGATGACCCTGCAGCAGGTGACGAATACGCTTCGTCTTGATGTCCCATATCTACAAAGAGTCCATGGAGATTAGCTTGAGTCGCAAGATATTCATGTCTAAAGCACGCTGTACTTACTCTGATTTGACGATCTTCAGCCCCGGTGGCCAAGTATTTGCAGTCGGGACTAAAGGTGATGCTTCGAATGTACAAGTCTCCGGCCTGGGATGCGGTTTCGTCCGACAGGATGCTGGCGGAAATAGTAGAAAAAGCGTTAGTATCAAGAAGTCCCGCCATGATCGGGCAAAAATACACACTGCGTCTTTGCTCCGGTCTTGGTATCGAAGATCTGCGCAGTCCGGTTGCATCCTGTCGCGAGTAAAAGCCCGTCATTCGAAAATTTGACGCAACAAACGACACTGCAATCCAAGGATTCGGATGAGCTTGGACATCAAACTTGGCAAAGCTGGCGCTCCTCACCTTTCGTGTACCAAAGTATGGATCGGGGCGATTTCCAACTGCTTCTTTGTCTTGGGGTTCCAAACCACCGACCATCCTTGACCTTCCTTTTTGAAATCCCTAGGAAGCGTGTCCGGGTCCAACTCGGATAACATGAGAGGAGGAGACTTGGGGGCAGGTGTAGGAGTCGGTCGACCGACGGAAGTAGCGGCAGCACCGCTTGCGGTAGGGGGAGGTAGACGATCTCGTTCACCTGCACCAGAGCACATCAGAGACATCTTGAGCTGATGAGCGATCGGTCGTACGAGTGGTATCAAACTTACTGGCGGTAGGCTTGTCAACATCCATTTTGGCGTATCCCCTGTACGAGTCCCTCTCTCTTTCCCGCTCTCGATCACGCTCGCGTTGTCGTTCCCTCTCCCTCTCTCGATCTCGGTCCTGTTCCCTTTCCCTCTCTCGCTCACGTTCACGCTCACGCTCCCTCTCCCTGTCGCGCTCCCGCTGTCGCTCTCGCTCGAGTTCCCGTTCCCTATCGGCAGGGTTGGGCGGCAAAGGCCCTCCAGGAGGCGCAGGCAGAAAACTGGGCAAGGTTCCGACTCCACTCGCGCTGGTCGCACTGGCGGGGACGGGAGGAGGGGCGCCATTCCCAGCGGGACCCGCACGAACGTGATCTAATTCTCTTCGTAATCGATTGATCTCCGCATCGTACCTGTTCACGCAGAGTGAGGTAAATGGTAGGCCGTAAGTGAAACGCGCTGATTCCAGTCTGACGCAGACGAGAACAGGCCAACTTACTCGCCCCTAATTTTCGCGTGCTGAGCCTCGAGTTCATAGAGACCCTGCCTAATGAGCGCAATCTCCTGAATCTGCTGATTGACTGTAGGTTTCAGACATCAACACCGGGGACCTCTTAGCGTCAGCACAAGAGCTCTGCTGGAAGGAGACCCAGATTCATCCCAACGACTCACTCTTGTTCTCATATTCGTCCCTCTGGCCCTTCAAGACCATGCAATCCGTCTGCATCGCCTCGTACTCCGATCGAACTTCGTTCAATAACGAGGCCATCTTGTCGTGCGCGCCATTGTCGTGAATCTGATGATGAGCAGATTGTACTTGATGAGGGTGATGACCCGCGACTGAAGGTCCACCGGGTCCGCCCGATGGGATGAGGACAGCTCCTGGAGGAGGTACACCGCCCGGGTTGGATCCGGGAGGACCATCTACGATCCTAGCACCTGGTCCCGGAGGAAGAGCCATGACGGAGGGTTGGTTTCCTGAGTATGCGTTGTGAGATAGAGTGGTGGCAGAAGGACCTGCAGCGTTCAAACTGGAATTCGAGTTGTTGGCGTTGGAAGCGATAGGCGCGGCCGAAGTGGTAGGCAGACGATGATGCTGTGGGTGATAAGAAGGATTGTTCATCGTCAAGGAAGATGTTCGACGGCGTTCGAGCGTAGGAGACGATCGACGACGCAGAGAGGTGTCCGGAGGAAAGGTATCAAGCGGCGGACGACCGGGTGGTGGAGGACCGGCAGCAAACGGATGTGGAGGAGGCGGAAGCGGGCCGTTATTGTTCGACGACGATATTCCCAATTGCGCCAGATCGTTCGACATGGGTCGTGCAGCCGGCAGAGTTTGATGCGAGTAGTGTGATGGTGGTACATTGATATTGGTATTCGAAGAGGACGACGAAGCGGCGAGACCCGAGCCGACCCGACGATCACGGTCCATGGCGAGTTCACGTTGCATCCGTTCATTTTCCATACGTTCCCGTTCACGCAAGATGATCGGGTCGATATCGATAATGGCATTGGCATGGGCGGATCGACGACGACCGCGAGTCGAGTGCGAGACCGACAGACGCGATGTAGAAGACGGTCCGGCAGGCATAGCCGACGATGAATTTGCGAGTTGAGGGTGACGGGGAGAAGGTTGAGATTCGTAAGGATATGGGTTGTTGTTGTTTTTGTCGAGGTTTTTTGACCGAGGTGATTGATCGATCCGGGCCGAGTGATTTTGGTTTTGATGGTGGTTGCGATCGGACCAGCCGACGAGCCCGACCGACGTGTTGTGGTGATGTGGGTGATTCGTATTGTTCGTTACACCGGTTCGAGGTCGACCGTACGGAGAATCCGTCGCAAAGGGTGACGACGTGCCCCCCGCAGAAACGGCAGCGGCAGCGGCAGCGAGACGGTCCAGTTCAGGTAAAGATTCCCGTTTCACAACGGCAGCGGGAACATCGTGTGGTGTACCGTGTAGCGAATGAGACAAGGTCGGGGTCCGAGTTCGAGCGGCAGAATGTAGGACCGTCGGGACGGTAGTCGTCAGAGGTGGCAGTGGAGGAGATTCCAGAGCAGGTCGACCGAGTTGACGGTTGTTATTGGGATTGTTGCGTTTGTTCGAGGCCGGCGACCGAGGTGCACGTTGACGGCGAGGAGCAGAAGCGGCAGGTGGTCGGGATTGGCCCGGATCCATTATAGGTGATTAGGTTTGTTGCGTGATATGGGATTATGCAAAGAGGTAGCCGGAGCGAGTGGGCGGGCGAGCGATTAATGTTTTTTTGTGATTCCCAGCAGATTGCAGCGGGAGGAGGACGTGTGGGGTGGTAATTCAAGAGGTGTGTATATCCGAATCGTCGAGATGGCGTGGATGTGTCGTCCGAGATCGTGTTGTACGGAATGAACGAACGGAGCGTGTGTCACGGTTCGAGCGGGAGTAACCAAGATGACGCCGAAGGAAAAAGATGACAAGAGATTGAAGAAAAAGGGACGGTTCCCGGTCAGATCTCTCCTCTTGCGTCTATTACGGTGTACGGCGATGACGAAGACAAGTCCCGCTGAGATGATACGATCGACGTAAGGTGTAGGTGCAGGTAGAGATGGAGGGGGTGAGCGTGTCGCTTTTTTTTCCTGCCTCGCGATCACGACGTCTTCGATCACCGCCGAGGTATCCTTTCCCGTCCCGACAACGACCGAGATCGATCCCGTCTCGTATGCTCCTTCCCGGAAGGCTGAAGCTAGAGGCTATGTAGACTGGCGGGATAGGTCGCGACGAGGATGTTGAATCGATGGACAGCGACCTCTTTTTCTCCCTTTTGTCCTTGTTCGTCTTCTTCGCTCGTCGTCTTCGTATTTCGCTCGTTTCGTTCGACCACTACTACGTCATATGTAAAGAGAGGATGGACTCACGTTATAGATCCCGGCCATAATCTTTCCCAAACTCCCTCGAATATCGGGCGAGGACGACGACCACCACCACCACGCACGCACGAGGGCGGAGACTGGTAGTGCGAGCGAGAGCCGGCGAGAGAGGAGACCGAGGTGTGAGGTGTGAGCGGTGTGGTACGCGAGGAGGTAGGAGGTGTGTGGTTGGTAGGATGGGCGAATGGAGCGAGGTCGGGGAGGTCGGTGGGGAGGATGGACGGATACTGTCCACGACGTAACCCACGTAGGACGAGGTCGATGGGGGTGGTGTTTCTCTTGGACGGCGGGCAAGAGTGTGCGTGACGTTGGCACACCCTGCGTT
This sequence comes from Filobasidium floriforme, assembly GCF_021052385.1. NCBI lineage: Eukaryota > Fungi > Basidiomycota > Tremellomycetes > Filobasidiales > Filobasidiaceae > Filobasidium > Filobasidium floriforme. Next base: position 570,072 of record NW_025763628.1, on the reverse strand, counting down.
CGCTCTCTCGTTGCGGTGCCGGGGTTCGGACAGGGACGGCGGAGAGAGAGAAGGGAAAGTAGAGAGAAGGAAGCAAACAAGGCGAGGGAGACGAGGAGGGGGAGGAGGAGCAGAGTGCTGGCTGCTGTGTGAGATGTGTGTATCGTGGTCGAACGGTAGCAACCTCGCTCCCTTGACGACGTGGCAATCTCTGCCGTCACGCGCGCCACTCTCTCGACACTCTGCTCGAGCTGCTGCTGCCCTCGCTTTGCTTTGTGCCAAAATCCAGTCAGCCCGCAGCGATCACTCGCTCGTCGAAGAGGGGAAAAAGGGATCTGGCGACGGATGTTTTCCCTCCTATCCGAGGGAAAGGCAAAGCCCCCCCAACTCCCCGGCTTTGGCGCTGACACGGTTCAGGTGGCTGAGATTTCCATGTTCCTCGAAGCGAGAGTGCCTTTCGATCGTTCTCTGATTTTGACCGGAACCTTGAAATAGAGTGTACACACGCCGGGCCAGCACAGCACGATGCAGGATGCATTAGTTGCGTACAAAGCGTAGGAGTCTGAGATCTGATGATTTGAGTTCACGAGTCAGTTCCGTATGACGTGTATGAGCCGTATGAATTTCGAGCAGTCTGCAAAGTGCGGCCACCCAATTCTGTTGATCTGCGACACTCTCTACACAGTACCACCCGAACCGCCAGGTGACATACATACGAAAGAGCCCGCAGCTAGGACTCGACATACCGACGGGAACAATACCAAGGAAACCTCGGTACGATGCCGTCCGAGCAATCATAGACAACCGGCGAAACAGAACGGCAAATCCCCAGTCGTCCAACATCTTCGCCTCGCGATCTTTATTGGCAACGCAAGTTACAATCCTTGTTCCCATGCACAGAAGATCGTTTGCACGATCTTGAGAATCCCCAAGACGTTTCCCCGCCATAACGACCGTCCTCTAGACCTCTAGATAGTCTTGTTGGCGAGATGAGCTGTTCTCTGACTGGACAACGTCCCTGTTACTTATTGGCGGCTTGATCCGAACCGACGTCCTCTCAAGGTTGTCCACCGCAGCGCGCAGCCGATATGGATCTGGGTTTCCAGAAGCAACGTCGAGATGAATACATCCGCTAAATACCCGATCGACGTTCCTTCGGAGCCGCGAGCAAGTGTCATCGAGTTGAATTACGTGAATTACGTGAATTACCGGAAGACGCGCGCCTGAGTTGGTCGAATTATAAGTCCGAATCGCGCTTCTTTCTGCATCTTTCGCATTTCCTTTTCGCGAGTTCAAGCCTCGACGACCCCTTCCTCTCACCTGAACCCCCCAGACCGATTCCATCGTCACGAACCGCGGATCGCAAGCAGGTTCCCCTTCTGTCGAGAGCAGAGCAGAGCGAGCGAGTGAGCGGTTCCCCTCTCTCTGGTCCTGGTGCCAACAAGGTCGTTGACATCGTACGCACACAAACGTCACCTGGAAATCGACTGGCCCCCCTCTTCTCTCTCTCTCAGCATCAAGTTTATTCAGCAAACTTTTCCGCCAAGGTGAGTTCCGGACGGACGGGCCGCTCGTCCTCTGCTCCTCCTTGTAGACGGAGGAGACGAGGGCGAGTTCGCAAAAGGGGGAAAAGGCAAAGGCGGAAATCGACAGCGAGTGGACAAGGATATCAGGTCAAGACAGACGGAGGAAGCTGCAGAAGAGGGCCTGGGAGTTCGACTGGAGCTGGATTCGGGACTGGAGCCGTAGGACAGGCGTGAGGGACTCGAGGTGGATCAGGAAATAGACTTAGGGGAATATCGGTCGATATGGGTGTCGGATGTCCCATCATGAGCCGGGATAAAGGACGGAGAACTTCATCAGACGATGTTGGGAGGAAGAGCCGGTTATCGATAGCAGAGACTGCGCAGCATTCAGCGCGAACTCGCGAAATATCCAGCATCTCGGCTCGACAACCTATCACTTCCTACTTGCGGGTCACCTGCTTGCCGGTCTTGCACGATCGATCGTTGTCGGAACCGTATTCGCCAAAAACGGAAGCAAGAAAGAGGTCCTCCGGAATCGATCATATTCACCAATCACCGGACTACGTTCGCTCGCTCACTCGTTAAAGCCGTCTTTGCCAAACCCCTTTTGCGGGCCTATACCATCTCGCGGCGGAACGGCCATACTGATCAGCTCATTGCCCTTGTCACCAAATCAGATGAAGGTCGAGCTCTGTAACTTTTCCGGTCAGAAGATCTACCCCTCGAAGGGTAAGATCTACGTCAGGGGTGACTCCAAGGTGAGTTGGAAGAAGCTACGGAAATGCGGCTGGGAATCGATGGGGGTATCAAACGTCCGGTCAAAAGGGATGATGACATTGGCAGGACGGGATGCATGACCGGATGTGATTCGACATCACCTCGCTTTTCCCGGTTGGCTCCACCACTGCTTGACCGGGCTGATGACCTTCCCTTCCACGTCACATAGGTCTTCAGGTTCATCAACGCCAAGTCCGAGTCCCTCTTCCTCCAGAGGAAGAACCCCCGAAAGATCGCCTGGACCGTTGTGTACCGACGTATGCACAAGAAGGGAATCACCGAGGAGGTTGCCAAGAAGAGGAGCAGGAAGACCGTCAAGCACCAGGTCAGTCGGAAGAGATGGAAGACGTCGGAATCACGGGTGGATCAGGAGAGCTGATGTCGTGCTTGAATAATCATGGTGTTCGTAGCGAGGAATTGTCGGTGCCGACCTCGCTTCCATCTTGGCCAAGCGAAACGCCAAGCCTGAGGTCCGAAACGCTGCCCGACAGGCCGCTATCACCAAGGCCAAGGAGGCCAAGAAGGAGAAGGAGACCAACAAGAAGGCCAACAAGGTGGGTTTCTTGCTGTAGATCGTCGGCTCACGGGAAGCGCTACCACGGAGACTGACCGCGAACTATCTCTGCCTCCTTTGACCATTCACCCTGCAGCCCACCGGAGGTGCTACCGCCCCCAAGGTCTCCAAGCAGCAGATGAAGGGAGGCAAGACCGGTGGTCGTTAAAGAATTGAACGATCCTAGTCTTTCCTTGGGCTCTTTCTATATACTCTTCTGTGGGAAAATGGTGTATCTTTCTCTAGCTAGTCTCCTAGAAACGAGTCCCGGAAACATGCCCATTCTCTGTCCTTCTCTCTTCCGCATACAGTTTCGGCCTCATCCGGTGACTGACGTCTCGTCAATCGTTAAGCAGTTGCTGTTACACAGTAGTTGGACGCTCAACTGTCATCGCGTTGCCCGTGATGAACACTCATACAATTCAGACTTGGCGCAAGGTCGGCGTCTATTCCATAGTAGCGGCGATGAAACGCGAAGCTTGATTCCGGGCTGCTCCGCACGATGGTTCCTCGCCCTGGATAGCTCGCTTGTATGTATGCATCTGCCACACATGAGAGTAAGATTTATGTGTCTCATTTTGTACAATGGAAGAACAAGCCCGAAATTGGTGAACGGCGCCAGAGAAAGCGGGTAAGGGGAGGGTGCATTCGCAGCAGCAAAGGTGTCCAGCAATAGCTCGTCATCGTCCACATGAATCGACACCTCTGCTCCTGGGAGCATGGGAAGGTCTAGGTCATGGAGTCTCGCACTGAGTGACGTTCGCTCGGCGTCGGGCGGTTGAAGATGTGCTAAAGATCTCCGGGCTGTCAATGTATCCACTTGCTTGCCGGACAAATCCAGTTCTAATCTCTTTGGAACATGGGCTGATATCCAGACGTTCCCTCAACCACCTGCAAGTGAGGGACTTCCTACCCGATCACGATGCACGCCAAGTGGGGACGAAGGTAGCGTCCGTGTCGTACGGAGTGAGCGACTGTCGGAGGTTCCTTGTTAAGGAGAACTGGACATCCAGTTTAGATGGGCAGATACCTCGAGGTGGTTAACTGTACATCGCACGTCTTCGCTCAGCTGTTGAGCCAGTTTTGACGGCAAAGTCGAAGCTGGAAGCTGAACGAGGTTCAACCGCAAATGTTCTACGAAACTACATCACCAGTATCATCTTGCGATATATGCGCTCGATCGAGATGTACAAACTCGGTCTGGTTGACGGCGAGTTCGACAATAGCACACAGCAACACATCATTGTCGTTAGAGGCTCTCAATAATGTACCCAAGAAAGACGATGTTTTAGACGACAATTAATAAACAGGGACTTCGAATGAACAGCAGAAGATATTCGCATAAGCAGCCTTGTCTAATATTCACTGACGCCCGTACCAGTATATCGAGCTGTACGATCTACGTTGCACAAACTAGCAACCTGCAACATGTCCTTTCGCTCTCGTTGAATCCCTAGGTCCCGTTAGCATACAGTCGATGTAACGAAAGCCAATCTCATAATACCATGGACCACTCATCATGAAGGAAGATGGAATGAACGATGCAATATAGTACATCCTTGAGATCGCAGGGCCGGTGAAAAGCTTCGTCAAGGTGACTACATACGGCGAGGGAAATGACTGCTCCATGCGGGTTGATGAAAAGGCTAAGAGGCTCGATCGTCCAAGCGTTCTCGAATGAACGACCTTCGCCTAGTATAATGCGTGGCGAAATGCAGGGTCATTTGACAGAACGACTTGAATCTACAGTCTAGGTATGAAACGGCACTCGATAACGTGGTATGAGAGGTATATGAGAGGTCCTTTGAAGCTGCAATCAAGCATGATTCGAGCCAGCTTCACTCGAAACTAAATAGTATCACGGGTACCATCGCAGAGGAGATTGGTACCAGACCTTGAGGATTGACCTCTTGAGTTAGGATGAGTTGAGGTATAGATGTATGTGCACACCGGCGCACACCGTTGTCTGGCTGTTTCAGAACTATCAGTATGCCCTTGCCGAAGTGTACGCGGATCCGATGACGTAAGCGCTCGCCTCGTCGTCGTCATCCATCCAGGTCGTCCAGGTCGTCGACCTTCATAGTGCATGCTACCTAGTATCCAAGATAAATCGTTGGATGATGGTCAAGCTCAACAGAGTCCCCAAGTCATAGTTGGTTTCTAAGATGCAAGCAGTCACGAACAGTCTGTCTCAGATAACTCGCATCGGCATCCGATGTACAAGCTTCCGATCGCCGATCAGCGCCGTTGCTTCACGGACAACCATCGCACGGTCTAACCCGAGACTACTTAGCACTACCCGAAATGTGCGAGCTCAATATGAGCGATTTGGCTTCGAGAACGCTCGTCCGTCAGGATCTGCTGGACCATCAGGGAATGGTGGGAAACGTCCCGGCGGTAACCAACACCCACTCATCCTCGCGCTGAGGCGGCGGCTGGGGGATCGGGGGATCGTTCTCTATGGTGTAGGACTCACGGGATGCGGTATCTACTACGTTGCACACCTGGAGAGAGTACCTGAGACTGGTCGGCTACGGTTCATCGATACCAGTCCTGAAACGGAAACAGCTATGGGACTGGAAGCTCAGAAGGAGATTCTTCAACAGTACCAGGGAGCCTTACTATCGCCTTCGCATCCCACAACAAAGCGGGTTCGGGAGATCGCTCGACGCATCGTGGAAAGCAACATGCTCGGTCATATGAAGGAGAGTCACAGCATGAATCTGTCTAACATCAATCTCGGATCCATCTTCGGCGGGGATCAGTCTGAAGAAGGCTTGTTTGGGTCAGGCTCCGGTGGACAAGAGAGATTGAATTCTGCTGGCAACAAGGACGTCGAGTGGGATGTCTACGTAATAAAAGACGCTCAGAAGAACGCTTTTGTGCTTCCTGTGAGTGTCAGCAGACTGAACGATCACGAGAGCTATTATCTGAATGATCCTTGAATTCCGTAGGGCGGAAAAATCTTCTTTTTCGAGGGAATCCTCCCTGTCTGCAAGAACGATGACGGAGTAGCCAGCGTGATGGGTCATGGTAAGCGAAGCCCTACAAATAATCAGCGAACGCTGCGCTGACCATGCATACGCAACACTAGAGATTGCCCATCAAGTGGCTCGTCATTCGGCTGAAAGACAGAGCTCGATGAAGGTGTTTTTTGTAATGGCTTACGTTTTGGAAGCGCTCGGCGTCGATTTTGGTCTTGCAAGGGGCTTGATCACGTTCTTGATGCAGTGAGTTCCCCCGCCGCGAAAGACCTTCCTGGCCACCCGCTGAAAAGCTCACAACTCCCATAGACTCCCCAACTCGCGGCAGTCGGAAAGCGAAGCAGATCGCATTGGTATCCGCCTTATGGCGTAAGTGAACTTTAGATCGCCTCGTCCATTGCATCTTCTCATTCCGGTTCCCGATATCGTGCAGTAAGGGTTGCTACGATCCGCGGGAGGCTCCCCGAATGGTCAGTAGGCTGGGGCCTGTGGGACTAGCGTGCAAGAACCTTTGCTGATGCATGGTTGGTATCAGTGGGAGCGCATGAGTCAATCGGAATCCTCTGGGGGTCTCAGAGGAGCGATCAGTACCGACTTCATGAGTACGCATCCGGCCAATAGTAAAAGGATAAAACAGCTGAATGAGTGGATGCACGAGGTGAGTATTGCGGTTCGTCTCGAGGACTGGAACAGGTTTAAAGTAAAAACATTACATTCCAGGCTCTCGACATCCGAGCAGCAACGAGCTGCGGCGACACCCCGAGTCAATTTGAGGCTTTCAGGGAGAAAGTCCCCCTGGGATCGACCGAAAGAATCTGGGCCTGACTGTCTCTGGCGCAACTTTCTATACGGACCAAGTACAACTTGCAAATAATACAACCATTTCATATTTACGCCCAAGACTGCGTAAAGGTTCCTTGTCGCATAAGATCTAGAATCGTCGAAGCAGACCTGAGACAGAACGGCGGGTTGAGATTCAGCTTCCTGCTGCTGCGTTCCAGAAAGATCAGTTTCAGACATCACTCACATGTTTCCAAGCACATCGTTACCAGGAGCGAACGGTACATCCCACGCGTTTTGGCCCAGGTCGTTACCAGCGTCTGCCATGACCGAGTCTGGTTCTAGACTCTCGAATTGGTCAAAGGGTGCCGACGCAGGGCCTAAGGTGTCAAAGATGCCATACTCTGCTCGACCGTCCAAACCGTTGTGTGATTGAGTTGGAGTTTCTCCTAAGCCCAGACCTGGAGATGCGGCTGCTGACAGATCGAAAAAGTCTTGGGTAGACAGCAGAGCATTGGCGGACGCTGGATTATCCAACCCATCCGTGAAGTAGCTATTTAGATCCGGTTTGTGACGCCGCGGCGCTCCCGGCGTAGAGCTGCTACTTTGCCTATCTGGCATACTCGGCCGTGTCCGTGTCTGTGAAGAGGCCAATCGACGTCTCCTTGTAGGGGCCGGAGACGGGGAATGTCGGCGCTGAACGGGACGTAACCAGGCTGGAGAAGGTCTTGTGTCGCTGGTGACCGTGCGTGGCGTCTCTACGGGTATGTGGCAGACTGGGAACGATTCGAATCAATAAAATGGCTTCGACGCAAGCCAAGCTGACGTATAACTCACTTCGACAGAACTCCTCGATAATATCGGCGGACCTCAGACCGCAGAGATATCTCCCGCTAAACCGCCGGAGCAGACCAACACAGGACCTCAAACCTTCCGTGGCTGGGGCGATGAGGCCGGAGAATTCAGGCGTCTTGCAATTCAGTACCACTGCCACGAGTGTTCGGCCAGCCTGCGCCAATTGATGAATGACATGCACTCCATCTGTGTCCAATGAAGTAAAGGTCAGCACTGCGTCTGATCAGAAGTATCGATCGAGCCTACAATATGTCATCATGCCTCGTTGGCTCTGCAGGCAATCGATAATCAGAATTTTGATAGGGGCAAGCTCTTCTACACAAACTCACGATGTGAACGTGGTTGGCACAGATAGTCAATGCCGAATCCATAGCTTTGCGGCAGTATAACAAATGGCGAGCGCGCTCGTCATCCGTCTCGGCTGGTGCTTGTACGAAGCCGGAGAATCGGTGTCGATACACAATCATCCGGACCAAGTGTTCCAGACAGTGTAGCCGCTCAGCCTGCGTGATCCTGATTGGGTCCTTGCTCTCTACGCATTCGACGTCATAATGCCAGTGCTTTGGCAGTATCGACACCCACTCCTCCAGCAGCTTCTCTTCCTCTGCAAGAGAGCCGGCCTGACATCGCCTTGATATGGTCGCAGCGGCTTTTGATAGGAAAGAAGAGCCAGCGAAAGTCGAAGGAGATACGCAAGAGTCGATCACGCCCTGCTCGCACCAGCCGTTAATTTACAGACTTGCGAGGAGAGCAGGAAGCGCGAGCATACCTCTAGAACCACATGAAGCCGTATCACAGCGACGAACGCACTCAACCTCGTTTGGTGGTTTGGGGGTTGATCTAGAATCTTCTCCTTGGTGAGGTATTCGTCATCAATTTGCAGAGGCTCTGGCACATCACAGTCTCGAAGGTGGATGATGGGTGGCCGCCCAAACAAAGCCGCGGACTGTTTGTCCCAACTAGATGAGGTGAAGACGCTATCAGTTACAGGTCTCATCAATATGACTTGGTCACCGACCTGTAAATCGACCAGAATGTCCGCTGAGCGATTTGGACAGAGCCAGGAGAACGAGAGTTAGCGGATCATTCCAGACAAAGCAAGGCTGCGACACACCTTGCGCATTTCTTGCTCGATAGCATTGAAGTGGTTATAGCCCTCGACACTTCGATGCAGTCCACCATCTAAGCACAGAGTCACGCTCTCAGCTAACAAGGAGAAGGCCTTGCTAAGAGTGCCCAGACCGAAAGCAAAGATCGCTGCCAGGAATGCCGCCTGGATCGAGTATAGGGTAGGTCTGTCTGCAGAGGGGAGGTCTCGCAACCGCTTAAACAGCTCGAAGTATTGTTTTCCGGCCGTACTAGGATCGTCCGCCTTGGCTCGAACCCGGGGATCGTCGACATGCCGGGATGATAATGTGCAGACAGCAACCACGAAGCAAGCGAAGCCAGGTTCAGCCCACTTTTGTGGGTCGGCGTAATCCTATCGATAGCAGCGAATGAGCGGGAGCTCAGCACAACGATTCCCGTATATATGACAATAGGCGACTTACCTTGAGAAAGCTTGGGACGTGCAGGAATGGCCAAAGGAGATGGCTTGTCGACAACTATGATGTTGGGGAAGGATACATTAGTTACTTCTTTCTTATACCTCCAACCATCGCCATACTCACATAGCATCGAACCAGAGTGTCCATGAGGTCACTCGGTATTACGTTGGTGATGACACGCCATGTTGCTTCGGGGTTGAGCATTTGACTAGGACGAGGAGCCCGATCAGGGAAAAACTTCTCTTCCCTTTGATTCCCAGCAGGTTCCGTCAGTCCTCTCGTCAAGTCGGAGGCCGCCTTGCCATTTCCACCAGCGCTCAGGGTGCGACCACGGGTTTCTACTACCGAGTCATCGGACATCGATCGTGGTGGAGGCGATCCAGATACCTTGTTCGCATCCATATCTCGGAGATCGTTTGTATGGGTCGGAAGCACATCGGCATTTCCAGCTCGTTGCCCCAAGGGTTCGGATTGTTGCTGCAGAGAATTGGCGGTCAACAAGTCAAGAAGAGGGAACCCGGAAGTTGCACCTGCAGCATGACCAGACACGAGTAAGCGATGAACAGCCAGGGGCATTACAATTCTTTCTCTCCGGCTCTTGCTCACCTTGCCATTTTGTCTGGCCGATCTCATCCACATAAAGGTAACCGTTACTCAGGTTGAGGCCTTCCATTCCTCTCTCGACATCGTTCAAAGCATCAAGGACGCTGTCGTCCGGATCGGCAGTGAAGTCTTCCAATGTTGGCTGGTTGAGATCGAAATCGCCAAAGGTAAGTCCAGCTATCGGGTTGGCTGAGTAATTCTCCGAAGCTGAACTTGAAGGGATGTTGTCCTGCATCATGCCGATGCTGTAGCTGCCGAGACCGACGTTGCCGTTTCGCAGTGCATTCGCGTTCAAGCCATTGAAGCTACCGGTGGACTGGACATTCGGTTGGTAGGCACTGTTGCTGCTACCGGCCGACATGTCAATTCCAAAGGTAGACTGTGGGAGGCCCAAGTTGGCCAGACTAATGCCGCTAGCATTCCTACCAAGCTGGTTAACCTGCTCTGGATTGATCGGTCCTGAACCTTGTGCGCTGCTCGCTCCGATTTGCAAGCCAGGATTGCCCAGCAAGGTTGTCCCATGTTGTCTAAGCAGGTGGGCGAAGTCTGTCGCCGACAACCCGTCAATTGCTCCGGATACTCCTTGCACATCTACAGAAGCGCTGTTTGACTGTCCTGGTTGCGTCCCCGCAGATAACTGGCCGTCAAGCTGATTGATCAAGGCGTTGTGAACACCCGGTGGTATGCTGCGCAACAATGCCTCCAAATTATTAAGCCTGGCTTCCAGTGTCGAGGTGTAAACTTTCTGATTGTCAACAGCTTTAATGCCTCCGCCTGTATTGCTGCTTGAAACCGCAGGAGGTTTCCGTCCGGCTTTGGGACGATTGGGATTGGCAGCTGGAGTCCCGTTCCCGACACTGCTATTAGGGGTGTCCATGTCGTCTCGTTCTCGCTTCTTCATCAGGCGTCTGCTAGGCGTTTCGAAAGTGCAGACAGTACCCGTCTGTTTGCATGGGCCGCATGGCTGCTGTGTATCACACTGTAGGTCGAAACTTTCGGATCAGAAGCGCATCTAACACTGCAGCTCGAGACTCGTCGAACTTACCCTAATCTTTCTCCTTCGGCAGCGATCACAAGCATGCGCCAATCTCAATCGCGGCTTCTTGGATGTATGGTCATCTCCGTCCTCTTCGCCATTACTGTGTACGACATGCATTCCCGCATTAGGATTCGGTTGATGCGGCGGTCCCGAAGGCAGATTCGCCGTCGTAGACCCCGAGCCGGACCCAGTAGTCGCTTGTCCTTGTGCCGAGTAGAGATCCTCAAACGATCCCGGATGACTGCCGAATCTAGCGATGGTCTTCGTCTGGTCGGTCTGGTCATTTTGGGCCAGAAAACGGACGTCCTCATCCTCCGCCTTGATTTGTGGCGATGAACTTGTCGAGGTGGAGGTACTTCCGCTGTTCATCTTGGGCCAGCCGGTATTCCTTCAAGGGTCTTTCCTCCGCTGGGATCTCGCTTTGACACAACCTATCCTGATGTACACGAAGGATGTATCTCGTGATGATATCACGTCTTTGGTTCGACCGCTCAGCTATTGCTCAGTGGGCGATGGCGAACAAGGTCGAGCGACAAGACGGATGACGATTTCTAGTCACTACTGGCTACGGGTGCGGTGTTGAGCTATGCAACGATATGCGCATTTCATGCTATTGTGATCGTCCCACAAGCTATGTTGATAGCTGCGACAGGTTCTTTGATCCTCGGTCGTGGATCTGTTGTTGAGACTACCGTGTTACTCGGTGATCGGTAGGGATGTCGTCCTGACGTCCTGGTTGATAGGCACTTCGCATCAGTAGTCAGTCGATCCATCCCCGGTCGCCCGAAGCGATCTTGACGAATGGGTCGACGGGAAGGCTCACCTCTGAACCTAGAGATGATAGTAGTCATTTCGTACATGGCCGCCGCAAGGAAAGCTGTACCCTGTCAAATGAAGCGCAAGAGTATAGAGGTAAGATAATTGTGTACTAGGCTTGATGAAGTGAGGTAATTGTCGAACCGGAAGTGGGGACCCGTCACACGACAGAATCCTGCACGAGCGCCTTTCAGCGTGCACATGACATCTGCGTTTCAGATCAGCCGGCATCAGGTCCTGCAATCTTTTCGTGATCACCTATTGTGGCGTAGAAGGGGCATTTACTAAATTCAATCCAGGCTTGCATGTCTATGTTTCTTTTCGAACCTCGATGATCAAGTGACAAAGCGCGTACAGTATCCGTGATTCCCCAACTCTACTTACTCATGATCCACATCGTTCCTTCACCATCTTCATACCGGCAGATGGATCCTTGGTGAACAGAAGGATCCGTTTCAGACGAAATCTCCAGAGAATCTCGCTGAAAACACTATTTCGGGTCTGCTCTTACTGACCAATTCAGTCAAGCGACATACCCGAAAATCAGTCAAGCGACATGCCTAACATCCAATCAAAAGAAGTTCCGCTTGGTTAGTGGGATACAACACTCCAGAAGTGCATCACAGTCGCAATCCCTTTTTAGCGATCGATCACCGCATCGATTCTGTCTACTCATGTTTGCGTGAAGAAAAGTAAGACCCGACGAAATAACAGAGCTTACACGGATGTGTTGAACTCGTAGCCTTGTTTTGGGTCTCTCTTCACGTCAATGCCAAGCAGCTCGGTCTCCTGAAAGATGTCACGGTGCGCATCCCACTCGCAAAAGCATTGACGAACACGAAGGAATGCGGCTTGCGGTAGGTTTCAGGAATGCTGTCGCAATAGGTGACAGCGCCGATGAAGCTCACCGTTAGTGTCGAAAATCCTAGGAGCTCAACTCGAGTGATAAAGGCGAAAGCTATGTTACCTAGTGCTCCTTCTTGTGATGTCACGACATCAATAAGAGAGACTTGACACAATTCGGTCGATCGCCTTAGAAAAGAAAAAGGAAGCCAAAGTAGTTGATAAAGTTAATTCATAAACTACTTATCACTACTGTTGCCGAAACCGCTAGCTTGTGCCCCAAGCTCTCCCAGTAGCTTCAAGATTCCATTCCGGGAATTCCAGACCGGCTTGGACATAGGTCAGCAATGAAAGATCCCTTATCAAGTCAAATTTGGACTAGAAGCGAAAGCTGTAGTAACCGTCTTCATAAAATTGCGTTTTACAATCGCACGACAAGCCCTATTGTAGGGATATACAGACACTAGACATGATTCTTCAGCCGTTCACTCGGAACGTGTATTGTGGCAAATAAATATGGGGCGACATAGGCTATGGCGAGCATAGCTCAAAGACAAGAATTTCGACGCCTCAGACGTCAAGTCCTGTCGACGCGCTGGAGCAAGGGGTGTGAGGTGCCGACAATAAGGGGACGCGAGGGAAAAGGTGATCAATTATAAAATTCCACTGTCACGTAGAGCGTTCTGGAGGATGGTTTCCTTGACGGCCGCGAAGACCAGTCGGATCTAAGATGAAGTCTGTCGAATCAGCTCAAGCTCAGGTTGACGACAGCGATAGCACTCACGTTGGACGTATCAGTCGCCTGTGTCAGATGCGGGTACACACTCAGTCGTGCCCGGTTCGTCTGGGTGAAGCGCCAGAGGATATACTTTGCGGCTTTGTTTATATCGGAACCACCTGAAACATGGAAATAAGTCTTGATCAGTCTCGAGAACACTAGCCACGAGGTCGCGAGTAACATGCTCACCGGTGTATTCCGGGAAGTATTTCTCGAGAGGGGTCTTTGCGAGCTTCATCTTGAATACATCTATCTTGTTGAGGAACAGGATGACTGATGTGCGCAAGAACCACCGAGAGTTGATGACCGATTCAAAGAGTACTAGCGATTCTTGCATCCGGTTCTGAATAGAGGAAACGTTGAGTCGACGGCTCATCGCGCTGACACCGCGGTCCGACTTACCTGTCCGCTCTCCTCCAGTAGCACCTGGTCATACTCGCTCAATGCCACACAGAATATGATCGAGGTGACCGCCTCGAAACAGTGGATCCACTGCACATCCGTGGAACACCTTTTCATCAGTACATGGGATGCTTTTTCCAGCAGTCAATCGCAAGCAACCCACCTTCTTCCTCTCCGACCTCTGCCCACCGACGTCAAACATGTGGATGCTCAACTGACCCATGTTGAACCTGGTCTCAGAGATACCGGTCGTCTTGGTACGCGCTCGTAGTACATCCGCCTCGTCGGGAATATAATCCGGTAATGAAATGCGTCGTACATGGGAGAAGAAGCTGTTCCAGTGACCGTCGTCAATACGATGCGCGAGTCGAGATGTCATGCAAGACTTCTGGCGCGCAACTTACTAGGTTGCCGAGTCCATGAGGTAGAATTCGCTCTGTCGATCCATGACGCTAGGGATGATGGGATCATGCCATAGGCTTTCAATCGCAAGCGCGATCTCGGAAGGTAGGTTTTTGCCCGGATCAGAGTCGATGCGGAATTCGAGGATCAGGTCGGCGTTGACCCGGTTGGCGGGGTCTTCCGGATCGACGCCGAGCTTTCGACATGCCAGGATAATGGCTTGGGCAGAGTCGACCAGGTTCTTGTACCTATGAGACGTATAACGGTCAGCCGAGAGCACGAGACGTCCGCGCAGTCCCTCGGTCGCGGGCTTACACTACTTGTCTGAAGTTCATCAACTCTTCCCGCGAGTACCCGTTCTGATGAATGATCTTCATCTGCTTGACGATGGTCGACTTTCCACTCTCTCCCGAACCTGTAGAACGACATTCATAACCGAGACTCGGTCAGACCTGGTCGGGGACAGATGGCTCGCGGGGGAAAACGCAACCCACCCAGCAGGAGAATCTTGCATTCCTTCTTAAACTTTTTGCTGTCCTCCTCGATCAACTTGTCGATAGCATATGATCTGTCTCTCTGTGCTCGAGCCGGTTGACCGTCTTTGCCTGCTACGGGCCCAGCCACCGCTGATTGTCCCATCGTATTGGCGGAAGATGCCGGTTCCGGTGCAGCATTGAGAGCCGACGTAAAGTCGTTGTCGGACATGGGATTCGCAGTCTCGGGTGTCCCATCACCGTCCAGTGGCCCTGCCGGAACGGCTGGTCGGGTCTGTTCGTTGGCTGTTTGTCCAGGCTTGTTTGTGATGATAGTTTGAGTAGCTGGTGTCGCCCCCGCTGCATTGCTCATCTGGACGGCAGAACCAGTTGTGCGGTTGTTGGCCGATGGTCCAGCCGACGGACTACTAGTAGAGGTTGATGGCTTGGAAGGCTGAGCCTCGGGGGATGAGAAGCAGGAACCCATGATGATAGGGTAAAGAGTAAGGTGGTGTTCAAGTTACGAGGTCGTGTCCCGGTGATATTCTGGTCTGCGGCCCGAGATCTGGATACCCAACTGCTCTCGAGGAAATGAGTCGGTTGACGAGATCCTTGGGGCCCTAGCTAGTGATCGTTGCAGGACCAAGTTGTGCGAAGACTAGGTCGTTTGGTATGCCTCGTAAGCGACCTCCGGATCTGACCGGAAGACGTTTTTTAGATGGCCCAGCAGAAGATGGCCGTTCCACGATGGCTAGCCGAAATGGAGTAGCGTATCAACCGATCCAGTGATTGCGATGCGGCCTGGATATAGGCTAGATCTACTCTAGACGCTCTCAACCTCGAGCGAGCTTGCGATAGGGGGCCTGGCTCCGGCCAGGTTGTGTGCGTTGATGAGCGGTAAATCCAAGCCTCTAAACTAGATGAAATGATGGAGGGTCCGAATATCAAGATGGGTAGGGGATAATCCTGGTCATACTGGTCAATCGGTGGTGCGTTGACGGTATATTCGGTATGCCCTCTTCACCCCCCTAGCCTCCCCCCGAGCACATGCGACTGGGAGACGAGGCGAGCAGCGAGCAGCGAGCAGAGCGAGAGGTGCGTGTGTGTGAGTGTGTGTGTGTGTGAGCGAGCGAGGGGCGGGCGGGGAAGCGGCGGAGGAGCAAGGAGCAGCAGGCACCATCCAAGCCAGGCAAAGCAAGGGGCGACGCGCGTGCACTGTAGTACTGCTGCCTCTCGTAACACGGTCAAATTTCCTCCCTATCCTTGCCCCCTATCTCTCCCGATATGGCCACCAGCCATAATGAACTCGCAATGTCGACTAGCGACTAGCTCGAGACGATAGATATTCCAACCGGATCGCCTCGAGGGAGAGAGGAGGTCGATCTTTGAAACGTGTTTGTGCGCAAGGGGGAGGGAGGGGTTCGAACATCGAGGTCCGTTGTGCCGGACGGTACCTTTTGCAGTCTCCCCAGTTTTCTCCCGTTCAGATTCTGTTTCCGCTCGTGTGTCCCCCCGTTCCCAGCTGACGCTCTCTCTCTCTCAAACAGCCATCTCGATTCGACCTCCCCCTGGCGATGGCTTGCGATATCATAGGGCCGTACGAACCCAGTGGCGTTCGGGGAATGAGCGATGCAAGGACTCTTTCAACGGTCACCGGCGGCCCCTGTGGGGTCCTGACAAAGAATATTTGCCAGATCGTACTTTGAAATCTTACTAAGCGTACCGTTTGTTCATCGGGAAGATTGTCAATGAGCCGTATCGACATCACGAGACGTCTCGTGGACAAAAGTGTCGAAGATAGTTCTCCCAACGAGTCGTGAGATGCATGGTACCGGTGATCAGCTATCAAACATCGTACAACTCGATCTGGGAGCTTCAACAAAGCGATGATGCGGTACGCATACTGCGCGAAGACGCAACTTGGGCTGTGTCGAAACGTGATTCCCTCTTCCATAGGTGATCTTGGAAGTGTAGAGCGATGATGGCCAGGACGTATGTCAAGGCTCATCAAGAAAGCCAAAGGTCCGCATGTCGAGGTTGGGTGTCTGCCATGAGTCTACCGCAACTTTGTATACTTGGGGTTTCGAGGAGAAGCATACGGAGCCTCGCGCACTCCATGGAGGTTATAGATTCAAGTAACATGAACATTCACCGGGAATCGTTACTGAAATGAAGGATTCTAAAGTCGCAGCCGGAGAGTAAGCCTCGCTTCTTTTCCGTACTGGTCTGCCCTACCGAGTTCGAATTGGCTCGATGAGAAGGGCCAGACCTGGTCTTACAACGCTAAGCCTGCTGGCTCGTTCCGCTAGTCCTTCAGGTAGTACTTCTCGGTTGATTGGAAGATGTGTGAATGGATCTGCTCGCTTGGGTATCTCATGGAGCTGCACGAATGGCGCAGTCTCACATGCGTCGCATAGGCATCTCAGCCGGCAGAGCGAGCGCATTATTGTCGTGGGGCCAGTCCTTGGACGACAACGAAAGACATGAAACCGGCGAGGACCTGGCTGCGGAAGCTATTTTACGTCCGATGCCATTTGTTTACTTTTCGGAAGCTGCAACTTGCTCGTCCACGATACGGACCATCAATCCATCAAAGGACTAACTTGGACATCGATTGTCAGAATGTCATCACCATGAGTCTGGTCTCGCATACCGCCGACATTAGAAGTCACGAGTCACTAGAGATCCCCTCGTCAGACTGAAATAGCAGAAGTCTTCAGCATGTCTCGATCCCAGAGACCCAAATCCATGATCTTCCCAACCGGATATGGCCGGAACACACCCGGACTCGGAGGGTCCGTTGTTGGTGACAGTGACGGTGGCAGGCGTGCGGTCTCTAGACAAGGATACGATCAAACGGTGGGCAGTGTACTCCAATAGCTCCAGTGAAAGCAGACTCTGATCAGGTCTCTTCTCGGTCTGCAGGATTCGGGTGAAGCTGCAGCAAGTCTGCCAATTTCCTGTGTGTTGGCGTGCCTTGCTGATGTGATGACTCTATCGGCGTGTAGGGCGATGAACAACGGCAGATCAAAGCACTTCAAGAGATGCTACAGAGGAAGGATCAATCCATACACAAACTTGCCTCGGAGCTCAACGATACTCGAGCCGACAAGGATCAGCTGGAGAAGCTGTTTGACGGATCTCAATTGTATGATTGTCCGGCTCTTGATTCGGTCGTACCTAATCGTTGATGTGGTTTGCTACCTTCCAGGGAAAATCAAAAGTGCTTGCAACAGATCAACGATTTCAGAGAACACGTCAGGGTAGGTCTTAATCTAGCCGTCGAAAGGGTTGCACAGCTAAGACAATCGAATTCACGTAGACGCTGGAAGCCGCGTTGATCAGAATCAACGGGCCTGGGTGGAGGGTTAGACCACACGTCCTTGATTTATCGTCGAAGAGGTACTGATCCTGGATTTCTTCGATGTTTCTCACCAGGAGGAGTTCAGCATACCGCCGACCCCTGGTCCGAGGTCTCTAGCAACACCAATCCCAAATATCGGGATCCTGCAAAAGAACAGGTTCCCCTTCGGTTTTACTGGAGCCGAAGTCAAGGCCGTGTCGGAAGCCGATTCGTCAGACGACAGCATTGAGGAAGTAGTTGACAGCATGAGGCGATATGCAAACGGCAGCAAGGTAGCCAATCGAAATGAACCGGCTCAGCTCAATCGCATCAGGTCTCCTCTGATGGAACAGCTGGACGATCACACTCTGTCAAGCTCCATCTCCGATGATGACGGAGACATCAAGGAAGGCGGACCGGGACCTGTCCCTCTCCACGACGGCCAAACCCCCGTTGCCATACCCATCTTTCCCACGACGCCGGATCTCCAGCCCATCATCTCGCTCATCTCGTCCTTGCACGCAACTTCCCACGCCCAATCGAGCGAGCTCGTTTCAGCAATTCTCGACAATCACGATCAGAAGCTCGCCCTTGATCATGCCGAACGAGAACAGAACCGGCAGACGGTAGTTCAGCAGGTACAGGATGCGCAGGCGGAGGTCGCACGAGCTTGGGAGGATATGAGGCAGCAGGACGACGTGCGAGAACACAACTTGAAACGATTGCTCGAAGAGGTGAGACTCGTCTGTATCGCCGCAGCTGTAAATGCGATTTTGATAATCGTTTGGCGTGTACAGGCGATCGAACGTCTACAGCGATTTGATGGCGGCGTTCCCAATGCTCTTTCCGGCGCTATGCCGGAAGCGACCTCGGTCTGAGCCTCTCATACAGGCTTCTGGCCACCAGTACGACAACAAACGATACCATCTCACGATCCTTCCAAATTACCACAGAATCGCATACCATAATGAGCCTTGTTCCCTTCTTTCGCAGCCAGACATATGGTTCCCACGATTTGCATTATATCATTGTGTTTTACATGTACATGTATGCTCTCTTTTCGGACGATGGTCATTCGAAGAAATCATCGGCTTCCTCTTCCTCTTCCTCGTCATCTCCGGGCTTATCGACTGGCCCAGCAGCCTGCTTCTCCTTGCTATCAACTGACAACAATGATTTGTTTGTTCGCCCGGATCCGTCCTCCTTCAGCGTCTCTTCCGGTCGAAGACTGACGCCCTGCTTTCCAGCTTCCGTCTTGTCCTCCATGAGCGCTTTGAGCTTGTTCAAGAGCTCCAACCGAGTGACGGCGGGTTTGTCTTCCGCGGCGGGGGTCGAATGGAGATGTTGGGGTAAAGTGAGATGACGTTCTTCCTCCTCGGCAGCATCTTTTCCCTCAGCAGATGCTGCGAACAATGCGATGTACTTTTGCGTCATACTATGCAAGACAACAGGTATTGTCCATGAACGATCTGATCAGGAGATGCGAATCCACAAGAACATACGGGTAGTGGAGGATATAGTTGAGCATGATCCGAGCTTCGAAGAGTTCGATTTCCATCTTGTCCTTTGTCTGTTGATCCGAATCGTCCGACTTGATCCCAGACTGAGCTCGTTTGATGATTCTCAAAAGCTTTTTTCGTTCTGATAAAGGAATAGTGATTGGTGTTAGGACAAGCCATCACAATGGTCGTGGCTGTAACGATGGTCGGCTCACCGAAAAAGCGGACCTGGTTGGAAATAATCTGAGCATCAATACCGAGTATCGACTAGCTCATGAAAGCATGACACCACTCACCATATGATACTTCTCGTGATTCTTCTTCTCGACGTTCCCCAATTCTGCTTTACGCAAGTCCGCCTTGAGACTCTCTAGGCGCCGCTCCGTCTGGATCTTCAAACCCGGCTCGATACCCTCCTTTTGTAACAGCCTACTAGCTTGTCTGATCAAACCTTTGATCTTGGAAACTCCGAGCTTGCTGGTATCTTGGTTTCGGTTCTGTGGTGGCTGTTTGCCCTTTTTGGCTTTCGAATTGGGTCCCTTTTGGTAGGGCTTGTTGTTCCTCCTGGAAGAGGAAGCTTCGGCGTTGGGCGGCATTTGAGTGGAGTATATTTGAGGCAATGAGGGAAAGTTGGGATATGTGTACGTGCCAGAAGAGGGTTTGCGAATGTCCGAATAGCCAATATGCCTGAGACCAGACGAGGTCAAGCGTTCAAACTTCGGTCGACCGTTATGATCACCGGGGCCCCAGGGTGACGCCGACTCTTGGTGATCACGTGAAAAAGAGCATCCGAGGCGATCGATCAGGGGTTCGAGAGGGCATGGGAGCATGAATCATGAATCATATAGATCATACATCCTTCTGTTGTCCGTGTTGGAACAAGATCTGACTCCATCACTCTAGCTTACGTCTACCGGGTACAAATACAAATACAAGGAATCCAAGACCACCATGTCTGCCGTCGCTCGACCCCCTATTCGCATCCTCGGCCTCTGCGGCTTTAGCCAAAACAAGCATGTCATGCATCAGAGACTAGGGTTCCTACGAAAAGCGCTGAAGCAACAAGTGGAATTTGGTAAGCTTGGATTCAAGCAATACGGCTCGAAGTGTTTCGCAGTCTAGCTGACGAGATCATGCGCATACTTGAAAGACTTCGTCGACCCGCCTTTCGTTATCGAAAAGGTGGATTATGCGACGGGCAACACCAAGTTTGCCGACTTTGATTCGGAGACAACGATGGACGAGAACATGACACCAGAGACTACACCGAGGTCAGTCCGGATACTACTTCCATTTCGGAGCGACTGGCTGAGACGCCTCGAGATAGAGCATGGTTCCGTTCGAAAGACGAAGAGGTGAATGGCAAGACGATCAAGACCTACATAGGTGAGTGGTTGAGAAGGGCGCCATGTCACTTCGTATACCGCCGCTGATACAGCTCCATATACATGTACTCAGGTCTTGACCAAGCTTTGGCAGACCTGCATAAGTATCTGATAGAACAGGAGACACCGTTCGATGTGAGCGCTGGATCGACGCTACCAAAAACCACAAATCGATATGACTAATCATGCCGGGAGTATAGGCGGTATTTGGTTTCTCTCAAGGAGCCTGCATGGCAGCTCTACTAACAGCTTTGGTAGGTTAGTGCCTCTAATTTGTCCCGATACAAAGCTGATACGGCTCGTATCGATTAGCTGGAGCGTCCCGGACTGCATCCTAGCTTTCCCGCTCACCCCAAGCTCAAGCCGCTGAAATGTAAATTGTATTGATGTTCGCTAAGTGGGGGACGCGAACTAACGAGCGAGATCTGTCTGTTTATTAGACTGCGTCAGCGTCGGCGGTTTCGTCTGTGGCGATGAAGCCTACAGCAACTTTTACCCTATCGCCACCCCGACATTGCATATCGTCGGCGTCAATGATACGATCGTCACACCAGAGCGGAGCCAGACGCTTATTCGGGTCTGCGACGATGCGAGGGTGGAGAAGCATGACGGTAGTAGGTTTCGATGGTCAAAAGCTTCGAGCATGCGGCAGCTCATACCCGCGATAAACCCCCAGGTCACTTCATTCCCTCCAAGGCGAACTGGAAGAATTTTTTCGTGGCCTACTTGACATCCTTCACGGACGAAGGGCTGCAGGGGGACGTACCGGGGCCATCATCACAGCAGGGAGGCGCCGCCAGTACTACTGCCAGTGCCAATACTACGAGACCGGGTACACCAGAGGTGACAGCGGGCGAAGAGAAATCAGCATTATAAACACGAACGAATCCTGCCTGTACATTGTGCAGTGTATTGTACGTCTGTACTACATTTCTTGTTCAGTCGTTGATCATCTAAGACGATCTCTGCAGGGTCGAGTAGGTCGCGGGTTTCGCTGATTCTGAAACGCGAGCATGACATGGAGGGTATCGTTGGTTGTGGTGAACGAACTCGCGAGCTACAACTCGACGTCTGCCTCGTCGTAAGCTTCGTTGACCAGCTTGTAAATATAAGCTGGCGAATGGTCTCCCCTGTCGATCGATAGTTCAGCATGTGATTGGAAAGAAACGGTCCGTCCAGAACTCACTCGTTTGTGATGAACAGGCTGATGAGCTCGGGCTTGATGTAATCGTAAAACGGGTTTGCGACGTCGACCTTGTCCAAGAACTCGCCCTCCTCAAAGCTCAAAACCTCACTTGGATCTCCAAAGTCCAATGCAGCCGGGTCATTGTACAGATTCCAGGTCGGGGCAAACTTGTACTGCCCCGCGACTACTACCACCGGTGTCGACTGCGCTCGCGCCGCGACCGCCGCGAGGAGGGATCCTCCTATGGCAAATAACCCTCCATTGGCTAGGACCGAATGAGCGCCCAAGATGACCTTGGTCACACGAGGCATCAACGCGTAAATCGATGAATCGGGGACCAAGACGGTTGGGATGTTGTGTTTCGCTAATGCCTTGGCCATTGTTGTCCCTAGCCGTCTGTAACATTGTAGATTGTGGATGAACCATTGAATCAGGCGAAATGTCTTTTCTATAGCATCACTTGTCGCACTCACGAGGGTGAGCTCTCGGCACAAATGACGGTGAAATTCCGGTCCTTCCATGCACTCTTCAAAAAGGCTTCAACCGTCTTGGAGTAGCCGATGGTCAAGATGATCTCGCTGTGATCATAGTTGTGGGGTCTGAGCACCGCATATGAACGGCGCGATGTCCAGACATTCCTTTCACTCACGAACTGTGGATATGCTCCTTGGCCCCCTTGGCACACGTCTCGTGTGTCGTCTCTATCTCATCGACGACCTCCCTGATAGCGTCGACCAACACCGGCTTCATCTGCATGGCCTTTTGTTCCCTCAGCCTGGCATTCTGCTTGGCGGTCATCCCGCTGGTGGCCGACCGAGGTTGTCGAGGGCTCTGAGGTGGTGTCTCTTGCCTTGCGTTTGGCAGAGAGTCGCCCAATGCCGACAAGCCAGGAAAGGAATTCCGATGAGGCTGATATGACCCCGAGGTTTCGTTTTGAGGTACAGGGGAGAAGAGCGAATCCATCATGGGTCCAGGAGTCATGACGGTCGTTTCGAGGCCGAACAGGTTGGTTGTGCTCCCCGCTCGTTCCAGCTGAGCGCGCGTATGCCTCATCTGAACAAAGGTAGACAGCTGTGTCGGTACCGGTCTGGCTTGTGGTGGGGATGCGTAACCTGTCGAATTCGGATACGACGATGGCGAACCAGTGGCCTCGTTGGTGAAGAAGGGGGACTTGTTCGAGTTGTCGCTGAGCCAGTGACTAGCTGGTACGTGAATCCCGGGTGTGGGCGGCATGGGAGTACCGGGGACGGAATGGCCCTCGGCATTCGATCCCGAACGCAGGTCTTGTCCCTCTTGTTCCAACTGGCTGAGACATGCTGCTCGATATTCTTCTCGGATCAGCCGGAGCACCTTGCGCACGATGTTGCCGACGGCCAGCTCTGCCAGATGGTTTCAAAGAGGTACATTCAGCTGTTCACGACGTCTCAATGACATTGAATGTCACCAGCATGGACATATACTGACCCTTGGGGTTGGCGGCGATTAACCGCTTGCCGACGGCTTTGATCTGCTCCAGCAGCTGCTCGATGCTGTTGTACCGGGCTGATCCGACGAAGCGGTAGAGGAGCTGGGCGGTCTCGAGCGCCGTCTGCCGTGATGAGATCAGGTCTCTGTTCGACGTGCCAACATTAGAACTTGTGCCGCATTTGATCAGTCTGTTGTGCTCGAATCAATGCTCACCGGCGTTGTAGCCGTACCACGAGCTGATCTATGTTTTGGTTGATCGACTGTGCGATTTCACAAGGGGTTGTGTCAGTCCAGAATGGAGAAGTAGCTTGGTGCGAACTTCTTACCATCTCCGGATGTACCAAAACGAACAGCGTATGACCTACACCGATCTGGTTGCCTGACTACCGAGTTTAATGGATAGCCGATGTGGATGACGAGAAGACGTCCTGAATCGTCAACAAGGTCAATCGAGGTCAAGGTCGAGGTCGAGTGCTTTGACTAGACTTTCGATCGCAGGTCGAAGCGCGCGCGAGTCCTCGGTTCCCAGTCTTTGGGTCAAGCGCATCCGTCATCCATCCATCCCAATGCCATCAACCCTTCTTCGCTGGACATGATTTCGCCTGTCGACATCTGTGGGAACAACTCCACTTGATCTATAATTCTTTAACAAGACATCGGCTCGGTTGAAGACGATCCCGAAGTGATCTGCTCTGCGTAACCTGCACTCCTCCTCCCTGGCTCCCTGGTTCGACTGAGATCTCTTTCGCGCGAACGTCATCAAGTTTAGATTCCGACGTGGAGACTGAGCTGGACAACCTTCCGACCAGCGACCTTGTTCATTTCACAACAACTCAAAGCTATCAATCGACGAAGCGACAACACAACGAGTGTATAAACGGGCCTTGTTCGACGTTCACTAGTAAACATGAACATCTTTAGATTTCTAGGTAAGTCCGCTCCTCACTTCCCAAGGACGACAACGAGGGCGGTGAGAGCGTTCCCCTTTCTCGCCAAAGGGAACCTTCCACTACAACCTCGAGTGAGCGATGGCTAACGGTGTGCCCAACCTGGATGTTTGGACGATACAGGGGATATTTCCCACCTGGCTTCTATCGCCATCTTGATCCTCAAGATACAAAAGTCGAGATCATGCCGAGGTACGCTGGTAGCTGCTGGTCGGGCATGAGACGAGACACTGGTCCACTAAACGATC
The DNA here is from genome assembly GCF_021052385.1 of Filobasidium floriforme. Lineage (NCBI taxonomy): Eukaryota > Fungi > Basidiomycota > Tremellomycetes > Filobasidiales > Filobasidiaceae > Filobasidium > Filobasidium floriforme. The sequence continues at coordinate 545,640 of NW_025763628.1, read as the reverse complement.
GTTCCTCGGTCCCGGTCGTTCCGTTACACATCTCTCTCATTCTCGAAACTATAGGCATTTCATTCAAGACGCAAGCCCTCTATCTGACCGTCTTCCTCACCCGATATGTCGACCTGCTCACCGGGCCCTGGATATCCGCCTACAACACGATCATGAAGATCTTCTTTATCGGTAGTTCGGCCTACATCTTGTGGTTGATGAAGTTCAAGTTCCGGTGAGTCTCGATCTTACGCTGGTTTCCCGGGATCACGACTGTCGGATTAACTCTTCCGGCCTCTATCTGCGATTCTGTTGATGTTCTCAGACCAACCCACGACGCTTCGCTAGACACCTTCCGGTTGGACTACCTCATCCCGCCCGTCGCCATCCTAGCCCTGATCTTCAACTACAAGTTCATCCCCTCCGAGATCTTGTGGTCCTTTTCCATCTGGCTCGAGAGCGTGGCCATCTTCCCCCAGCTGTTCATGCTTTCCCGGACCGGAGAGGCCGAAACGATCACTACGCATTACCTCGCGGCGTTGGCGCTGTACCGGGGGCTGTACATTCCCAACTGGATCTATCGGTAGGTATCAGTACCCGTAAAGTGATGATGTACAGAGAAAGACTGACAGCTCTTTGCGTTTAGATACTTTACCGAGGGCGCCTACGATCCCATCGCCGTGGTAGCTGGGTTGATTCAGACCGGTCTGTACGCCGACTTTGGTTACATTGTGAGTCTCGAGACGGCCTCGGCTTCGGGTCTCCTATCCTGCAATGATACTGAGCACGCATTCGGTGTTCCCTATTCTGCCTATAGTACGTGACCAAGGTGTTGCGCGGACAGAAGTTCGAGTTGCCCGCCTAGCCTGTGGGACCGTAAAGATGTATCAAAGACGGGCGAGCCGACCATCCCGCCTGGTCTTTGTCCATTGGGCAGCTGTCAGAGAAGACTGAGTTGCTGCTCGGTTGATGATATATATGACGAAATAGAAATTGCATGCTTGTTCGACATGCGTGATGTGTGAGATTGATCGATGACGTGAGGGGCTCTCTTCCTGCTCCCTGTTCTGTTCTCTCTCTGTCTCTCGATCGAGCGACGCGTTGAAATGAAATCGCGTCGCGCGCGAGACTAGGAGAGGACGGGAGAGCAGCGAGAAACTAAATTGCGATCCCATCATCATCATCATCCCCGGAATCCATCAGTCTTCCTATCACTCATATCCCTCACATCAACCTCGTCACCAGTTACCAGGGTATACAAGGCCAGCCCTCTCTTGCTCACCTTCTTGAGGGTGGTAATTACATAGGATATCGACGTCGAGATACCGCGCAACAATAGCGATCGAAAACGCACAGTAGAGCCTCCGATACCGGCTATTGCAGCAAGATGGATGGTTCTGGGCGAACAGACATGATCGAGACCAACCAGATACATCACCTACCTAGTCAGTCGTCTGAGCGGTCTGGCGTACCATTAGCCAATAGCTCACACCCCTCGTATCGCTAGTCAAAATCACCTATCGCCATCCGTCGCACGACCAACCGCTCTTGGCGACATCGACATCAGACGTACCCGTCTTTGTTCACGATCAAGAGAAGAGGCCGGCGAGGCTTCCACACGACTCGTACGACACGTTTCGAGGTAGTGTCAGTCTGAAGGATGTGCTCAAGGTCGTGTGCCGGGCATCGTGAGTGTTCTCTTCTGCCGTGTCATCGAACCATCTCCCCTCCCATTTCGGCTGACGTATCGGCTCGGACCGGGGTTTCATCCCAGACCGGAGATCATACCCTCGACGCAGATTAGCGATGGATCAGTCTACATACCCAGCCGACAGCCCGATAAGGTCAATAATACACCAGAACCACGTCCGATCCTCTCCAAGAGACTCGCTCGCCTGAGTCGGCCCTCGTTCACGTCCTCGTCGGACGGATTGACGCCAGCTCTCACTTCCTCTTCTTCGAGCTATCGCGATCAGGATCGAACCGGGTTTTCCATCCCGTCGACTCCCGTATTCTATCCCGACGCTCTGGACTCATCACCTGGATTTCCACCTGCGTCGGAACTCGATCCCTTTCAGAGTTCGCCTGCCGTGATGAGGTATCCCTCTCGGCGGCTGGGCGGAGCCAGGCGCGGGTCCTCCTCATCGAGCAAACCTCTGGTCGTCCCTACTCCTTGGACGGGCAAGGGTACCCTGTTCGATGTGCTGACCGAGCCGGGCCAGGGAAAGACGTTGGTCACTTGTAGCGTGGTTCGGACGGCAGATTTCGCGCCTCGTCGCAAGTCGGTGATGAAAGAGAGCTCGTCGCACAACATTACCCAGCCGGAAGAACCTCTCGATGAGAACGACGGTTTGGCAGCTCTTCTTATGAAGGAGGCGGACGAGGCCGAAGGTTCCGGGGACGAGGAGAACCATGTGGGATCGCGGGATACGTCGACCGGTTGGGGACTGCTAGTCGAGATCAAGTTGAGAAATCTCGGTCGGCCGGTCTCCCTGGAGCAGACGTCGAGGTTGAGGACTGCAGTCTTTGGTGAAAAGTCTCGGCCGGGTTCGTACCGGAGGGTCGAGACGGCTGCTGCCAGGAAGTTTCATGAGGTAGCGGGAGATTCCCGGCAGGGTAGGAACGCTACCGACATGCGTAAACCCCGGATCAAGGCGGATAGGATCGACGTCAAGGCTAGTCTCGCTCGCAAGACGCCCAGCCAGATGGTCGAAGTTGCGCCTGCCTCGTCTTTAACACCCGGGACTTCGCTCGGTTTCAGCAGTCTAGGCTTGGATTCGTCCGATCCCGACCGGATGAGCACCATCGACGAGATTCGCAGAGGATTGGATTCCGATGCTCTATTACCCGTAGCAAGTTCGATCCCTCAGCGCTACCCTGCAGCTTTGTCCGCGTCTTCCTCTCTCAAGCGGAAAAGCCTGGCCATACCGCATGACCAGATTCCTCGTAATCGGAGAGGACCGAATCTGGTGGGCGACTGGAAAAGAAGAAAAACCGAGCAAGACGAGCGAAGCAAGCATCGCGCTCCTTCCCCTTCGATCAAGCTGGAACCGTCTTCGTCTCTTGTAAACGACATCGACAAGTCGTTACCGAGTGACGTCTCTTCGAGGCGGATCTCGCCCTCGAAGACGGCGAAAGCCGGTGACAAGCGATCGCTGCTCGAAGCGATAGTCTCCTCGTCGTCCGGTCGCATCTGCAAGGTCGAACCGCCTAGTCCTGAAGCAAACGTTCTTTCGGCGTTGCCCAAATCTTTTAGCCAACCGAGCAGAAGGGAGTCTGGTAACACCGGGCGCAAGTCTGCTGTCCCCATGAGCGAGCCTGCCATACCGCAGAACGGCTCAAATTCGATCCGTCCTATAGGCAGTCTCTTCCGCCCGCGACCCAACATGAAGAGGACTTTGTCCGAGATAGCCGAACGGGAATCTCAGAGGCGTGCAACACAGGTAGATGCGGCCGACGACTCTGACGATCTCACCGAGAGCGTGTCGCAATCTCTGGCTGCCGTTGAACCCATTCATGCGCTACTGCAAGCTCGTTCCCGGGCACCACCAGCCACCTTGAACAATCTGTTCGCACAAGCTGAAGACAGATCCATCTGGACGCGCGACGGAATCGCGTGGGGACAGCCGCTGGGGATTTCCTCTTTGGCGTCCACCTCGAATCCCGCTACCTTGCCTTTTTCGGACGACTCGAGTAGCTCCAAGACTCTTCAATTCAGTCCTCGGGAACCGCCCGCTGCCTTTGCTGAGCAGTGGTTACAGGCTCCAGATCTCGATCACCTGTTTGGCCTAGACGTCCACGCGCCCAACAACGACCTAGCCCCGAATCATCCATCTGGGTCATGGGAGATCGGGAGCTCAGCGGTGACTTTGGGTAGCTCTAACAACGCTGGGTTTCCCTTTGCCGACGAAGCGTTCGCCTTCTTCGATTCAACTTACACGAGCGATTTCGACCTCCCGTCGCTCTATTCACCAGTCGACTTTTCCCAACTTCCGCCCTCGTCACCACCTCAGAGCGAATCGGAACTGCCTCACTCTGTATTGCTCATGTCGTCTCCTCCGGAAGGATCTGGCTTGGCAGACACGCCCATCGAAATCATCTAATAATGCATCTTACATTGCTCTTGTACCCTACTCGTGCGATCCTGTCTATATTTTGTTGATCATGTCCACAATTATAGTCTACGAATCCCAATCTATGCGATTAGCAATCGCATTGATGGGGCTAACGATTTTATCCTCAACGGTATCTCCCAGCCCCGCCGCTATTAATCGTGAAAAACTCAGCCAAAGACTTGTTCGTGTCCAGCCTACGGTCGCTTACCGATCCTCAAGACCGCGGTAATCAACTCGTGATTGCCCAGAACTACAGGTCGGCCACAATCAGATGGGTTAGTAAACGGGCATAAGGCTGCGCGATTCCTTTTGAGAGTTGTCATGAACGCTCACTATCGATATGATCCGCTGACATACGGGAAGCGCACTTGTGCATCAGCGCTTCTGGTCAGGGTCACCATTCAAGCGATCATCGACTTACCGGATTTAGGGCCTCCCCTTGGATCGAGCCCCTCTGGCTCGTGTTTAAATTCGTGAGTGATGATGGGCATGCGGGCAGGGTTCCATCGATCGTCCTTCCAACCCTTGACACACATTGCGCCCAAGGACATCAATGGCACGGTACCATCTCCCATACCGAACTTTACACCTCTTCTGACTTCTGGAACAGATCCTTCCGCGTTGACTTCGGTGTCGATCCAATTCTTACGAGCCATGGGCATATCCAGAGGCTTCCGACAGGTGATAGCAGAGCCATTAACCATACGTTGCAGCTCGTCGGGCGTGCACTGTGCATTCCAGTCGTGTTCAGTATGAGCAAAACGGAGTCGAGACAGGCCGTGACCACTGACCTGCGCGTCATCTCCCTGGGTCGCAATTTCGTCGTGCTCGAATTGGCCTTGCATATAGAAGTAGCTTCGTTCCGTAGGCTTGCCGTAACCATAAAAGCAATACTGCTTCATGGACGGCGCGTTGGGGAGCCTGCATAATGTGTGTAAACCGTCAGACGAAGCATGTCGATTGTCGAGTGGCTTAACAGACTCACTGAACCTCAAGAGGGTTGGACCACTGTGGTAATCAGGTATCAGTATAGCCATGACGAAGGAATGCCACATGCACAATCTTCGCACTTTTCGATGGTCCTTGGCGTTCTCCTGGAGGATTTTGACATCGTTCTCGAAACCATTCGAGTAGTTGGAGTGGTACATCCTTTGGAAATCCGGAGGCGTATGGAGCAAAGTATAGATTCCGGCGTCATTCATGGTCAAGTTTGGTTGGATGTGTTCCGCGTCCATCTCGCTGTCTTTTGGCTCATGAGAACGGCTCGGACCTGAATCTGAGGTTTGTCTGAACGAGAAAAATCTTCCGTGCGTGTCGCCAGTACAGTTGGCGGGATCTTATGACATGCAGACTCACGATAATCAGCATTTCGCAGGCTTCTCGAGCACTGTGGGGTACTGACCATCTGGAGCCGAGTCGTGAGTACCCCATATCCGGTCGCCTCCCTTCATCCACATGCTCGCCGATCCCGGCCATTTGTGGAAAAGATTCGCCCTTTCCTTGCGAGAGAAGAACTTCTCGAGCACCCAGCTGGCCGCTGGATGTAACTCGATTGTATCCTTGAGGTCTCCACTCAAGAACGCCGTCATACTTTTTGTTACACCGAGCAGCGTGCTTGCGATACCCGCATGAGCTTCAATATGCTGTTCTACCCATCGATCGTCACGATTGCCGCATCTGAAGCCCTCTGCATCGTCCGCCGCCTCGACCCATTTAAGGAAGAAGTTTACTACCGAACCTCCCATGGAGTGAGATATCAGAACTGTTTTTCTTCCGGTAATTCTCTTGTTCTGTTCGATCCGGTCGCGCAGCCGTGTGAAGAAGGCATCCCGGACCTCCAAATTATGGCTGTTTGCGCTGATATCAGATTGAAGTCTTTCGGCTTCGCACCGAACCTCGATCCTTACTATGACAAACGCCAATCGTACGAAGCTGGAACCAATAGTCGAAGTACTTGTCAATAATGCAAAGTGCACGACTTGATTCCATCGGGCTCACCCATTTCCATCGACAGAGGATCGTAACCGATCGCTGCGAGGTTTTCGATAACACGTTGCCATACCCAATAGCCTTGAATAAACTCGCTCGCAGCGTCGAGACCCTGTGCAGCTCGGACCCGGTGGTTTGGCGGGTCGAGCCCTGTCACGGGATCCAAAGAAAGTGCCTCCATCCAAGCTTTCCGATCGGCAAGCACGGCCGACACCATCTGAGTCGTTGACCACAGACGCTTTCGAAAGGAGCCCTTGGCGACCTTGCTGGCACTCCATTGTTCGAGTCCTAAGAGGAGAGATTTCACCTCGTTAAGCCTTCACTATAACCGCGTTCCGCTCGAGAGCGAACGCACCTGTAGACACAATCTTTGGGGCGGAAACTCGACGTGAGTTAATAAGAGTTTGTCCTTGTGCCGAACTCGCATTCGAACTTACACCAGGAATCAAAATGACAGGGTAGTGTGCGCCAATGCCGGGTTCTTTAGCTATCAATTCCTCCGCAGGCGAAAACTCTTTCGAGTTGAACGCCTTTCTTGTCTGCTCGACGACAGACAAATTGTTGGCGAGGTCTCTCCAATCCCAATCGAATCCCCAACCTTCAAGATTCATCGAGGGGAAAGGATTTGTAGTATCTTGAAACCAAGATGTCATGAATCCGGCGTTGGCCTTGGACCCGGATAAGAGAGACATGAGATCCGGCGGAAGCGTCTGGGGAGCGAATTGATAGGCCGAGAAAGCGAGCCCGATGGCGATACCGGATGAGAAGGCGAATCTCCGCCCTCGTGCCCATGATGTCCAGGTCGTAGCGCTCTTGCTCTTGTTCTTCTTCGGTCTAGGCTCTTGAGAGCTAGTAGTCAGTCTTTCTGAAGGAGGCTGATGCAGAGAGTTCGAATGCGACATGAGCGGATGTACAATTTCTTTCAGATAGATGCCGGTGACATACCACGGATTTCGACTTGATAGCAGTACTCTCCTGTTTGACGTGTCCCACGATTTGTTGCACAGGTTGCTGAACAGGTTGTTTCAACGGTTTCGACACCTTCAGCACCTTTTCAGCAGCTTCTTGTTGTTTCGCGCTGCTGCTTTCCCGCTCATGAACCGGTTCCGAGACTTCTTTACCTTTGTGAGCATGTTTCCCCTGCTTGTTGCGTTTCCGGGTGCCAGGGGTCTGACCCCCTTCCGTCTTGTCGACTGACAGGACGGAGAAGGCGTTACCATCGACGAACCTGCTCATCTCGGTTGCAAGGCGCGACGGAAAGAACGGCGAGAGCAACTGAATGCTATACTTCGCTGCGCTGATAGATCTACCAGATGGAGACTCAACAGTATTATTACTGAGATATTGAAAATGTATTTCGTTCAAAAATCGCCTTATCGAGGTTGACGAAAGTCGTATGCTGACAGAATTTGCTTCCGGGTCAACACTCCGTCATATGCTTCCGGACGGCCGCCGGCTTGCTTCCACCGGTTCGTCGACTGGAAACTAAGACATTCTATCATGTAACAGACATATCTTTTCAACGTACAGAGTCGAAAGAAGGCCCTTTTAAACACGGGTTCCGACGAGCAATGCAGGTCAAACGAGCCCGCAAACGGTAGCACGACTGCCAAAGTGCCCGGTCTTCTGTTGATGAGCAGAAAAAGCGCGACTGAACCGGAAGCGCGCGCATGCCCTGACCGCCCAACTGATGATCTTGATGAACGATCTGCCTGGATTATGATCCTAAGTAAGAGATAAGAGACCGCTTGGCGTCCTGCTCGATCGAATTCAAGTAACATCATATACACTTCGTCGATATGGCCACCATCAGCTTCGCTTCAGCAGGTCCTTCTCGCCTCGCCAACGCCGTTCCCCGGCTCCTCTCGAGAGCAGTCGCTTTCCGGTCCAACATGATAGCGGTTCGACCGATTGCTCAAAGCTCGATCACTGTCATCTCCGCCAATCCTGCTGCCGATATGGAAAGCTCCACTAGCGTTCAGTCCTCCTTACGATCCCTGGTCGACTCCCTGGTCGAACTCTTCCCGCCTTTTCTCCTCGCGGTCCCGAAGAAGAAGGTTTCCCATTCGAGGAAGAGCATGAGAAGCGCTCACAAAGGATTGAAGAACAAGACGAGCAAGTATAGTCTCCTCCACTTTTGAAAGCATATGTACTAAGGATTGTTTTCCATCAGACATCACGCTCTGCCCGGGATGCGGAGCACCCAAGCTGTCACATAACCTCTGTCCCGAGTGTTTCTCGCAAATCAACCGGAGGTCAGTCGCTCAAGGACGACCCCCTTTGTATCGTCCATCTAACTTATCGATCCGGCTTTCGTGATGCCCCTCGTACCACAGATGGAAGCAGGAAGCTCGCCAGGTCGGGTCATCAACAGCCGAGGCTACATCTTAGCCCAACCCGTATTTCGACACTATCCTTCCCCTGAGCTCTCAAGACATCTCCCCTGATGCCGTTATCGTAAAGCGGCATATGTATCATTACCCTTCGCATCCTAATCTTCCGTATAGACCTCTTCCGATCTTGTTTTGGAGGCAGGTGGATGTGGCCGTCACACAATCATACATGAGATAACGCATTCATTACATGTCGCATGGGATCAGAGAAACTATGCTTCTAGTATGAGAGTAGGGGTCCGCCAGCGCTTGGTCCAGATTCCCTCATCCCACATCGTCTGTTCTGTGGAGATATCACTGAACCCTATAAAGGGTCCCTCCATCCATGACCTGATCGGCTTCCTCGTGCCTCCGTCAAGCTTGTCCGAGTCTTTCCATCTAAAGAGGACGAGCGGGGAGTTGGGTAGGGAGGATACCAAACCTAAAAAGCCAACATGACGTATAGAATTGATTAGCCAAGGATCGATCGAATAACCTGTTCCAGGAATTTGGTGGCTGACCTCTTCTTGATCGTCACTCGGTGTCGCGAAAACTTGTCATCCGGCGAAAATCGGGCAGGATGAGCCGACCGAGTGGGCTTTCCGGCAGGGGTGGTCTTCTGTAGGATCAAGAACAGACGCACTCAATCAAAGCCTCCTTGGGCAGTTCCAAGACACGAAGAACGAACCCTCAGAGTGTAGACCCTGAGGTAAGGAATTGAGAAGCGCGATCAGATGGAGTTGTCGAGTCGAAGATACATCGGTTCGACTTACCTGTTCCCCTGTTCGTTCAAAGTGTACATGAGATGCATGATCGGAGGAGTAGAGCTGGCTTGTGTATTGGAGAAGGTGAATACCGGGTGATACTGGACGTTGAGATACGATACAGGACGTGTGTGTCATTCACAAGCAATTGCAGGTCTAGGTGCAAGCTGTTGAGCTCCCAAGGCGGTCAGGCGATAAAATCGGTCGGAACCGAAATAATCCATCCCCTTACGCAACGTGATCTTGTATTCGCGTCGCCCCGCACGAGGCCGAAGGCAATCGTCTCGACTAGAGACATGCACACTAGGAACGTCACAGAGCAGTAAGGCCAGTAAGGCTAGTATGCAGCACAGAGTATGGCTACGGACTGTGAGTGCACCTCCAGAGCTCCCCCTATCATCGAGATAATCAGCTTCCAGAACTCCAGAACATAGCGTAAACCCTGTTGTCTGAGATTATCGAAACATGGCAATCGCAAGCCATAGCTGCTTCATAACTTCCCGAAGGCACTGAAGCGAAGGGAAACGGATAAAGGCTACTCTTGTCTGCTTCTGCTGACCATGCAAAACCACCGCGAGGAGGCAGGAAATACAATGGCAGGTAGCGACGTTCAATCAGCTGCGGACCGGACGCCTACAAATGGCCTATCACCAGAGGACGAGGACGAGGACGGGGTGAGTTCGTTCGCGATGGTTCACACTCTAGTCATCCTGACATTGGCGTCATCTTAGTTCGAATCCCTGACAGCGAGACTCAACATCGAGAAGCGAATTCAGTTCGGCGCTGAAAAGTTCTTGGAGGTAAGCAACAGCTTCAGCCGCTTTTCAGGCGCCTCAACTCATCCTCTGCTCGTTGCAGGCGTTAGATTCCGATACCTCCTCAATCCCAGAAGAGGCTCGTCCACCGCTGAGAGCGAAGGTCTTGGCTGAGCTCGCCGCATCTAATTCAAAAATTAGAAATCTAGAGGACGCAATAGCAGCCAATGGGAGACAAGATTCTCAGCTGATAACGGATCAACGGAATGACTCCACACGAGTGCCTCAAATATCAGCAGATTCACCAACGACTCGTTCTCTGAGGCCAGTAGATTCCAATTCTACTCTCGCCTCTGAATTCAGTGGATCGACCCGGAATAACAACGATCGCTTGACCTCGCGCCCATCCCGGTTGCGAGTCGAAAGTAGGATTGTCACAGGACGAAACGATACGGAAGAAACGGGCAGTTTCCCTAGTCTTTCGCCTATCGATGGGGAAAGTCTTGCGAGGGATCACCGTAGCCTCAGTCAAAGGTCATTGACGACAGAATCTCATTACAATGACTCGTCTCGCATAAGAGCTCTGTGGCCGTCGGATCAATTCGCCGACGATAGATACCAAGACCAGATGGATGAACACGTCATCGACGAACTTCGAAACAAAGCTCGGCAGAATCTAGCGCATCTCCGTAGTCTGAAACCCGTTCGAGCACAAGAGCAACGGACGATGCGAGAAGTTGGTGGTGCCATTGCTAGTTTGACCCGATTCGCCAGGCTGTCACCTCAGGTAGCCTCCAGCATAGACTTTGAGGATCTGGTTGATGTGTCGGTATCAATGCCAACATCAAGCCCGCTCCCAAACATGTACTGAAGCAAATTTGATTAATCTGCAGGACCTTGTGCTATGCAATGGAACCCTACGCCAGCCCTTTGAGGTCGGCCTGCTACCGGCTCTATCGGAACTTCCTGCACGATCGGCATTCATGGCATATCCTCAGAAAGCGAGGCGTAGAGTGGCTATTGATTCGGTTCGTCTAGGAAGACTTCAAAACAGACAGTCCTCGCTATAGCTTACTTGCACTTGAAATACCTCGCGCAGAACATTTGGACGAGCCAATCGCCAGATCCCAGAAATGGAACAGGCCCTCCAATTGATAAGAGTGGTCATTCTACTGCCCGTCGCTGCCCGCAATGATCGTGATCGGCCCGGCTTCGAAGGTATGACGGCAGACGGCAGTGAAGACGTGCTTCACCACGATCCCGTGCTTTCAGAAGCACTCGTTAGGATTTTGGTCAGCATGGCAGAAAATCCCGAGGACCCCTTCCAAAGTATCAGTCTTGAGACACTGGCAGAGATAGGTTAGTTTCCGTGCTTAAGGCAGTAATAAGACATACGGCTAAGACATCTCACTGGTAGCTGTGATTGATCTCGCCACTCTCATCCAGGCCGACGGTCTCAGATTTATTCTGCAGATTTTCGAAAACGGACCTTACAATCTCACGCAAACCTTGACTCCTGTCTTGATGTCTCTCCTCAACCTGCCGGAGAGTCGGAGACTGTTGCCCAAAGATACTGGTCTCGGAGTGATCTTTGCAGGCTTTACGAATGCCTATGGGTCAGGACCAACCCATATTGAGAGACTGAGGGCGACTTCCGTCAACACCCTGACTGTCCTCAGATCGTGGCCCGGTCGGTATTAGGCTGAGCTCCTTATGGTAAAATGCAGTCACTGATCTTTGGCCAAATGAAATCCTTGCGACTACAGGTTTCATGATGTGCTGCATGTCAGGTTCACGCCAGATTGAAAGTTTGGTTGAAGCTCTTAGTGTCCCGGTGATGGAAATGCGGGTACGTGCGCCTTAACTCGGTTCGCATGATCTCTTTGCCGACGAACCGATCGCGATATATATTCAGGAAGTGCTTCTGGACACCTTGTTTGATCTTTTCCGATTGGAGAAGCCATCATGGTACCACGACCTTCTACAGGACAAGCAGAGGACACATCGTTAGTGCAGTCTACCAACAGACCTTTCCCCTCTCCCGTACTAACTGTGCAGTACTATTTCCATTTTGATAGAGCCAAAGTCCGACTCGCGCCACTCACATCGTTCGACGAAACCCAATGTCCTCGATCACTATACAAGTCTCTTACTGGCTGTCTTTGTTGATTCGGGACTTGTTGAGGTATGTATCGCTGGTTCACATGCCATTTTATTCAAGATTTCACAATTGTATCTTCTGCAGGCACTGGTCGAAGTCGTAGAGGAACAGGTTCCCGTTCTGTCGAGAAAGGCCACACTGCTCATCAGCGAGCTTCTAGCACTGGCGGCCAAGCTGCTCCCTCTCAACTACGCTGCAAAAGTCCAGGTAGGTCCCGCGACCTGACCAGACGCAAGGTGATTCTTCTGATATCACAATCCGGACATCGAGTAGAGCTTGCCCAGACTGTTCTGTTCGGCGACGACACTAGATGATTCGCAGCAACGCGTAGCCGCTTTGGACGCGCTGTCTTCGATAACGGCTTCCGTTCGAGGACAACGTGCACCTGCTTTGGCTGATGCACCGAAAAGAAAACGATCTCAATCCCAGTCAGACCCGGTAGAACGTGGTCAGCGGCAGGTGGAACAAGTGCGAAAGAGACTAGGTATGCAGATGGATGACCGACAATTCCAGGCCGCATTGGTCGAAAGTCAGGTATGTTCTATAAATCTCACTTGGACGGGTTTACTTGTGTAAATATTGTCTTATTGATTTCTTCGCGTCACAGGTACTGTATACGAAGGACCATAATAAATGGAACTACGACGCGCTTGTCGAGATCATAGAGGGACCTCTTCTAAACGCCCGTAGACTGGAGGAGGCTTTCAGAGTGTCCAAATTCGGCCGCCGTCTTATGACGTTCTTTCAGCCTTTGTACCGCCGTTTTAGCGACATTAAAAGGACCAGAGTTAGTCTCGCTCAAGGTCCGTCGATCAAGCTGTGTGGCGCTAACCTCCCTTGCGGTACCAGGCGAATCGCAAATGGGTCAAGCTCGGTAACATTCTCGTCACCTCGCTGATGTCCACGCAAGACGGCTTGCATATCCTTGCTGAGGACCAACTCTTACGACAAATCGTGGACTGCTTCATGGAATTGGATCAAGTCAGTGTTGCTCTTAGAGTGCGCTTGGCCGTGAGACTCACGCACAACAATACAGTACGCAGGCCATCCCAACCCTCAGCCTTACTTCTCGAAAAGTAGGATGGAGAATACACTGTCATACGGCTATTTTGAGATGATACAACTGCTCAGTAAACGTGCCGAAGGCCTCAAGTGAGTGAGAGAGCCTACAGAAGTCGCTCGGCGTATAGACGACCATCTGATCTCACACCGATTACTAGGCTACTGGAGAAATACAGTTACTTCACCTGCTTCTACCACTTGAGCGAGCTACGAAGCCGAGATGACCTGATCCGAGCGATCATCAAGCATTTAGACTACTCGAGGTTGGTGGACTCGCTCCTTCGATAAGAGGACTACATCACTGAGATATCTCCGCCTAGTGATGGTCATGCCCGGATCATACTATCGAAAGCATTGACTTCGAGCTACATGGTATGTTCTGTCTCTCGTAATGTGAGGATCATGGCGCTGATTATGAGTTCATGACTTCAGCACACCCGTATCTTTGCAACACAGCGATTGAGTCGTTTGCTCGAGGAGGACAGCTCTTCGATGTGGGCATTAGAGCTCCTCGTTACGCAGCTGTATGATCCTGCGTTTGAAGTTTGCGAAGCAGCCGCCCAGTACCTCGAAACTTTGTGCGAGGACACCGCTATACTAGAAGCTGTCGTGCGGCTGCGACCTACTCTAGACCATCTTGGCGAGGTTGGACAATGTTTGCTGTTAAGGTCAGTATTTTCACTTGCTCCAGCCAAGCAGAGTCTGGTTGGCCTGAATATTTGCAATATAGGTTTCTTTCTACGTCTACCGGTTTCTCATATCTACGACGCGCAGACTATATCGATCGGGAAATCGACGAGTGGTACAACGCAAGTCGACGTATCGTTCGGCGCATATGGCGCAGTCAGTCTGACCGAGGCGCGGCCATTTTGCAGTACCGCAATGTTCAGTACGTATCGCAAATCGAAATGTACCTGGCCGAAGGTCTTCGACCGGAGATGACGGTCCAGGGGATGTTCAGCCATACGTAAGTGATACTACATAATGACACAGTGGGGATAATCAATCCTGACAGTAGTCACCAACAGCACACGAGGAGCAGCTCCACCCAATTTCTATGCCGAAATCACCAAAACCGCCGAAGGATGTCGCGTGCTGGGCGCAAAGGGCCATGTTGCAGCCTTTGCCAACACGTTGCGTCTTTATGCGGAAGAGGGTCAAGACGAATCGTTGCTGCTTATCCTTAAGAGCGCGTTATGGGCTCTCGTACGTCTGAGCGGTGTTTTAATGGACGGGCTAAAATCTGACTGCGACCGCCAACTACAGGGAAGTATCGGATCCACACAGGGTGGACTCCCCTTTCTGGAGGAAGCGGACATTGTCGAATTGGTTGTGGAACTCGCGGAGCATTCGTCGGTCTTGAGCATTCGGGGGTGAATCACGACAATTTTGAAACCGCGGGGGAAACATGGCTGATCAAGATGTTATCCCTAGAACATGTTTCTTCGTGTTAGGGCTGATAGCATCGACTACAGCCGGATGTGATATTCTGGAAGAATACGGTTGGATGCCCAGCGTCACCGCTCGGGGAGAAGTCACTTCCTTGTGCCTTCCGGAGGATCTGAGCGACTTTCTAAGCGTGAGTCCCGGGTCTTGCCTCGATGACATGACGAGATGCGTTTGGTTGACCTCGCTTTGCTGTAGCTACCGGACCTTTCTCCCTACACGAAAACAAGCCGATCTATCAGACGGGAAGGGCTTTCGACTCTAGAAACGAGACTATTACAGGACGTCTCGAACCTTGGCAATTACGTCATGGCGACGCAGGCCATGCAGAATCTCGCGCGGTTAGTCAGTTGCGGTGTTATAATTGGCAACGAATCGCTGAGCTCAAACGCATTCTAGCTTGCGAAGTCGCCATCGCGAGCTCTTCAGCTCGACAAAGCTATACTTGACCGTCTTCCGTATGCTATCGCTCGAGCACTACAAACAACCGGTTCGAGCCTTTGTCTTGGACATGTTCGACCTTCAGTTGACTGGAGAGGTTATAGCGGAATTCCTCGAGCTAGATATTCACTACACCGCAGCACCGGAGTTGGCACCGCTAGCCAACGAGCCTGCCATGCGGGACGACGTCTACCAACACTTGGCGGGACTTCCTACGCCCGAACCTGGGCAGGCACCAGCCAAAGACACGCACCCTACAGTAGTACGAGACAGCCGGCACCGACCTCCAGCGGTCTTCATTGCCGGCTTTTCCATAAGCCCGTGGCGGTCGACTGAGATGCCCAATCATTATATATAAAACATATGAAGCACACATATGATGGTGCCGGTACCGGTTCACCGCGAATGCCCAACGTCGATCGTAAAAAAAAGTAGATGAACAGAAGCCCCGGATTCGTGTGGTTCCAAGAATATCTAGAAGGGTATATCGAGAGGTCCGGTCGTTCGAAGGGAAAGAAATGCGAGGTCAACTTGACCTCATTTCGTCCCTCGCACGTTCTGACTGAGCCATTGCAGTCCCTCGAAAAGGCCTTCTCCAGTAGTCGCGCAGCTGAATGACCGGATATTTTGAGCTACTACGAGGAGACGACAGAGATGACGTGACCGGGCTTACCTTGGATGGACATACCAAGACCTATCCTTCATCCGGTGCAAGCCAAGCTTCTCGGTAACCTCTGCAGGCGACATGACTGTCAAGACACGAAAACTCATGTCAACGAATGCTCATCCATCGTCCACCAAAACGCTCTTGGAAGGTTTGGCTCACCACCCTCGAGATCTTGCTTGTTCGCAAACACCATGAGCAAACAATCGCGCATCTCCCGGTCTGCCAGGATCCTGTCCAGCTCCTGTCGCGCCTCGTCTATACGATCCCGATCTTGCGAATCAATGACAAAGATCAATCCCTGTAAGGAACAGCCATTCCGGCGAACAGCGCAGAATTTATCAGCAGAGATTCGGGAAATGCACGTTTCGATGGGTCTCGAATTGATGGCTCACCTGCGTGCCCGTATAGTAGTGTCTCCAGAGCGGTCTGATCTTGTCTTGTCCACCCACATCCCAGACGTTGAATTTGACATTCTTGTATGTCACGGTTTCGACATTGAACCCTACGGTAGGGATGGTAGTCACGCTTTGGTTGAGTTTGAGCTTGTAGAGGATGGCTGAGAAAGGCGGCCATAGCTGTCAGTAACACGGTCGATCTTTCCCCACTCGAAGGTGACGTACTGGTCTTTCCAGCTGCGTCCAGACCCAGCATGAGAATCCTCATCTCCTTGTTGCCGAACAAACGGCCTATGCACGCGAGAGGTGATGTGCGAGCGTGGTCAGATGAGCTATGTTAGCCAGGAAAGGAAGCTCTCGCTATCTCACCCATCGCTTTGCTAAGTTGTCCACCCATATCGTCGATGATATCTCGGTACTGGTTGGCCGTCAAATGTAGCTGAGGCTGGGTCGGAGTTGATTGCTGATGCGGGAATATCGATCAAGTCAATCCAGGTTTACGAGGAACAGTAAATGCTAGGCCCACCTTGATTTTGCCTTGAAGGGGGCTCCGAGATGGCTAGGTGAAAGTTCACTCGGTCGATTACGCTTGGCCGATCCGGGGAGGTGGTGGTAGGTAGATTGATGAAAGGGATCTGATAATCTGAACGTCCTCGGTCGACCGCTTTCGGGAATGTGGGGCGCGGTTGATCGAGGTCTCGATTGACTTTGGCGAATGAGCTTTGTATTTGGGCAGCCGGTTCTGATTGATGATTGTTTGGCCAGTGAGCCAGTGTGATGGGATATGACTGTAGTGTAATTGTGGAAGACTTTGTCAATTGATCGATCAAGAGATGAACGTCGAAACGTCGAGGACTAGGGGAATGTGATGTGTAGCCAGGCGGCAGGGGCTAGCAGCAGCCAGGAGCTAGGAGAGTGAGGTGATCCCGAGCGCGGGGGCCCCATTTCAAGAGAGCGAGCTAGCGAGAGCTAGCTTTTGTTTTGTTCCCATCTCCCCATCTCCCCCATCCATCTCCATCAATCGAACACCATCAACATTTAACAACGCAACAACGGCAATCGACGTCATCCACGGTCTCGAGCTCTAATCTGGCTATCTTTCTCGTTACTAGGCCGTAGCCTTTCTCTTCTGGTGGATCCAACGTTTCCACATCTTGGCGAAACCCACGGGTGTCAGCACAGGACGCCGATCAACACGAAGTGGATGTCACCGGCATAGGCGTCTGCCCCTTCGTGCACAACCGCAATCTCAACCTCTCACGGTACGAATGGCATACAGACCACCGGACAGGCCCTCATCGACGACCAGCAACTCCAGATCGTCCTTGTCGCTCTTGAGACGTCCATCTTCTCTTCGATCTCTCAGGTCCAACTCTTCACAAACGGCATCCCATCCGTTTCGGTCATCAGTCTCCCAAGCTAGTTTCACGGGAAGCCATTCGTTCGCCAGCCCCCAGGCTGTGAGATGGCCAGCGGCGATGGTTCTCGGACACTTGAAAGTATTGGATCGAGCAGGGGATAGGGCGATAGCGTACGGCAAGGCGACTCGCGAACTGCTCGATGCCGAGAGTGGTCTAGACGTATGGATGCACGCTTTCGCTCAGAGGTCTTCTCAACGTGAGTTAGTGTAGGTTATACAGGTAAACGTAACTGATGTAGATGCGGGCCATCGCGACGTGTTTTGCTTGCAGCGATGACGCCTCTGAGGCAGACGCCCGGCACGCCAGGAGCCCTTCCCTCTGATGAAACTCGCACATTCTCCCCTGCGACCGTGGCAGACACCACAGCGGACATGGTCAACGTCGACCCGAAGTCGAGTCGTCAGATGCTATCTGCCGGTCGACCCAGCATAGACCAATCAGCCAGAGATAGGAACGTTTCCGGAGCATCTCAATTCCCCATGCGTACCAGCGGTCCGACGACTCAGGTAGATCCGACGGCTTATAAAGCTAAAGAGATCACTCAGCCAGCTTTGATCTCGGCACCCATCGAGTCGGTCCCTAACGATCTGCCATATCCCTCGTTGGCCATCAAGGAATCTGAAACTGCAAGCTCGCTTGCGTCTGCGACTTCCGCCCCAACTCCTAATGCCCGAGCGGCGACACCGAAAGGTGGGATTCTCAATGCTTTCCGTGGCGGATCCAAGAAGGAAAAGGAGTCACGGAGGCGATCTCTAGATCCTCAACCCAGGGAATCGCATGGTGGCCTCGATCGCGTCCAATCGCGCATGAGCCAAGACAATGCATCACGACCGGCTGGTCCCAGAAGCATGGCCAAAGCCACGCCTTCTCAAGCTTATGCTAGCAGGAATAGTATGGATGTCCCGGTAGAAGGGCGAGCATTGTTGTAGAGTATTTGACAAAGGCAGACAAGATAGGTATATGGAGAGTACAGGCCAGGCAGGCTATTGGCATATGGATTCGGATCGTATCGTTCTTTGTCGTTGTTTTTCGCCGTATTGACCACCGTTTATAGGGCCGCGACCGCTTCCGCCACGTCTCGCAAACGTGTTTCGCCGAGCTTGCCAGCAAGTGCTTGCGAGAGTTCCTTGGCAATCTGTGTATCGCCGACCGACATCGCTCCCGAAAGATCTTGCACGCTCAACTGGCATCGGCATTTGGGATATCAATGTATGCACCACAAGGTTGATACATGAGCAACGACGTACCGTATTGCCCAGCGCCACCATGGCACGGTAAGCTACCTCACTGTCTCCAGTCTCGTTGGAGATTATCTGCATTGAACAGGGTCGAAGCAAGTTCAGGCTCTGTCAATAACGCCAACTGCACATCGGAATGACTCACGTTCAATATGAATTGTAAAATGGCGGGACCATGTTCCCGAGGTAACTGTCCTTCTAAGGCTAGCACGGAAAGGCTATATTTGGAATTCAAGTTAGAACGATCAAAGACGGAAGGAAAAGATTGCTAGTTACTTGAGAGCAATCGTCGACATAGCGACCCTAGTATTCTTGTTCAGATTCTCAAACGATTGTTGACTCGCCAAGTAGCCGAGAAGCTGTGCAGAGACGTTTGTCAGTCGTTGCCTCAATAGAACAGGGTGACAGGGTCCACTGACCTCCTGCGTCCGAGCCTCGGCCACGACGCGTCGCCCCGAAGCCGTCGCTGGCAGATTGGCAATGGCTCGCATGACAAGCATCGTGTTGGTCTCTCTCGCTCGGCTGTCTTGCCATTCGGCTGCCCATTCACAACAACCCAACAACGAGTCAATGATAGAGAGGTCATGACCGGTCGTAAATTCTACCATTGTCGAGCTCGTGGCGCACAGATACCGCGCAAGGTCAAGGACTAGCGAACCAAATCGACGGTCAGCTGCCTCGCTTACAACACCTCAATGCCGACAGGACTGACCAGGGAATCGCTTGTCAACGGGCCAATCGTTCGCGAGCTGCATGAGGTAAGCGACGTCGTCCTGACTCATCCCCGATGGACCGTTCGCCGAGAGGCGGTCGCAAAGCTCCGCCATACGCGATCCAGAATTGATATCGGATGGGAGCTGCGACGCGAGTTCGGCAATCTTTTTCTTGACGGGTTCAATGTTGATGGTCGCAAAGTATTGAGGGCTTCTGATCGGCTGGAAAGGCTTTACCGATGCAGCGGCAGCCGGACTGCTGGCCGACGGCGTTGTATCGAGATTGGAGGAACCAGCCGTATACGCACCGCCTCCTGTGAACGGATCCCGGTAATTGTTTGCACTCGCTCCTGCTTGGTTGCCCGAAGCCCGATAACTAGAGCCCCCGGTGAATGGGTCAGAAGACGATCCGGTTCCGATAGTGGTGCCTTGGGTGTTGGTCTCTAGGAATTTCACGATCTGATCGGTGTATGTTGTTGGCAAGTCGTTCTTCAACAGGAATTTTTCGGCAACGGTGTACATGTTGTCTGTAATCGAGTGGTTCAGCGAACACCCGACCGAAGCGATCTACGTTTCGAGCTTACCGGTGGCATTGTACGGCAACTTGAGAGGCGGCATATTCTCAGCGATATCCACGTCAAAGACGTAATCGTACTCTACACCCTGGTAGATTTGCTTCCTCCCGGACCCGACCGCATCGGTCACTTCGCCGATTTGCTGCCATGTGGTCGACGCAGAGGCCCACTGATATGCCTCTACCTTGTCGCCGCTCTTGACCATGATCACTTGTCCTTCCTTCTTGCCTGTGGTCAAAGCTATCAACATCGAACCGGGAAGCTACGAGGACAAGGTGGGAGATCACGTACCAGGTCGACCGAGAGCTTCTCGACCGGGCAAATCGGTCATATTGACATCTCCCACTTGACTCTTGTTCAACGCCCTGGTACGCAAGTCGCGGTCTAGCTTTTCACGCTCGTCGAGGCTGGCATATCTGGCCTCCGCTTTCGTCCAGACCCTAACGGTAGCATCGGATGCTCCAGACACGATATCGCCGTTCGGAAGCACATCCACCGTCCAGACCGAGACGGTCGGGTGGGCGATACTTTGAATCAATTGATGATCTTTGAAACGTTTTTATTAGTTAGGTGTTTTGACGATGCATACCGACGACGTCGATACATATACTTACTTTGCCAGACTCTTGCTGTGCCGTCTTCGCCTGCAGACACACACCCGCTACCGTCTGGAAGAGCTGCAACGCTGTATACGAACGAACTGTGTCCGTGATAGGTCTTGAGTGGCTTCGGAGAGTCGAATGACCAAAAGAGGACGTTGCTGCACGCAGTTCTTGCGACGTTAAATACTATCACGAGAGAAAGCCTGCGGGTTTGCGCTCACCCATCATTCCCCGCGCTCCAGAATCCCTTGCCATCTACAGTCAACGCTAAGCTTCTCACGCAATCCGTGTGCCCAGCATAAGTCTGCAGCAGATTGCCATCGTCCGAATGCAGCTGTATGACCTTGTCGGCCGAAGCAGTGAGGTACCTGTCGGTGCCAACGCACTTGACGTCCCAAACAGCTTGCAAGTGCGATGTGATACGAAGAGCAGGTTCCAGATTCTTCCAGACTATTGCCGACCTGTGCCGAGAATCGAAGGTGTCAGAGGATCAGTGACGCGTTCCTCAACCGATTGACTGTTACTTCGACCTGAACGCACTGATCCCAACTACCACTTATCAAGACATCACGGCCTTCCGAGTCCTTGCCGCGATCCAGGGCACAGACATTCTTGCTATGCCCCGTCAACTCTCGCTCCGGCTTCGAGTCCTCGGAACCAGCAGCGTGCAACGAGATCCTGCTCGAAGCTGAACCGAGCGCGTAGTATGCTTTGGAACGTGTCCCGGATCAAAGACCAGTCTTAGCTCGATGACGCGGACCTGCGACTCAGTCAGCTTGACCCTACTCACCTTGGTTTTGATGTGTCAGATTGGAGACCGCACTGATGAATTTGCCATGACCATCTGCAAAATGCTTGGTCTCATGCCAGTCGTTGCTATTGATATCTCTCTGCCAATGTTTCGCCGAAGCGTCTCTCGAAGCGGAGAGGAGCTGATCGTCCGAGAGCACCGACAAGGCTCGGACCTGAAAAAGCAAGCTGGCGTATCAGAAACCGATGTAAAGACGGTGATGATGATCAGGATCTGCTAACATCTGCTGTGTGGCCGTGCAGAACGGCCGAAAGCTGATACGAGTCGGTCGAGGTTGACATAGTCGATGCAGGGTTCGTCAAGCCTTTTGATGAGTGACAATGGTATGACGGATATGTTTCGGCGCGACTTCGGGACAGAGATCTACTGTTGGATGTGTGAGGTCTACCCGTTGGATTACAGTACTATTGTACGGCTGTCTTTGCCTGGTCGAGGTGCCTTCAGGTCTGCAGCATCGATGCAATAGTTGCTGATTGCCTGTTCACCATTGCACCCTGCACGCTGAACGCTAACGTCATCATCATCATTCCTCCCGCGCGCTTCCAGGCGTTTCCATCCGAGATCGACTTCGGAGCGTAGACTCGTCGTTGACCCCTCGATTGCTAGTCTTTTCTCTTTTTTGCCCATCGCACGGGGCGATCCGATGTTCCCTGCCTGCACTCTCTCTCTCTCGATGACAACTAACGTGTGGCAATCACATTCCTCGTCCTCTATAACACCCAAGACTCAACCTCCAGACTCTAATTCCATAGAGTCGATCATCGATATAACAACCCAAAAGAGGCCTACCGCAGCCCCACACAACTACACCTTTTCGACCACAGGCATCTTGCCACTCATAGATTAAAACTTCGATTCATATCGCTCAAACTCGCCATGTTCTCTGTCGCTCGAACACTCCGTGCCTCCAAGGCCTTGCCTTTGCGAAATGCGGCCGTAAGTATCGTGTCTTGCCGCAACTGAGATGGAGTGATCCCGGCTCACATAGGTACATTCGCGCTCGACAGAGGGTCATTCCCTCGGTTCAAACTCGATATGCTAGTTCCAAGCCCGAGACCATCATCGGTATCGATCTCGGTACTACCTTGTGAGTTGCCCTGGTTGATCTAGTAAATGCGGATCACCGTCTCATATCTCGCTTCCTCCGCCATGCTCTTCAGCTCGTGTGTATCCATCATGGAGGGTCAGACTCCTCGAGTCATCGAGAACGCCGAGGGTGGTCGTACTACCCCCTCCGTTGTCGCTTTCACCAAGGACGGCGAGCGTCTGGTCGGACAGCCGGCCAAGCGTCAAGCCGTCGTCAACCCCGAGAACACCCTTTTCGCTACCAAGCGGTGAGTCTCACTACGGGCGGAACATCGCTTAAGACCCCGACTTCCGTGCTCACTCGAGCATTGTTATACTACGGTGCAGACTTATCGGACGAAAGTTCAAGGACGCCGAAGTTCAGAAGGATCTCGACAACGTTCCTTTCAAGATCGTATCGCACTCCAACGGAGACGCTTGGGTCAGGGCTCAGGGCAAGGACTACTCGCCCGCTCAGATCGGAGCTTTCGTCGTAGGAAAGATGAGGGAGACCGCCGCTGCCTACCTCGGCAAGCCGGTTAACCATGCCGGTAAGCACCATTCTAGTTCCTCTTTGTCTCGAGTTTGAGTGGATGAGACTGATTTGAGATGATGTCCACGTTCTTTCATCAGTCATTACCGTTCCGGCCTACTTCAACGATTCTCAGCGTCAGGCGACCAAGGACGCTGGTGCTATCGCCGGTCTTGAAGTGCTCCGAGTGATCAACGAGCCTACTGCTGCCGCTCTCGCTTACGGTCTCGACAAGTCCGACAGCTCTATCATCGCCGTCTACGACTTGGGCGGTGGAACCTTCGACGTGTCCATCCTGGAGATGCAAAAGGGAGTCTTCGAGGTCAAATCGACTAACGGAGACACCCACCTCGGTGGTGAGGATTTCGATATCACCCTCGCCAACCACCTCGTTAGCGAGTTCAAGAAGGCCGAGGGGATTGACCTCTCCAAGGACAGGATGGCTATCCAGCGAATCCGAGAGGCCGCTGAGCGAGCCAAGATCGAGCTTTCATCCACTTCCCAGACCGACATCTCCTTGCCTTACATCACCGCCACTGCCGACGGCCCCAAGCACATCAACACCACCTTCTCCCGAGCCAAGTTCGAGGCTCTTGTCAAGCCCTTGGTTGACAGGACCATCGACCCTTGCAAGAAGGCTTTGGCTGATGCAGGTGTCAAGCCCAACGAGATCAACGATGTCATTCTGGTCGGAGGAATGAGCCGAATGCCCAAGGTCATTGAGACCGTCAAGGGTTTGTTCGGACGGGACCCTAGCAAGGGTGTCAACCCCGACGAGGCCGTCGCCATCGGTGCCTCCATTCAGGCCGGTGTTTTGAGCGGATCCGTTCAGGACATTCTGCTTCTTGGTAAGTCCAGCAGGACCTGGTCACGCATACTTTGCTAGACGGCAACTAACGGCTATCACACGCAGATGTCACCCCCTTGTCTCTCGGAATCGAGACCTTGGGAGGAGTGTTCACTCGATTGATCAACAGGAACACGACCATCCCCACCAAGAAGAGTCAGACCTTCTCAACTGCCGCCGACGGTCAGAGCGCCATCGACGTCAAGGTCTACCAGGGTGAACGTGCACTCGTCAGGGACAACAAGGTCAGTTTCGGCGTGGCTTGAGTGGATATTGGACCGACTCACTGATTGTTCGGTCTCTCACCTTGCAGCTTTTGGGCAACTTCGTCCTGAGCGGGCTGCCTCCTGTCGCTCGAGGTGTACCTCAGGTTCGTTACTGGACGTTGGTTCTCGCACGTACCGCTAGTATACTGATTTGATGTTTTCCTGCCCACTTCTAGATTGCCATTACCTTCGACATCGGTAAGCTTTAGAGAGCCTTGTTCTGTCTCTCACACGGCTAACGTACATCTTTTCCTATCAGACGCCGATGGTATCGTCAATGTATCCGCTGTCGACAAGGCTACCAACAAGGAGCAGACCATGACCATCACCTCGAGCTCGGGTCTTTCCGACTCTGAGATCGAGCGAATGGTTCAGGAGTCCGAGAAGTTTGCCGAGGCCGACAAGGCCAAGCAGGCTGTCATCGAGCAGTCCAACAAGGCCGAGGGATTCACGCAGGAGATCGAGAAGAACTTGCAGGAGTTTGAGGCTCAGCTCGACGCCACTGAGAAGGAGACCGTCAAGAAGCTGGTAGCAGAGCTCCGTGAGATGGCTGCTGCTGGTTTGAGGGGAGACGACATTACCCCCGAGGCATTGAAGGAGAAGTACGACGAGGTAAGTCATCATGTTCCTCATTCGTGCTTGATTTGCTGGACCTCCTGCTAAAATTGTACCATCGGTCGCTGTAAACAGACCCAACAAGCCTCTCTTGGTCTGTTCAAGAAGGTTTACGAACAGCGAGCCGCCAACGCCAACGCCGAATCTGAGCCTTCGTCCAGCGAGTCCACTGACGGCGAGAAGAAGAACTAGACAATTTAGAAAAGATGCATCGACACCACCCACGACAGGCTGTGACCATTGTACATATAATATCAAGATGACAACATTTCTCAAATAGCAAACAGTCGAGCAGTTCAGTAACGATGATGTTGACAAGCCGTGGTGCTAGCGCGACAAGTCTCCGCTCAGCTTCGGGTGTCGCACTGAACAGCTGGATGGGACGTTATGAGCTCGAACCATTCTATGAGCGTTCGATGACCAGTGAATCCTGTAGACAATCAAATACCAAACATCAGAGAAGTATCCACCTTCCAGTCACAGGCTACCTTGAACTAGACTCCAGCACGATCTGTCGGCAAGAAGTTCCTCCGTCAGTCGCACGATTCAGCTGCAAACAGCGATCGACCAGGAGTCTGGGCATGCGCATCTAGCTTTGTCTCGAAGCTCCTATCGCCCATTCCAGCATCTGACGAGGCCTTTGACGAACCGGAGTACAACTCGCTTGCGATATCTCGATAATGCCGGGTTACTACAATTTAAAAGGTGAGATCTACGCTTAAGAGCCACAATGGTCAACCGCTAACTCCCCTCGACGTGCGAATTCCAGCGCTCATCAAGGCTATTCGGTCTTGTAAGGTAAGTTGTCGTTGTTCCTGTACATGCTGGCAAAGGTGACTGACAATCGGACGTTTCCTGGATTACACTGCTTGCTCAGACCTTGGCCGATGAGCGCTCACTCATCCAGAAGGAGTCAGCTGCTATCCGTACGGCTTTCAAAGAAGAGGACTCCTTCTCACGACACAACAACATAGCCAAGCTGCTCTACATCCATATGCTCGGTTATCCTGCACATTTCGGTCAGATTGAATGTCTTAAACTTGTTGCCAGTCCTCGCTTTAGCGATAAGCGTTTGGGATACCTCGGCATCATGCTGCTGTTGGACGAGAATCAGGAGGTTTTGACACTGGTGACAAATTCGTTGAAAAAGTCAGTCCTCTTCTTGCCTCGAGGGGGCCGAAGGGATCATGACAGGCAGGGGTGACTGACCATTCGATTCCTCCATAAAGTGACATGAATCATTCCAACATGTACGCCGTGGGGCTCGCTTTGTGCACCTTTGCCAACATCTCATCCGAGGAAATGTCGCGGGATCTCTGCAACGAGATCGAGAAGCTGCTCGGGAGCAGCAATACGTACATTCGGAAAAAGGTAGCGTTGTTTAGGATCGTCGTTCCCGAGAGTGAGCGAAACTGAACCACAGCTGCTTTCAGTCGGCGCTGTGTGCATTGAGAGTGATCCGAAAGGTTCCTGAACTTGTCGATCATTTCCTCGACAAGGCGAAGGGACTGCTCCACGACCGAAACCATGGCGTTTTGCTTGCGGGGGTTACGCTTGTCACTGAGATGTGCAGGCTGGACCGGGGCGTCTGTGATGCGCTTAGAAAGGTGAATTGCTATATAGATATGCGGATGACAAATCGACTGATTGAAATTGTCTTGGTCAACAGACGGTATCCTTATTGGTAAAACACTTGAAGGCGTTGGTCACCACCGGCTACAGTCCAGAGCACGATGTGAACGGGATCACGGACCCCTTTCTACAAGTGAAGATTCTGAGGCTCTTGCGAGTGCTTGGAAGCGGGAACGCTGAAGCGAGCGAAGCGATGAACGATATCCTCGCACAAGTGAGTCCTAGCCAGCTGGTTCTAGGTGTTCTCTGATTGATCGTGTGGTTTATGGTCCAGGTCGCTACCAATACCGATTCTAGCAAGAACGTCGGCAATGCCATTCTATACGAGGCAGTTCTGACGATTCTTGAAATCGAAGCAGATAGCGGTCTCAGGGTGATGGCTATCAATATTTTGGGCAAATTCCTCGGCAACAGAGACAACAACATTCGGTCTGTCGTCGCATTGATGATTCTGCTGCTAAATAGTAAAAGGCTGAACGGTTTTGAATATTCTTCCCGTAGTTACGTTGCGCTCAACACGTTGAACCAAGTCGCGGTGACGGAAAATGCGGTACAGAGGCATCGCGATGTCGTCCTATCTTGTTTGGCCGATGGCGATGTCTCTATTCGGAGAAGAGCTTTGGAACTCTCTTATGCCCTGATCAACGAGCAGAACGTCAAAGCCTTGATGAGAGAACTGCTGAGCTTCCTGGAGGTTGCCGATAATGAATTCAAGCTGGGTCTTACGACCCAAATCTGCTTGGCTGCAGAGCGTTATGCTCCTGATAAGCGTTGGCACATCGACACCATGCTCAGAGTTCTTCAAGTAGTAAGTAGATTCCTCTTTTGCCACGGTGTTCCGGCCTGGACGACCTCTGACCTCTGCACCGCGCTTGGCAATTATCCCCTTTTGTAGGCCGGAAATCACGTCCGTGATGAAGTCATGTCGTCGTTCATCCGACTCGTGTGCCATACGGTGGAATTGCAGTCATACACTGTCAGCCGGTTATTCCGGGCATTACAGGCCGACGTGAGCCAAGAATCCTTGACCTTGGTTGCGGTTTGGATCCTGGGCGAATTCGGAGATTCTGTCCTCCAATCTTCATCCAACGGAATTATGACCGACAACTCGGAAGAGGTGAGAATAAACCGCGCTTCAACCTAGCTACCTGATGGCTGATTCGTGCAATATATAGATCTCCGACGTAGAGGTACTCGATCTCCTCGAAATGGTCATCAAATCGCCTTACGCCAATTCTCTGATTAGGCAGTACACCCTAACTGCGTTATCCAAGTTTGCCATTCGGTTAGGCGAGGCCTCGAGTCCCAATGCGGCGAACCAAGTCGAGAGGATTCGGGATATCCTGAGCAAGTATTCTGAGAGCCAGGATCTCGAACTCCAGCAGCGCTCAGTCGAATTTGAAGCTCTGTTCACCAAGGGAGACCTTGTGAACGGTGTCTTGGAACATATGCCCGCTCCGGAAATCCGGGCAACGATCATGGGTACAGGTGAGCAATATCTAATCCCTCTTTCGCATCGATCAACTCTGTGCTCACGTTTCATCATAGTCTCCGAGAAGCGCAATGTCGGATCGACGCGGACCGATACTGACTCCTTAGTGGATCTTATGGGCGACGACACCCAAGGACCTAATACCGAGACGACATCGAGCGTGAACGCCCATGATCTTCTGGCAGATATCTTTGGCGGCTCTTCGGATCCAGCTCCGAGCGCCGTGTCGTCGAAGCCGGCCAACCCGGTCAATGATATCATGAGCCTGTTTGGCAATTCCGACAGCGCCCGTAGCCCAGGACAAGGTCCTGGTTCCGCCGTTGCCAATTCTGCAGATTTGCCGTCTGGACTGCTAGCGAGCGGTTCTGCTATGCCATCGGGTACATCGCAACAACAAGCCGGCAAAGACGCCCCCAAGGAGGTTCCGACACAAGCGAAATCGACCCTTCAGCAATACACTGCTTATGAGAAGAATGACTTGAAGATTACTCTTACGCCCAAAGTCAATCCTTCTCAGCCAGGCATGGTTCAGATCCTTGTTCGTTTCACGGCGACTGCCTCCGTTACGCTGGAGAATGTGAACTTCCAGGCAGCAGTACCGAAGGTTAGTCGAACCTAATCGGTCTTGCGGAATGGAAGCCTTGCTGACAATCAACTCCGGGGCTTACAGACGCAGCAGCTTCAAATGCTGGCTATGAGTAATGGAAACGTCGCACCAGGCACGGTCGAATCGCAACAAATGCGCATTATTGCCCCGCCGGGAGCTCAGATCAGGTTGAGACTGAGAATCACCTTCCAGCATGGATCGCAGTCTATACAGGAACAGGTGGACTTCAGCGCCTTTCCTGCCAACCTGACTCAAGGCGGATAGCCGTCGTGTTATATTACGTGGTTCTGAACGTTGTATAATTCTGCCGATTACTATAGACATGCTAGACATGCAGCATGCAGACAGATTCATCGACCCATGACCTGGTAACTTCGGCTTCGTCCGCGCGAAGCGTAATTTCGTGCCAAAGGTCCACCTTGTCAGACTTACTGAGATGATGAAAGACATTCTTGGATAACACTGCATTCATTCCTAGAATTCCTAGCCAACCTACAGTTAAACATTGACATTCTCTCTGATCTCGACGTTCGTGATAGAATTCGATCGTGCGCATGTCTAGCAACTCGCAGGCGAAAATCGGATCGCTAAAGGATCGAATCGCTAAATTCAACAATCCCGACTCTACGCCTCTTGTGCCCCAATCTGCATTTGGTTATGGCGCACCACCTAAAGCAGATCCGAGTCAAGTTCAGGGGAAGGGGCTGATTGGAAACCGGATACCGAGCTACAACGCTAAGAACATAGCTCCGGAAGTCATATTGGGCACACGAAAGAAGGTGGAGAATAGAGGGCTCTATGGTAACAGGATTCCAGCTTTCGCGAAATCAGATGGACCGCTAGCGTCGTCTGTTGAGCGACCCAGGTCACCGCGAGATGGCAAACTTGGGATACGGCGAGATCCTGGACAATCGAGTGCTTCTGGAGAGGATGCAGGTGATCTGCACGGCGTTGGTGGAACGGCTGTACCGGATGTCGGTAACGAAGTCCCTGTAAGCGTCCCGACGACGGCCGGGCAACAAGCCGGTACCCTGCAGGATGGTCTGATCCATCCTCCAGACGGGAACAGCTCGGTCGAGACGACATCGTATGACCGACCTGAGAGCCCATCAGCCCCGGCGCAGTTAGAGGTCGACGAATCAGCCGAACAAAGCATGGAGGCGAGCGGACCGGCTAGTGGGACACGAGAGGAGTCACCAGCAGGCGGAGTTGACAGTGATGATGATTTGAACGGCGGTCAGCCCTCGCAAACCATATCCTGTGGTCAAGAAGAACTAGCGGATCTTCGAGATCCAGCGAAGGCAATTCGACGAGCTAGTAGAGAGATGGAGCCAGCACACGCCTCAACTATTGAAGAGGTCGT
Source organism: Filobasidium floriforme (assembly GCF_021052385.1). NCBI lineage: Eukaryota > Fungi > Basidiomycota > Tremellomycetes > Filobasidiales > Filobasidiaceae > Filobasidium > Filobasidium floriforme. The sequence continues at coordinate 515,715 of NW_025763628.1, read as the reverse complement.
CTCGCCAGAGATCGCCAGCCGTGCCGAAACCATCACGGATTTGTTGGAGTCGAGCCTTCCCGATTCTCCGGCCGCCGATGCAGATATGATCAGTCTTAGCCTGGCGACGCACTACACCACTGGGTCTGACAATGCAGCGGCAGATTCTCTGCCGACAGGGATCTCGGTAGCGACGGCAGTCTTGCAGTCAGATCCGGGCTTGGACCATGCATTGGTATCGCCGGTGCCGAACTTAGCTTTGACAGAATCCGGGCAAAGTACGCCGGCGGAGGTGGTTCCCATTCTGTCGTCGTTACCTCTTGAAAAGCAAGGTGACGTGCAGGAGGATTCGATCATGGCTGATTTCCACAATCAATTCACTCATGCCAAATCGGGTGAGTCAGCAAGCTGTCTAAGAGTATAATCATGATAGGGTTCCTCGTTAAGCCTCTCTGCCATATGATTGACAGAGTTGGAGTCCCTGATTGAAGCCGGTCGCACGTCAACTTCTGACCTCCGGCTAGCTGGCGAGCGATTGGCAACGCTGCGAGCTCGAGTCAACAAAGCCAACGATTATCTACCCAGATATGATCAAAGCCGATATCAACAGGTCAGTCTGACTCCTTGTTATTTTTGCTGCATCAAATTATTTACACGATTCCGTCAATCGATATTGCTAGCAACTCCTGGAGCTGGATGCACTTGTGGGCTCGCAGCCTCGGCAACGCAAGGCATTTAGCTTCAAGAAGGCCAAGTCCACACCGCCCGCCGTCGAGGCAGACCGCAAATCAGATCCAGCTGAACTGTCCGAGGTGGACTGCATTCGCCCGGTACCCGGGCCCGGTCCTGGCGGTTCAGATCTTGCTGCCACAATTCATCGCCTGAAGGACACCCGCGATCGATACATTAAGATGGCACACCTTGAGACCCTTTCAGATTCGCCTTCCGATAACTTTTCTTTGACGATCGAGGATGTTGAAGGTTGCATCATCGACCTATGCGATAAGCCGCTTCTGCCGGCCCTCTCGGATCTTAAACCGACCCGCCAGCGTAGGTGCACAGCCCTCTATATGAGCCGGGTGAAAAACACCATCATCGTTATCGGGCACACGGTCATGGGAAGCATATTACTGCAACAACTTCAGGATTGCATTGTCGTGGCTGGAGCGCAGCAGGTAGGTGGATCACGCTCATCCACGGCACGCCAACTTCTGAAGCAACCTTCGGCTGACCATTCCCACGAGACAGTTCCGTTTGCACGAATCGGTGCGCTGTACTGTACTGCTCGACGTCCGCTCAACCCCTGCCATCGAGAAAAGTACCGACATCAAGTTTGGCGCGTATCCTGAGGAGTTGCAAGCCGATGGAGAGGCTGTAGGTTCAGCATCCTCCCGCGGTTTGATTATGGAGAGGCTAAACAATGTCATGACGTCTAAACAGGTTGACATGGAGTATCAAGTCAACGACTTTAATTGGCTACGGGAAGGGCCTTCGCCCCACTGGTCATGGCAGAAGCCGGTCAGGTGGCCCTTCACCACCTTGACACACGCCACAGATCTGAACGGTATGTACTCTTGCGTCATGTCTGTTGCGTCACCTCTGCTCTGCATGGTCTCATATCCTGATTGTTACAACTAGTCACGCGGACTGGCCTCTTGCGGTCGTGGCTACCTAGATCGGACTCTCATACGAATAAACCTAGGAGGATTATGCTTGACGACCCCGACACGACGAATGAAGAACCCGGTTGGGCTTCAAAGATTACGAGGACCAAATATGCTTAGGCGCTGTTCCTATTGTTGTACCAAATGCTTAAGGCGGAAAATGCGCCATCGTCTCGCACTATCTGGATTGACTGCCTGCACGTATCTTCAGAGCAAGGTTCGAGAGGGTGCTGTCAATCGCCTGTAATCTCAGGACGTTGCGGCCTTAGTCCCGTGCATCCTCAGAGTCCAAAACGAGCGGAGAATGCTCTGCTTACAAGTAGATCGGTGTTCAAGGCAGCGGAACGAGCGGCAAGATCCTCAACACATCGTCCCGGATGCTCTGGTAAGGCCAAGTCGCCTAGAGTGCCTGTGCTTGCACCCTTTTTGACACAGCAGTTATCAATCTTACGCTGTCCTGATTGACGATCGTGTCTCCCGGCTGCATTGTGTGACGAGGCCAGCCGTTTCTTGACGGAGGCTTGTACACAATCCATCATCCGCTCATGGACAGTTCGTTCAGACATCTTTCGCGCTGTTGTCACAGCCATTCGAGCCTTCCTGACCGTTGTCCCGGGAGGATACGGTGTCGCGAAGCCCCGGACGGGAGCTCTCAGTGGGGTTTGATACGGGAGCGACGATGTTTCCGTGCGTTCTTGTAAGGGATGCAATGATGTACGCTGAAGGACGATCTCTGCAGGACTCGACCCCTCGAATCGATCCCAATCTTGCCAGTATGAGGAGGAGGTGTCTGTCGTGAGCCTGGAGGTTCTTGCAACGCTGTCGTCTGAATCCAGAGACCAGTCACCACCGCCGAGGAAAGAATCGTAAAGGTCTTCAACGTCAATAGGTGGGGGTGGATCTTCCAGAACCATTTGTCCTGTGAAACTCTGCTTAATCAGTCCCTCGCACCGGAATGTTAAGCTGTGTGGCCTGTAATCCTAACCTAAAACGCAGCGCTGCCAATCAACTTCAGCGAAAAAGGGATGCAGCAATATTTCAGCAGTGCCACGTCTGCCGAGCCTATATGGGGCCAAGCTCAATAGGCTGCCCGTCAACAGATTTGGTCAGTGGCAGGACGCAGTCGAGCGGGATTCACGAGACACATGCCTTGTCAGCAGGTCTGTAAAGCATCGTCCATGCGAAATGCCGAGAGGCGGTCTGAAGGGTCCCTGCAATTAAAGCAGCGCGATGATATCACGGTTCTGCCATTTGAACCCGTGTCATCACGCGACTCACCTGGAACTTCGTGATTCTCTCAAAGGTGTCCGAGACCCTTTCCTCATAGAAGGGAGGCTGCCCATATGCCATTTCGAAAAGCATAGCGCCTAATGACCAGTGATCGACTTGATGAGTATAACCAAAGTCAGTTCCGTCAAATCCGGCGGCGTGGCTGTCTGTTCTCCATGGCTCTCCACTCTCGCTCTCAGATGCAGCCATGTCCTCGGATGTGTTGAGCACTATGGGTATCAAGGTTCGTCATTCGTTCGGGCTGGCCATGCGATGTAACCCACCTTCAGGGGAGATGTAATCCAGCGTGCCATGAACCGTCGAACATGCGGATTTGGGCAAGTATTTCGGACCCGGCCATAGGATATCGTCCATGTTCTCGACGGCACGAATTCCACCTCCATGCATGACGACTGACGATGTCGTTCTCTGAGCGCGATGGCGATTGGTAACCACGAGCGAGGCAGCACTGCCAAAGTCTGACAAGACGGCCTGAGCGTTGGGTGTCGAAACCAGGACGTTGGCGGGTTTGACGTCTCGATGGACTATGCCATTATCGTGCAGATACGCGATGGCCAAGATGATCTGAGAGGCATAATGGCGGATCTCGTGAGTCGAAAGTAGTTCATCGGGTACGAGGCTCGGCCCGATGACATCGTCTCCCATCCTGGTCCGAGTTCGCGAAGCTGAGGCTTTGAGTCGGTCACTCAAGATGTCTCCGAGTGATCCACATGCGTAATACGTCTGGACCAGGACGAGCTGTGTGTCGTTCTGGAAAGCATGAAATAGGCGCGGCGTCCGATCTGCGCCCTGTTCTCGAGTCGACCGCGGAAGGGCCAGTATATCTCGCTCCTTCCATAGATCCAGGACCTTTCTCGAGAGCCGGCACGTCAATGGAGGTTTTCATTGCCATGATCGCGACGCCGACATACGTTGGTCGAACGGCAGGCTCTTGCCTTGGTAACCCGTTTACAAGCGTAGATCTGTCCAGTGGGCCGGAATCGAACAGCGTCAACCTATCAATCTCGGAGTGATCAGCGGTCTGAGCGGGAATTCGATGTAGAGCAGCATCATAATACTCGCTTCGCTGAATTGACCTTGCCCAATCCGCCCGAGCACATCGTAATGGGACCAGGCTGCGGCAAGTTGAAGTAACGCCGGTGATGAGCGATTACTCAGGTCTAGCTCAGTGACAGCGAAAAGACGTACCCGTCATACTCGATGTCGTGATTCGCAGCAGCAAGCTCTCGTGTCGCCGCCGTTCATCGAGCCGTATGATTCATCACCCTCAACGCTCCTATACTTGCATCCTTGAGGGTGGCTTCTCGAGTTTCGATCTATAATGAGTCCTTCGTGGACATGTCTGACTCTATATGCTTTACGTCCAAGGGTCTTTGTGTCCAAATAGCAGATTGACAAATACTACTGTGTACTGTGTACTGTATGTAGCTATCGATTCAACAATCAGGAAATCGTCAACAAGGTTGCGTTCGCGAGTTTTCTGGCGGAATTGTGAGAATGGTGGCTGGCACGATTTGGCTGTAATTTACTAGTCAGCGGTGCCTAATTACATTTTCTGAAGATTCAGCCTGTTCGCGCGTTTTTGCTGAATCGATCACGTGACCTCTTTTTTACTTCCGAGACGCGTCTCGGAAGCATATCCATAGGTCGTTCGTCGACTTCGAACATCGACGTAGAATCGACTTACGACGTGTTTATGCGATGGAAGGTAATATCGTCAGATTGCTATCAAACTAGAACATACCGATAGGTCTTCGTTTGAAAACCACACCTGTTCAGGTCCCGTTTAATTCGCACTAGTACATCAAGAGATATAGTCGTTTTACGTTTACGTCGACATGGACATCCCTCCTTCCCCTGCCTTTGACGATATCGAAATCGACACCTCGACCGACGACGGCTCGGTCAATTCCCAAGATGAAGGTCTTCACCAATACCTACAAGATAGAACACTGCGTCAGCGTCAACTAGCCGCCTCTATCGCATTGGTAGCCGAACATGTCGTCGGTCAAAGATCTCGGTCGACGCACAACTCTCGGCCTACGACCTCGATTCTTGTCGATCACGGTAGGGCGATATCCGTCATCGATGGCTGGACGAACGGTTCTGTGGTAGCCTGTTGGGACTCTATAGGCATGTACCCGCCGGCGTTTCACCTTCTCGTTACCGAACTAGAAGATAGGGACCTCGTCAGCGCGACTCTCGAAATCCCCGTTCGAGTAAAGGTGGGTGTTACTCTATGGCTCCTACGTAAGTCGGCGTCGAACAGAACGACGAGGGAGGTGTGGCAGTTGGCCCAGGCTACTGTTAGCAAGTAAGCAGGGTATTCTAGGGTACCCTGCCAGTATCGTGCCGTCGCTGACTCCCGTTTTGACGTCTCGATCGACCGTTCTAGATGTTTTCACGAGGTGATCGACGCCCTATTCTCTCCCGACTTCTACCTTCGCTACGTTCGCCTCGCTACCCCTCAGAACATGCCACTAGATCACCCTCGCTACCAAGACCCTAAATACAAACGGCTGCTGCGTAGATGTCTCGGTGCTATCGACGGTACGCTGACGGCGGCTCACGTACCGTCGAGCCAACATAAGCGATTTCGAACACGCAAAAAAACCTTATCGTGGAACGTTATGGCGGCCTGTGACTTCGAGGGGTTCTTTACATACGTTCTCGCTGGGTGGGAGGGTCCTGCAAACGACGCTAAGGTTCTTAGGTCGGCGTTCGAAGAGGGTTTTGACGTCGCAGACGGATATTACTACCTCGCCGACGCCGGCTACCCCTTGACGTCGAAGACGATCGTTCCCTACCGTTCCACACGTTACCACCTTCGGGAATGGATGGAGGCATCAAACGAGTGAGTCCTGCTAGTAAAACATGCCGTAGAACACCGCTGAAGCAGCAGCAAAATGACATCTACGGGAATAGTACGAATCGACCTACAAATCCCGCGGAATTGTTTAATTTACGCCATTCATCGTGTCGAAACGTTATAGAACGATCGTTCGGCGTTCTGAAGGCTAGATATCCGGTACGCAACTGCACAACATCCTCACGAACGTCACTGATCACTTCATACGTCGCTACACCCCCCCGTGTTTCAGATTCTGGCCCACGGCTGTCGATACAACATCGACACCCAACTACGCGTGATTTATTCGTGTTTCGCCCTACATAACTTCATCATGTTGTACGGGAAGGAGGAGGACGATATACAGGTCGACGATGACGTAGATGATGGTCCCGACGACGAGAACCAGCGGGTAGCGAGGGCGTACGAGGAGAACGATCGAGGGAGGGCCGAAATGGAGGTGAAACGCGATAAGATCGCGGAGAGGTTCTGGGTGGAGTACGAGGAGGTCCGAACACAGAGATCGAGGCGTTAGCTACTAGTAATTTGTATGGGGAACATGCCATCTCATTTATGTGCCATCTGATCACCAAACCAGAGCGAAATCACCACCGCCGGAGGACTTACTACGTCGACGTCGATTTCGACACCTTTCACCCGCCGTACCGCTCTAGATAACGTCTCCGTTTCGCAGACCGCAACTGCTCCTCCTCCTCCCGGTCCCTTTCCTTCCGTAGCAGGTATTCTAGGCGGTCTTGACGGAGAGTTGGAGGTAAAGCGAGGAATGTTTGCGGTTGAAGGGGGTTATCCGCGAAAAAATTGATGAGCCGTTTGTAGTCGGCGTCAGGCCAGCCAGCGGCGTCGGAGATCGTTTTAACAACCTTATACGCCTCGTCAGACCTAGGATCAATAGCAGAGGCGGCTGTAGCGATGGTGGCGAGCTGTCGTTCGATAGTAGCGTCTCGTTCGGCGTCTCGTTCAGCCGTTTTCATCGAGCTCGACTTTCTACGTTGACGACGTTCAGCGGATGACGGTGGTTCGACGGTTCTAGGCTCGTGAAAGAAGTCTCAGCCGGTGTAGGCTGCGCTTGGACCTGAGGAGCCGTTTCAGCTCACCCTTCGTCGTCGCTATCGTCGTCGTCAGGTCGATCCGAACGCCTAGGTCGTTTACGTCGTTGACTTTCACTATCTTCATTGTCTCTTGAAGTTTGCCTTGGCTCGGGTCGATTCGAGGTGATAACGTGCCTCCCGGTAGCGGTAGAATCAAGGAAGAGGGCTGCATATCCTTCGTAGTTCACCCAGGACCTGTTCCTCCAAGCTACTAACTTCCGGTTGGTAGCTGACTGTGTTATAAGTAAGTTTGTTCGAAACAAAAGGCAGACGTCAAGATAGGTCGAAGACGTCGCGCGTTTACGTAATCGAAGGAAGGAGCATATTCGAACGTCGACCTACATCGACGTTCTACGTCGACGAACATCTAGACGACCTTACTAACCTTATCGTTCTTCAAACCCTCCCAGAACTCGTCATCAGCCTCGATCATCTGCCTCTCCTCGTTCCAGCCGGCCCCAGATATATCCCGGAGGGTAAACAACGGTGTATACATGTGGGTTTTGATCTATAAGGTCGATGTTGACGTTGGTCGGCAGTCGTACGTTTACTGATCGTTCTTACATACGTATGCCAGCCTCGACTGGCAAATCTTATTGTCGGCAGGTCGTAGAACGTCCCGTGCGTTAATAGCAGCCGTTACCTCGCTGAAAACGACACCCTTGAACGAGTTATCGGCCTTACGACCTCGCGCAGCGTTCTCCGTCAAAACACGCAACATGACCGCGTCTAGTTCGTCGTTCCATCGAAACTGAGCTGGCTGTGACGTCACAGCCGGGGACGGGGATGCCTGAGAAGGTGTAGGGACCTGGCTAGGTCGTTGACTGACGTCCGACGCCATCGAATAGCTACGAATCGACCTTTCAGGGGAATCCGACATCATCGACGATTCTCGCGTGAAAAACGGCGACTGTTCCATGGCGGGGAACGATACCGAGCCAGCCCTTGCCCATGGGTCTCCGTAGTATGCGAGAGAGGCGGCTCGTGAACCAGAGGTGAAGGGGGAGCCGGGAGAGAGGTGACTCGACTCGTTTTGACTCGAATATCGGATGATTTCTCCTCGATTCGACCTATCGTTCGTCGGAACTCGAAACCCGTCATGCCCTGCCGACTGGGAGCCGTTTGGCTGGGAGCTACTAGCAAGAGACTCCTGCGAGAAGGGCTGAGAGGGTTGTCTAGACATTACTGGCGAAGAAGGCTAATGTTACGTTGATTTTTACGTTTTTCAGTATTTCCGTTTGATGAATTTGATGAAGGTGCGTTCTTCCCAACTTTACTAGCGATCCCCATACAATTCTTGGAAGACGAGACCTTCATTAACATCGACGCGTTTGGTCGCGTTTTCAGAGAATTCCGCCCGTTTTTGGGCGGAGAGGTCTGAGCTGAATCGTCGGCCAATTCGTCGTGAACACACGCTAGCAAACGCCATACAACGTGTCACATCGTCATGGCACCCTCAAAAGTTCGCCGATTTTACGTAAATTTCCAGACTTTTCCGCCAGTCGCGTCCTCGCGAACGCACCCCAAATCCCGCGCCGGCCCTCGGGATCGAACGAGAATGTTGACGAGTCGATTTTGTATCCGAAGGGGGGGGTTCGCAGTCGGCCGCCCAGGCCTGCGCATCTGTACCAGATCAGATCATCAACCTCTTAGACATCAAGAGTAGTGACTACGAGATTACACCTAGCTAGCGAATAGATCGAGCACCCTTGCACAAACAGTGATCTTGCGAGATGGTTAAGGACACCGTGCTATACGACACCCTGGGCGTGGCCCCGGATGCCACCGATATACAGCTCAAGAAGGCTTATCGAAAGCTTGCTATTCAGGCGAGTTTAATATTTCTCATACCTGTCGGTGCTACGGCCGTCCACCCACCAGCTGCTGACCTAAATATCTAAACGATGATAGTATCACCCGGACAAGAATAAGGAGCCTGATGCCGAGCTCAAGTTCAAAGAGATCGGGTAAAGATCTATACGCTCTGACGGTGTCGGCTCGAGCGCGGACGTTGACAATCCCCTTTCGACCTCAGGGAGGCCTACCAGATCTTGTCGGATCCCAACTCTCGAGCGTTCTATGACAAGGTCGGCAAGAACAAGATGTCAGCGGCTGAAGATGGCGAGATGGAGATGCAAGATCCCAGCGAACTGTTTGCGACCCTGTTCGGAGGCGAGCGATTCCAACCTTGGTGAGCCGAACGAATCTTGCTGATATCCTTTGATATAGTTTTACTGGAGCTTATATATGCTCTGAACAGGATCGGAACTATAAGTCTGATCAAGGACTTCGCGACGTCAATGCAACAATTCGAGGAGGAGGAGGCAGAGCAAACCGCAGGGGCCAGCGCGAGCGCTGATCCAATCCCGCCAAAGACGAGTCACGATGCTGGTGCTGCGAGCTTTGCAGAGAAGTCATCAACTTCCGACCAGGCGACAACTATACCTAAAGCAGATCCAGTCCGAGATACCGGTGCCAGTGAGACCCCTATGCATGGGCACATGACGCTGCACTCGGCCACCCCGCCGCCGCCCCAATCTGGTAGCTCCACGCCGACTCGAAAGGACGCTGCGGACTCGCAAGTCAAACCGGAAAAGAAGTCTGGTAAGAACAAGATGACGCCGGAGCAAAGGGCGAAGATGGCCGCCTTGGAAGAGGAAAAGGAGAAAGCTCGGGAAGCTCGGATCAAGGATCTGGTGCGAGAATTGACGACATACATTCGACCGTTCGTCGACGCCAAACACCCAGGGGAGGCTTCCGATGCCGAAACAGTCGCATTTGAGAAGAAGACACGACTAGAGGCAGAAGATCTGAAACTCGAGAGCTTTGGGGTGGAGCTGTTACATACCATCGGCAACGTATACATGACCAAGTCGACCAACTTTATGCGAAGCAAGAAATTCTTCGGTGGAGGCTTCTTGGGTCGACTCAAGGAAAAGGGAAGCATGCTCAAGGAGGGCTGGGGCCTACTCGGTAGCGCGTGAGTGCAGGTATCTCTCGTCGTTGCCGAGAACTCGTACTGATAACGCTTGATTGAATAGAGTTGGGGTCCAGATGGCGTTAGTGCATGAATGACCGACATTACAGACGGTCGATACTGATCACGATTGACCATCACAGAATGGAGGAGATGGCCAAGATCGAGGCGAAGGGGGATGCATCTCAGGAGGAACTCGAGGCCATGGCAGCCGATCTAAGCAGTCGACTCCTGCTGACCACGTGGAAGGGTACCCGTTGGGAGGTTATATCCGTAGTGGGCGAGGTTGTGGACCTGGTCCTCTCCGAGCCAGGGCTGAATAAAGCTACCGCGATGAATCGCGCCAAGGTATTTACGCTCGTTACGCTCTTAATGAGCTCGAACGCGTGCTGAGCAGAACGTTGCACTCGCTCCAGGCTATTCTAACCATCGGAGGTATCTTCAAAGCAACGGTACCAGACGAGACAGATGATGAAAGACGAGAAATCGAAAGGCAGGTAGACTGCCCTCAACAAGTCAATATCGCCTTGCTGATATGAAATCTCGAATCGCAGACTCGTTCTTAATGCTGAGACCAAGAACAAGAAGAAGAAGGACAAGGAAACTAAGCGCGAAAAGGAAAAAGGTGGATGGTTTTCCGCGCATCCCAAGAAGGAAGGCGAGCAGAAGCCTACGCCGGAGCCGGTGGCTTAAATATAATATCGGGAGAACTGCGACGATAGTCTAGAGGTCCAGCTCTGACGTTGCCACTGTGGCTAGGATGTGTGACGAGACTCTACCCAAATTGATGCCATTAATTATTGGTTTAATGTGCCCGCTATCGAGTGGTCTCACAGATCTTCCGCATTGTCACCAGTTGGAATTTCACTGGCTGAATCGCCAGGAATATCAACACTCGCAAATACCCAGCGCTTGTCCCTCGATGCGACAACGCTCGGGCGCCTGAGGTCAATGGAAGTGTCAACGCCGACCATGGGTCTGTGTTCATTACTCTAGCAGCTGACTGCTTCACAATCGGCAAATCTGCTAAAGCAGTGCTGTCATTCGTCTGGGTAATTTTCGGGGGAACGGCCACTAATAATGTTGGGACGCCTAATCGAGTCCGATGTCTTCAGGCTACCAAAGTCGCCTGCTTGAATGTTCATCTACGTATATTGAATGGACAAGCAATTCTATTTGATACATTCGCCTTGTTCTTACATAGCGCTACGACTTACATGAAGATGAGACGACTTTGGGCTCTCTCATCGTTCGCCAGCCTCTTGTATCGACAGAAAATTGATCTCGCGCTCGCCACCGAGATTCGGCAATTCCTCGAACGGTAGTTTGAGCGAAAAGCCAGCGTATGCAGCTAATTCTGCAAACCCTACATTGAGTCAGTGCTGGACCCGATCAGCGTGGTGGAACTCGTGGCATGTTGGTAACGTCGATCCGAAGTCGGGGTTATGAACTTACTGTTTCGCTGTTCACGGCAGCCTTTCACCTGGCACGAAAAAGTTCAAGTCATCGCTAATCAAACGACTCGCACGAATCGCTTCGAAATTACCTGTCAATATTTCCTAACATAGCATACTCCGAAACACAAGTCAGCCTGGCTTTAAGAACTGGAGAACCGTTACAAGCGTCACTTGCGAAGAAAGGAGCAAGATCAAGCGATCTCGACTTCAGCTCATTCTTCTAGGGTCTCGCTCCGGCGCTTGGTTTTGGTGCTTGCCCTCAGACATCTTTGAGACCGGACCGAGCCAAGATAGAATGAGTGGGGTAAGAATACGTTGAATGCCCAAATACACATTTGTCACTAGGACTTCGAATTTTCGGGTAGCGCTCAACAAATTTCAGATCAACGCTGTCACAAAATTCGAGACACTGTACGGCATCAGCACCAGATTGGAGGCCGCGTCTAATCGGGTGGGAATGGTCACATTCCGAATATTGGTCACCTGCCAAAGCGCTGAAATCTGTTCAAATTCACTTTCGAAGGCATACGGAATGACTCATCTGCATTACTTGAGAATGGCCACGATACCTGAACAGGCTTCTAGTTGAAAGAGCAACAAGCGAGCTCATCCATTATATCCACGGCGGTCTGGATCAAAAAGATGTTTGTTGCGGGCGTCTTGATGAATGGACTCGTGTAGGTTAAGGGCGTTGGTCGTTTGGATCAGCGACGTTGTAGGAGAGAGGCGACTCGCCTGTTCGATGTAAGACTGTTGAGACACCAGCTCAACACGACCAATAATGATGATAAGGTGACGACAGAAATTCAAGTGATTTCCAGGATGGAAGGATTACCCTTGCGTTGTAGGTTGTGATATTGACGTCAAGAATGATTAGCGACAAGGAATTGTGTGTCGAATGAAAATTCACGCACGAGCGGATGACAGGCGTGGAGGAAAGCGATTAGCGATTAGAGAATCAGAGAATATAGACGAGGTCGGCAACGTTTCATCTTCCCATCCAAGCCAAGCCCTTTTGCATACTCACGTGACCTCTGCATGTGCCCCCGGTGGCGCTACTGGAAGCAGATCCCACGCCCCCGCTCTCGGTTGCAGCCCTCGGCCCCGCGCGTCATGCGTCATCTCCACACAAACCTTTGGGAAAGGGGGGCTGCTCCGCTGGGGGGGAAGGGTCACCTCCCATTCCACAAGAGTACACTTCACTCTCGCACTCTCGTCTATCCTTCAAACTACTCAACTAGCAACTAGACTCTAGCGTGATAGGTGCTACAGAACCTGCTGCAGTCATTACCACCAACAATGTCAAACGACCAGAACTTGCCTACAGACGGTGAGTCACCATGCGGCCTCGGTACATTCCGGTGCCGCCGGCAGTTTCCCTAGACCTGCGTAATACCCTCTGCTGAAACCACATCTAATCCCCTGGCACGAAACCTGTAGGCACTGCCGTGGTTGTCTTGGACCCATGGTAAGACTGGAGCTCCTGTAGTTTCTTTCAACCGGCATATCAAAAGCTCATATTTTCACACCTCCCTTTGACCACCTTCACCCATCGTGACATGACCTTGTTGTATCACAGGCTCGAACCCTACAAAGGCTCCATCAAACACCGTTTCGACCTCTACCGCGAACAAGCCCAGTCTATCCTCGACAACGAGGGTGGACTAGACGAATTTTCCAAAGGATACGAGAAGAGGGGGTTTATTGTCGATGAGAAGAACGGGGTTAGGTATACCGAGTGGGCGCCGGGCGTAAAGGAGGCTAGGTTGATCGGGGACTTCAGTGAGTGCGAAGATTTGCAATCTGTACCTCAACTAGAGCAGAAAGGGTCAGCGGATTGGGAGAATCGACCATCATTCCCTTCTCTGCTGCTGTTCTTGCAATCCAAGACCTCTTAGTTTCGGAAGCTGACATAACCTAAATTGAAACCCCGCCTTCCCTAGACAACTGGGACCACACTGCAAACCCGATGAAGAGGGACGATTTCGGTGTCTGGGAGTGTTACGTCGAGCCAAAAGCGGATGGAAGCTGTGCGATTCCTCATGATTCCATGATCAAGGTATGTGTCCAGCTGCTCATCGCACCACGACAAAGCTTTGCGACACATCACCATCGAAATCTAAATCTTAACTGTTCGCAACCTGACAGGTCTCGTTCACCAAACCTGACGGGACGACTATCGACCGTCTCCCTCCCTGGATCCAACGGGTCACCCAAGACCTCAACGTATCTCCCGTTTACGACGCTAGGTTTTGGAACCCGCCCAAGGAGGAGAGGTACACGTTCAAGAACCAACGGCCTTGTCCAGTCGAGGTTACGCCCGAGGGAGGGTTGAAGATTTACGAGGCGCACGGTACGTGTCCCCCCTCAACTCTCTTCTCTTTCCTCTGTTATTCTTCAACGGCGGGCTGATATCGCTGCTCTTTCCTTTTTGCCGGAAAATAGTCGGAATCTCGACTCCAGAGCCCAAGGTCGGTTCGTACAAGGAGTTTGAGAAAAACTTGTTGCCCCGGATCAAAGAGTTGGGGTACAACTGTATTCAGATGTGAGTTTCTCGTTGACGGTAGAAGTCAAGGAATCGGCCCGGTGGGTGCGGGAACACAAGATCAAGTGATCGGGAGGCTAATCATAATCGGTCGGTGAACACGATAGGATGGCCGTTATGGAGCACGCCTATTATGCGTGTGAGTAGTGGTTCTAGCGATTGATCATTTACAGAATGACGATATTGACAAGCGTGTTCCGATCGTTGTTGCATCGCAGCCTTTGGGTACCAGGTCAACTCATTCTTTGCCGCTTCTTCACGATACGGTGAGCGGAACTTTTAACCCACTCGGACAAACGGAATGTAAGACTGACGGTTTGCTGTGGTTTGGATACGATAGGCACCCCGGAAGACCTGAAATCTCTGATCGACGCCGCCCATGGGATGGGACTAATCGTCTTGCTCGACGTCGTCCACTCGCACGCTTCTAAGAACACTGAGGACGGGTCAGTCAACTAAGCGAACTAGCGAGACGAGGGGGTTGACCCGAAGCGATTACTGGGATTGATCTTTACAGTCTGAACTACTTTGATGGTACCGACCATTGTTACTTCCATGAAGGCGGTCGAGGTCGTCACGATCTTTGGGACTCGTGAGTTCGATTTTCAATCAAGGTCGATGTCTTGCGCTGAAGCTCGCTGCTACCACAGCCGTCTCTTCAACTATGGCAGCCACGAGGTGTTGCGGTTCCTCCTTTCTAACTTGAGGTTCTACATGGACGAGTACCAGTTTGACGGGTTCCGATTCGACGGTGTGACGAGCATGATGTACAAGCATCACGGTATGGGCGTCGGGTTCTCGGGTGGATACCACGAGTATTTCGGAGACGATGTCGACATGGAGGCCATGGTCTACTTGATGCTCGTGAGTTGCAAGTAGGAAGGCTAGAGGGTCATGTACACAGAAGATTGACGATCGATCCGCTTCACAGGCCAACGAACTTCTGCACAAACTCTACCACAACGTCATCACCATCGCCGAAGACGTATCGGGTATGCCAACGCTATGTCGACCCGTCGCCGAGGGTGGAGTTGGATTCGACTATCGATTGTCGATGGCCATCCCTGACATGTGGATCAAGTTGTTGAAGGAATCGACCGACGACAAGTGGGAGATTGGTAACATCTCGCATACGCTCACCAACAGACGTCATGCGGAAAAGAGTATCGCCTATGCCGAGAGCCACGATCAGGCTTTGGTTGGCGACAAGACCCTGGCCTTCTGGATGATGGATGCCGAGATGTGTAAGTTTCTGGTTATGCTGCGCATCTCAGAACCAGCTGGCTGAAGCTCATAGACTTCGTTGATAGACACGAACATGTCGGACTTGAGCGAGCTGACCCCTGTTGTCGACCGAGGAATCGCCCTGCACAAGATGATCCGATTGGTCGTCCATTCGCTCGGAGGCGAGGGTTACCTCAACTTCGAGGGCAATGAATTCGGGCACCCGGAATGGATGGATTTCCCGCGGGAGGGTAACGGCAACTCGTTCCAGCACGCCAGGCGACAGTTCAACCTGGTCGACGACAAGTTGTTGAGGTACAAATATTTGTACGAGTTTGACAAGGCCATGAACAACCTCGAGACCCAGTACAAGTGGTTGAGCGCGCCTCAGGTGGGTCAAACGATTGAGGTCCGGCACGGATAAGCTGATCTAATCGCTCCTCCATATGTCTCTTTTACAGGCCTACGTCTCGCTCAAGCACGAGGGAGACAAGATGTTGGTCTTTGAACGTGCCGGTCTGCTTTTCATCTTCAACTGTGAGCATCATCGCGGTTTCCCCCCCCCCTATTCAAGGTATTCTGACTTCTTCCTTCCCCCCTGCCTTGTGCCAGTCCATTACAAGGAATCCTTCGTCGACTACCGGGTCGGGATCGACGTGCCGGGCAAGTACAAGATCGTCCTCAACTCGGACGAAAAGCGGTTCGGCGGGCACGAGCGCCTCGACATGAATTCCGAGTACTTCACGACCGACATGGAGTGGAACGGGAGGAGAAACTACTTGCAGGCGTACGTGCCTTCGAGGGTCGTCTTGGTCCTGGGCAAGGTCGACTAAGCGGGCGAAGGGCAGAATAGGAAGACGGCGTGGCAGGGAAACGGTCTGACGTCATTATTGTCTCGGCCGTTGGATCGTGGAGTCGGAGCCGGCTTGGTTCTTTCCGTTAGCACTTCAAGAATAATTGTTTTTATCAGATCTCAAAGAGCATGTCCTCATCATTTTATCGAGGCTGAAAGGGAGAAAAAGCCTTTCCATCTTCCAAACGATTCCTGTGCACGTTCTCCTTGAGCTGTAATGGAGATGCGGGAGGCGATGAGATCCGCGCAGATTACGGCACGGTATGAACTAGCGCCGATCTGTCTCAGCAAACTGGAATCAGGGTTGTAGCGGGAAGAGAGTTTTCGAGCGGCATGATAGCAGCCGGGCAGCCGACATGCGTACGATGGTCGGCAAACCAGTACAAAACATCATCACGTCCCGGTGACTGCCACCTGAATAGCTGCTCTGCTGCTCGACAATCTCCACCTCTGTCAAGCGCAGGAGGAAAGAAACGCATGGGATCGTGGACGGGCGACAGAATCACGGACAGACGTTTTGCGCGAGGAGGCGGAAGATTCATGGTTTCACGTGATCGTCTCAGCGAGGCTCACGCGACCGGGAAGAGGCGGCAGGGATGCAAATCGTCGTCATCGATCATCGTCATCGCCGTCGTCATGGAAAAAGAAAGAAAGGGGCGCGAGGCTGATCGTCGGGGGCGGGAAGGGGAGGCCGGAGCAGGTTCATGATTTGTTTCGTCCAATGATGTTGATCATCAATCATCAAACAGCATCAGCGTCGATGTCACCTCTGGCCTCTGGCTTTTCTCAACCGTTGTCAGCTCCACACTTTGCACCTCGCTGTCTTGTAATTCAAACTGTAATGCAATCGTTGGAAGACAGAGACGAGAGCGGGTCTAACAGGTCGAGCGCTCGTGTCCACCGACGGTTACGATCCACGCTGATCCCTGATCCATGCCATGCCTTGCATCATCATATTTCGCTGTTCTCGCGCTTGTCGTGTCTCGCGTATCCCCTCGCTGCTTGCTGCTCGTCCACTCACTCTCTTCCCTTTCCCCCTTGGACGAACCTCGTTGGTCTTTGTCGGTCAGCCCTTGCAGTCGTAACGTCGTGGCCGAGAATAAGGTATCATCCCTCTCTTTGCCTGGCTATCCTCGCCATTCCCTTACAGTTAGGGACGATCGAGCGTACAGGCCACGATCTATCTGCAACAATTCCCCGCTCTCTCAGCGTCACGACGTCATTCGTCGTCATCATCAGACAGGAAAACACTACTTGTCGTTTTGAGCCAGAGTCTAGTGGCAGCGACAGATAGCTAGTAATAGCCGAACTACGAAGATCGACACCTGCTCCGAATCGTCAAAACCCACCTAGCACTTTGCCTCGCATCGTCACATTCAACACTCCACCTCGGCTCGATTCCCGAACTCTATCCCTAGTCCTAGGTCCATACACGAAATAACAGGACGAAAGGATATAGTTCATATCGACAAGGTGGCAAGCGGTAGAAGACAAAGTACAAGGATCACGGATCAGTACAAGAGAAGATCGGCCAGTCCGTCTGCAACAAGATAGCGGGCATCGACCACGACGACATATCTCGGTCTCGATCTTTTCAACAGGGAAATCCTAGCTTGTGGATCTTCGGGCCACCTCAACATTTGCGATTGGAAGAGCCAAGTCTGATCAACGGGGATTACAACGCTACACAGCATCGCTTCACCCATCTTAATCATGTTGTCAGACGTGAATATGGACGACCCGGATGAGAGCGCCAAACAGTCTATCTTCCCTAAACAAGCACAACCGAAGTTTCAATCATTTCCCACGGCACATGAATCACAGCAGCAACGAGGCGGCGAATTTGGATTCCCCTCGATGCCGCTGCAGTTGGAATCCAATTCTGCCTCTGGATCTTCCGACTCGATCACGGGAGGTGCCGGAACGACGCAGACGAAAGATCGAAACCCGATGACCACCCCCCAGAAACCTATCCAGCTTGGAGGTGGAGCCAAAGCCACACCGACAGGTTCCGGGCCTGCGTCCGGCTTGTCGAGAAGGATGTCGGGGAAAATGTCATTAGGCAGTCTAGGATCCGCTAGTCCTCATGGATCTTCCTTTACTACGCATAGAGATTCTCAACCAGGTGTGCCTGATACACCGGTCTTGTCCCCGCCTTCGAATATCATGGGGATGGGAATCACGTCTCCCCCTCTACACGGATCCATCTCGCCCACATCCAAGATGAACATGAATCCACCTATGCAATCCCCCTTCGCCAATGTACCCGCCAACTCCCCTTGGGCACATTTGGCAGCAACTTCAGGAATACCGACGCCGAGTCTGGATGGGCCTGGAGGTCCGATTCATAGCCCTTTCGGGCCTGGGCCGGGGGCAGGGGCGGTCTTTGGAGGACAGGGTAGGAGCATCTCGCCCCATCTGGGAGCGCCTTTCGAGTTGCTCAACCTTGGGGGAAGCGGTAGTAATCCGCCGGGCGCAGGAGCGGGAACGTCGAAATCTCCGCCTATGGGATGGCCGGGAGCCTTTTCCGGGAACAACATGACGGCCCAGACTCCCGGTTTGGGGTCTAGCAACATGACCGATCCGTTTTCTAGCCTCCCTGCACCCGGTTCGTCTTCGGGCAGAGTAGCTGGAGGAAGGGAGGTCGGGTCCGGGTTGGAGTCGTTGGCCGCCAAGTTGGCTAAACGGCGAGGCAGCAAGAGCGGGCCGAGCGCCTTGAGTCAGAGCGTGTTGCCGAGTACGGATGAGCCGATGGAAAAGGGTGGAGAGAAGGCAGCTGTCGGAGGTAAGGAGAATCCGAATATGCCAGGTCAGAACGCTATGACCGGAGGATCGGGATCGTGGGGTCCCGTATCTGGACCCGGTCGGTCAAATCTGAACTTGCCCGGTGGAGCTCCCATGAAACTCAACTTGCCATCCGGTCTGGCAGGTCGGTTGGGCAGTACACCAGCCCCAACCTCGACGTCGTCGACGCCTGGGACGAGCTTGTCGAAACCCGCTGCGACGGCGGGTGGGAAGGGTAACAACACTATACCTCAGGCTCTGCTTCCTGTTCAACTCGCCTCGATGCTAGGTCAATCCGAAGGCCAGGTCCTCATCCTCGACATTCGACCTCCTTCGAGCTACGTCCAATCCCACCTGCCCGGAGCCTTGTCATTGCCGGTCCCGTCAACGCTCTTAAAACGACCGGCTTTTACCGTCGAAAAGCTCGCTCAGATGTTGTCTGCTCGAGCTGCGAGCGCCATTGTCGATTTCAAGACGGCTCAGGAGATTGTGATCGTGGACCAAGATTCCCCGATTGCCGCTCCAGGAAGCGTTATTGTCGGTCTGGCGAGCAAGTTTGGGAATGCCATGACCGAGACCGAATCCCGTGCCAAGCAGGGACATGTCCATTTCGTAAAGGGCGGGATGGCTGCGTGCTCCGATTTGGAAGGTGTAACCCTGGAGACTGGCCAGGAAGAGTCGTCCGAGGACGAGACGGATGCACAAGTGGCTGGTTCAAACGGTCCCGGTAGTCCGACTGAACAACCGGGGCGGATGATTGGCCGGTTGGACCGTATGGCGTTCTCGTCGGGTGAGAAGATGTACTCGACCGTGTTGTGGCTGACACCGGCTGACGCTGTTTGTATCATTGCCTCTCCCTTGACAGCTTCCGCGTCTGGGGTTGGCACCCGACGAGCTAACGCTCCCAAATCGTTGACCCTGCCCAACACCCCTGCAAACGCCTTGGGACAGTCTGGAGGCAGCCCGATGCAGGTCCTGCGCAATGAAGGCGACGGTCCGACGTCGGGAACACAGAGATCTGCGACGACGTCGCCTCGATCAGGACCTCGACCTAGTCCTGGCCGCGTGCAGATGACGGAAAAGCAAAAGTTGCAACCGGCCAACCCGTTCTTCGATAACATCCGTCAGAACCTGGAACTTGCGCACGGCGGTATTCTGGAACGCATTCCGCTTGAACTGCCAGACGATGTCAAGGCTCGGGCCAATGAACTACCCGATTTCTTGCGTGACATGTTGACGCGTCCTTCGCCGGAAGTCGCCGAGCAGTTGGCCAAAGAGTTCGAAAGGGTGGAACGGGACGAACAGAAACGTCTACAAGGAATCATGGAATGGCACTCCAGAGGAACACGTCTCGCCGAGTCTCAGGGGCCTGTGAATCCTGGCGGTCTCAAGCGACTCGCTAGTACCGGGTATATCAGGACCTCTGAGACGCAAGCCGACGTGGACAAACATGAGCAGGACGACTACTTTCCATTCTCGATTACTGCTGGTGTCGAGCGAGGATCGAAGAACCGGTAATTATAGGTCCTTGGTATCTCCAAATGTTGATTTACTGACTATCACACACTTGCATGTACCTTGTCAGGTACAAGAACATCTGGCCCTATGATTTCTCTCGTGTGCGACTCAAGGAAAAGTGTTATGACGACGGATCCGACTACATCAACGCCAACTTTATTCAACCTCAAGGAACCACAAAGAGGTATATCGCGACCCAAGGCCCCTTGGATGCAACTTTCAGAGACTTTTGGACGTTGGTATGGGAGCAGCAGGTTCACGTCATTGTTATGTTCGTTTGAAGGCTCCAATCAAACATAAAGAGATTCATGCTAAGTCCTTTCTCCACCATCAATAGGTTGACGAAGCAGTTCGAGGGAGGAGCGTGCAAGTGTGGTGCATACTGGACTGCCGGACAATATGGACCTTTCCATCTCGAACACGTTTCAACCGAGGGAGGCGAAGACACTGCCGAAAAGGACGTTTCCGGCTTCAACTTCCACGTCGGCGGCAACTCTGGACCCTCATCAGAAGCCCCCAATATCAAGCGGACATTCTTGCTCTCGCACAGCGAGCATCCGGAAGAAAAGCCTCGCAAGGTCATCCAGTTACAATGCGTGGCTTGGCCCGACTTTGACGTGCCAGAGGATCCAAGGTTGTTGCTGGGTCTAGTCAAGGAAGTCGATAAGGCCGCTGTAGACGTACCGGATGAAAATGCCGATCAGTCTCGGAAGGCGCCAGTACTTGTGCATTGTAAGCATTCGCTTTCTGAACTCTACCTACCTGATTTCAAACCTTTAATCGCCGTTCTGTGTTGTAGGCTCGGCTGGTGTCGGTCGTACAGGCAGCTTTATGGTGGTAGACTCGATCTTGGATGGCTTGCGCCGCGAGCACCAAAGACAGCATCGCAAGATCCGAGGGTCTGTTTCAAGTGCGAGGGGTCGCAAGGGCGGTGTACCTGGCGAAGGCGGCGTGGAAGACAGACGTCCGTCCTCGGCCTCGTCTCTCGCCAGCGGCGAATCGCCGTTGGCGTCTTACCAGTCGAATTCGAGTCTCCATCGACTGGCTTCGAGTCACCTGTCCAATTTGGCTTCTCCCAACAAGGAAAGCGCCGTTCTGGACAAGTCTCCTGAGCCAACCAGGATGGCTTCGCCCGACTCCATGAGCTTTGACAGGCCTAGTTTGGCGCAGAGTTTGGGAGCTGACGGGGCGGGCAACCCTGGTGAAGCCAAGGCCAGTAATTCCGACGCCGTCGAAGGGTGAGTGGCGACCTCGGTCAGGTATCCCAGTCCACTTGAAGAAATTGCTGATCATATTTCAATCTGGTACTGCAGCGAAATGTCTTTTGTCCCGCTCATCACCGGCGAACAACAGAACGATGGCGAGGTCCACTCGATCTCTGACATGGAACGTCCAGTGCAGAATGTGCTCGGCGGCATGCGGGTCCAGCGAATGAGTCTCGTGCAGAGTCTGAGGCAGTATGCGTTCGTGTATCGAGGTGAGTTGCAGGCTCTTTCGTCTTGCGCGTAAGAGCTGTCGCTGAACGCGGGACGCATATGCTTGCAGCCATTATCTACGGCTTCTTGGACATTTTGGACGAGGAAAGGGAGGCCGAAGCCGAGATTGCGGCCATGCATGAAGGTCGAGGTCTTGGCTCGGGTACGAACACCGACGAGGAGTCCCACATCAAACGACGAGCTTCGCCGACGTCGTTGAGCGGAACAAACCTGCACAAGTTGCATAAGCGCCCAAGTATCAAGATTACCCGTGGTCCTCCGAAGAAGGTTGAAGGCCAAGAGAGCCAAAGAACCTCGAGCGGTCTATCAAACGAGACTTCGCGGGAAAAAGATCCCGCCCGACGCAGCAGTATGGACACCGACTAGAGCTTGTCGTCGAGACGATAGAGGACGACTTCCGGTTTGGTTTGGTTTTCTCTTCACGTCATCTTCATCTTCCCATCGGCTCTGTCAGAACCGGTGTGGAATCACCGCAAGGACTTGCTGTATCACCGTAACATATGAGCCGGCTGGGTCTCCAACTGCGAGACCGGCCGACTGGCTGTATCTAATAGTGCTGGTTCTGAGACAATCTATCGCATACATGTATTATCATTATTGATAGTCGCAGCTATTGTTTTCGTTACCCAAGCTGACATCGACGACATTCCACGTACGACGGCCGACTGCGAAGATGGATGGCGACAGACCGCGCGCGCGTGCTTTGGCCTCGGCGTGCGTCCCTTGCGAATAAAAGTAGAAAGGGATCAGTTCGGTTGAGATTCCAACCTTGTGCACCTCATCCTTTGCCTGCATACCATATGACATAGTCTAACAAGCATTCCCTCCGATCGTATTACGGCTCCGCGGTCGAATGATCACGAAACACCGGCACGATTCTTGACTGGCAATGGATTCGCTGCGCCGGCTGGCCTTTACACCTCTTTTACTCGGTATTCATGCAGCACACCTTATAGCCCTGCAAGTGTCTGCAGCAACTTCCGGGGGTAGCCGTATCGCCTCTTCATCTTCGAGAAATATCCAGCGCCATCCGAGGCACGTCGCTTTCTCCATAGTAACCTCTCATGGGCGAAAGGCAGCATCTTCGAGAGAGTCCACTGGCGATGGACGCTCGACGGTGACATGTCGAACGGCGAGAAGTCGAAAAGGGAAGGAAAAGGCGGAAGACGTGCGATGGACAACCGAAGAGGCTCTGGTCCTCCAGGCCGTACGAGAAGCTGTGACCTGGGCGCTCCAGAACGAGATCGATGAGATCAGCCTTTGGAACGAAGACGGTGAGCGGCCTGCGAGAGTTGATATATATATTATGATTATGGTACTGATCAACATGTCTTCGCACCACCAATCTGTCAGGACTGCTGCAAGCCGTCTTGCCTGGTCTACTTGCCATCCTTGTTCATTCTCCGCCGACACCGCCCGCTTCAGGGACTTGTTCACCGCCCCGGTCCCTCTCGCCGGATACCGTCCAAACTCTAGGTGCTTCGGGTCCGTCATCAGCAAGTTCGAGCGGAGGAGGGAACCTACAGACTGCTGGGCAACGTGAGACCCAGAGTTATACAGTCTGGCCCGACATGGAAGAAATGCTAAAGGAGGCCCAAGGTAAGCAAACACCCTTAGCCAAGAGGCTGGAGCTGACGAAAGTTCCTGGTTATACGATCAGTCGGACAGAAGCTGCGACTCAAGCCGTTGTCCGTACATGTGCTACCTACGAGGACGTCAGAGGACATGCTGGCCGAGATGGCGCAAGACCTTGTGAGGCAGGATATCCCGCTAGAAGCGATTACGATCGAGCATATGGACGACCTGATCAGAGGTGAGTCCTTTTGCGCTTTCACATACTCGACATCTCGACCGATATTGATTCCGCTCTTCAATATAGAATCTTTACATTTCCATACCGATCCTGAGCTCTTGATAGTGCATCATACACCTGGATCTGATCGAGCCAAACCCACCGACGAGGCCGGCACAAGAGGCTCGGATGCATCCAGAGGTTGGCGTTACAAGGCTTTGAGTCGTCTGTCTGCGGTATATCCATTGGAATTGCATGGATACCCGTTCTGGATGCTTCGGTTAACGGAAATCTAGTGAGTACCATTTGCGCGCGACGGATCTCTCTCCATTGCCTGATCGTCCCTCGACATCGATATCTAGCGATTCTCGACCGGTCGGGCGACATGCTTTGGGTATGGACGGTTGGGATCGTGCCATGGACCGGTGGAGGGGTGTAGAACAACGATTAGGAAGATGATTTAGCATGTATACATTCGAGTAAAGATCCTATACCCTGTCACCTTAGCCAATCCATATCGCATATTCGCTATCGAGACCTCCATCCCCCCCCTGACCCCCCTTTGCCCCTGAGAAACGCGTGCTCGAGATTCAATTAGCGACGCGTTTGAGAGAGAGAGAGAGGGGCGCGTTCGCCGAGGATTGACTGCAAGCTGCAAGCAAGTAAGCAATCATCATGTCGTTGTTGTCGTTCTGTCCAAGAGGTCAATCGATGTGAACAAGACCTTCTACCCTGGCTTGCGCTACTAGCCTGTACAATATAGCACGGACTGCACATAAAAGCCATGACGCGGCCAGGGAATCCCATCTTTGGATTGACGAGCGGTGGACGGGGAAAGTTTCGAGGAGGCAGTTCGAGAGGGAGCAACACGCGATACGTCAGTCGACGATCAGGAAGAGGTGGTGGCAAGGGAGGCAAGGATGGAAACCCCTTGAAACGAGAGGACGATGGCACGGCTTCCCAGGAGAGGTTCGAAGAGATCAAGGTCTATGAAGAGATCGACGAACGATTAGGGTTCTGGCGGTTCGAGAGCGGCAAAGCTCAGGGAGAGGAGAGGGAAGGATGGCTCGTGAACATGCATCAGGTAGGTCGTCAATATTCAGTCGAGGCCAAGCGAAGTAGTACATCTGACAGCGGTTCAACTCTTGACGTAGACAATTATCAAATCCGATAGCCATGTGGGCGGCAAGGCAGCCGTGGACTTTTACTTCATCCAGGACGATGGAGGTAGTTTCAAGGCGACCGTCCCCTTCGAGCCGTACTTTTTCGTTGGCTGTAGAGCTGGCTCAGAGACACAAGTGGAAGAATGGCTTATCAAGAAATATGAAGGATTGGTCGTTCGTACTGAACGGAGAAAGAAGTGGGACCTGAGCTTGGTGAGCTTTTAACGACCCGTTGCCTGCCTCTCAGAGCTAAATGTGAAACTCGCTCGCGCTGTCAGCCCAACCATTTACTTTCAGCGCCTCCTGTCTTTGTCAAGATCTTTTTCCACAACACGCAAGATCTGCAAACCGTACGAAGAGACCTCCTCCCACTCGCCACTGCCAACAGTGCCAAACTCAACGCCATCGACGCTTACGCCGAGGTCGTCAGTGCTGACGCTCAGGGGAACGGATTCGGAGCTGCTATGGATATCGGATACGGTTATGACGACGAATATGACAATGCTGGAGAGAGCTCGAAGGCGGGAGCAAGAGCGGCTTGGGGCGCTGAATCGGGAAAGGGCAAGGGCAAAGATCGAGATCCGCAAGATTGTGTGGTAGATTTGCGGGAGCACGACATCGCATACTACTTGCGTGTGGCTATCGACCTTGGTAAGCGACTATTGCATTCGACCCCATAGAGTAACCTGGTGAGATGCTGATGCTTTTAATCTCACGAAGATGTTCGGGTCGGCCTGTGGTACACTATCCACTCTCAAGGGGGTAATACCAAACTCTCCCGCCTAACTTCGAGGGTCAAGCGAGCCGAACCGGTCGTTATGGCCTACGATATCGAGACGTCCAAACAACCATTGAAGTTTCCGGACCAGCAGACGGATCAGATTATGATGATATCGTACATGATCGACGGAGTGGGGTACCTCATTACCAATCGGGAAATCGTCAGCGAAGATATCGAGGACTTTGAGTATACCCCGAAGGACGAATATCCCGGAGACTTCACGATTTTCAATGAACCGGACGAGGTCAGTGCGCTGCAATGTTGTGAACATCAACAGAACATGCTGACACATGCCCCTGATTACAGGCAGCTGTGATACGACGATGGTTCGAGCATATCCAGGATGCCAAGCCTACCGTCATGGCGACCTACAACGGAGATTCTTTCGATTTTCCCTTCGTTGAAGCTAGGGCATTGATTCACGGGATCAACATGTACGCCGAGATCGGGTTCAAGAGGGACAACGAGGAAGAGTTCAAGAGCAGAACTTGTGCACATATGGATTGTTTCCGGTAAGCCAGGTTTCCGGATGATTCTCAAGATAGTCATCTAAATTGTGCCTGCGATTACCTCCAGTTGGGTGAAGCGAGATTCGTATCTACCGCAAGGCAGTCAAAATTTGAAAGCTGTTACGAAGGCCAAGCTGGGTTATAATCCGGCGGAACTAGATCCAGAACTCATGACCCCGTAGGTCCATGCTATTTTTCTGCGGTTCTTCTTGGGCTGAACCCTCGAGATGTTAGATACGCCATGGAACGACCTCATATTCTGGCTCAGTACTCGGTATCCGACGCTGTCGCCACATATTACCTTTACATGAAATACGTCCACCCGTTCGTCTTTTCGCTTTGCAACATCATCCCTCTCAACCCAGACGAAGTGCTGCGAAAGGGAAGCGGAACGCTTTGCGAAACGTTGTTGATGGTATGTTGGTGAAGATC
Source organism: Filobasidium floriforme (assembly GCF_021052385.1). NCBI lineage: Eukaryota > Fungi > Basidiomycota > Tremellomycetes > Filobasidiales > Filobasidiaceae > Filobasidium > Filobasidium floriforme. Next base: position 489,294 of record NW_025763628.1, on the reverse strand, counting down.
AACATACGGATAATGTAGACAAGTTAACACTCCGATTATATCAGGTTGAAGCTTATCAGGGTGATATCATTATGCCTAACCGGCATGAGGACGCACATGGGACCACCTACAAAGGTCATGTCTTGGCTGCGGAGACTTATGTAGGAGGACACGTTGAAGCTTTGGAAGCTGGTGTTTTTCGTAGTGATATCCCGACCAATTTCAAGATCGTACCCGAGGCAATACAAGGGGTGAGTGCAAAACGTCTTCGATACTTCTTCTAATTCTAGCACTGATATGTTCGCTCTGCAGCTTATCGATGATCTGGATCATGCGCTCAAATTCAGTTTGCGGGAAGAAGGCAAGATCGCGCTAGAGGACGTCGAGGATTACGAGGAAGTCAAAGGCAAAATTCAGGCAGCGTTGGAACTCATGCGAGACAACCCTAATCGCTTCGACAAGCCGTTGATCTATCATCTGGACGTCGCCGCGATGTATCCCAACATCATGTTGTCAAACCGTCTGCAGCCCGACGCCGTGAAGGATGATGCTACTTGCGCGGTCTGCGATTACAATCGAGCGGACAAGAAGTGCGACAGGAAGATGGAATGGTCTTGGAGAGGGGATTACTTTCCGGCGAAGCGAGACGAAGTCAACATGATCCGTCACGCGCTCGAACAAGAGGATTTTCCTGGGAAAGTCTCGTGGGCACCAAAACGTCGATTCGCAGAGCTTCCACCCAGTGAACAATCCGCACTGGTGCACAAACGGCTCGGAGACTACTCTAGGAAAGTCTACAAGAAGACGCATGAGACGGAAATCGTCAACCGTGAAGCCGTCATTTGTCAACGAGAGAACCCCTTCTATATCGACACCGTTCGAGCGTTCCGTGATAGGCGTTATGAGTACAAGGGCTTGCACAAGACCTGGAAGAAAAATCTGGATCAAGTCGTCTCAGAGAATAAATCGCTTACGGAGGTCGAGGAGGCCAAACAGATGATCGTCCTGTACGATTCCCTTCAACTCGCTCACAAGTGTATCTTGAACTCCTTCTACGGTTACGTCATGCGGAAAGGTGCAAGGTGGTACTCTATGGAGATGGCCGGTATTACTTGCTTGACCGGGGCAAAAATCATCCAGATGGCCAGACAGCTCGTCGAGCAAATCGGACGACCACTAGAGCTCGATACGGACGGAATTTGGTGCATGTTGCCAGGCGTGTTTCCGGAAGACTTCGATTTCAAGCTCAAAAGCGGGAAGAAGTTTCGTATTTCTTACCCGTGTACGATGTTGAACCACTTGGTACACGCCAAGTTTACCAACGATGCCTATCACGACCTCGTCGACAAGGAATCGGGCCTTTATGAGATTCGGAATGAGAACAGTATCTTCTTTGAACTGGACGGGCCGTACAAAGCCATGATTCTGCCATCATCGAAAGAGGAGGACAAGCTGCTCAAGAAGCGATATGCGGTATACAACCACGACAATTCCCTTGCGGAGCTCAAAGGGTTCGAGGTCAAGCGAAGAGGAGAACTCCAAATGATCAAGATTTTCCAGTCGCAGATTTTCGACAAATTCCTCCTGGGAAAGACGACGGAAGAATGTTACGCTGCCGTCGCGGAGGTCGCCGATCAATGGCTGGACATCCTGCAAAGTCGCGCATCTAGTTTGAGCGACGAAGAACTGGTCGACCTCATTGCTGAGAACAGAAGTATGAGCAAAACGCTGGCAGAGTACGCCGGGCAAAAGTCGACCTCCATCAGCACCGCCCGACGATTAGCCGAGTTCTTGGGCGAGCAAATGGTCAAAGACAAAGGTCTGGCGTGTAAATTTATCATTTCCGCCAAGCCCCTTGGAGCACCTGTCACCGAGCGAGCCGTTCCGGTCGCCATCTTTGACACGGAGGAAAGTGTTAAACGTCACTTCCTGCGCAAATGGCTTAAAGACAACAGCTTGATCGAATTTGATTTGCGGTCCATCCTGGACTGGACGTATTATGAGGAACGATTGGGATCGGTCATTCAAAAATTGATCACGATTCCGGCAGCTCTGCAGCGAGTTCCAAACCCTGTCCCTCGAGTGCGACACCCTGACTGGCTACACAAGCGAGTCATGGCCAAGGCCGACAAGTTTCAGCAACACAAGTTGACGGACATGTTCAAAAAGGTTCCTGTCCGCGAGAACAAAGAGACCGCCAAGGACATGGAGGACTTTGGAGCGCCAAAAGAATCTTTCAGTCTCTACGGTCGGCGACGCACGGCTGTCACCAAGAAGAAGAGGTCGGCGTTGGAGGATGACGAAGTGTCTGAGATCCCACCAGATCCAATGGAAGACTACTCTGGCTGGTTGAGATTGATGAGGCGGAGCTGGAGGCAAAAGCGACAGCAGCGCAAGGCCGGTGGCCAGCTGCCCGTGGCGATTTCGGCTCCAAAAGGCAATGGATCCATCGCTGCTATGTTGCAGAACCAATCATTCGGCATGTCTGGCAGTCAATGGGATGTCGTACAGATCGCTCCAACCAATCGACCTGGCGAATTCAAGCTATGGCTCGCGATCAATTCGACGTTTCAGAGCCTTCGGCTTCGTGTCCCTCGAGAGTTCTACCTCAACCTGAAGAAGGCCCCTGTCCAAGGCACCTTTGACGCACGGTACCAAGCCGTGCCGATAGTGCGCACTCTACCGCGAGGACACTCGTGTCGGAACCTCTACAAGATCACCGTAGCAGAACAAATCTTTGTCGACGGAGAAGCACACTTCTCAAGTCTCATCAACAACCCCAACGTTGATGGCGCGTACGAGCTGCAGGTACCTCTCGCTGTTCGTGCTCTCTTGCAGTTTGGCTCGTCCTGTAGATTGACTTCCGAAGCAGGCGGAGGTTTGAGTCGCGGTCTGGACAAGGGCTTCGACATCGGGGATCTAGAATCAGCCGGAGTCTCTATCACGAAGCATCGTTACTTGAACGACGGCAAAGGCATGCGATACATCTACCTACATCACTCGTCCTCGGGACCACGCCAAATGTTTACCATATGTGTTCCCGGTCAAGAAGCCAAGTTTTACATCGTCGATGCGGCGCGGAACCGGCCACAGCTACCTAGCCCCAAGAACCTTTACGCGGACGAGATATCAAAGATGTCAGAAGCCGACATCGCTTCAAGCCTTCTCGATTACCCTGATACCTTCCTTCACTCGGTGACCTACTTTGGTAACGAGTCCGCCGCTGTCAAGGCAATGTCGAAAGAGCTGGCGAACCATCGACGCGGACCAAATATGATTGTACTGCGATCGCCATTGGAGAAGGATCATTTCTTGGTCAAAGCGCCCATTTTCTCCGACTTCCCCATCATCACGGCAGGCCAACCGTCCGAGAACGACGCCAGCCCGCTCATGTGGCTCGTCACTGCGACCAAGGCAGTTGTGCGGGATTATCTCGGTATCGGATCGTGGCTGGCTTCCCAGATTGAACTGGCGGCTCATTATGACGTTCCCTTGGGCGTAAGTCAGGTTGCAGAGGTCGACGAGAATTCTGTTGTGCGTTACTTACTGGGCCTCCAAACAGAATCTGCCTGCAGACGTTGCGTTATTTGTCGCCGACATAGACTTCGCCCGTCGCCTGCACAAGCAAGACATGATCATGTGGTGGTCGGAAGAGCCTCATCCTGATCTTGGTGGGCACGAGCAAGACTCCAAAGGTGGTGTAGAGCTTGTCGTCCCTCGAACTTCGATGCCAGGCTGTTACTCGAATGCAGTACTGGAGATCAATATGGTGGATTTGGCCATCAACTCGATTCTGCAGTCCGCCATCGTCAACGAGATGGAAGGCAGCGGGACGGGTTCTATGGCGTTCGACTCGGCATCCCATAATCTCGACGAGTACGCCAAGGGATCTGCCCATACTGCCGCGATGCTCGGGGACGCCGTGTTACCCACTCAGACGTTCTCCGTTCTGAAATCCATGGTTCGATCATGGTGGACGGATCATGCTCGGGCTCGAGCGAAAAGCCGGACGATTCGGGCGCCTGAGCTGGTAGTCAATCATTTCTGGAGGTGGCTAAGCTCCAGCTCGGCAGCGATGTACGATCCCGCCTTGCAAAGGTTCCTCCACGGACTGATGCGCAAGGTCTATCTCCAGCTACTGAGCGAGTTCAAGCGCCTCGGTGCACAAGTCGTATACGCGGACTTTGGCCGTCTGTTCTTGCTCACCTCGAAGCCGGATGCTGGTAGCGCATTCGCTTTTGCACAATATCTGGTAACGGCGGCGAATTCACAGCCATTGTTCCAGGACATTTCGTTCCAGATCACACAATTTTGGAACTATCTCGCTTGGATGGATATCGCCAACTTTGGAGGTGTCAAGGTCGCAGCAGACGTAGCGAGCACGTCCAAGGCCTCGGATGAATGTACAATCACGATGGACTGGAACATACAGGCCTACCTGCCTCCTGGTATCCAGCACTACTTCGAGACGCAGGTAGGAAACTTCATCTGGGCAATGTACAGCGCAAAGCAAAAGTCGTCGGATGGGCGGACGCCCCTCAAGATGATTCACGATCTCAACATGCCTGTCAACGGGGGCGTGGCGCCTCCAACCCAACTCAGCAAGGCCAAAGTCAAAGAGCTAGTGGCTGCTCAATCGAGTGTATCTCAACAGTTGACCAGGAAGTTGCTCTCGGTCGTAGCAAAGATCCGCAAACGACAGGCAGCAGCGGCGACTGATCCCGATGAAGCCGAATTGCTCGCTTTCCCCTTGCTTCCAGGAGGCGTGGCCATTCCTACCAATCCAAGTCTCGAATTCGTCAAGACGATCTGCGCCGTGTTTTCCTTGGCATCCGAACTCAAGGTCGAGGTTCAGATCCTCAAGAGGAATCTTTTGGACCTGTGCAACATCCGAGAATTTTCAGAGGAAGCGGCATTCCGGAACCCATGCCAACCTCTGATCTTGCCGATGGTCATCTGCGATCATTGTTTCTCTCACCGAGACGTTGATCTGTGTCGGGACCCGGATAGATTGCCCATCGTCGATCCGGCATCGAGAGGGAAAACGATTCTCCCACCGCGTCGTTCATCGTGGGCATGCACAGTTAGTCTTGGCACATTGATCGGTTATTTTCAGCGTTACTGAACAGTGGACATCGGCGCGCGATATAGGTCTGCTTGGGCGAGTACGACAGGTCTAGCGTCGAGATACCTCTCATAGATCTGGTCACCAGGCTCCAGACAAATTACCAGCTTCAGGATGTGAGTTCCCGGCTGGACAGCTCGCTACTGCTAGATAGCGGTGCTGAACTTACACATCGACCATCCAGCTTGCTTGCCAGAAATGCAGTCAGATCAAGAGTGAAAACCTCTCGCCGACCTGCTCGTGCGGTGGAGCGTTCCGAGAGACCGCCGGACGGTATGAGATGAAGAAGCGACTGAAGAGTATCGTTAGCAGTAGGTCGCGGTCGTCTTTGTTCGAGCTGAGGTGACCATAAACTGATCGAATTTCGATGCAGTCGCCGAATACCATCAGCTGCACCTGGCCGCAGGATACGCGCAAGCCATATTAGCAGGCTGGTAGGGCGACAGGGCGATGGAATGTATCCCAGTATCATAGTTGTAGCGACGTAGCGACAGATGCTTGCCATGTAATTACACACCATCTTGTCTTATAGACCTCGAAGCAGGAAGCACATATAAAATGATAGACGATGTCCGCTTTCAGAGCCCGGCCATTTGATTCACCGAACCCCGATGATACAATCGACCGCCGGAGGATCGGCCATCGCCGAGCTAGTAGTGAGGGACAATAGCGGTTTGTCTAGCTCGAGCGAGTGTTATTGTTCGCCAATCGTTTTATATTCACGTCCATGTTACAGAGTAGCACGTAGCTCATCAGCTTCTGGATATCTCTAGCAAGAGAGTAACTACCTACTTTTCGACCGACATCTTCCGCCCGTTCACCCACCCATACCCTAGCATCAACGCTGAGAATGCTCCGTAATCTCTTCAAAATGCCAATGAGGCGCAAGTTATTGGCTCGCGATTATTTCGACTCTTACAAGCAGTTTGCCACATATCACCCCCTTCGCAGTCATGCTTTCAACGTGCCTCCCGCTCGCCCGGGTTCGAGGTCGTACTCATACACATCCACGGGAATGACATGGGCGCAAAAGATGACGGTTCTCTTCCTGTTGACCTTCGTAAGCGAGGCAGGCTCACCGGGCTATTGCGGCTGCAAGACTAATCGAAAGGATGTCCTGCAGTTTTTCGAAAACTATAGTGCCTACTTACGAGATCAGTCTGGAAAGATGATCCAGAACGAAGAAGCCAAGGACGACGAAGATCGAGCTCCGGCGGGTGCCAAGGGTAGCAAAAAGCTCGAAGTCGAAACTGGCTCCAAACGAGGCCGACCTGGTGGCGGGTATGCCGATAAGCAGCCATACTTATCGATGGATCAAGTCGCAAAACACAATCTCAGTAACGACGCTTGGGTGGTCATAGATGGGAATGTATGGGAGTGAGTGGAGATTAGCAGAGAGGGATTCCAAGGATGTGTCTGATAGTTCTGTCCCTCCGTAGCGTGTCGGACTTTCTGCCACATCACGTAAGCTGTTGTGAGAGCTATGCGATGCTCATATAAGCTAAAATTCGATATCTCTCGCCAGCCTGGAGGGTCCCGTATCGTACTTGCGAACGCCGGAAAAGACGCAACGTGAGCTGCCTTGTAGGACAAGACGGGGATTGATCCCCGCTAACCAGGCGCATGCACTTTATAGAGAAATTTATAAGGAACTTCATCCGCCAAACACCATCGAGAACAACCTCAGTCCAAAGCATTTCAAGGGAAGAATAGACCCGGAGCTAGCGAAGGAGGCAAGTCACGCCGTCTTCTCGAGCGACTGGGTATATGACCGCTCATGTTTAGTATGCTTTAGTATGCGGCATCTTATGAGGCAGAAATGAAACGTATCCAAGATGCTAGGGAGGCACTCCCAGCGGTAGAAACCATTCTAGGACTTCAGGAGATGGAGGTAAGTATGGGATGAGCCATCGCTTAATCTCATAGTCATTCAGCTATTTGAAACGGTACAGGACGCTGCCAAAGCCGTCTTGAGCACGAAGTCAACAGCTTACTACGAGACTGGAGCTCTGGACCACGTCAGTGAGTGTCATCGCGATGTGATTTTTAGAAGATGACTGAATGCGCGATTTCGATCGGCATAGCTCTGAAGGAGAACAGCAAGACATTCAGGAAATGCCGCCTGGTTCCGAGAGTGATGCGGGATGTCGGAACAACCTCGACCAGAACGAAAATCTTCGGTCTACCTTCCGCGCTTCCGATCTACGTCTCACCGGCCTCCAATGCACTTCTCGGACATCCCGACGCCGAGTTCAACATCGTTCGAGGTGCAGCACGTACAGGTATCGTACAGGGGGTTAGCGCGGCTAGCAGTCTTCCGCTCAACGAGCTGCTGGACGAGAAACACAACATGGACGAGGAGATTGAAGAGGGCAAATGGGGAAGAGGGCTTGGTGACAAGATGGGAATGGTATATCAAGTCTATGTACAGGAAGAGCGGGAAAAAACGGCCAAGCTCGTCAGAGAAGCGGTGGACGGAGGCGTTGGGCAAGTCATCGTTCCGAAACAAGTCTGAAAATATCATAGGGAACTGATCGGCCTCGTGAGTTGACAGAGCGCTACTACTCACAGTCGACTCCAACGTCCTGGGTCATCGCCAGACAAACGAGAAGCTCAAGGGTACTATAGGCGATGCTCAACCCGGTATTAGGGCGGAACCGAATACGGAATGGCCAGCGTACCACGATGCGCGACTCAACTGGGACGACCTGGATTGGTTGAAGGGTCTTGCGAAAGGGACGCCCATCTATCTTAAAGGTGTATGTAGCGCTGAGGACGTTCAATTGGCAAAAGAGCATGGGTTGGCAGTGAGTCATGATTGGCCCTTGAGCCCTCACCCCGGCCTGGCTTACGCGATGACCTTTCAGGGTGTTATTCTTTCCAACCATGGCGGCCGGCAGCTTGATTAGTGAGTCGATGGAGCTAGCGCAATGCCTCCAAGATAGCCTGCTGATGATTTTGGACATGTCACCAGCGCCCGGACTGGATTCGACTCTTTGAGATCACTGCATCAGACAAAGCCGGATCTGTTACGCGAACCAAACTTCGACGTGTACATCGATGGAGGGGTGAAGAGGGGAAGCGATGTGCTGATGGCGCTCGCCCTGGGCGCGCGGGGCGTCGGACTTGGACGTGCGTTCCTCTGGGCTCAGACTGCTTACGGGGAGAAAGGCGTGGTACGCGCCATCCGGAGTAAGTGAGATCGATTATTCCAATGCTATCCTTCGTGTCGACTAATCCCCCCCTCCCCTCCACTCCTTCCACCCCCACCGCTCTAGTTATGGAAAGCGAAATCATAATGGCCATGCGGCTACTAGGAGTCAACAGAATTTCGGATTTGAAGCCAGAGAACATAGAGTGTTTGCAAGAAGTCTGGAAATGAAGAAGGGGAGCTGGTGATGATACCCTGGAGGCGTCAAGTACCAGAGCAAGTGCAATGTGAGCTATGCGTCTTCTATGAACCCGCTTTGAGCGCCTAAAAAGAGGGTCATTGCCAGACACCGACATTGAAGCCAATACATCTTTCCTTCCTTTTGAATTCCGCTAACCTCTCTTGAGCCTTTTGAGTACGGCTTGCCAAACGAAGCCTCTTATCCATGACTCTATTGACAACCGTTTCCCTCAATCGTTTCCCCTCTGGCCATTCTTGTATTAATCATTCTCAGGTTCGCTTAGTTTTTACTGGTCTACGGGCAAGTTGAACCGCTTTTCAAACTCGAACTGCTCTTCCGGCCCATGGCTCCCGTAAGCATACTTGATAGGGGTAGGTCCATTGGGTCCTTCGATGTATCGCAACAACCTGACATAGGACAAAAAGACGGTCAGCGGGTCTGCCTACCGCATGAAGGATACACTAGGCGCTTACGGGGTGAAAATCTCCCACGACGCGATGACTTCGTCCTCTCTCACAAAGCCGGATTGATCCCCCTTGAAGACGTTTCCTATCACAACCTCGTACGCGAGCTTGTCCCCAGCCACTTTCCGTCCTGGTACGGTATATTTCATCTCGTCCGAGATTGACTCGGACCCCTTGCTCAATGGTTTCAAAAGGTTGGTCTTGAAGTAAATGGCGGGTTCCGGGTTGAGCCTAACGACAAGCGCGCTCGGGGCAGAGACATTGAATACGTTGTGCTTGGGGGCTTTGAAGTTGAAAGTCATGGTCATGATGCCCTCGTCCAACGCTAAACGGGATGCGCGAGAAAGGGATTAGTAAGATGATGCTCTTTGGCATAGGCTGATTGAGCCTCACCTTTTCCGCATTTGACCAACACGGGCACACCCTTCCACCTCTCGTTATCGATCTTCATTGCCCACTGCGCAAACGTCGCCGTCTTGCTGTTGTCTGGAACGGTCTCGTCATCTACATAGCTCTTCTTGCCATTTCCTTCAGCGTATTGGCCGAGCACCAGGTCAGAATTCTCGATCGGTGGGATGCTTTTGAGCACGTCAACCTTGTTGTCACGCATAGAATCGTTGTCCATCGAATCAGGAGGATCCATTGTCAAGATTGAGATAGCTTGCAAGAGGTCTGTGAATTTCCGCGTCAACCATCCAGTCATCCGAGCGACATCTTGAAGCATAGACCATGCAAACTCACGGTTCTGTCCGACATCCCGAATCATCCCGAACTCGTCGAAATACCCTCCTCGACCCTCGGCTCCAAACTTTTCCTTCATGACAACCGAGATGCTCTCGACATGTTCCCGATTGAGCAGAGGCTCGATGAATCGATTGGCGAACCTCAAATGGTAAATTGCCCTAATCATCTCTTCGCCTGTGTTTGTCAAATCATAGTCGAGTTGGATGAGCACTTGCTCTGGTCCTGGCATCTGTCCCAGACTTGCCCAAATAATGATCGATCCGGTAGATCTCATCTTCCTTCCAATCCTCAGCGATGCTATTCATCATCGCCCTACAATCCTCTGTATCCTTTCCGAATGGTTTCTCGATGACTAGTCGGTTGATCTTGCCGCTCCAATAATTGTTCTTCTTGATCATGTGGGAGACCTGGGCGAACGACGAGGGAGGCAAGGCTAGCTGTGAAAGAGACGAGAATCGAAGATCGCGCAGTCATTCCGCTTAGTAACGACGAACGGCCATGAGTGTATTTGAAAGGTAAAACACATACGTAGAATACCCGGTTGGCTCGTTTTCCGTCAAACTCCTCGTTCTCTATCCTCCGCATTTCTCTGTTCCGGACAAGCCAGTCTGTCAGGCTATATCTCGTCGGTATCCTCCACTCCGGGTTGAACGTACTTTTCCAGCCCTTGGAACCCCTCATCCTTGTCGTACGGGCCTTGCACGTACTTGCAGATCTATACAGACAAACCGTTGCGAAACTCAGCGTACGAACAAAAGCGTCAACGGCTGGATCTACCTTTTTGAATTCTTCCTTCTTGGCATCGTTCGCCTTGATGTGTCCTTCCTTTTCATCGTCCCGGATCTTCCAGAACAACTGTTCGTCGAACTTCTCGTCCGACATTTTTGAGCGAGCATATCCTAAGATCCTGGTATCTAACACCGCACAGGAACTCCAAGAGTTCAGCTTTCGTGTCGCCGGTCAGGTTGGACGGAAATCAGGGTATGTACTGGCAGGAAGTAAACCCTCGACGAGCAACGCGTACAGCGCGGGGAAGGTCGATTTCTTGGCGAGATCCCCCGAAGCTCCAAAGACTAAGAAGCAAGAACGATAGATGAATCAGTCACATTGCTCAGAGAGGAGTTTACTGCTCATTTTGCGGGCCTCAGAAAAGCTGGCGTACCGACGACGATGGCATCTTCCTCGATCGCTCCGCTTCGCTGATCTTGTTGGGAATCGTTGGACATGGCGAATTGTCTGAATGATGAGACTTGGGTTTTCAAATTGGGGAGTAGGCCACGAATGGTATCCTGCGAGGGCGATGATCTGATATTCTGACGAGTTTGATCTGAATTCCCCATCTCGCATCTCGATTCCAAGATTTGGGAAAGGACGCTCACAGCCGTAGATCGTGATGAGGTCATCTCTGTCTCTCTTTCGGAAGCAATTAATTACGAGAGAGAGAGCTCACGGCCGTCGAATGCCGAACACCGATGGGCCGCGTTCCCAATGTCGCGTTTCAGATGTGGAAACATGTCCTGTCCTTTCTTGTGGACATGAGCTAGCCGTTTCAAAGTCTCACGTCGTGTAAAGCCGATTCGCAAATGTGAAGACACTGGACTCTTCACCCTTGCCACATCGACACCTGTATATACCTGACTGAATCCCCTTGATAGGTGAAAGGAATCGTTATCAATTTTGTAATCGCTTTTTACCAGTCAGTCGATATCTGAAAAGACATGGTCGTAATTGTGCCCTCGGCTAGTGTATAGCCCTGGCTATCGTGGTTATGGACTGTTGCCTTTAGATCCATTGAGTGCTGCGTATAAATTGCTGAAGATGAGTGACTCGACGGTTTTCGATGGTTTCATGGAGTCCTACCGATCCCCCTTCTATCGAGAAGAAGACGAATGTTAGAAAGCCATTGTTAGGCTGGCTGAGCCGTCGACTCCGGTCGCAGACATATAACCACTGGCCACTAGCTGAGTCCGTAAGCAGCTGGTCGGTCGGTCGAACGCTTTTTGTGAAAAGCTAAGTGTCGGTAATTTCTTGAAAGGTTCCGGAAGATCCGGAAGTAAATTCGTGGCATCGACGTCGCCTAGCTAACTGTAATCAACTCACCTTACAAAGTTGCATCATCATCATCATCATCATCCTTAGTTTCCGCAACATCTTCTCCCCGGATGACCTGCTCATAGGCTCACGTCGACGCTCACAGAGAAACATGTCGCGGACACACTCTTTCCAACAGATCCCTACTGACCCGGACGCCAACACGCTCTCCGGTCGACGCCGCAGTCGAAGAGACTGGGGTGGGATCCTGAACGTTGTGTTGAATCCCGCCCTGAACGCTCTGGAGACGGTATGGAAACGGTATCAGAGGACGAGTAGGAGACAGAAGGCAAGTCGGCGGACGAAATAAATTGACTCCGTAAAGCAAGGTTTCGGAACTGATCACCGACCTCACATCAACCGGGTTTGCACGTACAGCTCATCTTATGGTCCGTCTACGGGCACCCGACTCCAGCTCATTCATAACGCTAACGCCATGTCCCACATCCGCATCTACTTCTGCTTGTCGCAGGACTTTTGTTGCTATCAACCTGGCCATCCTCCTCGCCATCTACATCGTCACGCCAACGAGGATCTTGCAGTCCTTGCAAAACCTCTCGGGATGGTTACGAGATCAAGGGTCGTTTGGCGCGTTCCTCTTGTTCATGGCCACCGGTAAGCTCGAGTTCCGCTGGCCCGCCAATTCTCGAATTGATCAGCTGATTTTGGGCTCCTCTCGTCATTATATCCTATCTCTTGAAGTCTTGTCCTCCCACCCGCCGTTGTTCGGGTTCGCGTCGTCCCTGACCCTCATCGGATTTACGTTCGGGATGTGGCCCGGAGCTTTTATTGGTGTCATAGGGAGCATGTGTGGGTCTGGGTTGGCCTTCTGGAGCGTTAGAGTGGGTCTCACGTGTTAGGAAATGTCGGAAGTTGATAGCTGCTAATCTGCGGATGATGACGTGCGGCAGACATTCTTTTTGCAGTGGATGAAACGGTTTGGAGCGGGCAAGTCGGACAAGTGGGAAGCGTTCTCACATGTCATCGCGAGTCACATAACAACCTCGGAAAGAGTGACAACTTGGACGCTGATGTGAATTTTCTGTATAGAAAGCAAAGGGGACGATCCTGGTCATCATGATTCGATGGTGTCCCTTGCCTTGGGCGTTGAGTAACGGGATGTTTGCCGTAAGCTCCCGGGCTCGGGTCAACGCAGCAACGAGATTCAACACCACACTAACCTCGATTACCACCGTTCTACACCCTCATGACACAGTCCATCGAAACCGTCTCCTTTCCCTCATTCATGCTCGCCAATCTCCTCCTCCAGCCGAGGCTGATGATCCCGATCTTTATCGGCTCACGTCTGGAATCGCTCACCGAGTCGGGTCCTGCCGACCCGGTAGGCAGGTGGATCAACTTGGGAGCCATCTTGCTCGGGGTTAGCATCAGCGCGGGTAGTAAGTCTCGGATCCAAGTCATTGCGCTTGCAATATACTGCGTGCGTTCCGGGTTGTCCTGATTCGTTGGATTCGCTTCACTCTGCAAACAGCGGGCTGGTTCATCTACCGCGCGACACTGCAGCAGATGGAACAATTACGAGCCTCTGGCGACCTGACCGATCGAGAGGCTGACGACGCCGAGGATATCCTGGAGAGGAACGCCTTGCTCGCCGATTTTTCCGGCAGCGATAGCGATGCTGACGAGCTTCGTCTAGGTGGAGTTCTCGAGAACGGTCATGGCCATGGGCCAAACGTGGGCCGATCGAGTGTTCGGTCGGGGCATATTAGACAAGAGAGCGTATAGACAAAACAAGCTTGTAGTGTCGTAAGTATAGGCGTTGCACATCAATATATCCTTGGGAGAGCGTTAGGCGACAGGTGCAATGACCTGGAATGGTAGGAAAGGTTTGATCGAAATCCGAAATGTAGAGATTCTACTACAACAAGAGAAACCAGAATCGCTAGGAATTGCATTATATCTGTTCAAGCAGTCATTCTTGGAGGCGGGCTGTTACTCGGTGTAGCGCTGCTATGACCCAACATGCGGACTTTTGCACGACCCGACGTGTGACCTAGAGGCGAGCTTCGGCCTGGAGATTGCCCTTCGTTCTGCTCAGGCGGGCTCAAATTTTCGAAAAACTCCTGCAATTGCTTGACTCGAGGCCGCTTTTGCGAGGGCGATAACTTGTCAGGCGTGGCGGGTAATGCGACGGGCTTGACTAGAAGGTTCCCCTTGTCGGCGAGTATCCTAGAGGCTACAGGCTTGCCCCCCTTGACCACCACTTCGTCTTCCGCTCCAGAAGCCTCGGAAAATTCAAGCAGGTCGACCTCCTTCTCCGGCTCGCTTTCCGAGGAGAATCTGAGGAGATCAATTTCCTTTTCCATTTCGGCCTTCTGTGCGACAAGTCTCCGAGCTACCGCTCTGGCCAACGAGTTCTTTTGGGCGGGATTGCGATCTTCCGGCTTCTTGAAAGTCACGCTAGCGATGGATGTTTCGGCTTCAGTTTCGATGTCGCCCTCGGCACCTTCATCCTCCGTTTGAACGTCTGACTCCCATTCCATAGGAATTGTCTCGGCCGATGAGGACGGCGCAGGACTGCTAGCAGCTACCGGACACGCTTCGTCTACGAGCAGAACAATGTCGACATTGCGATCCGTTGAGATATTCTTGCTAGACAAGAGGTCGGCCAGACGAAGAGATTCGATCTGGCCAAACTTTTTGGGAGTCATAGTAGGCGAGGTAGGTTGCGAGATTCCTTCGTCGTCCGAGTCGGGAAGTGGAATCTCTTCTGCGAGGAGCGCCGGATTCTGGCTAGCAGCTGGCATAGCCATCGCAGGCGAGTCTGGCAACGGCCGCGAAATCGCTTGCAGCATGATTGCATCGGGATTTCTGCTTTGTTGCTGCTCGTGGGTGGAGTCCGAAGTAGGAGAAGGCGGCAATGGGATTCGGACGGCGACCTGTTGGACCTCTGCAGCGGAAACGATGATCCTGGCTTTCGGCGTAGGGCTGGAGACGGCCGACGATCCCACTTCCGGGATACTCATCTTGATCTTGCTAGTAGAGCGTACGATACCCTTGGACACCGGTCGGAAAGGCGTCCGCTCTTTACCCTCGACATGTCCTGCAGCTCTACCCTTGACGTTGCCCGGCATAAATGCCTCACCCGCCCCAGCCTTCGTGGGCAGTGGCTTCTTCTTGGCAACGGTCGCTGATGGGATAGGAGGTTTCGTCTTGATTCTAGGTTGGCGGGGCGAGACGACCAACTTGGCCTGTGGCGACTGTTTGGCTGCCCGCATAGCCATCGCAGCTTGACTTGATACTGGCGCTCTTGCGACCGGTCTCCCTTGACCTTCCCTGGCCGCGTCTCTTGTCTCCGGTGCATTTCGTTCGACTCTCTTCACCTCGCCACCACCACCTTCCCGAGACGTCGAGCTTGTCGGCCTAAACGTCTGTCTCGCGGTCGAAACCGGTCTCTTCTCTTGTCCCTGTCCCGTCTCAGTATCCTTCTTCGCCGACGCGGCAGGAGCGGCCGTAAAGACGTCCCTTTCCTCTTCCTCCCTCTTGCCTTCGGCTGCCGACGCAGCTTGCTTGGCGTCCACTCGAGCTTGAACACCCGCCGGCAAGATCGGTTTCCTCATTCCGACCCCGGCCGAGACGACCCTCTTCCCGGCAGTTGCTCCCAGAGAAGCGCCTCCCGATTGTGGGAAACCCGCACTCGTCACCCTGGCCTGCAGATTAGGCCTCACTGGCGCTCCAAACAAGTTACCCCTTGGCGTCGTACTCCCGCTAGACGTCTCCCTCCCTTCGGTCAGGTTGCCCAACGCAGTATACGTCCGGACGGGCCTCATTGGTCCTTGTCCGATCGCCGCCAAATTTGCCCGTCGAGCTTGAGCAGCGGTCGTCGTCGTCGCTGTTGCGGTACTGGCGGATGTAGTGTTGGTCAAAGCTGTATCCGTTGACGATACGTTCGAAATGACCCTTGGCCTGCTCGGCCCTGCCGATGCCTGGCCTTGCCCTTGCCCTTGAGGCTGAGGCTGGCGTGTGTGTGCGACAGGCTCGATCATAGACTGCAAGGAAGATGATTGCGTGGACGAGACAGACAATTTCAACTGCCTCAAACCGGGTCGTACGTCGGCCGAGGAGGCGGCTCGAGAGTGTGCGAGTTGTTGATGTTGAGAGGAAGTTTGATACTGGTACTGCTGGTGCTGATTGGTGATCACGGCGGCAGAGGTCGACCTGCTCAACCCTGTTCGTCCGTTGTTACTGTGGTCGACAGCCGAAGAGGAAGAACCCAAGGAAGGGAACGGGAAACCTCCGGTCTGGGCGTTCGAGGAGGATCCCATCGCTGGCCTCGCCGCTGTCGCTGCACTGCCACTGACAGCCCTCTGACCCGACCCGGATCCGGACCCCTGCCCAATCTGTGCCGAAGTCGAGCTCGCACTGACGGACCGTGCATTGTTGTTGTTGTTGTTATTGCCCATCATCGTCGACGTCGAGGAACCTAACGTTGAAGGGTGTCTCGATATGGGGGCAGTTGTGGACGTCGAAAGAGGGTGCATCTTGGGTGGCGGGTTCGATGATCCGCCAGCTGAGGCTTTGATGTTCAAGTATCTCCTCGTCGTGGGCGTCAACGGGGTCGTAAAACTACGATCGTATTCGCGTTCATAAGTCAGAATCGATCGCCACTTCTTTTTATCAAACAACACTCCAATCTCTGAATCGCCAGCTCACCCAATTACTCGATCCGCAAACCGTTCGTTGTAGACCTCCCACATTCCCTTGGCGATCTTTCTCACCTCGGCATCTCTCTCCGTAGCCATCCTCTTTATCGCATCCTCCACTTCGCCCAGACCTTTGTTGCCCAACGTCGCCATCCCCCATTCCTGCAACACATAACTCAAGACGGTCCCACAAGCCCTCCGGCATGTATCGGACTTGTCGTCCACCCCGGATTTGACGATCAAGATGAAGGAAGGATGGGGACAGTATTGAGCGATGGTGAGGAGGGATTTCTCGGCGCGGCGTAGGTAGACCTTGTTGGGTCTCGCGAGGAGTTTGATCAAAGGAGGTACGTAGAGGGAGATCAGGGGAATGAAGGAGGATGCGAGACGCGGGGCCATGGAAGTGAGAAAATCGGTTGCCACGCCGGACAGTTTGCCGCGGTCCGAAAGCATCTGCCGAGGAGGTCAAGCGTCGCGTCATTGATCAGTATAATCAATCGCCGCCAGCTCATGACACGCCAAATCCAGATCGGACAGATACTCACACACCGGACGATCTTATCCCCCAACCCTTTGATGCCCACTCCTTGCAAGTAGACATCCGTATGTCTGTACCCACCGCCTCGTGTGACCGCGGCGAACCTCAGCAAGGCCTTTTCGAATTTCCCCCATGTGTCCTCTGTCTCTTCGGGTGCGAGAGCGTCTTCCAGCTTTTCTAATTCGAGGAGGAGTTGGTCCGGTGTCGTACACTGACGAGAATTCACAACGTAGTAGTGTATAGCAGACATGAGTAGGATGAGATGGGAGACGAGAGCAAAGGAGGTGTATAGACATGTTAGTCGCGAGTCGGGCAAGGATGAAGTCGCGGCTGAAGGCGGGCGTTGCTCACGGGGATCTTGTCATCGCTTCCTATAGCTTTTGGAGCCATGTTTCGTGGTAGCGGCCGTCTGACTAACTATGGCTATTGTTGTCGATCAGGTCGAGAGAGAGAGAGAGAGAGAGAGCGAGTAGATGTTGAATCAACAGAACGAGAGCCCCGGCTTTGTTTACCATCTCGCAGGAGAGGAGAGGGGGGGGCGACGTGTATCTGCACAACGTAATAACGTAATCACTTGCACACACCGGGGTCTCCATCGACGGTTTGACATAATCACGTGACCCATCTCCTCGATCGAAGTCGCATGAGTCACTCACTCTCACACTCACTTGGATTACTTTACTTGGCTGAGAAAGGGGTCGACTCTCATCTCCTTCGCAACTCTTTTGACACTTGTAAACGTCACAGCCAAATCAGCAAAGGAACAGAGGATTAGATCCGCTCGACATGGGCGTCAAGGGCTTGTGGTCACTCCTCGGTCCGGTGGCCAGACCCATCAAGTGAGTAGTTATTCACGCGAATGACCTCTCTTTCGTTGTGCTTGAAAACTACTGATAACACGCACGCCCACTGCTCGTCGTGTCACAGGCTGGAGACGCTCGAAGGAAAGAGGATGGCCATTGATAGTTCCATCTGGCTGTACCAGGTAAGACTGGCTTTCGTTACGACGGTTGAGGAGCTCCGAAGGCTAGACCGGCGTCGTCGATCCAGCGCTTTCATCTCGTCTCCCACCTTGACTGACATGTCCCGCCATCATCCTATACTCCCAGTTTCAAGCGACCATGCGTGACAAGGAGGGTCGGGTTCTCGTCAACGCCCACGTCCTCGGTTTCCTTCGCCGGATCAACAAGCTCCTCTTTCACGGCATCAAACCCGTATTTGTATTCGACGGCGGTGCTCCCAACTTGAAGAAGAGCACGATCGCTGAGAGGAGGAGGAAAAAGGCTGGGGCGGCTGCTAATCATGCCAAGGTCGCCGAGAGGTTATTTGCGGCGCAGATGAGAAGGGAAGCCGTCAAACAAGCTCAGGCGTGAGTGTCTCCCCTTTTACCTGCCTAGGATCTGATCGGTACAGTGCTGATGGCGTCTACGCATTCCGGGCATCCGCAGACAAAGGGAGAAACAACAGGCCTCGGCTGAACAGAGAGGCCAGGCAGAATATGGATACAGACCCGAGGAGGGAGAAGCGATCCCGGAAGGGGCCGAGTACTTGGAAGAACTCGAAGACGATGGGCCCAGGAACGAGTCGACCCCTGCTAGGAGGAGGCTGACAGGTGAAGACTCTCCAGCGAGTCGCGGCGGTGGCGAAGGGTCTCCGGCTACCGGAGCTGGTGCTGGAGCGGGCTCACTGAGCTTGGACGAGCTGGGAGAACAGCGGAGGAAGAAGTTTCGGAAACACGATCCATACCGCCTGCCCGAACTGCCTGACAATGCCTTTCGACCGCCTACGATGGGAGGCGTAGCTTCGGGATCGAAAGCTTCGAATACCAAAGGATCGGGACCTGGAAGAGCTTCCCGTCTGGACCCGCGTCTAGCGACTGAAGAAGAACTCCAGCATTTCATCGAAGAGATGCGTCCTGAAGACCTCGATTTCGATTCCCCTGAATTCCACTCGTTACCTACCGAGGTGCAATACGAGATCATCGGTGATCTCCGGATCCGATCGAGACAACAGTCTCATAAACGCCTGGCTTCGATGTTACAAAAGGCACCGACCCCACTGGATTTCTCCAAAGCCCAGATCGCGCAGTTGAGCCAGAGGAACGTACTGACGCAGAGGCTATTGACCGTGACGGACACAATCGGGAATTCGGGATTGCAGATCCCTGTGAGGGTAGCTAGTGAGCGGAACAGGGAGTACGTCTTGGTTCGAAACCCCGAGGCGGAGGGCGGAGGGTGGGTCCTGGGGGTCAGGGATCAGGGGACGGAGCAGGCCCCGATCATCGTCGAGGAAAGCCCGAGGAAGAAGAAGAAGGCACAGAGGGCGAGGATCGTGGATGGGGTCTTGCGAAGGGAAAAGCGTAAGCACGAAAGCAATAGCGAGGAGGCGAGCGGTGACGAGCGGAACGGCGAAGAAAAGGAAACCGACGAGGACGAGGTGGTGCCCATCCCCTTCACCATGGACCCCGACTTGCGAGCTTCGAGGCAGAAGGAATTCCTCGATGCGGTCGCTCGACGGCATACACCGAAAAAGGCGGGCGGGAAGCAGACTTATGATCAGGTCATCAAGGCGAAACCCAAGCAAAAGGAGAGCGTGCCTCTGTTTATCGAGGACGACGTCGAGGACGAGAATGCGGAGGACGGTGGAGACGACGCGGTCGACGAGTTTGAGGAGGTCCAGGTGAATCGGGTTGGTACAGCACACGTACCGGTAGAACCGCCCTCGTCCGACGTCGAGATGGAAGAGATCGAGGTTGAAGTCCCGATCCCCGATCTGGATCTTCGTGCGGCCATGTCAGAGAGCGTGATAGAGGCGCTGCGCCGGAGAGAAGAAGAAGACCGAGCCTTGTTGGCGGCTTTACGGGCTAGCAAGTCGGACGCTCGGCTACACTTTGACGCGGCCGAGAGGGACGGCAGTATAGCAGAGACGAGGTCGACAATGACAGAGAGCGTCAAGGACCTGGGATCGGATGACGACGACGAGAGTATGGAAGAGGTACCGTTGGAAAAAACGACGGGGAGTAAACCAACCGCCGAGCCGTTCAGTGAAGTGTCACCCTTCTTTCCACCTGAGCCACCCGTCGCGGGACCTTCCCGCACCAGGGTGGATCCCGAGTCTTCAAACAAGACCGTGGTCACATCGAAGGACTATGCTCGTCCTCCAAGTCCTAAGTTGCAATCGAACGGCTTGCTGGACACGATCGACGATCCTTCAACCGATAATGCGGCGCCACTCGTCAATCTTCTCCTCGTCGACCCCGAAGTGGATGCGTTGCAACAGACTCCGAAGAACACATCGAAAGCGCAAGCGGTCGATCCATTCTCAACTCCACTAGCTAAACCAGCGAAACAGTCCGCCGAAGCTCGCCCCGAAGCACGAAATTCCCATAGCCCTATAGTGAATGACAGACCACTGGTCACTCCCGCCAAGGTCCAGCCGGAACGGCCTCAACCACCGGTACAAGTACCTCGCCAACAGGAGACCATCAAACGCTCCGCGCCTTCACTTCCGCAAGTCCGGGGAACCAAGACGATAGAAATGCCATCAGTCCCGGTAGCTTCTAAATCCACGCGTGGAAGTGTAAAGGAGCATCATGCTCAAAAGGACAAGGCCGAAACACCCGCTTCAGAAGCTCAAATCGCCCCAAGTCGTCGACCATTCACAGCCTCAACGTCGGACCCCTCGCCATTTATTGATGTAGCTGACAAGATGGACGAGGAACCAGAGGCAAATAGCAACCCGAAAGAACAGCAAATCCTGAGCCTTCCGGCACCACATCCCACCGAGATCGAAACCCACGTGGAACCGATAGTACAACCGGACCCAGGTGTCGCTGGGCCGCCAGACGATAAGGAAGAAGATATGGAATGGGAAGCCTCGCCCCCTCCCGCTCCAAAACAGCTCTCTCGTAATGTGTCCAAGGCATTATCGGATGTCCAGCAACAGGACAACTTTGACCGTGCTCTGCTACGTGCTAGTCGGGACCCTGACGAAGACGACTTTGACGACTCGCTATCCATCCGGGACGATGATGACAATTCGGATGATGGTCTATCCGAGCACGAGAGGGCTGAACATCGAAAAGGCATCTTTCCCGCCCCGCCTAGAGATTTGGCAGAGGACGAAGGAGGCGTCGACATGAACGCCGAGGGTGACGATTACGCCCGCTTTTTGTCGCAGATCAAGGGACGCAATCTGACTGAAGTACGACAAGAGATCGACAACGAGATCCGAACGCTGAACCAGCAAAACAAGGTTGCGATGCGAGACTCGGAAGAGATTACCCATCAGATGGTCGCTCAGATACAACTCATGCTGCGTCTCTTCGGTATACCCTACATCACGGCACCCATGGAAGCCGAAGCTCAATGTGCGGAACTCGCTCGGCTGAACCTGGTCGACGGTGTCATCACAGACGACAACGATGTGTTCCTGTTCGGGGGCACCCAGTGTTTCAAGAACCTCTTCAATGACGCCAAATACGTCGAATGTTTTATCGCAAACGATCTCGACCGGGAACTCATGTTGAACCGAGACAGGCTCATCTCGCTTGCATACCTGCTCGGGAGCGATTATACGATCGGCCTTCCTGGAGTCGGTCCCGTCGTTGCGATGGAGCTAATGGCAGAGTTTCCCGGTCCTCGTGGACTGGAGGATTTCAAGCAATGGTGGTTGGAGGTACAGTTGGGTAAAGACGACACGTCGATCCAGACCAAATTCCAGAAGACTTTTGTGAGTGGACATCGTTCCGCGAAACGCTAGTTACAATACCTGAAGTCCGGACATGTCGATATATAGAAGAAGAAATTCTCCAACGTCATTCACATCGACCCTGGATGGCCAAATCCCCTCGTCGTGAGTCCCGTATACGTGTTGCTACACTCCACTGCAAGCTGAAGGTATCCTTTCTACAGCGAGACGCCTATAATAATCCAGAGGTCGAGACTTCCGATGAGCCGTTCAACTGGGGTTTCCCGGACCTGAACGGCTTGCGAGGGTGAGCACGGCCGCCCGAGAGTTCTGGCGTTCCCAAAGCGCGCGCTAACATGTCAGTCTTACAGCTTTCTGAGAACGGAGTTGTCATGGTCCGTGTCGAAAGTGGATGATGAATTGACTCCAATTGTGCAACGTATCGCGAGGAGAGGACAGGTGAGTGATTCCTCTGAAGCATACTTCGATTGTCGGTAACTCATTTGAGCGTTGTGTGATAGGCGGGAGCGATGAACAAGCAGACCATCCTCGATCCCTTCTTCGACGCGTCTCTCGGTAAAGGCATGTTCGCGCCTCGAGTTCGGACCAAATATCCCTCGAAACGACTGCAGGCGGTCATCAAGATGTTCCGAGAAGCCGAAGCTAGGATCCGTGGCGAAGTTGTCCCGGAGCATTTCGGCGAGATGCTGGCCGATCTCGAAGATGAGCCATTACGAGAGGTCGATCTGAATGATGCGAACCAGCTGAACAACACAGGGCAGAATGAGACGGGCACAAAGCGCAAAGTCTCGGCAACCAAGAGGAAGCGAACGAGTGCTGGAGAAGGCGAAGAGAACGAGGGCGTGCAAAAGAAGGCACCTAGGCGGCGCAAGACGCAAGACAGCGAAAGCGTGGCGGACATGGACGATGGCGAAGCGACCGGGAGCCGTTCGCGGGGATCGTCGAACGCTTCTACCCGTGGAAAGAGAGGAAAAGCAACAAGGGGCGGTACGCGGGGCAGCAAAACGAAAAGGACGCGGTCGACCCGATCCGAATCGACAGCCCGGCCGGTGGAAGGCGATAATCAAATAAATGTGACAGGGCTGCAGCCGGTCTCCTCCCCTCTCGATGATCAAGGGTATGACCAGCTCTTTCTGGAGATCGCTAGCGATCCTGTCGAGCCGGAAGATGATCATCCGGGGAGACCGAGACCGAGGCAAAGGAAGAATATCGATGGGCCCTTTTAGAGATTGAGTCACCCCCACTGTATCCTAGCTTCTAGACAACCATGTAGCACATCATACGAGAAACATGTCTGTTCGACTTGAGGGTTGAAGAAGTTGTGATTAGCAACTCCGACGGATTGCCTTCTCGTTCAAGGAAAGTAGCGGCGATATGGGATAGCGTAATTATGCCTGACGTGTCGGCGACCCAGAAAGCAGAGGACTCGGCCGGCAAGCGGGCCCCAACTCCAGCGGCGTTAGTCTCTAGGGGCGGCAGTTTCTTCGAGTGATGTCGCTATAATCTATACAAGGGAATATAGCTGGTTGAAACGTATTTATTTCAAACTAAAACATACATTCAAACAGAACGACAAGGTATACAGCAGACAGAGGCTCGATGTGTAAAGCAGAGATGCGCCATTCATCGAGGCAATTCGCCGGCCAGGTGGTTATACTTTGGTCGCTAACTCCGGAAGCCGTCATGCTCGAGTATCGATACAAGTCACCGATCATCGTAGCCATGGGTTTCAGCGATAGTGCATCTGTGTTGACTCTACTCGTATCGCTGCACAGGACGATGGTTGCCCAGCAGCAGGATCCGAAAGTTGAGGCGCGCGTGTCAACAACGCGCGCCGAGTAGTCTAGCTGTCACAGAGAGGCTCCTCCTTCAGTTAAAAGAACAAAGTGATAAGATCGGGGTTCAAATCCTGCGCCTGGCATATTATTGACCTGAAAAGATGAAATTACACTGAAGGAGAGAGTACTCGGCCAAGGCCAACGAGGGTTAACTTCACTAAAAGATGCTAGAAAAGAGAGACAAGCACACTAATACAGCAGGGCACCCCACCTATACATCAGCGTAATAAATCGATGGCCAATCATTCGAAGATTCAACTCCTAGAATGGTTGGTGGGCGAAAAGCATTTTTTGCAGTTTCGACATCAGTCACTGCAGAGTGTCATGCTCACTGAATTTTGTAATCCACGATCGTGAGCACCTAACCAACCCCTTTGTGCTGATTTTTTACAATCACAACGTTTTTGCTCCTTCTCGGTTCGGGTCGTTTGTCATTTCCGTGTTTTTATTTGTTCAGCACTTCCATTTCCAAGTATTCTACCGCAATTCTGCAGCACGATCAACGACTGAGGGGATGTCTTTGACCTGGAATCGATACCGCCCTACTCTGGCTAACAATTAGCGCTTTCGCTCGACAACCGAGGCACTGGTCCTTTATTTGGTCACAACTTTGTCGCCTGTCGCCTGCTGGTGGAACGGCTCCTGGATATGTTCAAGTGGTATATCGCCTATCCCTCTGTGAAGTCTAACCTCTGGATAGACCGGTATGTAAAGTAGAGGCACGGGTATAACTCAATAAAGGAATCACATTCTATCGTCTAAATCAGTTGAGGTAGACAAGCGATGTACGTGCCGGCTTGAACCTCCTCCTCGCCCAGCGCAGACCAGACCTTCCCAAACGTTTGTTTCGCTCGATTGCTCGATGTATACTGCTTCTACCCGAGGAATACGACTTGGCTGTTTCAGGTGGTGTCGTGAGCCTGCGATGTTATAAGAGAGACTTGCGATCAGCGGCACGCGGTCTGAGTTTCGAAGGCAAGACTGGCGTGAGACCAAAGATCGTTCAGAATATTGCCCATACGTGGCCCAAGGAATTCAGGTAGAAAACCCCCTTCCGCTTTCTCTTCTCTTCGACCTTATTGCCTCGATCTCGGCGAGTCGACCTATCTTGCTCATCGCTGGCGGTTCCAAGCTCCGCATAACAAACGATCTGTCTGCTGCCTCGAACCGTCTCCTTAGCGGTATGCGAATCTTGCAGTCCTCACCCTGACCACTTCCTGCCATTTTCCGAATCCAAGCGGGACCCCTTGAACGCGCTCTGCCTGTCATCCAATCGAATCCGTGCTTTCATCTTTTAGTACAACGCTCGTCCCCTCATCGTCCCCGACCGCCCACTTCACTCTCAAGCGTCCTCCTCGATCGACTCGGCGATTCCCTGCTCGAGTCCAAAACAAACGAGGAAGGGATGGCATTCCACAATCAGCTCCTGGCTTTCATCCCCGACATGGCGAGACGAAGTTGACGGCTCACCTTGGGAGTGTCGGCACTTCCTCCGAGCTCGGCTTCTAGCCCGTTGTAAGGATACGACCTCTTGGCAGCCGGGGATTCCATCTTGGTAAGGTAGACGAGGTAGCCGAATCCGGCCATGGTGGTGAAGGCCATGATCATCTGGCGATGTCAACGATATCCACACGACGAGGGTTAGGGTCACAGATTATTGAGTATGTGTCAACGTGGTGGAAAGATGGAGACGAGGCTCACCTGGGTCAGAGCCCAGCTGGCAGGCATGGGGTGGGCATCGGGGGACCACATGGAGAGCGAGTCTTCTTGCTCGTGAAGCTATGCAAACGGCATATGCCTGTGTCAGTATCAAGCGTTGGGAAAGTTGCAGTATATAGCAACCCAAACCTGACGTACGGTCTCGCCAAAGTTCCTTCGCTCTTGGTTGTCCCACCATCCCTTCGGGACCCGTCGTTGCAGAGATACGTAAGGGAGCTCGGGGTATCCATCGACTAGCATAATAGCGTTAGAGACTCCATATTAGCCAAGATCGCCCGGCAGATAGTATTGATACCGTGAACACAGCTCACGTTGCGGGTCGGGAAGAGCTCCAGGGTTTCGTGACACTTCAACGACGTCCAGGGGTTGCAAGGGCGTGACCTCGGCCCGTCGAGCAGAGGTGGAAGCGATGGTCCTGGCCTGAGTCCTAGGGAGCGCTACGGCGGCTCGTCGAAGAGCGGCAGATCGAGAGGCGAACATGATGGACAGGCTATGTATTGGCTATACACTCGTTGATAGTGGAAAAGTGTTGTGCCTATATACCTCTAGATGTTTGTATGTGGTCGACATCGACGTCGAGATGATCTCTACCGTACTCGAGAGCCTCCTCGATTGGAAGAAGCACAAACGTGGTTCGCGCAGAGTCCGAGGTCAATTGGGGGAGAGGGACCCGGTCATCAGCGACGTCGGAGGGTTCAACAGTACTGTATACATGATACAACTATCGATCCAACTGCCACCCCCCGTTCCCGTGCCAAACTTATCCAGGCAAACCGACCGAGAGCCAACCCTGACACCTTCCAGATGGCCAAGAATGCCAATCCCGTTGAAGCGCATCGTAAGAATCGAATCCCTGCAGGTCGATCCGTTCGGACGAGCTGACGAGTGCAAACGAATCTTGCACGTACAGGCAAGGCGATGCGCAAAAAGGAGCTCAAACGAAACAAGGAAGCCAGAACCAAGACTAGGGAGGTCATCACGCTCAAAAAGGATACTGGTGCGCTAGATGCAGAGGTCCGAAGACTTACTCAAGCAGGTCGGTACTCTTTCGACGACTCGCGTTCGGATTCTGGAGCTGGTTTCGCTTACCATTGACTTGGACCATCCTCGCGTCTGTTCCGCTCAGAACAAGCCAAAGAGCTCGACGCGGCCGGTATCGCTCGACTGAAAGAGGTCAAGGAGGAACTAGAGAGAGTTAAAAAAGCCAAGGCGGATTATGTCAAGGCGAACCCGGAGGCAGAGGATCTCGTCTACAAGCGGGAAAAGGAGAGGGAAAAGGCTCGATTGGCGGAAAGGCAAGCGACCGGACAGGGGGATCGAGTGAGGGCGGCGCCGGGGATTTCGATTTATGGAGTGAGGAGTGTGTTTTATCACGAGGTCTTGAACCCTCTGGGACATCCTCCGCCTGGGATGTTTGATCAGGAGAGACGTGAGTCGTCTGTGTCTACAGCCAAGCAAACGGATAAGCCTAGCTAAAATGGATATCTCCTCTTCTCAGCATCGGATGAGATGTTTGACGCATCGTCGAGCGACGGCGATTCAGGTTGGTAGAAGCGGTCAAAGCGCTGATCGTGGACCGCCAGACTGACGGCACGCATATACCTGGCAGATTCCGACATCGTGATGCCCGAGGGAAGCCCTTCCCGGCAGCAAGGGGATGAAGACGACTCGGATTCGGATGACAGTATTGTCATGCCTGAAGGGGATGCACCGCCCGAGGCTAGATTGGCTCCCCCGCCCAGTGAGCCCAGGAATTTCTATAGTGAAACCTGATCTTTCAGCTCATCGTCTGCCATTTCCAGGTGCGCCCATGTCGCTGATGACCCCTGCAGGTCCTCCCATGTTTGTCCCTTACCGACCGCCACCTTTCTACCCAAGCAACAATTTCCGACCGCCAAACCAGCACCAAGGCTTTGGGACGGGTTCGAATCACATGCCGCTTCCTCCGCCTGGTTTCTTCCCAAACAATTACAACAACAACAATGGTCGTACACCGCATTTCCAGCCTGGATTCCGACCTCCCCAAAATCGACCGGGCATCATGCATCAAGATCCTCTTTCGGACATACCGCATTCCACGTTCCAGGCGCATCGCATAGCTAAACAAGAAGGCGGAGCGACGACCGGCGAACAGGCCGGTCCCGGCGATGCTGCTCCCGTCCCTGCAGCAGCGGTAATCGAAGCAGCACCTCAGATTCGAGATCTACGTAAAGAGGCGGCAGCTTTCGTACCCCGAGCTGCCAAGAAGAAGAAGACGGTCGCTTCGGCCATCCAGGTCAACGCTGCTCCACCGCCAGACGATGACCCTGCTATGGCCAATGAAGAGCCCTCGCTGGTTGCTGAAGACAAGGAAGAAGGAAAACCCCCTGCTCCGGTCTACAACCCTGCTGCTGGCGGCCTTATGGGCAAATTGTCCGGTATCCTCGGTTCGGCTCCGGCTAGTAGGACGACGGATAAACCGAAAGATGATTATCAGTCTTTCTTGGCCGGTCTGGATAACCTCCCCCAGTGAGGCTCTGTGTTGGGGGAAGGGGCTGTCCTGCGTATACTATGTGACAGAGTATGCTCGAAACAGTACAATATGCTTGGATAATCTTTTGCCTGGGGAGGCGGTCTCGCTTCGTGAATCCGATGCTCAAATGGAGGGGAAACGGTTCCGAATTTCGCTGTCTTGATCTTCAGCCTGGGCCAGAGCCTGGAGTGCCTTTCGTCCCGTTACGAACAAGAGATGCAAGCGAACCCCGAACCCTTGGATCACGTACAGTTAATGTGTGCTTGTGTGATTGAAAGCTACGCCGACTCGCGGGTTTATAAAATCCAGATTACGTACACGCCTCGTGATCTAGTGATCTAGTGAGCTAGTGACCGATGTTGGAACGACCGAACCTTTCGTTACGAGCGAGACCCAGGAAGGTGCAACTTTCGATCAGATCTCGATGTCGAGTCCTAGAATACCACGTTTGGCAGTCCAATTCTAGCCAGCATATAGGCCGCTGATGCTGCGGCAACGATCGACTTTTGAGCGACAAGACCATACCAAGCGGAACGACCTTGAGTCTCGCCGATACCCGCGACGTAGGATTAGGAACCTCTAGCTGCATGACATGACAGACTCGAACATTCGTGGCCATGTGAACATGGGAGGTTCATCCGCCAGCCCATCGACGAGCGCACATGGACGAAGAATGGACCAGGACATTTCTCCAGCCAACAGGGCAGAAGCTTCGGATTCGAGCAAGACCGAGACGAAACGCAGACGGGTATCGACCGGTTTGTAATAGCTTCTCCCTGAAAAGAGCCACCGCGCTGAAGGCTGACTATCGGTCTGGCCGATCTTCTCTAGGTTGCTTGACGTGCAGACGACGCAAAGTGAAATGCAATGAAACGCATCCGGTCTGTTCGCAGTGCCAGCGCCTCGCGGTAGAATGCATATGGAGTCAGTTATGGACGTATGGGGTGACCCGTTGGGTAACTCGCTAACCTCGCTAAATGGAAATATACAACGGTGTTCATCAGAGGATACCCAGCAATACTCGAATAAATCTATTAGATCATGCCGACGTGCTTGTGATCAATGTCGCATTTCGAAAGCGGCCTGCTCGTTCCACGATCCCACATGCACGACCTGCGAGCGAAAGGGAATCGACTGCACCTGGAAGCTCGCCGAAAAGGGCTCGACACCTCCACCTGCCTCGGCTCCAGCGGCAGGAGATGAGCTAGCCAGGATCGAACCTATAGCGCCGCATAGACCGATTCTGCATGATGGAAATGTCAAGAAGCTCGTGTCCATCTACTTTTTCCGTGTCTACAACGTTTCGTGGTGAGTGCAGCTAGCTGATTGTGTTGTACGATCGAGGACACGGGGCTGACACCCGTGCGCAATCTCTCGATCTCCGTGTCTTCGTTTGGGTTAGGCATGGATTCTTACACCGAGCTTCCTTCATCCAGAGATTACATCGCGGCCAGGTTCCTCGACATCTCCTCACATCGGTCTGCCTTGCCTCGGCCATCGTGCTCGGTCTCGATGCTGAAGACTGCAAGACCCGGCTGGCCGACTGTCATCGACAAATCTCGGAAGCGATCATCTCGCCGACTTTGGATCTGCTTTGTACGATACTGAACATCATCTACTGCGAGATGGCTATCGGCAGACGATCGGCTCTTTGGATGTTGTCGGGAATGGCGAACAGGTAGGTTGGTCGTTACGGGCCTGATCTTTGCTAGGGGATCTCAATCTCGCTAAATTGAAATTGGCCACGCAGAGTGGCCCTGGCCCATTCTCTTCATCTGCCTGGAGACGATAGCATGCCTGGCGGAGAGACGCGCCGACGTCTCATGTGGGCTTGTTATTGCATCGACATCATGGTCACCGGGAAGCAAACCGAGTTGGCGTCCTTTGCGCTCGACCGGATTGCCATCCAGTTACCCATGGACGAGAGATCCTTCATGTTGCGGTTCAAGGCGACTACTCGGATCTTCAGATTGCCGTGGCAGCCACCGTCCGAGGCCGAACGGGGAAGAGAGGGAATGCCTGCGCAAGGCGTCATGTTATTTGCTCTTTCGCATAGCGTTCTCAAGTGGGTAATCGGAAAGGCTTCGAGACGATCGTCGCTTAGCATTGAACCGCCATAGATACCTCGCGGTTGCACAATGGGAGCAACCAGATCTACCGGGATCGCAGTTTCAATCCTGTCAGATGGACTTGCTAGCCTGGCGAGACTCATTGAACGCCGCACTGGAGTGCACGGAAGAGAACGTCTTTACGAGGATCGAAATGGGACAATCCACAGCGTTCTATGCGTGTACGTCTCGTGGGATCCCAGAAGCGACGTGGTTTGCTGACAGTCCTCAATACATGGAACAGTGCATCTGCGGTACAACTGGGCCATGGCGACGTTGTGCACTTCGGCACTGCAACGACCCAGCGAACTTCTGAACGTGGACTGGCACCGCCAGATCATGGCCGTCTGTCAAGAATCTTGGCTGAGCATCGCCGATGTTGGAGATACTTTGCTCAGCGCTGATCCGGATTTCGTTCCTGAAGATCCCACTCGTAAATCGCGTTTCGACTCCGAATATGCCATGTCCATGAGTACTCACGGTTGCAAACAACAGTTCTGGAGCTACTAACGGACGCCGTTGAGGCGCAGCTGGTCGATGCGATCCGAGCGGGTTTGCCACCTCATCACACCGTACAACATCGCATAGGTACGAACCTCATCTTGATGAAGCGGATAGCTCTTCTTTTCTCGGGACCCAAGACTCAGTTGATCGATCTCATCGGTCGACATGACGCAACACTGCGTAGCGTGCTCGATCATCGAGCTGTCGACCAGCTTCGCCGGGACCTTGGCTTGCGCGAACAGCCAGATGTCGACCGACGACCGCCGATACAAGCGACCCCTTTCATATTGGACAACGGCATCGGAGGCCTTCAGACCGGTAGCTCAATGGTACCACCAGTGAACCAACTCTTAGCCGGTGCCTCCAATCCGTCTTCTCAGCCTCCTATCCTTTTCAACCTGGACGCTGTTCCCGACGCTCTGCCGAACGGGATGGCCCCGACCGGGTTCTTTGATTTCGATTTTGACCTACCCGCATATAGCCTGGAGGCACTGGCGGACCCGACAATCAATCTACCTCAGCTTGATAACATGGTGGCGCCCTGGAATGGAGGTGCCGACATGTGGCAGCTATAATATGTAACAGAGCAATACCGATGCACTGCCAAAATACGCGTTTTGATCTCGTAGCGTCTTTTCAATTCGCTATCAAAGTATCATCATGATGTCCCACACGAGTTTTCCGTGATCCTCAAGAGCAAGGAGCCATATGCAGTACCGGGATGCAACTTCGCTACGTAGATGGCTCTACTTGTCAAGTTGTTCATGCATTTCGCCTGTCAGGAGGCAAATGTACATCCGGCCAATAATTACACACGCGTGAGAAAGCGATCATACACCTCTCGCTCTTCCCTCCTCCCGTGTTCCCCCGACCAGTCGAGGGTAGGGTAGGTAGGGTTGTCGACAACGATTTCAAGGAAATCGATAACAAGCTGATCTCTCAACGATCCAGATCCTTAGCCAACTCTCATCAAGTCGATCTCACATCTGACAAAATGGATTTCCTCGTCAACCGTGCGTTGTTAGCGGATCGACAGAAGAAACTTCCTGGCGCCCCGAAAGACTGATATCGCAACAATTCCACCGAATCTGATAGGTCCCAACCGAGTCCTCGAGAAGCAGAAGTACCTGCAGTCCTTGTCCGGCAAGGAGATGGTCTTTTGGCGAGGAACCAGGTCGAAGATCTACGTCAGTGAGTATCGTCGGCCATTCGGAGCTGTTTCGTTCAGTGCGGCTTGTACTGCGCCAACAATATCACTAATTGCATGTATCTTCATCTACTCCTACAAACTCATCTTGGGAAACACCTGGATTAGCCGCCTACTGCGCTCTTCTCGGAGTTTCGCTCCTCGGAACCGGTACCACTCTCGTTCGATACGCTTTCGTACGCACCTTGGCCGTCTTCCGATCGTTATAGGGGAAGCAGACAGCTGACGAAATGGCCTACTTGATTTTACTATCCTGTTCATAACGATCATGACAACCACAACCAAACTTTGTGGCGCACCTTATTCCCTTCAATATCTTTTTCACCTCAAACCACCTTACACTACTCTTCCCGCTTTCCTATTCCGTTTCGCTCAACTCTCGGACGCCCAAAACTCAAATCTACGCCAACCTGAACATGATGGCACCTTCCTGCCTGCCAACCCTTACCAAATCAAACCCCGCTGTTCTACAGGGTACCGCCCCCAAGAAGGGCGAGCCCGCTGCCGAGTAAACACTCGCGAGGCGAGCATGGAATGGGAAAAATTGTACATCAAATTGAAGTGTAGCGGGATGCATGGGAAGCACGGTCTTGCGGGAAAGATCGGGAATATAAAGAAATACACACAAACGCAATCAGCCCATGCGGAAGGACGGGCACACCAGAGCGCGGCGGGAGACCGATCAATGTCTTGAAGCATGCCAAAGCCTTTCCGATGTCCCGCGCAACATCTGCCAGGTTATTGGCGAGATACGACATCCTATGTTTGATACCGGTCATACAGCCTCTGGTTGATACTGGTCGCCGTCGGCGCACCTCACCCCCGTCATCTTTTTGAGTGCTTATTTTGTTTCGCGGAATCTCAATTACAATCGGAGATGCTGGGCAGCGACCAGAACCGAAATTATCGCCATGAGATAGAATGATCACTCGTTGATGCATCATCTTGAGCAAATGATCTCGTCGCCGTCGCCGCGTGGGAATGGACTGGACAACAGGCATATGCTCGTGCAGCCGATTTCGAGATGGATCAATATCGTCGTTTTTACAGCTATACAGGAGGATGATTCGACAGACCCGCAAAAGGTTGTCTCGTCCTCGGATCATCCATTAATATCACAAATCCGTTCGTAAGTCATTAAAGAGTCATCCGGACAATCGCCTCGATGCGATCGCGTTACAATTCGAATTCCGAATCCGACCCGTCGATCTCGATGTATGCCGTCTTTTTCGTGGCCGTAGTCCGAGCTCTTCCCCCGGTCGCTCGAGGTGGCGGTGCGAGATCCAGAATGCTATCAGAAAAGTATGCGATGAGCTACTGTCAATCTTCTCGAATGTAGCCGACCCAGACTTACGAGTCGTCAAAGTCATCGTCGTCAGAGTCGTCAAGCTTCTTCTTGGATTTTGCAGGTGCCACCTTTCTCGCCTTTGGTGGGGCCGCATCCGACTCTTCTTCATCGTCTGTGTCAAGTGTCCTCTTTTTCGATTTGGCCGGAGCCGCCTTCTTAGGCTTCGGCACCGGGATGTCCGATTCGTCGTCGTCGCTCACTGGGACCGCCTTTTTAGCCGCGGCTTTCGGTTTCGCAGCAGGTTTCGTGACTTTCGCAGGAACAGCACGAGGTGTGAAGTCTTCCTCGTCGTCCGAGTCCAGCTTCACTTTGCTTGATGAAGCCTTTGCATTGGGTGCTGCCGGTGTGATGTAGTCTGTGTTTCAAGTGGGCGATGAGGCCAATTCACAACATTGCTCAGGCTGATCTGGTCTCACCATCGTCACTCGCATCGTCGATCTCTTCATACTTGGGAGCTTTTGCCTTCGGGACCGGCTTCTTTCGCACCGGCTCATCATCGCTAGACCCTGTTGCCTCCCTGCGGACAAGCCATAACTTTAACAAACGCATCTCTTGCCGTTCTGGAATCGATTGTCTTACCTGCCCCGCTTCTTCGCTGCCCCTTCTGCTTCCTTGAAAAAGTCTTCGATCTTGTTTTGTTGTTCTTTCGCAGCGACCTTTGGTTTCGCCGGAGCGCGAGGCTTCGCCGCCGCTTTAGCCTTGACAGGCTTGTAGTCCTCTTCGGAATCGGACCCAGCGCTAATGCCGAGCTTGCGCCCGGCGACTCCGCCTTTCTTGGGTTTGATACGCTTGCTGTTCTCGATATCGCCTTGGAGCATATTCTGCGAAAGGTATGCATGTCTCAGTGCGGAATTCTCGATCGCAACTTGGAAGCAAACTACCCACATGCCATTCAATCAAGAAGTTTTCGAGATCGTTGTTCCAGATATCGGTTGGGGTCAGCTTGAGCAAGGTAACGAGCTCGGCTTCCTTTTGATCCCTTTCCTGGATCAATTTCTCGATCTGTTAGATGCGAGTGCACAACGACGTTAGCGGCACCGATCTCGACAATCGGGATCGGACAAGACTGGCCTTTTCGCGTGTCAGACTCCAGATAGCCATCCCCAGCAAGTAGTCGAAATCGCCGGCTTTGCCTTCATCCTCCTCTTCCAAGAACGGTTCATCCTCACCTGCCTCCCTGGCCTTCTTGGTCTTGGGGAAAGCCTTGAACTTCAACGCGCGCAATTCCTCCTCGAGACTCGATTTCTTCTTGTTCGATACGACCAGAGACTTGTCAACGATCATCTGAACGAATCGAGCCTGGTTAGAGACCCTGTCGAATTGCCTAGTGAGCTCATCCGCGAGATTTTGCTGCAAAGCACAGATTGCAGTCAGTACAGGCATCCCGTGCGGTGTGGGGCGATTCTGAGATACCTTTCGGATGCCGTAATACTCTAAGCGTTTGTGGTAAAAGTCTTCCAAGATCTCTTCTGGCGTGTTGTACTTGCGGATCTTCCCATTGAGATCGAAGCATACCATGTTCGAAGTGTTGATGGGTGAGCTCATTCGGAAACGCTTCTCAAGACCTTCCTCTTCTGCCTTGCGCATTTCCGCTTCGCTCATGGTGATAACGAAGTGGACGGTAGTATCGGTATGGTATTCCTTGTAGTCCTGTGGCAAGAGACCGATAGTGAGTGAATGCGGGATGGCATACCCTGCTGATGAGATTGGACTCACCTTGAGCGTGGCAGGGCTCTTTTCCGTCCCGACGACCCATTCTTCCAACATCTCTTTGTAACTTTGAGTCCACACGCGGATGGGCAATTCGGTGATCTCAATGGTTGTACTGTTGATCTTGGTCAGGATACCGTTACACTTGAAACTCTTGTCAGTCGTCCTCTCAATCGTACCCTGCCATCAGCATGAATGCAGATTCGGTGATTTAGTTGATATCGTCTCCGGAATGGACAAGACTGTACTGACCTTGAACCCCCTGTACCAAGGCGTCATGGCTTCGAGCGGTTCGTTGTTCATCATCCTACGGAGATTGTCGACAATGTCGATGGGGTTGTAGTTTGGCACATAGGTACTCCATCCTGTACCGATACCATCCGCTCCATCGATGAGCACGAGAGGCACTGTGGGAAGGTAATACTCCGGCTCGATGCTCATGTCGTCTTCAATCTGGTACCTCAGAATCGGATCGTCATGTGGATGGAAGATTGTCCTCGTGATGCGCGGGATGCTGGTGAAAATGTAACGAGCGCTGGCGGCGTCTTTTCCTCCCTAGAGCGATTATCACCAAATCGTCCGTCAGTGACACGCACAATCAAGATGACCATCAAAAGCCTGCTTACAGAGTTTCTGGTACCAAACTGACCGCTGGGCTCGAGGAGATTGATATTGTTGCTACCAACATAGTTCTGCGCCAATCCGACGATGGTCATCGTCAAGCTGACTTCTCCATGGTGGTAGGCCGTTTTTTCCGAAACGTATCCGGCCAGTTGCGCAACCTAGAATGGGCAGAGTCTTCAGGAAAGAAGTCCAGTTACCGACGATCGCTGGAACACACCTTGATCTCCTTGACCAGATTCTTCTTGAAAGCCGCAAAGATAACCTTTCGCTGACCGGGTTTAAGACCGTCCGCCATGGAAGGGATGGATCGGATGTTATCGGCCATGGAAAACAGAATCAACTCCTTGTTGATAAAGTCCTTGATGGGTACCCGGTCGATGTCGTGGTCCAGATAGGTGCCAGGCTAGTAATCGAATCCACCAACATGAGTTTCGGTCGATCCCGAAAAAGGGCACTCGCGGCAAACGTACTCTGAACTGCCTCAACCACTCTTTTCGGTCGTCCGCCTTCTTCTTGTTGAATGCCAGATCGATCAACTCTCGGTCACCCTGCTGTGTCTCCATGAAAGGCAGCT
The DNA here is from genome assembly GCF_021052385.1 of Filobasidium floriforme. Taxonomy (NCBI): domain Eukaryota; kingdom Fungi; phylum Basidiomycota; class Tremellomycetes; order Filobasidiales; family Filobasidiaceae; genus Filobasidium; species Filobasidium floriforme. Next base: position 453,443 of record NW_025763628.1, on the reverse strand, counting down.
TATGCTTCTGCAAGTCACTGAAGTACTTTTTCGCATCTTGGGCAGTCGAAGTACCCAGACCCTGGCAAAGTAAGCATTTACCTGAAGGGTTAGTCATCTACACTCGATACGTATGCTTTGGAGCTGCTCACCTTGTAGTACTTGGATTCCCATCCCTTTCCGTTGTTGTTCGCCTCCTTCCACTCTTCGTATTGGGGCATTGTATAAAACGTGTGCACTTGTTTTCCCTTCCACACCTTGACAATGGGAGTGATAAACTCGACCAAGAAGTTGGGAATCTTGAGCAATGACGGGTAAAAGTGATCGAGGAAGTTAATGATGAGGCCCTTGATGTGCGAACCATCGTGATCTTGATCGGTCATGATCATCAGACTACCGTATCGTAGACCGTCCACGCTCGTGTACTCCGTCTTGTGCTTGAGACCCATGATCTGCTTGATGTGCTGGATCTCGACGTTCTTCAGAATCTGGTCGGAGGCGGCTTCTCTGACGTTCAAAAGCTTTCCTCGAAGCGGGAAAACGCCGTAGTTGTCACGGCCCACTACCGAAAGTCCAGACACCGCGAGAGCCTTGGCCGAGTCTCCTTCGGTCAAGATCAGGGTGCAATCTTTCCCCTTTCTGCTTCCAGCATTATTGGCGTCTTCCAGCTTGACGATACCAGAGATACGCGAGGTTTTGACACCGTCCGACTTCTTCATCATCTGATCCGTCTTGAACTTTGCAAAGCTGAGCACGGCTTCAACGATTCCGGTTTTGGCGACTGTTTCGAACGGGATCGAACAAGACAACGTCAACACCTTGGTCGCATGTACGGACGGACGGCAGGCTGGCACTACCCACCTTTTTTGACAAAGTCCTCGCTCAAGCTCAACTTGCTACCAAAACCTGAAGGCTTCAGAGTCAACGTTTCCTTCGTCTGGGAATCGAATGCAGGATTTTCGACCAGTGCGTTGACAAAGATCCACATGTGACTCTTGATCTGATGAGGTTTCACAGGAGCCGCCTTGTTCTTCTTCTTGATCTGCTCCATCAGAGCGGTCGCCAGCTGACCAGACACCGTCTCAACGTGCGTTCCTCCCTTGATTGTCGAGATGGAGTTTGCAAACGAGACCTGTTGCGCTTGACCATCCGAGAGGGCGAATCCAACCTCCCATCGACCGTCCTTGCTCACTTCGTAGACAATAGCCGGCTTTGTGACGGCTCCGCCACCAGACTCTTCTTCTTGCTTCTTCGTTGCGGCGCTCAAGTACATCTCGATGTACTGCTTGAAACCCTTGACCTTGAGCCGCTCGTCGTTCAAAAAGACCTTGCAATCTTTCACGGTTCCTGCCATGTCGTAGACACGCTTCATGAGCAGAGCTTCGGTGTCGGCGTCAATCTTGTCCATTCCGAAACGAGGAAGATCGGGCTTGAAGGTGATCCTTGTGTATTCTTCGGCCTTCTTGTTGTCGGTGATCTAAAGCATGACGAGGATGTTTAGCATTTCGTTCTCTTTAGGCTTGCCGTGAAATCGATTTACCTTCGGCGTCCCTTTCTTGCTCATGTTGTCCGAGAAGACCTGCTTGTACTTCTTCATTGTATTTTTGTCGGCAGTCTCGACAACTACATGACAAGATCAGCATCAACGCGGTCACTGACGTCCGATTATGACACCGGCATATCACTCACTGAATTCGGTCGAATAGATGTTGGCGAGCTTGGCTCCGTAACCGTTCCTTCCTCCGGTCATCTTCTTCTGGTCGTCGTCGTAGTTGGAAGAGGTCAACCTGAAACGATTCAGTACTCAAGAGAGTCAGCGATCTGGGCCAGTATCATACTACTGTCAGATCGGGACATTCCATCGACACGCACAGGTTACCGAAAATCAGCTCGGGAATCCAAATCTTCTCCTTCGAGTGGATCTCGATGGGGATACCTCGACCGTTGTTGTAAACCGAGATGACGTTGTTTTCCGTGTCGATATTGACCTTGAAGCTGTCCATCGTCGGGTCATTGATCTGAGATCCAACAAGAGCCGTTCAAATGCAAATGAGCCGAAGACCGGTGTCTCTACGGAGTCGGAGCAGTGCGTACCTTGTTATCAGCGGCATTGACCAGGATCTCGTCAAAGATCTTGAAGAAACCCGGAACATAGCTGATGTTCTTCTGCGTCATCCCCTTGGTCTCCCTATCAAAAACCCAGAGTTGAGCTTGAAGATGTTCCACCGAACCGATGTACGAATCGGGTCGTTTCAAGATGTGCTCGAGTTGAGACAGCTACCCATACGGATACGAGAGACAGTCAATACGGTTGGTATCATGTTCTCGGCTGGTATCGGTGGGCTGACCTTTTGATACATCTCACTAGCCGACTTCTTCGGACCGGACGACCCTGATGCCTTGGCCGTCTTCTTGACCGGGGCATCCTCATCGGAATCTTCCATGCTGTTGTCACTTTCCACCGGGTCGGAAACGTCTGGCGAAGCCTCGTCGATACTTTCTACCGCGGCATCCTTCTTGGTCGCCTTCTTGGGCTTCGGTGCTGCTTTCGGTTTCACTGGAGCTTTAGACGCAGGTGCTTTCTGCATATCAAGAATCATTCGGATGAGCTTGCTTCTTTTGTGGGAAAGAAGCGGTCTGTGTCGCTCACCTTTGCTTTCGGTTCAGCGGCAGCTTTCGTAGTCTTCGCTTTGGCAGCGGTCTTCTTTACGGGAAGCTCGAAGTCGGTACCATCACTCTCCATGTGGAAGTCACTTTCCTCAGATTCAGACATTGTATTCGAGGTCGTAACGGAGCGGCGGAATGCCGATCGAGATGAAATGCACGGTATCGGTGACCTGACGAGTGGCGGGAGATGGAAGGTAGCTGCGTTGAGAGAGACCCCTAGGTTTCTCGATGAGCCTGTACAGAGGGACCGCCTACGTCGGATCTGCTCTGAACAGGTCGCGACGAGAGGGCTCGGTGACCGCGAAACGGTTCTGATCCCTATAAAGTTGCGCCAGATGCTCAGGATGAGGTTTTCAAACTACGGTTGCGACCGACAGGGGTGTGGATGTCGTGGAGTTGTGCTATTGTGATGTGATGGATTGTTCTTGATGTTGTTATGGATGTCGTCTTCTTGCCTCTTGGCCTCTTGGGATGATGCGAGTCTGGTTCATAGGCAAGAAGCAGTGAGTGATGTCCTTTTGAAGAAGTTCGTTCGAGCGTTCGACGATCCGATCATCCCAGCACCCACAGGCAAACAAACAACAAACCACCACGGGTTTGTTTACATTTCGTAAGGAATAGATGTCAGGCTGGCTGGCGTTTTAGTCTTCATCTCTGAAACACACCTTACTGCGCCACCGATGATCCAGCGACATGCGATCGAGCTGCTGAGATCTTATGATCCATGTCATGATCTTTTTGGCGAGGCGCAAGTTGGGGAATCGACAGCCCGTCAAAGCCTGTTCTCCTGCTGCTCGTACCATTATTGGGGGCAGTGCCACACTCAGCGTGCTGGGACGGCATCGTCGTCTGCGTCTCGAGCGCGAGCGGCGACGGTCAAAGGGCTTTGAGCGGCGCGTGAGGATCGCTCCCCGAGTTTGCCTCCTGATAAGCAGGGTGAGCACGTCTGAATACCATGCGATCTACAGGAGGTGATCTGTCAGGGGTCACGAGCTCGCAAGATTCAAAGGGGTGTCATGTCAATGTGGGTGTCTGGTATATAGAGGGACTGCTTTGACCGTCGTTCGCCACTGCTGCTCGCCAGTAATCGAGAGAGTTCCATCTCCAAGACCCACCTCTTACCTCCCGTATCTGCTCAACATGTTTCCAGCTCACAGTTACCCTTGGGGAGGAATGCCCTACGCTCATCCCATCCACCAATCTCCTGGATTTCCTTACAACATGGGTGCGATACCAGAGGTCGTACCCGGAACCACCAAGGGAGGGCACGCAGCGATGATGACTCAAGCCTCTATCCAATCGTCGGTTCCCCAGCAAATATCACACCCTGGCATGCCTATGCACATGCCTTCTCCAAGTATGCCGGTCCCCATTCATCCGATGGGGTATGACCCCCGGATGATGATGATGATGGGGCACCCAATGATGTCGCCTTACGGCATGCATCCGGGAATGATGGCAGCCATGATGTCTTCCAGTGGTGAAGGTGTAGAAGCAGCCAATGAGCCCCCGGCCTCACCTTCGCCTCAGGTGTCAAACTCCAAGTCGGCACGAAAGAACCAAGGAGTACGCTTCAATCCCGAACATATGGCCACGCCTGTACCTGGTCATACGCCTCCCCACTTGGCCCCTACCCGTGGTGAGTCACAAAGGTTGTCAACGTAATGGCGCATCGCCGTCAGCTTACCTGATCCGTACATAAAGGTAGCTTTCGATATCCCGGCCCTCCCGGAGCTTCTGGCGCTTCTACCGCTTACACCAGCCCAGCAAGCACTGCTTTGCCGACTCCTTCCGGCCATTCTTACCCAACTACAGGCGGCTGTGAGTCGCACTTCTGCCTGTTTGACGAGGGTTTTCGCTCAAATCCGCTCGTGCGCTGTTACCCTCAGATTTCACCTTCGTCCCCTACGGCACAGGCTCAGCTCAGCCCTCACCTACTCGAGCTACTGGATCTTATCCCACTACACCTGCTCCCTACAACGCCAAGAATGATCCTTTCGCTATGCAAGCGATGGCTAGCAGCTTGAAGCAGGAGCCTGAAGGAGAACAGCAGTCGCAACGGCCGTTATTGTCTGACGCTCGATACGGACGCAGTTGGTATGGTGGTCGATAGGTATATTTTACAAGAGATCGTATGACGGGTTGTGGTCGTGATCGTTCGCCATGGGTATTTTTTGTATTCTATATATTTCACATTTTTGTACATCTCGTGTTGTATTCCATCTACTGAGAATTCGTCGTGGTTTTCAAGCGTTTATGGGCAACTTGCAACTTGCTAGAGCGCTAGAGCTCTGAGGCGTCGAGGGGCAGCTACGAAATCTTACGTCATCATCCGAAAACACCCCGGGTACTCGATCGCTCATACTCGGGTACAGTACGTACAGTACCCACCAAGTCACGACCTGCTCTGCCCGTGTTCCGGTGTCTTGACTACACCCAACTCTCTGCACACGATCAGACCACGGTCGCCATTTAGATCTCCAGCAGCACAGGCCACAACACAATGACTCCCGTTCATTTTTTCGACATCACCTCCAAGTTTTCAGGCGAGTCGCCGAATGTGGTTACACCGGTTACTTTATAAGGCTAATACGGGAGATCTTCTTGTGATACAGGGTCTACCAAGTCATGGTCTCCTAACACATAGGTGTTTATTGACAAGATCTCAAAGTGTTTTCGGTGCTCATGACTGAATGCACTGTTATGATACCGAGGTAGCCTGAAAACCAGGATCGCCCTGAACTACCAAGGCTTCCCGTACACTCAATCGTACCTCTCATACCCCGACATTCGTCCCATCCTCGAATCCCTCGGGCACGCCTCCCAGAAGCAGGACCACAGTGACCAGACTCTACCTGCAATCTATCACCCAGAGTCATTGAAGGGCAAGGTCCCTGGCGGGCAGGTCATGATCGAGAGCATGGACATCGCTTTCCACCTAGACCAGCTCCACCCTGACCGAGCTCTGTTCCCCGTCACCTCGTCGTCGACCAAGGATCAGACCATCGAACTCGTACAGACCGTCTCTAAGCTGTACCAAAAGACCTTTGGCACAGGCGCGATGAAGATTGCACTCCCGAAAGTGCCTGGATACCTGGACGACCGTGGCGCCGAGTACTTTATCCGGACCCGAACCGCTGGACATCCCAAGAAAAAGTCGCCTGTCGATTGGCCGAGCGCCGATCCTGAGGAGGATTGGAAAGCCTACGAGACCTCAATCAAACCGATCGTGGACCTTCTCGATCGGGATACTTCCGGGCCATTCTTTATGGGGGAGACGTTCTCCTTTGCCGATGCCATCGCCGTCGCGCACTTGGTCTGGTTTGAACGCGGGGACGAGGCGTATCTGAAGAGGATCTCCGGTTTACATGGAGGTGCTTTGGGCAGGTTGTACGAGAGGGTCAAGAAGGAAGGTTGGATCGACGGCCAAGGCGAGGACAAGGAATGGTCGGTTCCTCAAAAATCCCAATTGTAAAAGGCGCACAACGGGAGTGCCTGTGATAATTAAATATGAAATAGCATGATTCAGCGTTGTGATCATCAAGCGGAGAGCCCCCGTCTTCGATACAGGAGCGTAAAAGCGCCCTACCTGCACTCCGGATCCACATGCATCGGGTCGAAGACGACGGGAATACCGGATCTAAAGACGATCTTGCCATACATCTACCCGGTCAGTCGAACGTGATTCGCTATTACAGTCTCGTCAAAAGCCGAAACAAGGCAAAGTTTAGGAGGTGTGTCAGGACTGGTTTCAGCGTCGAGCCTCTATGTTACACCCTGACGCGAAGTGGCCAGGGGAAAGATTCGATGTCTTGGAGCTCCAAGCTACAGCCCATCAGAGAGGCTCGCATGCATGCAGAGGGTGGCGTGCAGTCCGGGACTCTGACAGCTTAGCTATCAAGCAAGCTGCAGTTCTCCTGTGATCTACAGCTGTTCCAATTCGCGAGCTCAAACGTGTTCGATTCCTTTATACCTAGAATTCGGGCCACAACGTGTTGGGCTGGTCAGTGAGATCACAGACAGTTCTCGGCACTGAAAGTGGGACCATGGCCGACGTCAACAATCAATTATCCTTTATGCCTTCTGAGGACAATCGTTGCCGCCCTGATTTCTATAACGATACAGCAGACTTGTCCTAATCTATGCGGAACGGCAGGCGTTGGAAGCTAAGAGTTCCTTTTAGACCAGGCTCTGGGTCTCCAAGGTGAGGATGATGGCTGGAAAGATGGGGAAGAGAAAGGAATGAGCAGGAAGTTCGCGGATTCGCATGTGTCATTGCTAAACTCACCGTGAACGATCTCAGGAACGGTCATCTGGGTAAGGTCGACGACAAGCTCGGGCTTCGAGGGGGTCTCGTACTCCAAGTCGACACCAGCGAAACCCTTCAATGAACCATCCCTGGCCCGCTTGTACACCCCACGCCTGTCGGTCTTTTCACAGTGCTCGATCGGGGTCGAGACGTGGACCTCGAAGTAGTTGCCAGACCCGGTGCTTGCGACCAAGTCACGGACGGCCTGTCGGGACTTGGCCAAGGGAGCGGTAGGGGCAGCGATGACGGCGGCACCAGCTCGAGAGAGTTCGGCGGCGACGAAACCGATCCTTCGGACGTTGGCGTCCTTGTCCTCGGCCGTGACGTCATCACCGATCGAGCCCAAGTCTTGCCTGACGGCCTCGCCCAACAACAAGCTGACGCTTCGTCCACCCTGTTGTTGCAACACTACGCTCAAGGCCTTGGCGATCGTGTCCTTGCCCGAGTTGTGCAACCCGGTCAACAGGATGACGAACCCTTGCTTGAGACGGGGAGGGTAGGATTCACGAAGCACCTTGACGACGGCCTCGTAACTGAACCAGTCGGGGATGGCGGCACCGGTCCTGAGACGCTTTCGGAGCTCGGTACCGGAAATGTCGGCCGTGGGGGTACCCTTGGGCACCTCGTCTACGGGCTGGTACTCGTCCGATCCGGGAAGGTAGGTCATCATCTGGAAGGGAACCATTTCGATGTGCAACTCGTCCTTGTACTTGGTGACGAGCTCCTGAGCATCGTAGGGTCCGTAAAAGTCCTTGCCTTGCGAGTTCTTGCCAGGACCGGCGTGATCACGACCGACGATAAAGTGGGTGGCGCCAAAGTTCTTTCGGATGATGGCGTGCCAGACGGCTTCCCTGGGTCCAGCCATCCTCATGGCGAGGGGCAAGAGGGCCAAAGTGGCCATTCCGTTGGGGTACTTGGGCATCAAGGCCTGGTAGGCCCTGACTCGGGTGTAGTGGTCGACGTCACCGGGCTTCGTGAGACCGACGACGGGGTGGATCAAGACGTTGGCCTGGTGCTGACGAGCCGCTCGGACGGTCAACTCTCGGTGAGCCCTGTGCATGGGGTTACGGGTCTGGAAAGCGACGACCTTGCGCCACGAGACCTTTTTGAAGTGAGCCCGGAGTTCGGCAGGGGTGAACCTGATGTCGACATAGTCAAAGTGCTGAGGAGGCTGGACGGCCTGGACTTTACCACCGACGTAGAACTCTTTGACGTTCTTCCTTGCGTAGGCGACGGCCGGGTGAGCAGGGTCGTCGGCACCCATGACACGCTCGGCCTCAAGAGCCTTGTCGAATCGGTAGATGTCCTCGACTGCGGCAAAGTCCGGGGAATGGCGAGCGTCAGAACGTGCGTTCACTCGAACATTTGTAAATGCGGAATTTTTTAAACTCACCGGTCAAGATGGCGAGAGCGGCCTCGTCACGAGGATCACGGAGGGCGATCCTGGACCCAGCAGCGAGCTTCAGGCTGTCAATGTCTTCTTGCGAGACATCCAAGGTGATGGGCATGGAGAACAGGTCGCCGGATTTGAGTCGGAGGGTGTCTCGGACGCTAATAATCGAGCACGGTCAGCAAGGCCGCTTCAGGGAAGTGACATGTGTGAAAAAGATCTAGACGACTCACGACTCGTAGTCGGCCTGGTTCATGAACCCCTCGAGAGGAGAGAAACCTCCGTTACAGATGAGCTCCAAATCACATAGTTGCCTCTGAAGGGCCCGAAAGAACCGTTAGCACCAAACTCTCCCTTCCGCTTCTCTATGCGAATGCTTGCCTACCTCGTTGAGGTAGATGTCGGGAAGCGAACGAGACTCTTCGATGAGCGAATCTCGCAAGTGAGCGTCACGAGCGACGAGGTCCTTGAGTTGTCCACCGTGGGGAGCGTTGGCCATTTTGTGTGTAGTGTGGGTGGGAGTCTAAGAAAGATAGGGGTAATGTTTCAATCAACCAAACAAGCTGGTTCAATCGGATTGAATTCGGAAAGAGCTGCAATAGAAAGGTGGTAGGTATTCGATGTATAATAGTCACGATAGCTCGCCTCTCTTGCCGACCTTGCCCTGCCCACTCACTCGCTCGCCTTTCGCAAAAAGTCGAGGGCATTTGGGAATTGTCAACAGCACGCCCCGCCTGCAGCTGGCAATTCCAAAAAGATCCGTATTCGCGTGACATCGGAAGCAAATGGCGCCATCGCCTTCTCCCAGCCCTACCGTATTCGAGATCGTCTTGGTCTTCGTCATCACAGTCGGCCGGATCAAGCCGAAACCCATCAAATCATTCGTGTTTCGCTTGGGTCAAGAACTCGAGGACTTTCTGCGTATCGTCCGACCATCGCCGCGAGCTTGCGAGGATGATTTGCTCAATTAGAAATTGCCTCGGGCCATAAATCTACAGCGCGGCAGCGGTGAAAGATATATGACGAGAAAGCCCCACCCAGACCTGGCACCAGTCGTTTCATACGAATCATGTAACTTGTAGCGAGTCATCTCACATCCAGTTCTTACTCGTCTATCGGCTAGGATGCGCGCCTCTCATTACTCGACATTAGTTGTTCTTGATCGCGCGAGGGCGGGGTTCGACTCCCCGGTAGGAAATATCTTTTTGCCATTTCGGACGGGTGTCCTGACATAGCTGAGAAATCGGTTACGTTCTTGCTACTTTTTACTTGAAAGGTGTCGCGGTCATGACCCCAGCCTTGAACATGTTTGGCTATATGAGTGAAGTATTGCAATTGCTGTATAGTCAAATCATTTGACTTGTAGCCAGTTTATGGTTAGCAGGGTTTTATATCGGTTTTCCCGGAAACACACAAAATCGTCATCAGCTCACCCATACGGCCCTATACACCATCAAGTATATACCATAGATACCTATCACATCCAATGCGCTTCCACGTTCTCCTGTGCATTGTTGAAGGCCGAGAATTTTTGGCTTGAGCAACCCATATCGCTGTCCGACTTCCCGCAGAACCGGTGTCCTCCAACGTCCTAATGTTCGTGGCGCCTGATTAGGTGGCAACGCCCTGATTCTCTGGACAAGCTAACAGAGAACCATCGTTTGAATGGAAAGTTGAACTGGTATCTAACAAGACTACTACAAGCCATTCCGAGGGGTATCATTCTGCCCTCGCCATTTCGCATCCGGAATATCGGCGTGGTGTCTGTAAGGGACCCTCTGCTCTTCTTCGCCACGCCTTCCTGTACCGCAAGCGGAATAACGAGTCTGATTGGTTGAGCGTAGTTCGCAAATCCATTCTGAATTCACAGAAGAAGCGAAATGTGCCGAAACAAGCGGCCTCACGTCCGGCAGACCTCGAAACGCGGTTTCACTGTGGCAGGTAGACGATCATCAAGATGTCATATGAACAGGGATAGGGTTTAACATAGAGCAAGTCAAGGCACAGGGAGTCATGCAGGATGGATGGCACTCCCAGCCCCAGGTAACCGCATTACAATTGCAAGTCGGCGCGAGCCAAGCGCTTCATCTCCCTCCTCCTCTTCTTGCTGGCTTGACATCCTCCCACAGGCGCAGTTTGGATGGCGGCGGCGTTCTGTAGGACCGGCGTCGTCTTGTTTCCGTAACGCCCGCCGCCGCCCCACTTGCCTCCACCTCCTCTGGACCAGGTACGTTGGGGTTGAGCAGCGCTGTCGGTAGCCGGGGCTGGAGCAACATCGGAGGCAGGGGGTTGAGCAGTCTCGGAAGGCGGTACGCCGACCGCAGCGGCGACGGTGGTAGAAGGCAAACCAGCAGGAACCTGAGAGGTGACGGGGACCGCAGCAGTCGGGACAACAGGGGCGGGGTTGGTCGCAGCAGGGTTCGAAGACGAGGCAGGGGGAGCGTCGGCCGGAACGCCTACAACAGGTTGTGCCGTCCCGGTAGGGATCGCCGCAGTAGGGATCACAGGAGCCGCATCGGTAGCGGCGGGAGCGCCGGCGGTAGAAGTCCCTGCCAGAGGTGGTTGAGCCGAAGGTTGGGGAACTACCGGTGCCGAGGCACCTGGTACAGGGATCGAGCCTCCAGGGTTGTTGATGATTTGCCCCTTCTCGACATAGTTGGGGTCGGAAGGCTTTTCCATGGGAGCGGACCAAACAGGGTTGTTACCCGGAAGCTTGGTTAGAGGGGCGGTTTCTCCGATATCCTATTGGTACGCATCTTTAGAGGGAGAACCGTGTACATCAAAGGGTCGAGGCTTATACTCACCTCTTCCAGCTTGCGTGCGGCCAGACATTTCTGGGTTTTAGGCTTGACGTAGGGAGCGAGGATGGGACAGCTGGAGGCGGCTATGACCCCATCAACAGAACAGACGTCAAGGACCACCCTATAAGCGATCATTTTAGAGTGCTAAGGCGACCCACCTCCCTGCATGTTACACTCCATCAACGCTCGAGTCAAGGGCGCGTCATGTGGAGCATTGACATCGCCTCCGTCGAACCCGTTGATAAAGTCTCCCTATGCATGCCCGCTTGCCGTCAGCCTTCAAAACGAACCGATTTGTGTGACAGCAGGTTAGCGATCGACTTACATGGATACTATATCCAGTCTGGTCTCCGTTGGAAAGTGTCAACTTGCCCTCGGTCGTCCAGGGGATATTTGCGACTCCGTACCAGGCTTCGATTCGGGTTGTGGGGATACGTTTGGGGTGTGACGCGGGACAAGGGCCTTCGGAGTACGCCATATGACTCTTGTGATCGGGTCTGCGAGAAAGGATATCACTCAGCTGATATTCTGGAGGTGCGCTTCTGCGCCTGACTTCAACTCACGAATCGGTGTTTACCCCATCCCAACAGTTCGGGAAGTCGGTCTATCGATGGCCATGGTTTCAGATTCGCACGTTTTCTGCCGAAAGAGATCGGGCTCACCTCGAGTCTAATAATATCACAGTTGTACTTCTTGACATCTTCAAAGTTGTACGAGATTACTGGCGCTCCAGCGTCGTGACACTGAGGGCCGCCTTGACAGAAGCACTTGAATCCGGTCGCCCTGTCTTCGAAAACGGCGTTGTCGTGAGGAGTGTTACGCTTGGGATCCCCGGCGATAATCTGCACAATTGAACACGGGGAGTATCAAGCGGTTCAGTACAGGAAGCAGCCGACCGACTCGAAGAGAGCACACTCATGCTTACTCGTAGTCCATTCGGCATGTCGAACAAGGGCTCGTCGTCTCCAGCCTTGTCGGCCTTCCAGTACACGACCAGACCGCCATCAGGGTCGAGACGCTGGAAGGTCCCGGCTGCGCTCTGGTAGTAAAGGGTCGGTTGCCAGTAGAGGGACTTGTCGTCTTCGACCTCGGCAGTGGCTATTGGAGCGACATGGCGATATGAGGAGGTGGAGGTGGCTCGCGATGGTGGTTCTGTGACTCACTGCATTCGGACGCTCGGAGTTCCTCGTAAGTGACAGTCTCCATCAACGCCGATGACCCTGCAATTCGATGGACATGGCTGGCAGGTTTCCCTTCGGTACGAATGGGGTCCAACCTGGTGTCGAGTAGCTTGGGATGACCGCTGTGGGTGTTCGCCAGGTCAGAGGAGATCAAGCAAATGCCGAGAGTTATACGTACGAGATGAAGTGCACAGAAGCCTGAGCGATCTCGCATGTAGCTAACAACCACACAGTGGCAGCAAGGGCACGCGATGAAAGGGCAGTTCGAGCCATGGCCGTGTTTGTTTGAGGGTGATTAACGAGTGTGGGATTGAAGTCGGCTAGGTTCTCGATTAGAAACTGATCAGTGATACGGGATCCAGTCCACGTAACCGTCGAAAAGGATAAAGGTAGGAATCAACTTTGCCGGCAAGAAATCGGGTCCTGTCGTGAAAAGTGGTGTCGTGATCCGGCTCTCGCATATATAGGCAATAGGGCTCAGCCTGTACTGATCAAACGCATGGGGTATTTTGAGCCATTTATCCAATGAAACCGATACCTTATCGCTCTCGCTCGCCGTATCGTCTTGCAACAGATTGGACGTATCCTTTGTTGTTGATCGCGATACACACGGGGGAAGGAGGGGGAGGACGAAACATGAAACCGGAGACGGGCAATCAAGGGGCTGAGACGCGCGAGAAAGGGGGAGCTCGGCATCGGTTCGAAACAATTCTCTAACCCCGCGGGTTTCGGATCACTTCCGCCATCCTTCCTTCCTGTGGAAAGGGGGGTGGTTCGGCACACTCTCGCCAATCAAATTCTATATATCCCATGGAAACACGCAATTAAATATAGAACTCGGATCAAGGGAACCGACGGATACACGCTTCGCGAGCTCGCCGAAAGGACCCCTTCGTGAACCTGATGACGGTTGAAACATTCAACAGGGTCACTTGATCGAAGGGCAATTGTCAAAGATACCACACTGGCTAGGGTGCATGGGTCATGTTGAAACCCATCTCGCACGGCGTGAGCGTTCACCCACTCGCCGTGTTCGTACCGACCTCGTCTACGAGCAGGCGTCTCGAATCGCGGACCCTCTTGGCGATGGCCGACGCGTTCGTATTGGCCAGTATCATGTCCATCGAGAGCTCCACATCAAAGGCCTGTTTGATGATCGACGTGATCCTCTTGACTTGATGTTCGTCCATGATGGCAAAGTCGTCGATCTCGTCCCCGATGGCGGGCGATGCAAGCGGGACGCGATCAGAGACGTCGGGAGTCGTCTGTGAAAGCCCCGTGCCGAGATTGTTCGAGATGTCCGTTGGGGTCAATTCCTCAAAGGGGATCCCTGAAGCGAGACGAGGAGCCAGCTTGGTAGCCGACTGAGGCATCAACTTGGGGTCCAAATCGACCGATAGGGCGACGATCGTGACGACAGCTTGCCGAGTCTGTGCAAAGGACTCGGATCGCTCGCGACGGGGGACTGTCGATAGATTCAGGGTTAACAGACTCTCGAAAGGCGTCGACCCCTTGTGATCAGCACTCACCAAAGATCTCGAGCGGGGCAATCTTGTCGAGGACAGAATGCTTGCCGTCATGGTGCAACCTGAGCTCGTACATGCCGGGCTGCCAAGGAAGCTTTTCCTTGTCAAAGATGACGGTGCCGGCGTCAGACGTACCCCTGACAGGAGTTTCGACAGGCGTATTACCGTCCCACTCCTCGTCGTAGAGAGGGACCCACTTGCCAACGGAAGAGATCTTGGTAATCTCCTCTGATTGACACGACCCGAGACGGTAGATTCCGATCCAGTCCTTGCGGGAATGACCGGGAGGCGCGTTCCAGGAGATGCGTATGGGTTGTCCGACGTGGAATCGAATGGGCTTGTCGGCGCGGGCAGCCGAGGTCGGGACCGTGATATGGTAGCGAGACCGGTCGATCGAGCCAATGTCATTGGCCGTACGACTGATAAGAGTGGCGATCGATCAGCATACGGATTTCTGTCCGATCATGTATATCGTCGCTCACGTAATGATCATCTTCTCCCTCGACTGTTGGATGAGCTGCTTGGTATCATGTACCACCTCGTTCAGTCGAGGTCGAGCTGCGACGAGGTTCGGTAGTGAGCTTCATGGCGACTTGACCAGGCACGATGGGGCTACACTCACCAGACTGCAAGAAATCTTCCATCGCTTCGGAGACTCTCTCCTCGACCCGGACCATGGTCTCCTTGACTTCGCTGATAGCTCGCTTGAGCTCAGGTGCATGACGGCCTGCCCTGCTTTCAAGCTTCCTGGCGTGCTTGCCAGCAACGGTCTTAAGGGTCTTGGTCAGACCTCCGTCCTTTCTCAGACGTTCACCGTAGAGTTTCTGCATGTGGGGCCTAAACAAGAGAAATCGATATAAGTGCTTGAGCCAATCGTCGCATATATCACTTCGCACGCACTTTTCGACGAAAGAGAGGAACCACCAATGACTCAAGTGAGAGACAACAGCTAGGAGAGCAACGAGCTTGCTTCCGCTGATCAGGCTCAAGCCAAGGAAGGCAGCACCACCCATGCTTCGTTCCGGGTTGTTCAAGAATCGGTAAATTCCGGTATAAGCGAGCTTCGAAGGGATCCTGTCGACCAGGAAGAAGTCCGAGTAGAGCCAACCTGACAAAGCCGCCGATCAGCCTGCAAGCAACGTGCTCGTCCTAGTTCCGTAGAATACTCACCAAAAGCTCCCAACACCTCGAAACTGGAGTAGGCCGACCAAATATGCAAAGCGATAAGGAGCTACAGGATCGCACATGCGTTCAGTCATAGCACGGGGATAGATGCTACTAAGGCTGACTCACGCTGCCGAGGACGTGACGCAACAGTTGTCCACTGACTGTCCAGTCATTCGGAATGCTGTAGATCTTCCAAGCCAGGCATGTAAAGGAGACTAGTGGATGAGGCGATAACGTCAGAAGCTGCTGTTGTTTTGCAGGGGGTGCTTTTTCAGGCAGACTAACCATAAGTCATCACCAAGCTAGTATTGTAGAGTACCTTCCAGTTGTCGAACGCGTCTCTGGTCGCGGCGGGAATATCATCCGAAGCATCTTCTCCGGCTTCATCCCCAGAGGCGAGATCGGTACTATTCGACTTTGACTGCTTGGAGGAGCTGGAACGCTGTACCGCAGGGTAGTGGTAGTGCTTGAGGAAATGCCTGACCAACCACCTCTCTTCGGACTGAACCTTCAAAAGGAAACCTAACCCGAAAGAGTGGAACATGCGCCAAGCGAGGGCATGTAAAAAGTAGAATGCCAAGCTCAGGCGGGGTCGAGTGATGACGACCGGGCTGAACATTGCCGGCAAAACAGCGTAGCCCACGAGCAAGGTGAAGGTGAAATCCGTGGCTCTGTTTGAAGAGAACACTATCAGCACCGTGTTCCCGCGCAGTATCAGAAAGTGCAACTCGCCGGAAGAGGTCAATGTTGGAAAAGATGATGGCCGGTCGCTGGAGGTATTGCAGCGAAAGTTCTCGCATGGTAAGCCGCGTGGGCTCGACCGACTGGCTCTGAGATCGAGCAATTTGTGGGATAGTCTCTTGAACAGGAGTGTCAAGATCTGGGTTTCGATCCCACTCATTGTCGGTTTCGCCTGTATATCGATCATTAGCATGCTAGCGAGATCATGCATGTGCTTAAGCTTCGACAGCTTACCGTCAGTAACGCTGGGAGTTCGATCTTGTGAGTGACCACCGATCGCAGACTCTGCGTGGCCAGAAACCTCATCCGACTTCGAGGTCGGCATACCCGCCAGAGGCTTCTTGCCACCTCCATAGATTCGCTCGATATGAGGATTTTCGAACCAGAGCAAGAAGGCGAATTGAGCAGCGTGGGCGATGAGGGAGACGAAGAAGACGGTGTACGATCCCGTGACTGATACAAGAGACGTCAGTGTGGTGACTGGCACGTATAGCTTCGAAAAAACTCACCGATCGAGAGACCGTAATAGCCCGCATAACCGACCGAGTACATTGGATGCGGCGCGATCTGCAAATATCGTCCACGGACGTTCAGTCTCCGGATCCTCCTTAGCCGCCTGTTTGACCTCTGAAACGACTTACCTCGTAAACTCCGTCAAACACCAATTCCTCCTGCTGGACGATCAACCAGAAAGCATCACCCCAGTACCAAGCGTAGTCTTTGACGACCCGATGAGCGTCGATCTTGACCCAGAGGTTAAAGGCGATCAAGGTCCAACCGAAGACCCAGCGGAAGAGATGGGTAAAGATGGACTGGTTGGCAGGGAGGTGAAGGTAGGCGAGGGCGAAGAAGCAGTAGGAGAGGAAGTCGCTGGCGAGTATATGCATATGGCGTTAGCTTTACGCAAGATACGTGACTGGCTTGCGACGACTCACTTGAGGAGGATGATGTCGACAAGCTGACGAAAGATCAACCACGAGTTGAACTCTTCCGGAACGTCATTCCACCTGTACCCCTCGTTACCCAGCTTGGCCTCCAACTCCTTGCGCCACCAACCCGCCCAGCCCTGATCGTCCTTGGCCAGCCATCCGAATTTGTAGAGTTTCTTGACGATCCACTTCTTCTCGCTCTGTCTTCTCAAGACCCAACCGAGCCCGCCGTCGTAAGCCGCTCGCCAAAAGGCAAAGTAGAGCAGGAAGAAAGGTCCAGAGACGTAACGCGGGAGGTACCAGAAGATGACGAATTGTAGGCCGAGGGTGAGGAGCGTGAGCTGAGTCAATTGCGAGGTGAACAGGGTGTGAGACAAGGTGTGGACGAAAGAGTGGGTCGTGGGGACTTTGAAGACTGTTATCGTGTGACACGGACGTCAAGTCGAGTTCAGTCAAGTCTCGTTTCCTTATCAGGCGCCCGGATGGGCAGTCATCGACGACGTACTATCTCCCTTGGGAGTCCTTCCATACATCACTCCAGCATTTTCAGTCGAGACGGAAGTTCTACCCTCGCTGATGTCTTTTGCATGTGGCTGCTTTTGTTCCGAAGAAGCGTCGGCGGTGGTCCGTCCGGGGGTTTCATTCCCGGACGAACCCCTGTAACGAAGCTCGTTGGCTTCCATCTAATCCGAAAGACCTAGTCCTTGGAATCTAGCAAGAGCCGAAAGTAACGTCGGTTGCTATCTGACTGTTGTTGATGGCAGGATACGAGCATACAACACGCTATCAACCAGTGCTGCAGTCCATCTTTTTAGGTTCGGTGATGGTCTACCTACCCGCCGCTTAGAGAGCTGACACGTATTCATATCGACCGGGCGAAAAGCACGCGAGCGAGGGATCGAGGGATAACAAAATCATCCGATGAGAATCCGAAACGTTCCAAAAGCAGGCCAACAACGAAACCGCACTGCACCACGTCCTTGAGGTCCCACTCTCGAAATCGCACATGATGATATTCTATCTCGCTTTACACATCCCTTCCCATACTCATCCTCTGCCCCCCTCTCTCCACTTGTCGATCGACTTTTTAGGAAGACTCGGCCCACGAGTTGACGAGCTTTTCGAGGTCGAATTTTGGGTCTTCAGGGTCCGTTACGACTGGTAGCGAGAACACAGGAGTTGAAGTTCGTCGGGAGGAAGCGAAGGTTAGCAAATCCGTCTTTGTATCGGGTATGTCTTTCAAGGAAGATGGGGCAGGGGCGATCTATCGGGGCTTTTCGGCTCGGGCCTTTCCTCCAAGATGACCCAGCAGGACATGGCTTCCCCGCTTATCACATCACTGGCAGATCGAGCCAGGCATGCAGGGTACGTCGCTGTATTGCGAAGTAGCGGTTGCCCTGCTACAGGGAACACCGCTTTTCGCACACCTCTGCTGGCGAGTCTGCGCCTAGACCGGACCCAGCTCGATCCCATCCTCCCCCAGCGTCTCCGGAGCGATCACCCCTGTCCTCCGCCTCCCACCTCTCATCGAAACATGACACGGCGACTCACGTCCGGTTCCCTTTTTGGCGCTCACACCAGCCGCCTCGTCGGCCTTCTTCTTGGCATAAGCAGTTCGGGCCTGCTCGATCAGGTGTTGACGGTGAGCCTGGGCGTCTCCGGCCTGGAGTTAGAAAAACGAACGTATAGAGTTAGCTTCATGGTTTCCTTTCAACTCGCTGCACTGAATGGGGATTTGTTGCAAGACGGTCGCGCTCTGTCTATAGACAGGGCGAGGTAGCTTGACGACCGTGGTCTACGTAGCCTGTCCCCGTCGACAAGTCTCCCGGGATCCTGCACTCAACCCTAGTCTCCCCCTCCCGACTACCATCTTCTCCTCTCTCATGCCTGTTCCCTCTCTGATAGTCATCGTGGCGGAAGATGTCGAGACGCCCAGCTCACCTTCTTCTCATCGTATCGGGCCTGGAGGGTCGACTGGTGGAAGATACCGTAGGTGATACCGAACACCAGGGCGGTATAACGAGCGACCTGTCGATCCGAGATTCCGAGAGATGCCGTTCGAGATTGGTTGATATAGCAGCGTAGAGAGCACGATATGAACGAGGGAGAAAGAGTCAGCACCATGTACCATGAATTACGACCGCACAAGACCGAAAAGAACAACGAGCTCGAAAGAAGGCTATTGCCGGTTCGATGGGTCAGCGTAAACTCACGTTGACAGTCTGGGAGGCCATGATGGAATGAAAGCTGCAGTTCAAGAGAATATTGGGGTATCCAGAGTGCGGTTATCCAGAGGGGTTTCCGAAGACATGGGTAGAGGGTTTGAGCAGACGAGTTTCGGGAATCAGCGGGTTGCTCGCACGGACGAGTACTCTGAATCGTGCGCGGGTCGAGAGATCCTTCCGGCAGACCACTCACAACGAGGAGATGGGTTGAGGGACGTCAATAAGAGAGAGTGACTTAGAGGATGACTATGGGTAGGAGGATGTTCGACGACGATGCTTGAATTGTTGCTACATCGTCCCCGGGTGGCCTCCTCGCTCTGGAAAGGAGAGATATGAGCCAAAGATGTGGGAGAGTGCCATCGCTCTCTCTTGCGCGCACCGCGGATGCTTCGTACGAGATCTCTCTCAGCTCTCATCGATCCTTCGGCGATCGACATCCCAATTCGTCATATGCATCTCCATTCCGTCCTGTACGTCCTGTACAACGTACAAACATGATGCCATCAGAACAGCCTGCCCCCCCCTCTCAGCCAGTACATCGCCAACGACATCTCCGTGCCAACAGATGGGTTCCCAGGCAGACTCTTCGGCAGAGTTCTGTTCGCCCAGCTTTGACAGGGCGCTGGCCGAACTAGCGATGCCCGAGCTGGACGAACACGCACCGCCTCCTCTCTGTGACGGCCACGCATCGTCTATCCGGTCTTTACCCAATGACGAGCCTACACCTTCACCAAATTGGCCCGACGAAGACGAGATGGCGGCGTTTGACGAGTTCGAGGCCGAGCAGAGCAGGAAACGGAAACGGGAAGAGGAGGGACCAGAGGGGGTCGACGAGCCGCGAGTCGGCGCAACGTCTTCGACCAAGGATATCAGCCAGGTCGATCCCATGTACGAAGACCACCCGGCTTATGTAGCGAGCAAATTTGGAGGTATAGGTGCGTATTTGAGGCACAAGAGGGAGAAGCTGTAAGCGCCTGTATCCCTTTCTCCTCTCATAATCAGGTTCGGTTCACCTCGAGCTGACTTGACCTACAGGCAGATTCAGAACGCCGCGATCGCCCAGAGCCAGGGACAAGGCAAGCCTCAGATCTTCAAAGGCTTAGAGATCTATGTATGCCCTCACTCCCCCCCTCTTCTCCTCCGCATGAGGTTGATGCGTATGCTGACTATGCTCTTGCTCTGACTTTCACCAGATCAACGGATACACGGTACCGCCTCTAGACAAGTTGAGGACCATGATCATGCAACACGGCGGGACCTACATCCCTTACCTGGCAAGTTTCCGATCTCTAGATGATGAGATGTCAAGCTAATCGATACTCTTTTTTCCTCAAATATTCAGGACCGCAAGGGCATGATGTAGGTGGATAGTCCCTTCTCACTCTAGGAACCAGCTCACCCTAGATTCTGATTCCCGCTACCACACAGTACCCATATCCTCGCAACCAATCTCACCCCAGTCAAGTTCAAAGAGTTTGCCACTTACAAGGTCGCCACCCCGACCTGGATCGTCGATAGCGTACAAGCTGGCAAACTGCTAGATTGGAAGAAATACAAGTTGATGCAGAACGGAGGGTCAGCGGAGAGGCAGGGGTTGAGTCAATTCTTGGCACCTCGGGAAACGCCACATGGGAAAAAGGATAAGGGGAAAGGAAGGGAAATTGTCGACGTGTCCGACATGGACGTCGATGAGGAGGGCGTTCTGGGAGGAGTGGCGGAATCGCCTGCACTGCCCCAGCCTGTGATGGAAGAGGGTCATGATCTCAGGCCGACAGGAATACCATTAGCTGGACCTGTCATGGAGCTCGAGGTTCCTGATCAGGACCAGACCGATATTCGAAAAGCAAGGGAGATCTTTGCTCCTACAAAAGGTCAAGCCCCGCCCTTGTCGACCGACCCGATCACCTTTGAAGGAGCCGCCTGGATGGGCTATGCCAAGAACGCCGAGAACAAGGAGGCTAAGCGTCTTATGCAAAACCAAGAGTGGCGAGAACAGAACACGGCCGTCTCGGACAAGTTTCTCGAGGGTTATTACAAGAATTCTCGGTTGCATCATCTTTCGACCTGGAAATCCGAGTTGAAGACGTTGGTCGCAGAAGCTCAGAAACGGGCAGAGCAGAGTAGCTCTATGAAGCAGCTCGCGCCGCGGGCGAGTCAGCGGCAGGCGTACAGCCTAGCTCACGCTGTTTTACCTCGGATACCAGGACGCGTGGACGCAACCAAGGCGACAACAAGCGCAACCTCGACTAGCAAACGAGTGATTATGCACGTCGATTTCGACGCTTTCTTCGTCTCGTGCGGTCTAGCAACCAGGCCCGAACTGAGGGGAAAAGCGGTCGTTGTCTGCCATGCTCAAGGCAATCAAGGGGCATCGAGTACTTCGGAAATTGCTTCTTGTTCGTACGAAGCGCGTGCTCATGGAGTTAAGAACGGCATGTCTTTGGGACAAGCGAGAGGGCTTTGCGCGGATATCAGGACGATCCCGTGAGTTACGCAAGGGATGCGCTTTTCTGCTATGAACGCTTCTGACGCGATTTCGGCTTGAAGATATGAATTCGACGTATACCGGGAGAAATCGTTGCTGTTCTACACCATCTTGATGTCATACGCAGACGAAGTCCAGGCCGTCAGCATCGACGAGGCGCTGATCGACGTCACTCAGAGGGTGGCCGAGCTGGAGCAGGCCCCTCCCGAGCTCAACGAGCGATCAGATGTTGCGCAAGACTTTGCAAAGCTGCTCGCCGAAGACATCAGGGCGGATATGAGAGAGGCGACCGACTGTGAAGGTGAGAATCAGGTGTATTCTCGTCAATGCCTGTATGCTGACACTTTGAATTCGAACAGTCAGCATCGGCGTAGCCGGCAACATCCTGCTGGCGAGGCTCGCGACTCGGCATGCAAAACCGGCGGGATCTTATCACCTCACACCCGACGAGGTCGAAAGCTTCATGGCGCCTCTGGACGTAGGCGAACTTCACAATTTCGGCTACGCAACCAAGAAGAAAATTGAGTCGACCTTTGGAACCACCTTGTGCGGCGAATTGACCAAGAAGACGAAAGGGGCCCTGCAAGGTTGTCTGGGCGAGAAGAACGGCCAGACACTGTTCAATTTTGTCCGTGGCATCGACCTTCGTCCGTTGACCCCGCATCAAGAGAGGCGGTCCGTCTCGGCCGAAGTCAACGTGAGTCGATCAACAGTTGTTTATTAGTCGACTCGTAGTCTGATGTGCGGTGATCACGAGACAGTACGGGATACGATTTGTGAACGACGAAGAGGTCATCAAGTTCCTTACAGACCTATCGCAGGAAGTTGCTCGTCGTTTACGAGGCATTGATCGTTTGGGTCGACAAGCGACACTCAAAATTATGGTACGAAACCCCGATGCGCCGCAGGAAGCCCCAAAGGTAAGCGAGGAGGGGTTTGTCCTTTCAAAGCAATGCTCCTAATCTCTTCCTGCTCCTAGTTCATGGGTCATGGCGTCTGCGATGTTCACAACAAATCACTACCCATCAGTGCTTCCACTGGAGCAGCTACAGACGATGGCAATCGCATCGCATCGGCAATCGTCAAGATATACGAATCACAAAAGTTCGACGCGAAAGAGTTGAGAGGAATAGGTATCCAGGTGCAAAAGCTAGAATCCCGCAACAACGTGGAAGAAAGGGCTCCCGGCCAGGGTGTCCTCGCCTTTGCAGCCAAGCCCAACCCGATCAAAATGGCTCCGGAGCCTGTAGATCTCACAATGGATAGTAGTCCGGTCATAGCAGGGCCTGCAACTCGCTTAAGAGCACAGGTCAAGCCGAAGCCGGAGCCGATCCCTAAACCCCTCGTGCGCAAAACCAAGGCCACCTTCAAGGCGGTGGAAATACTGCCATCGGACATAGATCTTGGGGTATGGGCTAGTATGGACACAGCAATGCAAGACGAATATCGAGGTGGATGGCGAATGGCAGGGATCAAGATTCCAGGTGCCTTCGAGCGTTCGAGGCAACCACAGGCATCGGTATCACCATCGAAGGCACGGCACGCTCACGAGGGCCGTTCGCGCGAGCCCAGCTTGAATCCTTTGATAACCAGCAAGACGGACGTGAATAAGATCTTGACGGCCTTGAATTTGGTGGAGGGGGATCTGGCGGCGATCGGCATCAGCCTAGAAGCATTCGTGGCTTTGGATTCCGAAACGCGAAATGACCTCGCACGTGATATCAGCCGCAAGAAGAGCCTATTCCGTCGAGGATCTGAGACACCTACAAGATCACCTCATAAAGTCGTCCCTCACAGAGATATCGCAGTCTCTTCACCCAGAAGACCGACTATACGCATGGGATCATCGGAACCGCAGCAAGATATCGACTCGGTGCTTGATGGCCTCACCGCATGGATGGACGTGGCCGCCGAGCGAGAGCCGAATCCTCGAGAAGTCAAGGTCCTTCGCAAGTATATCAGACGATGTTTGGACCCTGCGAGTTCAAGTCTCGGAGGGCTTCAAGACGCAGATAGAGTATTGACATGGTGGGAAAGACTTTGCAAGCAGAAATGGTCGGCAGGACAGGACGAAATCGCAAACAAATGGTTGGCCTGCCTAGCAGACGCGAGGCGGGAGATGAATGAAACCCTGGGAACCAGGTTTGCGGTGAATCTTGGTCGTAAGCGATTGTGATCTCGTCTCGCGTGTCACATAATGATACAATCACATTATGACATGATCATACAACCGGCCCGAGGCGATCTCTCTATTCGATACATGGATTACGACCCCAATCACTCGTCATAGTCGAGCATCTTGGTCATATAAACCCCCTCGAGTTCATAACCAAGACGCCTATAATAGTCCCGCGTGCCCACACCCGAAATCACCGCGATCTTGCCACTGCCGTGTTCTTCTCGAGCGATACGTTCGGCCTCTTCCATCAAGAGGGTCCCAATACCCTGATGCTGGAACACCTTGGGATCTCGACTGTGCACCTGCACTGCAGTTCCGTAGACGTGCTACAAAGAGCAAGAGAAGCGGTGGTCAGCGCGCGGTGTTGCCGGTCTACTCAGCCAAGTATACTCACCAGTTCCCGAACAATGCTGCATCCTCCGTCGATACCGGTCAGCTCCTTACGGAACGTCCCCTCTTCCGAACACTTTCGCAATCGAAGCAAGCCCACGAGAATGTCTTGCTCAGGATCCTCGTAAGAGAGGAAGGTCTCCCAGCCCCCGTTGGCACTGTAGTCCCTTCGCAGGAGCTCTAGCGACTGTGGCCGTACTCGCTGATGAATCTCGGACATCTATGTCATGGACAATTTCAGCATCTGCCTGCCGCGGACAGTAGTGAGGCAATCGTTCATCACATACCCCAACTTCTCGATATCGCACATCACGACAGTCTGCTCCAAAGTCCTTCATCCTATCAAGAGCCAGTTGCCGCAAGTTTCCGTTCTCGACTCCGGAGGAGACCAGGGGCATCGGGATATCTCTGTAACATTGCAAAATCAGCACCATAAACGGGCTAGTTGTAAAAACAAGCTTTCTCACCTCTGTACTCGGTAGACCCGCGTCCAAGGGGGAACCAGAGCGAGAATTCGAGCCACAATGTCGACCAAAGCGTTGGGCGTATAGTTCTTGTACTTGCCCGTCCTCCAGAGCTCGTACAACCCGGTCCCACGGATGACCAAGGTCGGGTACAGCTTCAGACCATCGCTTCGAAACGCCGGGTTCTCGAAGAATTCTTGAAACTGCCAGATATCTCGCTCAATTCCGCAATTGGGAAGGTCGGGCATCATATGGGCGACAATCTTGTATCCAGCGTCCTTGGAAAGGTGGAAGGATTCAGAGACGGCGCGGACGGTGTGGCCTCGATTCGTGTCCCTGGCGACGTCTTCGTAGACGGATTGTACACCGACTTCGAGACGAGTGCACCCATAACGGAGCATTTGACTAGAAACCCCCAACAATAAAATACCATGAGCCTGGCTTGAAAACGTTGCAAAATAGAATGGCGCACTCGCCTTAGATGCGGCTTCAGGCAATAATCCGGCCGTGTCTCGATCGTGATCCCCACACATTTAGTCTTGCTCTGCTCCGAATATCGTACTGCTTCATCGATATCCAGACCAGTATATCCCGACAAGGCGTTATGTAGACCCGCTACGAATTTCTGACGGTAGTCTTCAGGCATGGACATGAACGTTCCACCCATGATACTGGAAAGGAAGCGCTCGGGATGAGCTGGATGTGATAGAAAGAAGGGGAGCAGCCGGAAACTCACATGTATTCGACCTTGTCGACGCTGTGACCTAACCCTTTGAGCTGGTCAATCCTGCCTCGAGCCTGCTCGTAAGGGTCGTACCGAGCTCGAATGGCTCGCATGGATGTCGGCTGATGGATGTGAAGGCGGTGAGCTGGAGGAAATTGGCCTTTTGGAGATAGATGAGGCAGACTGACCTCGTATCCCGTATAACTCTGCGTACTGTACTCAAAGTCAGAGTCCGGACCTCCTGGACAATAGCTGAAGCGTGCCTTCAACAACGACTTCAGCAAATCATACGAATGAGATCGGTATCTGTAAAGAGCTCACACGCAGATGTTTCCTGTCATGGCGACATGAGGACATCGGTGAGGCTTGCACATGACGGCGACGGCGGCGATCTAGATTGTGCAGGTAAAGAGCAGCTCAGCAACGCCTAGGGTTCGCCTCGTTCGCGCAGAATGCTTACACCACTAGCCGTCCTGACAGGCTTAGCCCTCAGGGCTCCTTTGAGACGATCCTGCCATTCTACAGGTACCGCGCTGAGGATATCTACCAGTCGGGGGACCCCCTTGACTTTGTACTTTTTCCCATACTTGAGACGGAGTTGATTGAGGTTGATCTCCTCTTCCGCTTGAACGCCTGTGATGAGGTCCCTGACGATCGAGGTGCACGCCAAGAGATAGGCCTCGGCCTGAGAGGGAGCTGCTACGACCATTCTTTCCTCTTTATATCTGATCGACGAGACGATGCTAGGTCTGATTTGAATTGTCAAGGTCGATCAAGTATCGCAAGGCATGCATGCAAGGGCATATATATCTTAGAAGAGACAACTTCTGCTGCTCTATTTGCGCGTCGCCTCAGCTTAGAGCGAGAGCTAGCTGGAGCTATTAGCACGGCCATGTCCTAAGTCGCATTCACCTTGATCGAATGGTTGAAACCACCGCGGCATACCCCTTCATAGCTACCAGATCAATCCAGAACGCAAGAAAGAGCCGAGTCTGAACCTGCGTTCCCAAGTCCTCGAGCGATGAACTCGTATCCCGCCGAGGTGAGCTTTTGCCAGCGGGTTTGATGTTGAGCGTGACCGATCCCTCCGGCTAACCCGTCCGCCGGAATGTTTCCCAATGGATGTCAGTTTCTCGCCCACCATGCGCCACTCATGTTTGTGGCAGGCTTAGGTACCATAAGTCCTGCGAAAGAAGCTGGCACGTCCAAGTCGGAGCAGGACAAACAGAGCAGGAGCCGAAGCGGGACCGTCACGCAGAACCACTTGACGACGTCCGAGTCTACCAGCCTGGCGGCATCTACCGAAGCGCTCAAGCTCAGCGGATCCGAGCAAGGGAACCAGACTCCTGAAAATCGATCGAGAGCGGGCAGCGTCGTGGACTCTACCTTGCAAACCTCATTCGGCAGAGATCGAGCCGACTCGACCCTGTCTACCAGAGGTTCACCCAACCCTGCTTCGGGCGCTTTGTCGACAGCTCCTTCGCCTACCGCATTGACCGACGAGTTTGAGATACTCAAGGACCATCTGAGGAAAGCTTTTCATCGTGATTCGGGCAAGGCCAAGGTCTGGCCGGACGATATCAGGCCGGATGCCGAGGGCAAGGTGGTCAGGCCATCAGGTGCGGCCATGTCCGAAGGGGGGAAACAGGCTCCTAGGAGGATGGCATGGCGGACCGTGCTGGTCGACAAGGTCAGGATACTCGTGCTAATCCGTTTCGTGGTAATCCGAGCTGAGCTTGGGGTCGTCGTCTACAACCTTTTCTCCACGACTTGACAGACCATCCGACTTCCTCCAAAAAAGGTCGCACCAAGCGCTGCAGCGACGTCGCACCTCGATTCACCAATGATGCACTCGAATACTCCTCATTCTTCTCTTTCTCCATTGACACCAGGGTCCGTTGCCTATCCAGATGGTCTCATCACCCCCACCTGGGTTCGAAAACACTCCGAGATCTTGCCTAGCGTATTTGTCCATTTCGCTCGGTTGTACGAGCATTCGTTCTCCGGGGACCAGGCGGCTCGATCGTCGCCAACGCAAGGCTCTGGAGGGAGGTCTAGAGCAGGATCGCTCCTCGATGCAACGGATCCGATCAATGTCCCTATACCGCCTACACCCGCTCCTTCCTCGCCTTCACTAAAATCGGCCAAGCCCGCCTCGGACCCCTTGAACGTGACAGGGTCGACTAAAGAGCTGGAGAAGCAACGGAGGGAATCCGAGAAGCGTGCGGACGAGGAACTTGTTAAGGAGATTGCGGACCGACGGAAGAAGTTGGTAGACAAGGTCACGGGAATCAAAATGACGGTCGTCCTCATGGCCAGTCGGGATGCATTGGGTACGCCTCTCGTCTTTTCTGCAGCACACGAATTTCGCACTGAGATTGATCCGCCTGCTCTAGATGATACCGGTTTGGATTCTCGTCTGAGCTTCATTCGACGCCAGAGCGGATTAGACACCAAGGCTAGCCTCTTCGTCCTGACGCCAGTCAGTGACGACGAGCTGGAGGAATTCGTAGCTAGGTGAGACGAATCCAATGACAGAAACTTTTACTGCGTGCGAGTATTCTGACGATCGAAAGCTTGGCAGTCTCCGGGAAGCCTTATACGAACCATCGCAAGAGTTCTATGCGAACCATTACAAGCGCAACCGAAGAAAACGGGGTCGTCTACCTTCTAATCCTAACCAATTGCCCTACCCCGTTTCTGTCCCCCCTGGGACAAAGGTTCTCTTGTCGTCAGGATGGGCGGCTCGATATGACTACAAAGCGGGACTCTTTGCAGAGATGAGGGGCGATTTCGATATCGCACGCAGGCAAGTGCCTGTCGCGCATGCGTCGCCGCTTTATGGTCTGACACCTTTGGGTTAACGAACAGAGGATACGAGGACGCATGGTATGGTTTGACCAACTTGTTCTCGTCCATGAGCACAATGCCACCTCGGAGTAAAAGATGGGCAGAAGCCAAAGTACTTGCGGACTGTACAGCTCAAAAGGTCCGTCACCGGCCCACTCCTCATTGATTTCATCTTGTCTGACATTGATCGATTGCGCAACAGATCTGCAGATTGTATTTGTACTACCAGGACACTTCGGCCGCTTTGACATTCTTCCAGCAGCATCTCAGTCAATACACAACCTTTTCGCGGAGCTGGGGTATCGGCAACGATACATTCGAGTTTTGGGCATGGATGGGCAGACAGTATGTCGTTGTTATCGTTACGACAGTTATCTTTGACGCTAAATCTGAGCGTATTCCCAGATATCGCATGTTTGCCGAATTGCTTGAATTGGCTATGCAGGCTGGATTAAAGTTGGATAGCTCGCTGCCAGCATATCTACCTATGAGCCCAACTTTACAGTCACCAGGCGGCACGCCCGTCCTAGAAAGCGTACTCGTCTCTTCGAACGCACCGTCCGCCGTGCTTCAGCATCCGGGATACTATTACTACGCTGCAGCCGACTGCTCTGTTCAGCGACTCGCAAGGTTTAGGGAATTGAGTGGAATGACTACCGTCTCGGACGGTACGATTAGCGAGACAAAGCCGCAAAAGTTACCAGCTTCTGCTCCTGGCTTAGCCAACGAACAGAAAGTTGACCACACAGCGTTGATAGTAGAGGCGAGTCGATCTTCACAGCCTGATCATAACTGAAAGCTGAACCATATGGTCGCTTGGCGATTAGCTATTCACAAAGGCGTACAGTCATTTCAAGCAATACGAAGGGGGACAAGCTCGTATGAGCATCTACATCGCTTACCGTATAGCCCAATCCTACGCAGAAGCGGGGCATGACGAGCTGACAATGAAGTGAGTGCAGTCGAATATCCAGGTCTGTACAAAGCCTTGCTGATTGGTTACCTATAGGTATTGCCAACGAATCATGAAGTCATATGTCAACGAAAAATGGGATCCAGTGGTCTGGTCCATACAGGACTTGTGGTACGAGGCTGCTCGCCGAACGGGCTCTGTCGATACTGCCGTCCGCCTTCTTTTCAGCATGATGGCTCCAGGTAAGCTGTTTGTAGACGCGCTGCCCGCAGCATGGGAGCAACCAACGGACTGATCCCGAATATAGGGGGAGGTTCGCAGCCGGAAGAGCAATCCCAATATACAGACGACTTGCAAGCCCTTTTCGCGGTAAGTCCTTGCTTTATTGAAGCAGATTGGAGTACGTGTCAAGCGAGCTAATTCTACCACTACGTACTACGCAGACGACGGCTTCTGAGGAGGATGCTCTGGACATCGAACTTTCTAATCAAGTGCGGCCATTGTGTAAGCATTCTCAACGTCAAGCATATCACGTCAAGACTGACGCGCTTCGCTCTGAAGTCAATGTTTCCGCATCCTTCCTACGGGAGAAGGCCAATCTCGAGGAGGCCGTGGGCTGTGTGGCCGAAGTCACTATGCCTCTAGATGCACAATTGAAGGAGCTGGACTTGTCAAGCGTGTTGATCACCTTTTCGGACGACACTCCCGGTTGGATCGTGCAGCACGACCCAAGCATGCCTTGGAAAGATGTTGTGCCAGTGGTCGCTCCCCAATCTGAAGCGACAAAGGCGAATCTCAAATTTTCCCCCGGCGCAGTCTTACAACTTGCAGGCAAAGTCGCTGCCTCAACGCCATCGCAAATCCAGGTCAGTCGGGATCGCCGCTCAAAGATAACCTTCCTCAAAGATAACCTTCACAGTCATGCTGACGTGACTTCATTTCCGCCTTCCCTCAAGGTCAAGGACGTCATACTACAAATAAAGGCTTCCTCTTGGGACGTACGGATTCATTCAGGAGACGCCTTGCCTTTGATCCCGAACCTCAGACTGTCCTCGAGTTTCAGATCAGTCTCGTGAGCGAAAAGGCAGCCACAACTGTCTCACTTCCAACGTCGCTGAAAGGCCAACTTGATCCGCAGAATATCGCAACTCCCTCTGAATATCGAGACTCAGATAACGGTGCCGGAGATCGTGTACCGCTCTGATCATGCGACTGTGATATGTACCATAACGAATAGGGACAGCCGGCCTGCACAATTGAGATTCTCGGCCGATATCAGAGATATCGGTGCTGATCCTGGTAAGATGGCGAATTCCGGCCTATTGTAGGTTGACGAAAGAAGCTAAATGTGGGTTTTGGACATAGATCACCCGACCGTGTCCGGAAATCCAACGATACGTATCGATGAGGACGAGAGGGCGGTTGCATTCCGAGATCATCCTCTAGAGACGCTCGAGCCAGGCGCTCAGACAGAGGTTCGGCTGCAAATAGCGTCACAGAGTGGCGCGACGCAACTTCTCGCTGTGGCATTGCAACAAGTCAAAGAGGAAGGGACTATCAGTGCTGAATACATTGGGATTGCCAGCACGAATATCGCATTTATGGACCCGGTGGGATTAGATACTGCAGCGTGGATCGAGTCCCTCCCGACGGCCGGGGATGACCCTTTAGACAACCCCGGTACGGGTAATATCCAGATCTCGGCCTCGTTTACTTTGAAAATGGTCGGAGATGTGAAAGTGGCAGTCCAGGGATTATCTTTTCGTCATGCTCGACTGGTAAGTCGTTGGCACCTGTTGCCCGCTTCAGAAACTCTTGACCGCTGACGTCCGTCGTTACAGGACGAATCGGGCATAACACCAAGTCTCCAGTCCATCGACAGCATACGACCAGGAGAGTTCCCGCAAGGTGAAACCCTGTGATCATAAGCATTTTTGCGAAACCACACTGAACTGACGATAACCTTGCAGTATGGGGTAAAGGAGACTATTATGGCCTCTTCAACACCTACTTAGCCAAAAGCTTTAATAGGCCTACCCTTGACCTATTTGAGGGCTTCGTGGACATTTCGTGGAAAAGGTTGGCTTGAAGTGAAACCCCCTTTCCCGATAAGCACTGCTGACGCCACTGAGGCCGTCTGAACAGGGAACAGCCAGACGCCCCCCTCTGTCACACGGTCCAACCCTTTTACTTGCGTTTCGACATATTGGATTCGCTCGTTTGCACGATCACGCCCCCGAAGCAGACGGTATTGGGCTCCCCGTTCCGCTTCGAACTCGCGATCTTGAACAAGCACGAATTCCTCGATACCGATAATCTCTCGATCCAGCTGCATCCCTCTCCAGCATTCGCGTGGGCCGATTTCCGACAGCTGCCTTTGCCTACGATCAAGCCGAAACAGCGTTGGACATTTACTTACGAAATGACGCCGATCACGGGAACCGGATGGCAGGCATTACCCCGCATCGCAATCACTGGTCGCGAGCGTGGCATGCCGAGAGAACTGGTTCTCAGCGATGGTCGAGATCCGACCCGGCTTCAGCCTGCTACTGCGGGCTTGTCCGTTTATATCAGACCGTAGGATCCGGCTTTCCAGAGCCGGTCAAGATCATGACCCTTCACGACATTTTGATGACTAGTGCGCACACAGCCACGATGAGCAAATGACTTGATAGACCCAGGTTGTATACATCATTATATTCCGCATGCTGCAACGATATCAGGCAAATATTGCAACTTGATGACCGTACGCCGAGAGTCTCTATCTTCCGAACACGTGCAAGCGATTGTGAGTCGAACAGTTCCTTTTCATCACTAAGACCTGGTAGTAAGCACAGCCATCGGTATACATTTTCACTGATACATATGTCGTAAGGGGCTATATACCAAGGCGGACGATGAAAAGCGGGAATAGAAATCTACAACTCCTCCTCGGCATCTCCAGCCTGCAGATCCATCTCTTCGAAGTGATCCAGCAGCTCGTCCAGCTTGACCTCGGGGAAGTCCTCCTCCTCATCTTCCTCGCCCTCATCCTCCATATCCGCTTCGCGGAACCTCTTGTCCTCCTTGGGCTCCGCATCCATCTCGTCGTCCTCGACATCCATTCCATCGGCAGGCTTCTTCGTGTCTGCTCGATACATGTTGATCGCTTGACGAAGCTCGGGGTCCTCTTCCAAGTCCCGCAGGAACAGCTCGTAATCCTTCTCGACCCGTTGAGAATCGAGACCTCCACGACGACCGAGAGCTCCTCGTCCGACACCACCGTTGACATCGGCTTGGTCGTCGGCTTCCTTGGCGATCGATTTAAGCTTCCAGTTCCTGGCCTTTGACTTCTTCCTCCTGTTAGGATACGTCTTTTTCACAAGAATGACGTCGGGGATCCGGTTGTTGTCAAGGGCATCGAATGCGTTGCTGTTGAAATTTGTGTGGGTAAGGTGGTACCCGAGAACGGTATCACCGGGTTGCAAGATGGCTCCGAGATGGGTTCTGGTGTGATAGATACCATCGTCTCCACCCATACCGTCATCATCCCCCGCGGTGGCTCCCATACCCGCACCGCTCACCCTGGCGACCTGAGCATCGGCCAAAACCCACTTGCCGCGGACGGGACCCGAAGGCTCGACGTCCAACACGACAAACTCTACCAGATCCGAGATCGTGGCGAGCGAGTCGAACGGTGCTCGCCAATATGTCGCCGATGTGACGTCGGTATGCTGAAGCGTCATGGGGTCTAGGAGATGCATCGAGTTTCCGATTCTCGTGCAGACGGTCAGGGGACTGATGTCACCCCAACTCCTCGCGAGCTTCTTGTCGATACAAACCAGGTCGTCCTTGCAGACCGGCACGATCTCGACCGAGTAGGTGAACTTGTAGTTCGAGGTACCGGAGTGGATGTCGGACGACAGGAGCTGCTCGGACGCTTTCGATCTGATATATGCGCGAGAGCATGAGCATGGTATCTTGGTGTAAACAGACGAAGATGACTCACCGGACAGGCACCACCGAAGCCAAGAATTCTACCATCTTGATGGCCATATTCCGCTCAGAGTAGAAGAAATCGAGACCGTCCCGCTTCTCATTGATGGAAATGGTATCCCTAACGCAAGGAGCGGGAAGGAATGGTCAGACGAGCTTTGTAGCAAGTCAGCCGTGACGGAAGCGTGCTTACTTGTGAGCGTTGTGCTTCAAAATCAACTGTTCCAAGAACAAGAAGGTCCTCTTGTGGTTGACCTTTTGTCTGACCTGCACACTAGCCTTCCATGTGTTCTTGGCAGCGAGCCTAGCACATTGGGGACATTGCGCACCCTGTACGACCAGCATGAGGACAAATGTCTGCTGGAGGACTGTGCCAGAGAGGATCTCCTTTTGGATGATGATTTTGAGTTTGAGTCGACGGGAGTGGGGCTCGGTCCAGAGGAAGGAAGCGTTGATGAGCCTGACCCGTGATAAGGGTTTGGCGATCTTTTTGAGACAAATGGCTGGACGTTCAATCCAATAAAGCGTAAGTACACTGAAACGACCCTACTAGACACTCGCCTCTCGAAACAGTTGAACTCACAAAGCAGCTCTCTGGATTCAGGCTGAGCCGTCATCCAAGCTCCAGGTGGCGAGAACCACCTTTCACATCCTCGACAAAAGGTGATCGAGGTTTCTTTTGGGATTCCGTCCGAGATGTCGACCGAGTTTCTCAAACAACCGATACACAAGTTGGCGCCATTGGGTTCGATGACTGCACCACACTCTGCACACAGGATGGCCTGTTGCGAGGCGTAAGCGTCGGGGACGTATTCCATAGCCGACATTGCTAGCACAGATCGATTCGGTTCTATCGGTCTGACAAAGAGGTGAATGTAGCGGGTTTATAGGTGGCGATATTAGCCCGTTGGAGCAGAGTACTATCGAGATGCGAGATGACTATGTACAAGAAAAGGTGAGCGAGTAGAGTTTCCGTGGCCAAAAAGGACTTGCTCAGCAAGAAATTGTCAACCTCGACGAACGCGGAGGCAAAAGGACATCAGACTTACGTGATCAATTCATGCCGTCATCTCTTACGTGATCAGCCGCCTCCGTGTTCATGTCACGTGAAGTCGCAAGTCGTCATGGGTCGGTCAATGTCCAGCGATCCAGCGAACAACGACGGGACGGTGATGTACCTCACCCCACCTTTGCTTTCGATCACGACCACCGTTTCAGTAACTTATATTATTGCACATCATCTTATTCTTAGGGGCCAAGTAACATTAGCTTCTCGGGTTCGAATCAGCTCGAGTCAGTCAGTTTCAACTTGTTGCCTATTCTCGCAGCCAGCTGACCTGGACATGTCTGTAGCTGTTTAGATACCCTTTGATACTCAAAGAGCATCCCACCGACATGGCACCCAAAACCCAACCCACGCCTACCGGGCCGACTAAACCTCAAAAGGCTGCTGTACCCGCGATCAAGCCGGTCCAGTCCCGTAACAAAGCTAGCAGCTTCTCGACATCCCCTCAGGCCCAGCTCGACGCCCTCTCCCGCTCCATCACTTCCCTCCGAACGGCTTACATTCAGACAACTCCTATCCGAATAAAGCTCATCGACAGCTTTCTCGCCTTCTTTGTTGTCATCGGGGTCCTTTTGATGGCGTACCGGATCGGGGTGACGAGTTACCCTTTCAACGGGTTCTTGGCCAGTTTCGGAGGGGTAGTCGGACAGTTCGTTCTGATGGCGGGACTCAGGTCGCAAGTAGCTCCAGGCAGGGACGAGGAGTACGGAGAGGTCATTTCGCCAGAAAGGTGAGCTGGTTCCCGGAAGTTCCTACTCCATCCTATCGGTCAAGCTGACGCTGCAACCCCCTTTGATTCCGCCGCATACAGAGCGTTCGCCGACTTCTGCTTTGCCTCAGTCGTTTTGCACGTCTTCATGTTCAACTTCCTAGGATAAGCGGACTAGGAATTCTCATCGAGGGGAACAGCTCAGCTAGACACGCCTTTCCTGTGACTGGATCGACAAAACGATCACCTTTGTACAGCGGCCCAGATTGGCCACGTGCTGCACGCACAACGAACCGGAATAGATACCTCCAATGTAGAGTCTTCTTGTGGAACGAGACCACTATGTACACATTCTCGACGCAGAGCGCATGCATTCTCAGCTTTCGAAGCTCGAGTTTCTCCCTGCACATGCTGTGAGAGGAAGGAGAAGAAGCAGGTCCTTCATCGCCTTCCATGCCCGTCGTGTCGACCGAGTGTGGCTTTCAGAGTCATCCAAGCTTACTAGGCCGTAACGACATCATTGAATGGCCCATCCAGACTATGCTAATGGCATATGGACGCGCTATTGCAGATTAAGTCACTTTAGCAAGCCGTTGGCGTGTCATCACGTCCAATGTGCCTGTGTAGCGAACGGGTGCAACTATTCAAAGGTATCTATACTTGATGACACTTGATGACAGAGGCAAAACAATCTATGCATACACAAAGAAAGAAACCAATACCCAAGCCTGTCTTAGCGGTTTATGTACTGTGCCCGGACCTGGAGGTAAGCAGACCAGAAGGTATACAAGCGTTTGTTGCCACTGACACAGGTCGGTAAGAGATTCGATTTTTTTGTACACGCCCCATCTATTGAACGGATTAAGGTCGCACTCACTTCGGCCTTGATGGTCTTCCTCGAGGGAGAAGAAAATGGACGGTCGTAGGCGCTTGATGCCTTTCAAGCAGGCGCGCCATTCAGAAGCTGACTAGATCACTACTCGGAATATTCACACTACTGCCGTCACCGCTGTCTGATGTTAGGCACCAGGATAACCTCAGCGAGTCTTGAATCACCTCTGAAACAGATCGAGCCACCCTGCTAATTGAGAATGATAATGATTGATACTCAGCTCTGCGATATCACTTCCTCATTGCTGATCTCAGCTCTCGATTCGCGCTTCTCCATGATCCACATTTCTCTCTATGTCACAAAACCACTAGACGCTAGATACAAAGGATGTCTCGGAGAAGACCGGTATGGCCACGGTATCACGTCGCCCGTCGTCGCCGATACCACCGTCTTTCCTTTCATTCCTCGAGACGCCAAGCGCTCTTTTCGGGAATCGTGATCGCTTGAGCGTAGTCGTAGGCATCGTGCATCATTTGCTAGAGTCCGGGCGAGATAGGGGTTAAACGATGTAAGGCAAAATAGTTAATGATAGCTCGAAGTCTCACTTTGAACTGCTCGGTCCCGTGTTGCCGCACGCCCCTTGGCAACCTTTCCTGTAGCTGTTTGGCCTCTCGTAACAGACTCTCTATATCTTGGCCTGCCCTTTCGGTCAACCACTCAGAGATCTCCTCCGACAGGGTGGACACTTCACTTCGTTTAACGCTATGCGACAATCGCTGCGTCATTTCGTTGACCCAAGGTAATACCAGACTTCTTAATCTGAGGGGTATGGATATCATGTCAGTATGGGTTGCTTGAACAATCCTGCTGATTCGACCTCTTACTCTGAAGACGACTGGATGCTGTTATCCCGGGAGGTGTCCATGTTCTGCTGCTGGTGCTCGTCGTCCGTCATATCGAGTTGATGATGAAGCGGAATGAATAGTAATAATATTGATGAAGTTGCGGATTCAACCTAATAAGCGAAGTAAGCAAATAGGCCTTGATATGTATATATACAGATATCTATATATGCGGACTAGGCTACGCCAAGAGAATTGAGAGCAACGGTACTGCCGAGAAGCATGAAGCATGCAAGCTCGATACGTTGGCTCATTGACGGGCCGTGCTGTCTCTCGCTCTCGGTAACGCTGCCGCCATGTCGAGCACGTCACGGTTGTGTTCGGGGAATGGAAGGAGGCTCGGTGCCGGCAAGGCCGCTGACCAAACCTCGATTCAAGACTATCCTTTCCAGGCAATGCAGAAACTCGCTCGATGTCGCGACATATCTATTATCACGAACCCGAAACGCATTTGGCGACGCCGCCCATCCGCTCTGCGCTCTGCAGACTTGACGTGATGAAACGGGGGGGCGCCCTCCAAATTTCCTTATCTCTTGCTCTCGGCGTCCAAGGCGGTTACGTAATTCAAAAGTGGCTTTTTCTGCCCCCCTCCCAATATAAAAAAACGCTAGCGAGCGAGTTTGCAGCCGCGGGCGGCGCGATGACTTGGACGCGAATTATCGCCTGCAGCAGCTCGTTTTTCCCCCACAACCAAGGGAAGATTGCGAGCTCTCTCGCTATAACTCATCAACACTCCTCCTCCTTCAAAACCTTGACCCGGTTCTGATCAAGCAAACCTTCACGCTACTCGTATCTACCTGCTCCACCCCGAGAGCTATAGACGTCGTCTGGGTCGAAAAGACGTGCGAAAGGACTCCCTCTTGTCGGACCCGAAATACCGAGCTCGTAGAAGCAGCTTGAACATTTCGTTTCCTCCAAAAAAATAATCAACCTGATCGTAAATCACCTTTAGACGGGATTCCAGGACCGTACAGACTCTAGGACAGAAGAAAGGGCAACAATAAAACATGTACCGATCCTCTTTGCGTCAATACCGGGCTGCCGCGAGGCTGTCTACTATCGCCGGTCAAGCGGGAGCTCGAGTCAGGCCCGTGCCGACCTTTACGTCGGTGAGCGGACGAGCTCTCTCAACTTCGTCGGTGCTCCGAGCTGTGGCTGCTCCTGCCGTCGGTAACTACACACCCAGCACGGATGGTCCCACGCTCAACAGCCCGAGCGAGCTCGCCAGGAAGATCTCGGCTCAGGTCCTGCCTCGACTGCCTCCTGTCGATGTGAAAAAGGTGTTGGTCGTCGGATCGGGTGGTCTGAGTATCGGTCAGGCTGGAGAGTTCGATTATTCTGGTAAGCCGCCATCTGCACCCCAGATGTGTCGAACCTCTCGGTTGCTCAAGCTATAGGCGCGAATTCTACAGGATCCCAAGCCATCAAGGCCCTGAAAGAATCAAATATCGATACCATCCTGATCAACCCCAACATTGCGACGATCCAGACCTCGCATCATCTTGCCGTGAGTGCAGCATTTGGAAGCAGCTCCCGTTCAGAGTTCGCTCGAGCTCACCGACGATGGCCATCTTTTGATGAACGCAATACAGGACACCATCTTCTTCTTGCCCGTCACCGCCGACTATGTAGCCTACGTATTGGAAAAGGAACGACCAGACGGAATCTTGCTCACTTTTGGAGGTCAATCGGCTTTGAACGTCGGTATCCAGCTCGACAAGATGGGTATTCTCGAGAGGTTGGGCGTGCAGGTTTTGGGTACGCCCATCAGGACCTTGGAGGTCTCCGAAGATCGAGACTTGTTTGTGCAAGCATTGAACGGTGAGCTGCAGGGATTTCTACCAACATGTCGTCAGCTTTTCGCTGACGGTCAGAGTGACTTGTTGATGATTTTCTAGAGATCGACATTCCCGCTGCCCATTCGGTCGCGGTATCATCCATCCAGGGTGCCCTTGATGCCGCTGCTCAGATCGGATACCCCATCATTGTCCGATCAGCCTTTTCGCTTGGAGGTCTTGGTTCCGGTTTCGCTCACGACGAGGAAGAGTTGAGGAACTTGAGTGCCAAGTCTCTCAGTCTGAGTCCCCAGATCTTGGTCGAGAAGAGCTTGAAGGGTTGGAAGGAGGTTGAGTACGAAGTTGTTCGAGACGCTGCCGATGTGAGTGCGAGCGTGCGCAATTCCAGGCTTGCATCAACTCATCTCTCGACATGTCTCGCTCGATCAGAACACGATCATTTGCTGTAACATGGAGAACTTTGATCCCCTCGGAACACACACCGGTGACTCGATCGTCGTTGCCCCCTCGCAAACCTTGACGGACGAGGAGTACCACATGCTGAGGAGTGCTGCGATCAAGATCGTCAGGCACGTTGGTGTTGTAGGAGAGTGCAACGTGAGTCACCTGTTTAATCTGGCAGAAAGCCGAATACCCGTTACTGAAGGAGACACTTCGTATAGGTGCAATACGCTCTCAACCCCAAGAGCAACGAATACATGGTTATCGAGATGAACGCTCGTCTTTCCCGATCCAGGTAAGCTCTATCGACCCGGATTGGCCAGGATCAAGCTCGTTGAAGCGATAAAATCTGCGTAATAGTGCTCTCGCTTCGAAAGCCACGGGTTACCCCTTGGCGTACACCGCTGCCAAGATCGCACTTGGTCATACCCTGCCCGAATTGCCCAACGCCGTTACCAAATCGACTACCGCTTGTTTCGAGCCTTCGCTCGATTACATTGTTACCAAAATCCCCAAGTGGGACCTGGCCAAATTCCAGTATGTGGAACGATTCGTCGGCTCGGCCATGAAGTCGGTAGGAGAGGTTATGGCCATCGGACGTACTTTCGAAGAGTCTTTGCAGAAGGCTATTCGTCAGGTTGACCCTCGATTTTCTGGGTTCGAGGCCTACTGGAAGCCTGAAGAACTCGACTATCACCTGGCCAACAACAACGACAGGCGATTGTTCGCCATCGCTCACGCCATGCTCAACTTGGACTATTCGGTAGACCGATTGCACGACCTCACCCAGATCGACAAGTGGTTCCTTTACAAGCTCGAGAACATTGTCGAGGTTCACAAGCGAATTCAATCTACCAAGTTCGATGCCATTGACTACAACTTGATGATGTCGGCCAAGAAGACTGGTTTCTCGGACACCCAGATCGCCGATTTGACTGGGAAGAAGGAGGACGAAGTCCGGGCTTTGAGGAAATCTCTTGGAATCACCCCCTTCGTCAAGCGTATCGACACCCTCGCTGCCGAATACCCCGCTTTCACCAACTACCTTTACACCACTTATAACGCCTCGACACACGATGTTGAGTTCGATGAACACGGTACCATGGTCTTGGGAAGCGGAGTGTACCGTATTGGAAGCAGTGTCGAGTTCGATTGGTGCGCGGTCACCTGTTCGCGAGCGGTCAGGAATCTCGGAAAGAAGACGATCATGATCAACTACAACCCCGAGACGGTATCCACCGACTTCGACGAAGCCGACCGATTGTATTTCGAAGAGCTGGGTTTCGAGAGGGTCATGGACATCTACGAGATGGAAGGTGCTGAAGGAGCTGTCGTTAGCGTCGGAGGTGAGCGAACGAGATGGCGACGGCTTTTGATGACCGCCGATTTGATATGAACCCATGTCCTATAGGTCAACTCCCTCAGAACATTGCGTTGAGGCTGAAGAACAGCGGGGTCAACGTGCTCGGAACGGATCCTGAGCAGATCGACAACGCCGAGGACAGGCACAAGTTCTCTTCCATCTTGGACAGTATCGGCGTCGATCAGCCTGATTGGACCGAAGCATCTTCCCTCGAGGATGCCAAGGCTTTCGCCAACCGTGTCGGGTATGTCGCCATGGTTTCCAGATTTTGCCCCGTCGATTATTAAAGTCTCGCTATTCATATAGTTACCCTGTCCTTATCCGACCGTCTTACGTCCTTTCCGGTGCCGCCATGAACGTTGTATGGGACGAATCCACCATGGATCACTTCTTGTCTGCTGCCGCCGACGTCTCTCCTGATCACCCCGTTGTCATCACCAAGTTCATCGACAACGCACAGGAAATCGATGTAGACGCCGTGGCCCACAAGGGACGCCTGATCGTCCACGCCGTGTCTGAACACGTCGAAAACGCCGGGGTGCATTCCGGAGATGCCACTCTTGTTCTCCCTCCCTTCTCCCTTTCGGATGAGGACCTTGACCGTCTCAAGGTGATTGCCGAGAAGGTCGGAAAGGCTTGGGAGATCTCAGGACCATACAACATGCAGGTTCGTTGTAACGTGGTTCGCGCGGCGTTTCGCATTTTCCGCTAACGCTGTATTTTCATCTCAGATCATCCGAAAGCCTCCTGTTGACGGAAAGCCCGCTGAACTGAAGGTCATCGAGTGTAACCTGCGAGCGTCGCGATCCTTCCCGTGAGTTGACCGAACATTCGATCGGTCGTCACCAGCATCTTGAGTCTGACTCCGTTACATGATATCAGTTTCGTGTCGAAGGTATTGGGACACAACTTCATCGGTATGTGCTACATTACATGGATCAAGGAAGATGAGCGAAGTTCCTGACTGAAAGCATTGATCCGCAGATACGGCCACCGCTGCCATCATGGACCAGAACGTACCTGAGCCTGTAGATCTCATGAAGGAGAAGCGAGATTACGTCGCTATCAAGGTCCCTCAATTCAGTTGGACCCGTCTCGGAGGCAACAAGGGAGGTGCTGATCCTATGCTTGGTGTCGGTAAGTTTGGTGGAAAAAACCGGTAATAATTTCTGATACTGAATTGCGTGCAACCCGCAGAGATGGCTTCGACCGGTGAGGTAGCAGCTTTCGGCCGAAACGTACAGGAGGCCTACTTCAACGCCACCATGTCTGTCAACGGCTTCAAGTTGCCCAAGCTTGGGTCGGGGGTTCTTATCGGAGGAGATATCGACAGGCCAGAGATCGGCCTGGTAGCGAAGGGCTTGTCAGATCTCGGGTTCAAAATCTTCTGTTCGAGCGCGGCTGTCGAGGAGCACTTGAACTCAATTCCCTACCTGGTATGTTCCGAAAGAGACACTAGCAATATGTTTGAGACTTATCATTACACCCCAAATCCAGTCTGCGTCCAAGATCTTCTTCCCTGTCAAGGACAAGGGCAAGCTTTTCGAGGCTTTCGAGAACGCCAAGTCAGTTTGACCGGGATTCTCCCGCAGATGGCGCTGAATCATGCTGATACTTTTTCACTATACAGCATCCAGATGGTGATCAACCTGTGTCGATCTCGAGCACCCAACACCCTGGACGAAAACTACGTTGCCCGCCGGTGAGTTGTGTTCATCTCGCCCAAACCGGCCAGGCTCACGTATTGACAGCTCGGCTTCGCGACTGTTGCAGAAACGCCGTCGACTTTGGTATTGCTCTCATGACGAACCCCAACCTTGCCCTCTTGTGGGTAGAGACGTTGGCAGCAAAAATCGCCTCCGGCGGCATGCAGCCGTACCAGGAAGGACAGATCCCAGAGGACGTCAAGTCATGGCGAGAATGGGTGCCTCACGCATAGAAACGGTACGTTGGCAATACAATGATTCAGCGGATGTGTCCTAACCGATCTCACTTTTGGCTGCTGCGGCGATTAGGGGCTATCACGACCATTCACATTGCACGGCGGGCTAGCCGTTTGCCCTCACCGACTCGAAAAGGATGCCTTGGAAGCTAGACTAGGGTGATCAGGCTCGCCTTCAGAACAAGAGTAGCCCCTTATTTCTTAGAGGCCTTTCGAGACGCTTGTACATTTTCAATCTTAATCACGACACAATCGATTTCATTCCCGCATATCGTCACATTTCTATCGATCACGGATTGATGGGATCGACTGATGTCACGTGACAATCAAGTCGACCCCCCCCTCATCGTCGCCCCTGCTAATAAAGTCGGCTCGTGCCGGTCGAATTGTTACGCGGACTTTCTAACTCATTCGACGTATAAATGTTTCTCGTCTTCGTACGAATCAAAGCCCGCTAAAGCTCAGCCCATATCTAAACGTAGCAGAGGCGAAGCAAGCGATTGAAACAATGGCACCTGCGACTCGTGCCCCCGCTGGCGGTGCTCGCGCAAGGAAGGCCAAACCTGCACCGGCCCCCAGAGCTGCAGACTTGGCCCTCAAGCAGAAAATGATGGAAATGGCCCCAGAGATGGGAGGACAGGGTATGCTGGGGCCAGAGGAGAGCGCCTGGGCACAGCTCCTGCGACAACAGCATGGGAAGGGTAGCCGAGAGCTGGGTCTGACCGACAGCGTCAAGACGATCGAGGTAAGAGCCAATATGCTACTGTGACATTCGCAAATTGCGCTGATAACCAATCTCGCTCGTGCAGGACAAGTGGTTATTATTACCGGAATATCTGCGTACCAAAGGTCTTGTGTGAGTCGGGAGTCTACGACTGTTACGCCTGCCGCACGCTTAGCTTCTTCTGTTGTGGTGATTAGCAAGCAGCATTTGGACAGCTTCAACTATTTTACGGACACGGGAATGAAGCAAATCATGATGGCAAACAACCTCGTCACAAGGTCAGTATAGCACTAGACCCAATGTAGCGAGTACGAATGCCGATCATGTTCCACCTTACTCTGAGACAGCGACGTCGACCCCCGATGGTATCTTCGGTATCTTGATGTCAGGGTCGGCATGCCCACCCGTATCGATGCACCCAATCACAATCAGCGAGATCACATCCTTACGCCACATGAATGCCGTCTACGAGATATCACCTACGCCGCTCCTATCTTTGTTGACATCGAATTCCTGAAGGGGAGGAAGAGAACGACAAGGAGAAACGTGCAGATTGGACGTCTACCGATCATGTTGAGGTCCGACCGTTGCGTGCTGAAAGGAAAGACTCCCGAACAATTTTCATCACTTGGAGAATGTCCCTACGATGTCTCGGGAATCTTTATCGTTCGTGGTACCGAGAAAGTCATCCTGGTCCAGGAACAGTTGAGCAACAATCGTATCATCGTTGAAACCGATTCGAGGAAGGGTGGTGTGCAAGCCGTCGTGACTTCGTCAGTACTCGCGAAAGCTTCGCAACCGACTCGTAGCTTATTTTACGTCTTTCCCAGTTCTACAAATGACCGAAAGTCAAAAAGTTATGTGGCAACCAAGCACAACAAGATTTACCTTCGACAAAATTGTTTCACCGAGGATATCCCCATTGTCATCGCTCTGAAAGCCATGGGATGCGGCAGTGATAAGGAAATCATGTTGTTGTGCTGTGGTAGCGACGAGCCGTATCAGGAGAAGTTCATGATGTCTCTTGAAGAAGCCCTCAAGTACGTTGGTTTCCGGGGTCAATCATCGAGAGGTTTGCTGATCTCGTTCGATAATTCTCAGACTCGGCGTACACTCGACGAAACAGGCTCTAGCATGGATAGGGATGCGCATCAAGCCTACCGCCGTCAAGCAAACTGGCAACAAGCCTACGCCCGTAGAGAATGCGTTGGAATGCCTGGCCTCTATTCCTCTATGCCACATTCCCGTCGAGCACGGGGACTTCCGCCCCAAAGCCATCTACGCAGCGACAATGACGCGACGTGTCCTCATGGCGATGGTGGATCCCGAACAAGTAGATGATCGAGATTATGTCGGAAATAAGAGATTGGAGCTGTGAGCGCTCGCGGCTGTCTTAAGCTTTACGTTACATCTTAGTTGCTGACAAACTCCTTCTGTGGTCAGGGCGGGTCAACTTCTATCGCTGCTATTTGAGGATAGCTTCAAGACTTTCAACGCCGACCTCAAGAAACGTGTTGACAAGGTCTTGAGCAAGCCCAACAGGGCCGAGGATTTCGACGCGATGGACACCTTCCTGATGCACGGAGACATCATCACCGCTTCCTTCACGCGTGCCCTTTCTACGGGAAACTGGAACATCCAGCGTTTCCGAATGGAACGTGCAGGTATCACACACGTTCTCAGCCGTCTGAGTTTCGTTGCCGCTCTCGGTATGATGACCAGGATCAGTTCTCAGTTCGAGAAAACACGAAAGGTGTCTGGTCCCCGAGCTCTACAGCCGAGTCAGTGGGGTATGCTCTGTACCAGTGATACCCCTGAGGGAGAGGCATGCGGTCTGGTGAAGAACTTGGCTTTGATGACTCACATCACTACGAGCGTCGAAGAGGAACCGATAATTAAACTCGCCTTCCTACTCGGAGCGGAAGGTAAGTTCAAGTGGAGATTTCTTGCAAATCAATCAATGTGACTCAGGTCGTTCTGTGCCATAGATGTATCACTTGTTTCGGGAAACGAGCTGTACCGCCCTGGCGTT
Source organism: Filobasidium floriforme (assembly GCF_021052385.1). Classification (NCBI taxonomy): domain Eukaryota; kingdom Fungi; phylum Basidiomycota; class Tremellomycetes; order Filobasidiales; family Filobasidiaceae; genus Filobasidium; species Filobasidium floriforme. The sequence continues at coordinate 408,741 of NW_025763628.1, read as the reverse complement.
TACATAGTCAACGTCAACGGAGGCTTAGTCGGCGTGACGCATGCGCCTATCCGCTTCGTCAGGAGTTTCAGGAAACTGCGACGCAGTGGCAGAACGTCCGAGTTCGTGTCAATCTATATCAATCACAGTCAACGGACGATATACATCTCCTGCGATGGAGGACGAATCTGCCGGCCCATGATCATTGTCGAGAACTGTAAAGCGCGGGTTACGACAGAACACATCAAGCTGCTCAAGCAGGGCAAGGCGACTTTCGAAGATTTCCTCAAAGCCGGTCTGATCGAATATCTGGATTGTAACGAGGAAAACGATTCGTTGATCGCTCTGTACGAGCGAGACATCGAAGAAAAGACTACGCATCTCGAAATCGAACCCTTCACCATCCTGGGCGCAGTCGCCGGTCTGATTCCTTACCCGCATCACAATCAATCGCCCAGGAACACCTATCAATGTGCAATGGGTAAACAAGCAATCGGAGCAATCGCCTACAACCAATTGGAACGAATCGACACTCTTCTTTACCTCATGGTCTACCCTCAACAGCCCATGGTCAAATCCAGGACTATTGAACTCATCAATTACGACAAGCTGCCTGCCGGTCAGAATGCCACAGTCGCGGTCATGAGTTACTCGGGATATGATATTGAGGATGCCCTTATTCTAAATTCAGTATGTTCGGCTGGCGTCTCAAGAGGGGAGTCATCCTTTTTACTTGGTGTTGTTCATGCAGGCGTCGCTGGATAGAGGGTTCGGAAGGTGCCAAGTTTTCCGAAAGGCTGCTACAATGCTGAGAAAGTACCCCAATGGAACGTGAGTTCACACATCCTTCAGGAAAGCCTGTATACTGTTTTGATTTAACGCGTTCTCTGCAAATTGATATCGGTCAGATACGATCGGCTCGCGGATCCGCCTCAGGTGCAATCGGAGTCTGGTGAATGGGCAAATGCTGACCGATACCAGATGATCGAGACGGATGGTCTTCCAGGCGCCAACGCTCCCCTTCAGCCTGGTTGGGTGTACATCAACAAACAAACTCCGACGAGTTCTGGTAATTTGGCCGAAGGTGCCCGGGTCCAGTGGAAGAACGCTCCAATGTCGAACAAATATCCCTTGCGGACATATGTCGACAAGGTTTTGATCTCGCACACCGAGAACGAGACGCAACTGCTCAAGGTGCTATTGCGTCAAACTAGAAGACCAGAGCTTGGTGACAAGTTCTCTTCACGACATGGACAGAAGGGTGTCTGTGGGTTGATTGTGCCGCAGGCGGACATGCCTTTCAATGACCAGGGAATCTGCCGTAAGTAAAAGCGCTAGTCAACCGCCTCGCCTCTTGCACCCAGTGTCTGATCTCGTCCCCGTCTCAGCCGATATCATCATGAATCCCCACGGTTTCCCCAGTCGAATGTGAGTGTTTTGGACTGGTTTCGCCATGGTAAAATCGCTCATCCGTTGCTTTCCGTAGGACTGTCGGCAAGATGATCGAGCTGCTTGCCGGGAAGGCGGGAGTGCTCACCGGCAACCTGCAATATGGGGCAAGTCACTCCCATCATCCTAATCACACGAGATCACCTCTGACAGACTCGCCTTCTTAGACCTGTTTCGGTGGTTCGAAAGTGGAAGACATGTCGCGTCTGCTGATCGAAAACGGATTCAATTATGCGGGTAAAGACATGCTAACCTCTGGAATCACTGGACAACCGCACGAGGCATATACCTACTTCGGACCGATTTACTACCAAAAGTTGAAGCACATGGTTGTCGACAAGATGCATGCTCGTCCTACGTAAGCTCGCTGCCTCTTTCGAACAGTGCCACATCAGTCTTGTTTTAATCTCAGCGTGTCCGTATTTGCAGGGGTCCCCGAGCTCTCCTTACCAGGCAGCCTACAGAAGGACGATCTAGAGATGGAGGTTTGCGTTTGGGAGAGATGGAGCGTGATTGGTACGTGGATGTCTGTCATCGTACATCTCGAGCAGGCTTTAACAGTTTCCGGTCGCTTCTTTACAGCCTGGTTGGGTACGGCGCAACTCAACTATTACTCGAACGACTGATGATCTCGTCCGACGCGTTCGTGACAAATGTGTGCGAGAAATGTGGCCTTCTCGGCTACAACGGATGGTGCCCGGGATGCAAAAGCGGAAAGAACGTTGTGGATCTTACGATGCCCTACGCCGCAAAATTGCTGATGCAGGAGGTTCGTCGGAACTGGGCACATGATCGCCTGCGAAAGGAGCTGATGTGCTTTTTGCTCTACAGTTGATGGGCATGAATATCCTCCCCAAGCTCGTTCTGGAGGATGACGCTTAATGGCCTATGACGCCTTTTACGTACCGGTTTTGAATGTTCATAACGCCATTTCATGATCAGAACCGAACCATTGTTTGGTATTTCACGAGCGCTGTGTTTGGTCCGAAAGTCGTCATGCCTCAGGCTAATTGGGAGATCGGAGAACGGGCGAGCGGGACCTTCATAGATTATATATTTCGATCAGATTGGGGACTGTCAAAGTAGATGAGGACACGCTCAGAGAGCAAGCAACGGGTTCGCATCGGTCTTGTCTTCGTCCATAGGCAACCCAAAGACGTCTGCCCAGAACTGAGGCAGACCCATGGCGTCGACTGAACCCCTAGCTCCGGCAGCGTTCTCCATCACTGCGCTGCGCTGTGTGACAGGGAATACATGCTGGAATGGCGTTGGGTCCACCTCTTCAGGGAGTCGCCCAGTCACATTCAGTGCAAGCGAGCTTCCCGCCCGTGGAACGGCATGACTCTCCATCGCAAACGCCGGCGAAGTCGGAATGCTGTTGAGAGAGGGGAACGCTTGAATGGAAGACTTGTTGAAATAACGGCCGGAAGACGTCGGTCTGCCGTTGCCTGACATCTGCGACTCGGCTGAGAGCGTTGATCCCGCATCGTTCATGTCTCCGGATGAAGTGTTTGGGTTCGCGGATGCGGCCGCGTCCTGTCGCTCTCGCGACAGTCTCGTCGCCGTCCTATAAGCAGCAGTCAGCTTGAGGCATTCCCTGCAGGTGATCATCTGAGGCTCACGTAGCTAGCCTCTCCAGGGAGACCAGTCCTTGACAGAGGTGACCTTGCACCGGATGAGCCTTTAACCATGTCCGGAGTCTACCCGTGAAAATCATGATGGCGCCCCTAATATCCTCCTGAATGAGGTGCGGATAGTATGGGTGAGCATCATAGGCCTCGAATTGAAAGAAGTTGGGGAAGGACTCACCAAGCATTGTACTGCTATGCTCTTGTCCGGCTGTCGGATAGCTAAGAACGCACATACAGTCTGGTCAAGGAAAAAGATTGCCAGATCAATTCGAAGATCGCTTGCTGAAACTTGGATTATTCCCAACTCACTCCTGCATGGAACGCTCTCAAACTCATCGTCCACCTATGTCGAGTATCGTCAGTCAGTCGAATTATAGGAGTGTGCGAATTCAGTTTGAGACTACTAACCAGCTCCAGGCAATCGAGCTCTTGGCTCCAGACATTGCCTTGAATGCGCACATTATGGCGTGCGACGCATCGAAACAAATGTCCGTGGAATGTGTGTACGCTGATGGGTCAACACGCAGGTATGGCCGGTGGAGGATCAATCGAATCATTTGGACCTTGACGCAGAGGGCGAGTGTTTGATTGATCTGCCACTGAGGCCTCTGTCGAAGTAACGTGTCGGCAGTATCGACATCCGGGTCGAACCGCATACCAGGTGGAATGAGGTTGTACCAAGCGAGAATGTCTCCATCTAGGCGTAGGGCGTCATCATAGGTGAAGGATCCCATCGAGGTCGTGGTACCTGTCGATCCATCTTCAGTTGCAGGTGGAGCAAACCAGCCCTTCGCCACAGATCTTCCGTATCTGCGGTCTTGATGGAACACTCGACCGAGAATGTCCAATGATGGTATGGTTAGAGCAAAGTAAGCCGCGTGATAGGTGAAAGTGGTGGTCTCTGATGCCGGATGGGGGTATGAAGGGTAGTCGTTCTGGTCGTTGATCTGTTCGTCCGGCCTGTCCTGTGGTAACTGCGTGGTATAGTACGTGATCGCGGTGGGTCTACCAAGACTTAAGCAGAGAAGAGCATCTAAACCGGCGATTGTCCACCTATCTTTCAAGTCATCAGCGCGCTGGGGAGGTCAATTTTCTGCATGATCGGTCGGCACCCACCAAACACGGCGCCTGACCTCCGCATCTTTGAATGAGAGATCAGGGTATAATTGCAACGGATCGATATGCAGACCCATAGCAACAGCTTGTCGGATGACAATGCCAAGCTCGGGCCATGCGTCAGAAGCTCGTTCCGAGTTGAGAAGGTAAATGACCATCATGATCTGTCGAAACTAATGTTTTAGTGACTAGCAATAATTCGGGATAACGCCCAATCTCACCTCCGAGGTAATGGTCGATATCGTCGGGGAAGACATGAATGAACACAGACGAAGTGCCTGGTACGCGCCGGATACTGTGATCGCTAACGAGTTAGTTTGACCAGATGATTGTGCGACAAGGCGATCACTGACAATAAAGTTCACTTTGCATACGACTGCAAGTCAGATCATCCTCGTCATCGGAAATGCTTAGTGACTTGTCGTTGAGTGATCCAAAAATCTCCTTCTCAGAAGCCCGCACCATCACGGCCAGAGAGCACACCATGAGCATGACGGAAAGCGTCCCTAAAGTTGTCATCATCTGATCCTCGTTTGAGAGCTCGAAGAAAGCTTCAAACTCTGCTTTCAGTGAGGGCAGATGCCAAGCGGAGAAATATCGTGCAATCTCCTCTTCGAAACTCATCCATAGGCTGTGTAGACGATGACATGTCAGTACACGAACACCATGCATCGCGGATTCAACTTACACTCTGGCCTGAACTGGGCTAGGCAAGATCCCGACGACTTCCGAACTAAAGTGCTCATGACTCCAGATCGTCGTGAAGGGGAATGTTTTCCGTTGGTCGGGGAAGAAACCAGTAAAGGCCGCCGATTCGAGTGGTTCACCGCGGTGTCCGTCATGCAGGTCTCGGCTGTTTGCATGCGTCGCGGTCAAATCGGCCAGCTGGAGAATCGTTACAACCAGTCAGATCAGTGCTGCCGAAGTTCGAGCGAAGCTTGTTGACTTACCCGTCGAAGCATGTTTCTTCCCCCTGGAACACCCCTGATTATGCAGCAGTATCGTTCGGTCAGTTTTGGGTGAGGTCAGGCAGCATTCGCCTCTACACTAACACGTATGCTTGACGGCCAAGAGAGTCGCCAATCAGAGCTTCGCCGGGTGATAGGAGAGTGTGAGCAAGATATGGCTCCTCTCCGTGCTCTGGGCTGGACCGCCTCGACCCAGAACCCCACGTCCGCATCGATGCTCGCCGCGTTGGATCATGATTTTGTCCGTCCGACACTGATGTCCTACGCGAAGAGGACGCCGACAATTTCCCCTCTTTGACGAAAGCTTCGACTTTTTGCGAGACGTCTCCGGTGAACTTGCGCTTTTTGTGCAAGGCTGGGTCAACCACTTCTGAAACGACGGGCGTTCTCATGGCTCCTTTTTGCCTTAATTCCCGTACCACCTGTTCCAGTTCGGCTATGCGATCGCGTAAGTGATCGTTCTCTGACTGCTCGGGGTCATTTCTGCGACGATCATATCAAGAGCATTAGCCTTCTTTGATCTGATTCGTCATGGCTCTGATCACTCACTCGTCCCTATCATGATCAACCTCATAAACGCACGAGCCTGTCAAACCGAGAGCTTTGCATCGAGAGCAAGGCTTTTTGCGATCGCACTGTAGCGAAGACGACGAAAGTCAGTCAGTTGGTGTCAATACAGCAGGCACATATTGTACCAACCTTTCTTTTATTTTGATGACACGGCAAACAACTCTGTATCGTCCGATTCCTTTTCCTCTTCCGATAATCTCCTTTGCCACTAACATCTGTCGTCGCAGCCGACGTCGGTGCCCCCGTTGGCCCTGTGGCAATCACTGGCTCACTCGAGGGTGCCTCATTGACCGAATCGTCCGCCCGTAGTGCTTGACCCACAGCATGCATGTCTACGTGACTCAGGGATGGTTGATTCGGATCGAGTTTCGCGCCGTCATGTTCGGCAGTTGGAGACCCGGCACGACTGTTAAGCGCGCTGAGAGCGCCAGAGTAAGAAAAGACGGGGGCAGCCTTCCTTTTCCTATCAGGAGAGTTGACTCTCGAGGACGACGCCGAAGTATTCTTCTTTCTACTACGGGCAGCAGCCTGTGTCGTTCCGCGATCGTGACCAGCGCCGGTATTCAGACCTGCTAGGGCATTCTCTACCCCGCTAATGAGACCAGCCTGATGACCTCCAGGCATGTTCATAAGCTTTTCAGGCGATGTGGGCACGCTCATACCCCCAAAGGTCCCGGGATGCTCCAATGTGACAGGAGTGACTGTCCCGCTCTTGTTAGGCTTCTCACGCATCTGACGACCCGGTCTCTCGACCTTGACTTCCGGTGTGACGAAGGCTCCGTTCATATCCGAGTCGCGTCGCGAGCGACCTGACGCATCTGTCCAGTCCATGGCATTGGTGCCTTGTGCGTGAGATGTAGCTCCGAGGTGAGGCGTATTGGCTGGTGACGGTTCGGGTAGACCGATATGGCCCCAGTTGGGAGCTACCGGTGTCGGATTCTGTGACGGACCACCGTGCTGGTAGGATCCGTGGCCACCTGACGGATACGGAGCCATCCCGGGAAGGCTTCCTGCGGTTCTATTCTGCTGATTGAACCTCATTGCGATGCTGCCATAGTCCATTCCCTGGTCATGCCCGGATGAGTTGTAGGAAGCGTTGACAGGAGAGGTCGCGTACTGATTGGCCGGACTGCCCACCGCCGGATAGCCCGACGATGGACCCGATTGCGCCTGCGGCAGGTTGGCGCGTTTTGACGCAAGGGGAGTTGTCGCAGGGCTAGCATGCAACGGTCTTGAGCCGTCTAGGAAAGGGTGCCGCATAGCGGATGGACCAGCATGCCCAGGATATTGGGAGTTCTGGTTGACTGGGAGCGCCTGAGGTCCTGTTTCAGGCCACTGTGGAGCCGACATTTGTACCGGCATGCCGTTTTGATCGACCAAGTTCATCCCGTCGAACGGTCCACCATGCATCGATCCTGGATAAAAGTCTCGTGCGTTATTGCCTTCATTCCTGTCCTGAGGTCCGACCGATGGGCCCAATCCCGCGTTCATGACCATCCCTGTCTCGCTACCCGTCATCGGCCGCATGCCAAAGTTGAAGTTTCCTCCCATACCCATGCCGGGAAACACACCATTGCCCATGCCCACACCTTGATTGACCGAGTATCCAGTGAGGAAATTCATCAGCTGTTGCTGCTTTTCGTGTTGCTGGAGCGACTGTTCATCCTGGAGGGAAGAGGACTGCCCCTGCTGCATGTTGTTGCCGTAGCTATGCATCGCAGAGTTTGTCCTCGAGGGCGTGGCATCCGAAGCATTCAGAGGGTTCTGTTCGACGTTGCTCCCTGCTACCGGTGTGGGCGGCGCCGAGTTTGTTGCAAGTGAGGCTAAAGTTGGATTAAGCGTGGGGGGTGCAGCCGTGTCCGAGCTGTTCTTGCGCTGCTGAGCCTCGAAACGTCTGACGGCCAAAGAAGGTGTAGATCTCGTTTCAGAATTCGTCTGGTGTGGCGAAGGTTGTGAAGCAGCTCGCTGTATCCCGAGGGCCAGGGGGATGGGCGGTCGAGGCGAACTACGAGCCGAGATTGAGATCTGGTCTGGCCGAGGTAGGGTCGATGGATGTTGCTGAGGGATATCTTGGCCTTGCGACTGACCCGAAGGCTCGATCGAGCCAGCTGTCACTACAGGTTCGGCTGACGTAGATGAAGCCATGGCGAAGAGCCGTGTCGGAGGTTCCGGGTCGCGGCTTGATGGCCGTTGCTCGATCAAAGCTCCCAAAGACGGCAGGGATCGCGGAGAGCCCACAGAGAGATGATCCCAGTACGAGGCACAGAGAGAGAGAGAGAGAGAGAGAGAGAGAGAGAGAGAGAGAGAGAGAGAGAGAGAGAGAATCGATGGCGGCCGGGTTGGCCTGAGAATCACTGTTTGATAATCACAAGAGAGATCGAGCGCGGTGGGGCAGCTAGAGATCGGAGATGAGGGTGTTGCCGGAACCGAGCTAGCGATATCGCCTTGTGGTGGGGCGGCACCGAGTACTCGACTCCTGGCGAAATCCTTGTCGTGCTCTGTGGGTGTGCGTGTGTGCAATGACGAGGGTCGCGGTCTAGGGTGTGCTGTGTGTGCGAGTGCGAGTGTGTATGAGAGAGAGAGAGATTTGGGCCGTGACTAGCGTCGAAATATGGTTCCGGTCTTCCGAGAGTGGGCACGGGGACGGGAGCCGTCGAGATTGATCGAGGTACCGAGGTGCAAAGCCGGGGGTAGGGATGAGTTGCGTCCGTCGTCCTCGTCGACGTTCCAGCTCTCAGGTCATCGTTACCAGGACGGATCGTACGAGCAGTCAAAGTGTACAAGCGTACGATGCATATGGGGAAGCATATCTGACTGTATGCAAGTATGCTCGCTCGCGGTCATTGTCTCACATCTCACCAGATCCCCCGCTCGGTTTGTTCAGATCCAGCGACAGAGAGAGGCGAATCCCTCTTTCTTAATCTTTTGATCCCGTGGTCGAATTGCCAAGGACGTACCGATCTACTCCACTACAGCCACAGCAGTAAATACGTCACTCGCTCGATGATCTTGTACACAATCTTTCACCGTCAGTGCGCTTCGAAGTCGTGTATCGCTCTATAGGAACTGCTATTCGAATGCTTTTGTTGCGAGATCCCCTCGGGCGCAATTCGATTCGCGTAGAAGACAAAGGTCTGATACGAGTATACCACACACCTACGAGTACCTAGACCACGCCGCTGCGTCGTTGCGTCGCTGTACTGCTGCACGTAATCTGTTATCGATTGGTGGCAAAACGCTGAAACACGCGATTGTCTACCGTGTCTCATGTCTCACCGGTCAAGCGCACACGATCACACGACTTGTGGGACTGATGATGATATGATGATCGTGATCGTCGAGAAAGGAGTGATCGGAGTGAAACCTATGGATCCACCCACGACCCACCGCTCGGGCACGACCGAACCGGAGGGCGACGTCCCGTTACGTAAGCGACCTGATCTCGAGGGGCAAAGCGCAAAGAAAAATGTCAGGAAGACACATCCGGGAAGGCGGAAGCAAAAGATGATGAGTAGTAAGAAGCAAGAAGGTGTTGATGAGAATCCAAAAACCGACGTTCTTTCCAAAACTTTTCGCAATTTACTCTACCTCCTTTGAGACTGTACGACCGGCAGAACAGACTTGACGATCACTCTTGCCGTGCTGTACCAACCTCAACTTTGTTATTACCCAAATGATGGACGACGACCATGACCGACAATCGGCCGGTCCTTCCTCACCCCGCCAACGGTCGCAGGAACCTCTATCCGACTCGCCCATCGCTGAAGCAAGTCCCGTGAGGCGAAGAGTATTGAGCACTTCCAAACCGAAAAAGTCGAACAAGCCCACCCCCGGGATCATCTATATCTCGAGATTACCTCCCGGCATGACACCCCAGAAGGTCAAGCACCTCATGAGCTCGTACGGCGATATCGGTCGGGTCTACGCTCAGCGAAAAGATGGTAAGCGTCAATAGACCGATGTAAGTGGCGAGACTGTCTCGAGGCTGACTGTAGGCAACGACGCTTGCCTGAAACTACAGCTCCGACCGAATCCACGACGAAACCGCAGCCAAAGAAACACCAGTCGGCCAACTTTACAGAGGCTTGGCTAGAGTTCATGGACAAGCGGATCGCCAAGACGGTCGCTCCCATGTTGAACGCTCAACTGATCGGAGGGAAAAAGGGGGATAGGTGGAGGGATGATATCTGGACGATGCGATACTTGAGCGGTTTCAAGTGGGAGATGCTCGGGGAGCAGGTCGGTGAGTGGGACGCGGTGCGTAGTCCTGTCTTGTGCATCTCGCTGAGGCCGAGCCTTTTCTATGTGCGACCCTTTCACTCGTCAGCATACGAACGACAAGCCCATCAAGCTCGTCTGCGTCAATCGCTCTCTCAATCCAAGACGGAACAGACTGAATATCTTCGCAACGTCGAGCTAGCTCGAGTCTTGGACAAGCGGAGAGCTAAAAAGCTCGAGCAAGGGGAAGAATCGGCAGGTCCCGCGCAGAAAAAGCAGAAAAAGGTCACGGGCGAATCTACTACCACGGCATCTTCCGGGGACGTTGGTAGCGACAAGGCGAAGCGCAAGTACCGACAGAGAGATCTCGCTATGGGTTCGGCTGCAAAGTCTGCGGGCCAGAACAAGCCGGGTGCTGCCGCCGCCGACGGCTCAAAGGCCCTGCAGGGAGTCCTCGACGGCCTGTTCTAGTGAGATCGTGCTACAACTCGCCGTCAAGTTTTTACGACACGATACCATTTCGCGATTCTGGATATAACGATACATGGGGTATCTTCTTGTACATTGCACCGATGCGAGCAGTCTTATTCGTCACGACGGATATCGCTAGAATAATCGTCTGGCGACTTTTTTCACATCACCAAACGGGTCTGGGCTTTCCGCCTTTCGTTTGACGCCTCCGCCTGCCGTTTTGAGTTCTGGTTTCCCTTCAGTTTCGTCGGGAGCCATAGCGCGTGGTACGAGCTCGGCTGTCGGCTTGGGAAGTTTGATCGGCGCCGTCGGCCTCGGATCGTCCAGGAAGAATTGATGGTAGAGAGCCTGGTCGCAGAAACGGCAAGCATTTATGTTCAGTTGCAGGCAGTAGCTGTTATGACAACATGGCCACCATACTTACGCTCTTGGCCGAAATGCGCTTTAAAGGATCATAGCGTAGCATCTCCTTGATCAATTCCACCCCTACTTTGCCGACGCTCATAATCCACGGTGTCCACCGCTGCCCTCGGCTCTCTTCGCCGATGTTGACGTAGTCGGGTAGGAGCTTGTGACCCGGCCATTCTTCCTCGGTAGGTGTACCGAGGACGGTAATGATCTTTTTCAGTTGGTCCATGTCCGAGTCCCCTGGCAGGAACGGCTTGCGCAAAACGAGTTCGATGAAAATGGTACCGATCGACCACATGTCGATACCGTACGAGTAGGACCGCGAGCCCCAGAGTAGCTCGGGAGGTCGGTACCAACTGCGTTTCGTCTCGGTCAACACGCTGTCCGGATCATCAAGATATACAACTAGTTGTGGACTCACCGAGTGACGACTTGGCACGTCATGCGGCTATCTACATCGCCCGTTTCCCTGGCCAGACCGAAATCGGCAATCTTCAACTCGCCCTTGCTGCTGATCAACAAGTTATTCGGTTTGAGATCACGATGGAGGACCCCCCTCGAATGGCAAAAGTCCAAGCCGCGAAGACTCATGGCCATCCAACTCTTGACATCCCCGGGCTTGAAGACGAGCGTCTTGTCTTTGATGACCGCTTCGAGGTCGGTATCCAGATATTCCAGTACCAAAGAGAGGGATTGGGCTTTCGAGTACGTTCCAAGCAGAGCGATAACATTGGGATGGGAGAGCTCTCGCAAGAACTTGATCTCCCGGATGGCGGAGATGTCGATACCATCCTTGAATGCTCCTGCCTTGATCTTTTTGATAGCAACTGAAAATGAACCGACGAAAATTTCCGTGAGTCTCAATCGGGATACCAGACGAGACCGAGAAGAGCAAAGCACCAACTCACTCTTCTGGCCGGTCTTTACGTCGTAGCCTACGTTGATAAATCAGGCGTCCAAGGCTCGTCAAGTTTGACGAATGATTTGAACGGCAAATTGATACTACTTACCTTTGTATACATTGGCGTAGGTACCTTCTCCGATCTTTGTCTCCTTGACCCCTGGCAAGAGCAACGGTTTGGCTCGAGAATCAGTTCGCCATCTCCCTGTCAGCGTCTGTAGCTGCTCACAACGGGCCCTGGCCGCGGCGTTTTCCTGATCGGCCAGATTCATGTGTACATTTCCGGGCGCCGACTGTTATCCGAGTGACGACGACCATGTAGTGAGTGCTACGATCGAGAAAAGACTTGAGTTGCATGAGATGAGAGAGAACTGAATCGTGACCTTGCTTGCCCTCTCGTCCCGGTAGCAATTCAGCTTCCGAGACTGCGAGCCAGATGTCCGATATCATTGAATTGATGACGATGACGTGTCAAACATGCAAATATGTATATTCCTGTATTCCTGTTGCTGCTGCGAACGACGATCTCATGCCCCCGCGTCATGTTGCATGTTGCATGTCGCTATCAGAGAGCTACACTATACTATATACTAGTTATATACTATCGACGTCAGTCGTACACACCTCTACGCCTCTACCCAACATTTCATCTGTATATTCTTGTCCACTACTCCGTCCGACCTATTCTAATAATGGCTGATCAATTGGTAAGCAGCCGCTTCCAGGAAATCACACAATGAACCCAACGATTATTGACGAAATGATTCTCGGCGTGATAGACTGAAGGTGCATAGTCCCGGAAGGTTACTAGCCATCACTGAAATCCGGTCCGATCCGCTGACTTGTCCGTACTGTCTTACTTTTGATCTTTGCGCTCCCATTCAGATCAAATCGCGGGTACGTCAATACAACCCGAGGCCGTATTTTCGTTTTCGATCTGATCAAGTTTGCATTGTCTCCCTCAACGTGACCGCAATACCGTGCAACCTTGCATACATGTGATCCTCGGCATGCTACCGGTCAATGTTTCAATCCCGTCGGTGTAGAGTTCAAGGAGGCTTTCTCCCTGTTCGACAAGGGTCAGTCTCGGCCGGTCATGCATGTGCTTTCCTAGAATTCGCTGACACGTCTCGTGTGTCCACCTCACCCTGCGCAACGGCCCTCATCTTGGCAACATGCTTCAACCGCACGGTGCCCCGAATCCTCTGTCTAATGATCCCTGGAATCCATATCGGCGATCGCCCCGACAGATGGCGACGGTATCATCACCTCGAAAGAGCTGGGCACTGTCATGCGGTCATTGGGACAGAACCCAACCGAGGCCGAATTGCAAGAGATGGTAAACGAGGCAAGTCTAGCTTGGTACTTACATCTAGGCAGACAGGGTCAAAGATGCTTATTGTCGTCGGATGCTACGTTCAGGTCGATGCCGACGGCAACAACTCGATCGATTTCCCCGAGTTCTTGACCATGATGGCGCGAAAAATGAAGGACACCGACTCGGAGGAAGAGATCATGGAAGCCTTCAAAGTGTTTGACAAGGACAATAATGGTCAGATTAGTGCAGCAGAATTGCGCCACGTGATGAGTACGTTCCTCGAGAGGCAGACTTGAGATGATACGAGGTTGACCGGAAGCCCGCCTTGCCCTGTTCAGCCAACCTTGGAGAGAAACTTACCGATGAGGAAGTCGACGAGATGATCCGAGAAGCTGACCAAGATGGCGACGGCCAGATCGTGAGTTGACCTATTTCCATCTCGACGTCGCGACTCTCTCCCTTACAAAAGCTCCTGCGTTTCCCGTCAGAACTATGCGGAATTTGTCAAGATGATGATGCAAAAGGTGAGTGATCGGATTTTCACACAAAAGCGACACCATTATGGCTAAATCGAAAGCTTTCGCAGTAATCGCTCGCGGCGCTGCCGTCCGCTCGCTTGGTACAGCAAGACACCGCCATAGTGGTCATGCTTTTATTTTTTTTTCGGTTGGAATATTCGATGTAAATAGTCTTACTCTCATGACATGGAATGCTGTGCGCAATCGAGATTACCAGGTACGACAAGTCTCCAATCCGTAGGATGATATTATATATATATAATAAAGGACGGAAAAGACAAAGTGCACTTTATGACCAGTGTTCAATCCCAGGGTTGGGGAATTCTTTTTGCCTTGATCTAGGGGATTTTGCGCATTTTGGTTTTTGATTTTGCGCATTTTGATTGTTAAAAATTCTGACGTTTTTGTAACTTTGCTAATAAGAACGTGTATCATGTTGTAAGGGGACTAGCACTATAGTCGTGATGGGGTTGTACTACTGTTGATCAATCATGAACACTAATGATGATACTTATGATTGACCCTTGCAAGTTGTCCATTTTACGTTTACGACACGTTTAATTGCATTAGTCTGTTGACACGTCCAAGTTCAACTCATAAGTGTTATGTAGAGTCTATAACAAATGTTACGAAACACTGTTACAAAACCTGACCCAATATCGAGACGATTTGGCTGGCAAAGTTGCAGTTGGGTCGAAAACGAGCCTGAGCCCATACAAAAATGTCTTTCAAAAATGTCATATAAAATTAATTTTTATGGATTAATGATATTTGGGTCGCGTCGGACCTCTGCCTAGCATCCTTATAGGGAAGAGAGTACAGAGTACACTTCCCTATGTGGTCTAATAGCCGAGAAACGAAGATATAAGCGAAAACGTCGATATTGCCAAACAATCAACTTAGCCATACGTGCACTAGCAAAGACCACTGCTATAAGCTATCACTACTATCAGCTCTGCTAAAGCTGCAGTTGGCACACAAACAAACCATCCTTGCCGTCTAAACGCTAAGCATTAGCAATCAGACAACGTAAACGTACAAACAATTAAATCAACGCACAACCTAGAGCACAAACACTTCGCTCTATACTACTACTCTATTACTCTATTACTCTATTACTCTATCACTCTATTACTATCACCAGTAGCAGTCACACACGCACAACACTTCACTTGCTTGAGTCCGTCCCAACTCAAACAATTACTATTATCACGAGCCATGCCTGCGCAAAGGCGGTCAAGGGCTCCTATTCTTGGGGAAAGTTTAGAGGATAGAGCAGCCAGAATACGTCTTAACAGACAACTAGGACAACAGCAGCGTCGCAACAGAGAAAGACAACCAGCACCTGCTGATGGTCAGGCTAGCCAAACCATACATGCTGAAAATGTGGAATCACCTGATCTCACTTATCGGCCAACACTTGACCGACTGAATGGTGGTGACCACGGAGTACATTCTTTGGGCAGTATTGAGGTAGAATGTCCCCATTGCCATGCTCTACATTTCATGGAGGAACGCCTCACCAGATCAAGCAAACGTAATCCAGTATTTGGCAACTGCTGCACATCGGGCAAAGTGACCTTACCATCAATTGGTGTCGATGTCGACTTCCCTTTGCTTGACTCATTGCTCAAGAGGGATCATCCTCAGTCCAAAGCTTTCATAGACAACCTGAGGCACATCAATAACGTCCTATCCTTCACATCGCTAGGGATCAACGCAGACGCCACTACTTGGGGACCGCAGGGGATCTATAATCTTCGCATTAGTGGGGAATTAGTACACAAAATTGGATCCATCTTACCGGACCCTCATCAGCCCGCACGCTTTGCTCAGATCTATACCTTGGATGATGACTCTGCAGTCACACAACGGATGAATCATTTTGGTGGAACGGGAATACAGCAGGAAATCATCAGGCAATTACAATCATGGCTTAACACCAATAACCCTTATGCCCGAACGTTCAAAAGTGCCGCTGATCGGTATCAGGCTCAGCCAGACGCACTAGCCTTCAGGCTCCGAGCTGTACAGAGGGAAGGAACTGATGTGCGGCGCTACAACTTGCCCACCATCAGTGAAGTCGCCTTGGTCATGCCCAATGACGATGAATCTGCAGGATACGGCAGAGATATTGTGATCCAATACAAGGGTGGATTCCTTAAACGGCTGAATGAACTCAGCCGCATGTATTTCCCATTGCGTTACCCTTTAATCCACCTCCGTGGTGAAGATGGATGGCATGATGGAATTCCTTTCGCTGCCAATCAAACTGCTGGAGACGCTATTCGAGGTGAAGATTCAGAAGGTGAAGTGATTACCGGACGCGACCAACGGGGACGGGGAGGTTCGACCCGTGTCAGCCAGCTGCAGTTCTTTCAATGGCACATCCACACACGACCTCAACAAACGGGAGTGCTTTTCTATATGGGCAGACTGTTTCAGGAATATACCCTGGACATGTGGGTTACGGTTGAGGCCAACCGACTACGCTTTGTTCGGACAAATCAAGCAACTATCCGAGCAGAAACCTATCAAGGTTTGGCAGATGCGGTCAACACTGGCTTATCTGCTGAACACATTGGCCGGCAGGTCATCCTGCCATCCTCATTCGTTGGTGGTAATCGTCACATGGCTCAACTCTTTCAGGATGCAATGGCGTTGGTGCGTAAATTAGGTGCACCTAGCCTCTTCATTACTATCACTTGCAATTCTCGGTGGGAGGAAATACAACGGGAACTGTTACCAGGTCAGACAGCTACCGACCGACCTGATTTGGTTGCCAGGGTCTTTGCCCTGAAACTGGACGCAATCAATCAAGAGATCTTGAAGCAAGGCGTATTGGGAAGGTGCATTGGATATGTGCAAGTGATCGAGTTTCAAAAGCGCGGCCTGCCGCATGCGCACACTCTTCTCATTATGGATCCAACAGACCGTCCAAGGACTACGGAAGATGTTGATAGGTTGGTCTGTGCCGAGTTACCTGACCCTGAGACGGATCCTGTAGGACACGCAGTAGTGGCCTCTTGCATGTTACACGGTCCATGCGGCCTGGAATTCCCTTCAGCACCTTGCATGAAAGATGGAAAATGTACTAAAAAGTACCCAAAGAGTTTCCGGGACGAGACTCTTATGGCCGAGGACGGGTACCCTCATTACCGACGGCGCAACAACGGCAGATCTGTCAAACGGACCATGGCAGGCGGTAGGGAATTCGAACTACGCAACGACACTGTTGTGCCCTATAGCCCTTACCTCAGCAGACGTTTCAACTGCCATATCAACGTCGAGGTAACAACAGGAATCCATTGCGTAAAATACATCTACAAATATGTCTACAAAGGGCATGATCGGATTACCGTCACGATGGGACCCGTAGAGGAACCTCAACCAAGGGATGAAACGAGGGAATATGTTGACAGCCGCTATGTCTCACCACCTGAAGCCATGTGGCGGCTGCTCAGTAATAACATGCATAAGCATTCTCCACCAGTCATGCGATTACAAGTCCACTTGCCAAATCAACAGCAAGTCCTATTCCAGCCTGAAGCGGGAATACCTCAAGTCAGTCTATGTGATATGAATACATTACTAAAGTTGTGAGACTGATTCCATATTGAGTTGTTAGATGCAAGATGGCGCCATGCTATCCGGTACCATGTTGACCAAGTTCTTTGAATACTGCGCTGCCAACCCTGATACCACCGCCAATATTACTTATCCTCTGGCGCCAGAACACTTGGTTTGGGATGTAGGTAAAAAACAATGGAAGGCACGTCAGCGAGATTACTCTATCGGAAGAGTTTACTTTGCTCAACCTCGGGAGGGCGAAAGGTATTACCTCAGGATCCTCTTAAACACGGTGCATAGCCCTAAGTCTTGGGAACATCTCAGAACCTTTGATGGGGTCATTCATCCCACATTCAAAGCCGCTTGCATAGCCAGAGGTCTCTTGGAATCTGATGAAGAATTCGATATCTGCTTAACGGAAGCAGCAACCTTTCAAACTGGCAGTCAATTGCGCCATCTATTTGCCATGATCGTTCTACACAATTCACCAGCAGAAGTCGGAGCTCTCTTTGAAAGGCATTTTGCAAGTCTTACAGACGACTGTCGCCATCAACTCATCAACCGGTTCCACATTGCGAATCCTAACGATGTGCAGATCAAGGATTTCTGCTTATTGGACTTGCAGAAAGTCTTTTCCCGCCATGACAAAACTTTGGCCGAGTTGGGATTACCCGTTCCTTCACCTGAGGCGGTCTTTGATGAAGCGGGAAGGTTGGTTCAAGAGGAATTGGGCTATAACCAAGTTGAAATGCAGGCCGCAACAGATTTTGCCCTTGCCGCATTCAACCTGGATCAGCGATCTGCTTACAATGCAGTCATGGCAGCTGTCGAGGGGGAATCCGGGCTATTCTTCTTACAGGGTCCAGGTGGAACGGGAAAGACATTTGTGGAGAATTCAATGTTAGCGGGTGTCAGGCAGAATCACGGAATAGCCCTGGCAGTCGCTAGCTCAGGTATTGCGGCCCTACTACTTCGAGGTGGACGGACGGCTCATTCTCGCTTCAAGATTCCTCTTGAGTGTGGAAGCGACACGGTGCTATCAATCAGCAAACAGGGTGAACTAGCAGAACTGTTTAAACAAGCTTCGCTGATAATCTGGGATGAAGCGCCTATGCAGCATCGCTATACAGCAGAAGCTGTCTCTCGATCATTACAGGATTTGCGGGATGATCCAAGGCCTTTTGGCGGTGTTACAACCGTCTTTGGTGGCGACTGGGCTCAAACTCTGCCCATCATACCTAATGCCAGCGAAGGGGAAATCGTTGGCGCTACACTTCCCTCAAGCGCGCTTTGGCACGATGTTAGCGTACTCCGATTGGAGACTAACATGAGATTACAATCACAAGGACTATTACCGGAGGAGCGGGTTATAATGACTCAATATGCAGATTGGCTCAAGCAGCTTGGACGAGGGCAACTGAACACCGAAGCGGGGCATGTCGAGTTGCCACAGTACATAAGGACTTTGAGTCCAACTCAAGGTCTTCCAGCACTAATCAGCAACATATTCCCTCAAGTGGCTCAAATCGGAGGTCAAAGTCTGGATCAGCAATCAGATTACTTTGGCGGGCGGGCCATCTTAGCAGCACGGAACGACTCAGTTGATGCTGCCAACCAAGCAGTATTGGATCTGCTGCCAGGCAACGAACATAGTTTGAGGAGTGCTGACTGTGTAATAACGGATGGAGAGGAATTGGCCGACGGATTAGGATTCCCACCGGAGTATTTGAACTCCCTTACATTTCCAGGCCTGCCGTTGCATGATCTTCGGTTGAAGGTCGGCGCACCTATCATTCTTTTGAGGAACCTTGATGCTGCGGCAGGCCTTTGCAATGGGACTCGCTTGCTACTCTTGCAAGTTGGACGAAGGTGTCTTCAAGCCAGGATCTTAATGGGTGATCATCGTGGAAAGACAGTATTAATCCCTCGGATAGCCTTGGACACCGTGACCAAGACCTTACCTGTCAAGTTACGGAGATTACAGTTTCCAGTCAGGTTGGCATTTGCTTTGACAATTAACAAAGTAAGTTACAGTTGGGTGAATTGAAAATACGAAGTTGAGAGCTGATTGAATTGATGTGGATTATAGGCGCAAGGTCAGTCTCTTGACAATGTAGGGATTGACCTTTCATCACCGGTCTTTGGACACGGTCAATTATATGTCGCTTTCTCAAGAGCGACTCATCCTGGAAGATTAACGGTGCTATTGGAGGATTCTAGATATGGATTGGAACGGAAGGTTAAGAACGTGGTATATAGTCGGATGGTTGAATTGTATTAGTCTTAGTAGTTTGTGGTCTCTTTTACGTTTCTGTTTGTGTGTTTCGTTCTCGATCATTGTATTTGTACTTATGTGATTGTTCTTATGACAATTGCCTTTCTATCAATTTTTGCCCAGGGCCGGCTCTAGAATCAAACAATGGACTTTGTGAAAATTGGCATAACTGACGCGACTTCACAAATTGCTAACAACGCAAAACACCGAAACACCTGACGCCCATCTCATGGGTGAAAGAAACTAGTACAAGATATACATGATAACAGTAGTGGTAGACAACAGAGGTTGGGAAGTGATGCCATCAAGTTCACTCAACAGCTTGTATTCGTTCAAAACCCAGCTCAACTCTTTCACATTCTTGTAGTCTTTAGCTGGGATGTACTGGATCTTGATGGCAAACTCCCTCTCTCTCTCGTCACACACTGGTCGTCCCGCTGGCTTCTCCAGCGCCGGCCCTCGCGTCGTCAATGGCACTCGCGGGCATGTCCGCGACTTGCGACAAGATCAACAAGATCAACAAACCCCGACTCTTTGCACGATGCTTGACCTCATTTTGATCTAACACGTCAATCCTGCGATGCCTACGAGACACCGAGCTGTTCCCGGAGATTACAAGCCGAAGACCTCTAGGCTGAATCTAGAGAATACCCTTCCGATAGACCTGAGTCTCGCAAAAGAGCCTTCTCAGCTTCTCAGCTTGGGGTCCGGCAATTACTATACCTTTACGATGACCCTTGAGGAAAAGATTCAACAGGATGCGTTCATTCGTACGAACACTATCCACCTTGCTCATGCGTTCGACTTGCATCGTGCTGCTCTCAATCCTACCAAGGATCTCGTCGTACTCCATCGAAATTTAACCGCAACAGATATGACAAAACGACAAATGGCCAAACTCGCGCAACCTTTGTTTGGACGACGAGCTCCCATGATGCCCGTCATGAAGCGCAAGGTGATGACCAAATTCAAGGGAAAGGGTCTCGAGATACAAGAGGACGAAGACGAGACGGCAGGAGGCATATGTCTTGGTCTCTGGCGATCCATTGCAGATGACTCAGCCAATGATGCAGCGGGCCCCTCCGTGACGCCGCCAATATGGGAGGTAGATGTGATCGGGAAGCAGCTCCTTGGTATGACATGGAACGACGAAGGCATGTTTATCGCTTTTGCTTGGGTTTTTCCTCGTATAGTTGTGCATAGGCTGATTTCGAGTGTGTAGGCACGCTCCTATCGGTCCTTCTGTCGTGCAACCCAAAGGTCCGCTCCGATGACTCTTCGTTATTGAAGCTGGTCCACCTCTCTCTTCAAGACGGCAGCACCGTGGACGTCTCGTACATAAGACTAGAGAATAGCCCTGGCTTCGATTCGCCCGTCGAGATGTTTTGGTCAAGCCAACTTTCCGTGATAGAGGTAAGCACCGTGCAGCTCCGTGTCGAGTGCAGCTCATCCTCACACGACTCGATTGTTTAGACGCGAGACAGGCTGAGGGATATGCTGGAGTCTCTTCCAGAACCCGACCGTGTAGATGAATACCTTCCAGCAGGGTGAGTATCTCTTGTCGCTTTCTAGTAGGTGCCAACCTGATTCCATTTCCTATTGCGTAACCTAGGCACACCACACTCAATCATAATAGGTCTACAGTAGTGACGAAGCCTGCGTCAGCTCATCCACCATACCATCCTGTATTGGCTTCTTTCCCGGCTTGCTGCAAAGGGGTTGTCAGTACGAAGCTTCTGTGCGTACCGGCTCTCGCTGGGACGAACGGCGTTGGAGTTAGCTTCATAGGCGGTGCCTTTCCTTTGCCATATGTGCCGGAAACACGCCAAGTAAGCTTCAACAGGATGCTACTGGAGCGCGACACAGGGCAATCCAGCAGAAGCGTACGCACATCAAGTACCAGACTCACAGCCGACGAGATCAAAGTGGCCGATGCTAGCACCGCTACAAAAACCTACCTGAACACCGTCTTACAAGGCATACAAACCTGTCAAGGCATCTGGAGAGACGACATCGATAAAGAGCGCGTGCGATGGCTGGACGAATTAGGAGACGCTGCCAGGAACCATGGTAGTGAGTTGATCGAGACTTTCGAATTTTGCATCGCAATGTAGTCTGACAGACCGTACAATAACATGGTAGCAAAGTTCAAGGCGGCACATGCGGACCTCACGCGGCTTTTGATGACTGGACGTTCGGGCGAAGCAGTAGCTCAGTTCTTGGGAGGCAGGATCACAGACAAGGTACAGTGTTTCTCGTCTCTGTACTCCAGCCCCCTCGTCAATTTTAGGTCTAAAGCGGACCTCTGTAGACTCTAAGTGCTTGGGAGGCTACGCAGCGCTCGGCTGTAACTCGGATACAAGACACGATCAACTACAGCATAGTACCGGCTTGCGAAAGGATTATCCTAGTGATAGAATCTCTAATAGGAATGTCTGCAGCGTGAGTCTGCAAGGATGATCCAATGAACATGGAAAGCTTAACGTTTGCGCTACAAAGATCCGAGTCGAAGAATTTGAACTTGGACATCGCTCGTCTCAAGAAATCCTTGAGATGGGCGAAATATATGGCTATCAGAGCGGCTGACCTTGATGTCGTACTGGGCGAAGAAGCCAAGCGTTTCCGTGAATTTGCAAGATGGCTCAAATATGGTCAGTCAGGCTATTTGAGGGCGAAAAATATTTCACTCATACACCGCCATGATCCCAGAGATTGCTCGAGCTGCTGCTGGTCCGAACGAGGAGGAATCGGTCCCTCCTGCTGTTTACGACGTCTTGGCCGTGTGTGACTATCTATCCATCTTTCCCGCACCTCCTTCTGCCACCTTTTTCCTTACGATCGAGCAACAGCTGGATGTCGATTGGCCACGGCCTTTGCTTCCAAGGGAACCCGTGTGTCCAAACTTGGCCCAAGTCTTGCATCAGCGCAGGAAAAGGATTGCTGAAGACGTCAATACGGTAGACGGTCTTAGTGATCACGAACGAGAAGGGGTACCTGACGAAGAGAGACCGCCGTCGGATAGGACCCTTTGGAGCATCGCCGACGTTCTTGTCCATGACCTGGCCGGGATATTTAGGGGGGCGATCAAAGCTGATAAGGAGCGACCAATGAGTGCATCTGAACAACTGGAGATCTCTGTGACCGCCAAGGGTGGTCGTTTTTCCCTCAGATACACTCAGCAAAATGTGAGTCGACCCAAGCCGCGAGGACCGATCGCGGCAAGGTGGCTGAAACGAGTATCTGCTGCTGCTAAGAAAATGCGCGGCTTCCTAATGCTACCACACATTTCTCGCCGTGAGTAGGACGGCCACGTGACAGCTTAGCGGACTGATGACTGAAGGCCTTTTACAGTGTACGTTTGGACCAGCGAGAATTCGGAAGGACCGGTTTATCAACACGTCAGCCGCTTCTCTGACGAGATGCGACCGGTGGAGCTGGACTTTTTCGACGATGACGAGATCGTCTTGACCATCGAAACCAGAACAAATCTACAATACAGTAGGTCTTTGAGAACCGGACGACTTGCCTCACTGATTTTCATACTGAGCTAACTAATCCGATAGCTCGATATCTGGCGTCCGTACGGCTAGATTCGATAGCCATTGATTCGGAACCGCTCAGTTCGCCTCTGTTGGATCAAGTGGCCAGCATCGTTGAGCAAGGCATCGATGCAGACGTGAGTCTAAAGACGCTTATTCTGATCCCGCTTATACTCATTTCGGTATGTTTGTCAGGCCGAGGTACCACTCGAATTGCATGATCTAATCGAGCGGGCTAGCAAGTTGGAGCAAACGATGTCAAAATCTCAAGGCTTCACGCTCAACGGTCGGCCAAATCGACGATTGATTTGCATCAGCATCAATGACGGGAAGGAAGTCGGCGTATTCGAGTGATCCTTCTAGGCGCTGTCTACCTTAGAGATAATCGGGAAGGGGAACGTATCTATGGTATCAATGTGCTCGAATCGAGGCATAACATTCGATATGACAACGTCGTGGTTTCGCCTCGAAAGTGAAGATCGCGCGCTAACAAGACATCAGATCGCGTTCTATTGCGAAGTGTTTTGTAATTTAGTATTATCTATAACCCTCACAGAGCTGGTGTGTGCCCGCTCGCTAGAACGGGTCCTCGAATACATCGTCTGGGGTTTCGGCTTGCGACCACCACGACTCTTCTGATGGCGTGTCCAGAGGCGCCTCTTCCGCCCCTTCGCCATCACCCATACCCGCCGCGGTGCCGACAGCAGCACCGGTACCCATGTCACGTTGCAATTCACTCGAGCCACCTCCCCACATGAACATCGGGAAGCCCATGCCGCCCCTTCCCATCCGGCTGAAGTAGTCAATATCGATGTTACAGGCGAGTGCCAAGCACATGGCTCTTTCGTCGAGGGTCAAGTCGGTAGCTTGACGAGGCGCTTCCTGCGACACATCACGGCTGTCTGGAGACATTGGGGCCGTGATGGGTAACCCGAGTTCCTCTTGTACAGCGTCGAACCGGATGACGTATTGACCAGTGTCTGTGAACAATTCTCGTGCCAATCCTGAAAAATTCCGGTCGATAGAGGCGATCACATCTGCGACACATCGAGTGACTCGCTATAAGTTCGGTCGATGACGCCAAGCTAATGGTCGATAGGCTCACTGTCTTGCGCGTTCTTCATAAGGAACTGCCAGGCCCAAAGCCCGCTATCGACCTTGCTGAATTGCTTGTAGGTATCTTCCCGACTATACCAAACAAAAGAAAGGTCGATCAGCGGAAATCTATGGAAGAGCTATTCGTAGCGAGGCATCTACTTTTTGAAAACGTTGTATTTGCGACGCCAAGGGTGCCATTCCTGTTGAACTTCGCCTACGATCATGCTACTGTCATGGGATCCGTCCAGCTGTGATTCCTGGGCATGCACATACATCCGCGAATTGATGAGAGCGAATGGACGGCGTATCTGCACCACAAAAAGAACTTGATGAGGAGTCAATATGGGTCCTGGTCGGGGTTCCGGCGCGACTGACCCAAAGCACAGGAATACCTTCACGGTCCATGATAACCGCTCTGGTAGTTATGCCGAGAGGCGAAAAAGGACGTCGGTATGATACCCTCTCGAAATCATCCGATGCAGAGGGGGAACGAGGCTTCGCTCACCTGAAGGGCCTGTGTGTGCGCAGTACTTGACGAGACATTGTGCCGAGCATACCTTGGTCCTCCTCGGCTAGGTAACCGACATGTTCGCCTTGGACCGTCATGATGGCGTAACGATTTGCCTGCTCGAATCCCATGAACACGTTGAGCATCTCGAGCTGTCTATCGAGGTCGCGAGGGTGGACGTGAGCTTTCGAAGGTGAACCATGGGTACTTTACTTCGCTACGAGTCGTCTCACCGAACGATGACTAGGGCGCTGTTTGACAAGAGGCGCATAGCACCATCGGTTTCCTTGAGGATTCCCTTGGGGTCATTCTGGATGGAGACCGGACGCAACAAGCCGCTGCTGGCGAGTGGCGAGACAGCATCGTTTGGGAAGGGACTCGCCTCGAACGGACGATGGATGTAGGGCACACTGGGTAGATCGGTCTCGGTTGTTCTCGCGGGGCGAGCCAAGCTTGGTCTATCTTCCACCTCTTTCCTAGTCCTGCGGAACGATCTCGAGGTTCGTGGGCCTGCGTACTGTCGACATTGTACGACGGAGGGCAAGGACGATGATGATGACGAAGACGAAGCCGACGCATTGACCTGACCTAGTCGGCCAAGACTCGTGAGAGGTCGAGGTAATCTCGGCGGCATGCTAGTGATTCGGTTTGTAGAGATAGCCGATGCTGAGACGTTTTCCCATGCACACACACTTGCAGAGAGAGATGATGAACATGCAATTCATGCAAAGCAGCAAAGAGGACAGAGAGAGAGAGAGAGAGAGAGACAGAGAGGTAGGCCGCCGTCTTGCCGTAAGATGACGTTTCCCTTCCTCCCCTCGGAGCTTCGGCTAAAGACGGCAACGAGGGAGGGGGCGACGCGGATCTTGTGAAGAGGGGAATCGGGAACTTCGGACCGGAGGGGAGCGCAGGGGAGCATCCATGGACCGAGGGAGAATATATACAAGGAGGCTCGTTGATGCAAACACACACACACATCGCATACTTCTATCGACCCTGAAGATAACAACTATAACGGACCCGCTTCACTGCATAACTTTGAGAACAGATCGATAATGGCGTCAGGAAAGATCGTTAGCATTCGCTGCCATGGCCCCAAAGACCTCCGCCTCGTGAGTCGATCGACACTTGCAACCCCAACAAACGCGAAAGATCTGATACGGGCTCGGGTATACAGGAAGAGCGGGACCCCGTCGCACCGGGTGAAGGAGAAGCTACCGTGGCCATCGAAATGACCGGAATCTGCGGGAGTGACCGTGAGCGTCGCTTGGGGAGCGATCGCCCAGTTTCATGCCGCATCACGAGCTTACCGGTCATTTGCTCTCCTGTTATATCTCGCCTGTCCCCTCGACCTGGCCAGTACACTACTACCTTCACGGGGCGAACGGTGACTTCAAGATCATCGATCCTCTTGTATTGGGACACGAAGCGGGAGGCATCGTCACCGCGGTGGGACCCGAGCCCGCCTCGCCTACCTCGAAGAACGCCAACAGTCAATCCAGGCTCAAGGTGGGCGACCGCGTCGCCATTGAGTGCGGTCACAACTGTGGAGGATGCAGGATGTGCAAGGAAGGTCGCTACAACTTGTGCAAGGCGAGTCTTGCCCTGAGGTGTCATGGACTTGACTTTGACGTTTGGCTAAACTTGGCTCGCCCTTGGCCCCGATTTGCGTCTCAACAGAACATGCGTTTCTGCAGTTCTGCCAAGTCCCATCCCCACGTCGATGGAACGCTCCAGGACCAAATGAACCACCCGGTCAGCCTCCTTCACAAGTAAGTCGCATCGAGTTTCCGGACGCAGTCGTCCTCCCGTCTTACGCCCTGCCGTTGATGCTTTGCTGTAGACTCCCGGATGGGTGCTCCTTCGAGGCGGCCGCTTTGGCAGAACCGCTCTGCGTCGTCTTGCACGCCATTCGACGTTCAGGTCTCCGTGCGGGTGATAGGGTCCTGGTACTCGGAGCGGGCGCAGTCGGTCTGCTCGCCCTCGCGCTGGCGCGAGCTCAAGGTGCGACCACCACGATCGCCGTCGACATCGACCAGTCTCGACTGGACTTTGCCAAAGAGAACGGCTGGGCCACAGGAACGCATTGTCTCGAGCGGGGACCTCGCGTATCAGGCGCCGACGCCATGGCCGCCGGCAAAAAGTCGTGGGAAGGACTCAAGGCAGACGATATCGTCACTGGGGTCGAAGACCTGGACGAGGGTTTCGACATCGTCTTTGAATGCACGGGTGTCGAGAGTTGCATGCAGATGGCCGTATACGTGAGTCGTCCGGCTCGAACTTCGTCAGCTTGTCTGGAACGCTGATCGTTTGTTTGCGATTCATAACATGTCAGGCCGCTCGAGCGGGAGGAAAGGCAATGTACATCGGGATGGGAACCTCCGCCATGTTGCTCCCAACCGGGCCTTCATTGATCCGAGAGGTCGACATCATGGGAGTCTTCCGATACGCAAACGTATACCCCGCAGCGCTGGCCTTGCTGGGTTCCGGGCTGCTGCCCAACGTGGAAAAGATGGTGACACAGAGATATCCGCTGGATCAAGCAGAAGCGGCGTTTGCCGACGTGGCCAGAGGTAAAGGTGCCAATGGCGAAATGGTTGTCAAAGTTATGATTGGCAAGCGAACCTGACAGAGCACCGCGTCGCCTTGAGACATCTAGCCTACTGCGTTGTTGTACCATATATATGATGCATGGACTATTTTACCCTGCTCGTTGTCAGTTACGGTCCGATGCTGGCGTAATCTCGAATGACAAGTCGCCTTCAGAATCGCTTGCATCTCCTTGGCCGTTCTGAGCAGACGACCACTCTTGCAATAGTGCCTTCCGACGTGCTTTGCGGCTCGAGCCGGTGTTCATGAACTTGGCGCCTTCGGGTGTTTCCCTCTTGATCTTTGCCCTGTACGAGCGTTCTGATGAGCACCGACGATTATTCGATGCAGTAGGGGCAGAGTCGAACTTGCCTTCGATGACTCCTCGAACCAACATGAGCATTCCATTCCGATACGCCAATAGAAACGGGCGCGTCCGGCTGTGAACAGATTGGACAGTCCCGTCGAGCATTGATGACCTGCCGTCTACACGATCTAGTATCAATATGGAGCATCGGTGAGCAACGAGTCTTGCTCGACTCACTCTGCTATGCCAGGCACCATCTTGTCAGGGGAGGCCCCGGCTGACTCGAACAGTGAAGCCAGCAAAACTTTGGCATCCGGATGTCCCGTGTCGCTTTCCTGCGGCATTGATGTTCGTTTGAGGAAGCCTAATGAACAACTGTGATAAACGTCCGGAACCGTCGACGACGAGCGCAATCTTCCGCTCACTTTGTAGCAACTCGATGCCTCTCTCGCTACGGCCAGCTGGCAAGACGTAGATGTAGACCTCTCCCCCCATGGATCGTGCTTTGATTATCGCGGGTAGCAATTGCTTTTTAATCCACTTGATCTGTTTCTTCGCGTACTGTCGGGTAGATAGCTTCATACGTTCGAGACCCGAAGCGAAAAGGGGATGTTCGCTTGTCAAGTCACTGGTTGGTATGGCCCCAAATTCCTTGTATCCGATAGATTGAAAGATCCCTTCTTCCATACTCGCGGAGCCTTCAGCTCCGTAGATGCGACTGGAATCATTCCGCAAGCTAATGACTTCTTCGATCAGTCCTTTCTACAAAGATGGGAGGTAGTGTCTTTCAGTTCGTGCTGCGTGTACACACAGAGTGAGGCGATATGAGCATCTACCTGCACCATCAAATCAACCCGTCGATCTAGGCGGGAATTGAGAATGTCGGGCGCGTCGTAAACCCATAGAATCAGGGTGCGATATCTGACGAATGATCCATATAAGTCTTTGTTGACAGGCTCGAACTCTTCATAGAGGGACATCGTCTTACCTGGCTTTGCCGCTGTCCGATTCCGCCGAGGCTGGCGACGAGGCAGGATCAACACCGTCGTTTCGCTTGTGTGTTATTTGGTCCGCTCGATTCTCCCACCAGCGCTCGACCCCCCGTCGCACTTTGCGGCCGTCTTTCCAATGCCATCGGGACGCTTCCTGCGGATCGATTCGCTGCAATAATCGATGGATGTCTAGCAGCTGTTGTGCCTCACTATCCGTCGCAGAAGGTTTGGCAGCCGAGGCATCGGACGAGGACGATGTCTGTGGGCAGCCGTTTGTGGCGAAGGCTGAATCGGAATTGTAGAAGGAGTTCAAGAGTTGTCTGTCGACGGCGCTCAAATCGCATGGCATCAGGCCCTCCTTCTCGATATCTTCTAGTGCGCAGGGAGGTAGCCACTTGGAATTCAGCACTTTACTGCGGCCGCCCGCGTTGGAACCCTCCGGCCGATCGATCGAAAGAGCAGAAGGTGGGAAAAGGAAATGCTGGGTGTAGTAGTGGGTTCCGCCACAAACGATTGGCAAAGTGTCCTCGGACAGCGAATTGACCTTTACTAGCGAACACCGTTTGAATGGAGCAAGGCATTGGCATCATGATATAGCTGATTTTGAGCTTGCTGACTACGAATAGGAGGACGCACTTTCGAGAGCGCTTCTTGACACCATTTGCCTACTTCCCAAGACCCGCCTTCGCCCGGTCGAACCACATCGATGCCCCAATGCTCGACACCACCCATCTCGGCTTCCGTAATTTTGTTGGTTATGAGAGGCAACCCTTGGTAAAGTTGCATCGAGTCGGACGACAAGACGGTGGCATTTTCATTTCCACTCGTTGGATTTGATCGTAGATACCGAGCTAGGTCGACTGCCAGTTGAGATTTCCCTACGCCAGTAGTCCCGATCACCGCAACGATATTACGGGGTATCGGCAGGCCGGCAGCTCCGGCTTCAGATGCGTTCGTCGGCATTATACGGGTCGTTGCTTTCAGAAAGCCAGGTGATCTCCACATGCGTTCATGGCCATGGTATAGACCTTGATACGTGGTATTGGGACCAGTCGATGAGGTAGGTAGCATATAGCAATAGGTATAGTAGCAGCTGTGAGGTCGACCCCCTCCGGATCGCCTCGCGACCGCACCGCGGATATGTTAGAATCTGTCATCGCTGCGACCGACCACCACCACACATCCAACCACGAATCGGCCAAAACGTACAAACGACCTTCACAGATCACACAAAGCTCTTGTCTCTCTCCTTGCAGCTTGATACCTTCAATCCAAGACGTACCGCCAATCGAACCATCATGAGGGCCAACATCATACTCCGCGCTGGAAAATCCGCCGATCACACCCTGTATCATGCCGAGCCTCAGGTGAGTTAGATGCACATCCCGTCAATTCTTCTAGTCTTCTACTGATGATGAGCCACCGGATATCTTCTTCCTCGCATTCGATGAGAGCAGGGGTTCTGGAAAAAGTTCCGTAAGTAGAGTAAATAAGACGGTAACAACAGGGCAAGGAGGCTGAGCCCGACCGATCTCGTCTTTACCTCAGGTGATGCTGTTGTCGGTCAGTCCGATTCCCCCGCTAGATGAGCTCGTCCCTCGGACATTCAACTCATCGCATACGGTTCACCGTCATTCTAGTCAACCCCGAGATCTCGTCTGGATTGCCTATCCCAGAGTTGAACCGTAACCCCGCGCCGGCTTCTAGGCCCGAGCTCTATGCCACCCCGGCTACCGAGGCCAGTGACATCGCTTTCAACCCGGTAAGGCAACCTGTCAAGTCAGGCCACTAGGATGACGAGCTCATTCTGAATTTTGGTCATGCTGGTACCTTTCTTTCATCAGTACTACAAGCGAGACGTAAGCGCGCAGCGACTTGAGCACCGATTTGCTATATCTGACGTGCAGTTCGTTTCGTAGTTCCGCCGACAATTCCCTGCAACATCCTATGTCTCACAAGAAAAGCTGGCGGGTCTCCTGCTGGCATCCCCTGAAGGCCAGAAAGCGTGAGCAGCCGTCATTTGAAGCCGGCAAGGTTATTGAGCGTCAGAACAATTATTAACATTTTGCCATATCATCTTCTAGCTTGCCCTCACCCTCCACCACCACCGACATTATCAAGTCTGGACCTTCTCACTCTCTGAATGAAGTCCTCGCCGTGCTGCCCAACACCTTTGCGTCAGAAGGAGGCATATCGGTCACCTCGACTGCGAGCGGTTTGCCTCCCAAGCCTCCCGCTTTCGGTGGAAAGAAATGGGTCCCTGTACCAGGCGACGAGATCCCCCACGCACCCGATGCTTACTGGCCTATGGTGTCTTACCGCTAGACCCGCCTGAATGATTTGGATTGTGGTGATATCTCGCCATATCGCGGACGGCATTGTACAAGCAGAACTATTTTGGATATAAATCGATCGCTCTAGATCACTCTGCAGAGGTTCGCATGTTACGGCCACAGGGGATTCTAGCGAAGCAGAGCGCATTGTAACTAGCTCGGCGAAACGTTGCTTCGGTAGCCAGCTTGCTGTTCTAACAACTGCTTGACCTTTTCCTCTAAAGCGATGGCAATTGCGAGGCCGGCAGAGTCGTTCATCCCGGATGTCGTGACTGTCCGACGTTTGCCAATCATGATTAATAGCTCAAAAGGCTGAAGATGTCGTGCATGATCTGCTTTTAAACATTAGGCAGCTGAATCAACATACCTTGACCGTTCACTACTGGAGCTGCACCGGGGATTACTCTGTAAGAGGTGCCCTCCAGTACATGCTGCCCATGTATTCGTAGCGAGCACACATGGCTGGTGTACGCCTTGATCGCCTGTAAGAGCTCCTGTTTCAACCAGAGGTAAGGCGTGAGCTAGGAGAACCGGGTAGATTGTCCGCATGTTGCGAGACCCACCGCAGACGGCTGTCCGACACGCAGATCCTCAGCCATTATTGCTACCTGGCATCGGTACGAGCCCACCCTTGCCGATATAGATACACTGTCGTGTGTGCAAGTCGTGGGATTCAGGTCTAGAATCCGTGAAGCCTTGACGGCCAGCCATGACCCTCTCCTGCCCTCCCTCGTAACGGTCGACGATGAGTCTCGGCCCAACTCGCGTTCGCCCGGTCACCATCACCCAGCAGCAGCAGGTCGCCAGCGTGACCTCAAAGGATGATCGGATGATGATGTAGTAGAGTAGTCGTATCACACGGTCGAGCGACAGTTCTTCGGAAAGGGCAAAAGGGATCCGTATCAGCCTCATCTGACTGCAGTTATTTGCTACAGACCGGACTCGAGCATTACACCGCGCCCCATCAGAGCCAAACCACTCGATCGCTCATAGGTCCCCGTCCCGATACGCCAACGCGGACAGCCAACTCGTCGGTATACAATAACCATCCCGAAGCTCGCAAAGCCGAAAGTGCGACCAACAAGATGAATCCAAACTTTGACGATGTTGAGGAGCGAGATGGTGAGCGTCTTGGTCTAGGTGATCATTCGAAATCGTCTTCGCTCGCTGATCTCTGCTTCAAACCCTTTGTAGGTGTTCGATTCTCCTGGAATACGTGGCCATCCTCCAGGATCGAGGCTACCAGGACCGTGGTCCCTATCGCAGCCCTCTACACGCCCTTGAAAGAAAGGGAAGATCTGCCTCCTGTGCTATACGAGCCCGTGACCTGCAAAGCACCTTGCAAAGCCATTCTCAACCCTTACTGGTCAGTCGATAGACGCTAGATGTCACGTTCGCTGTCTGATAACGGATGGATCAACCGACCCGCATGTTCCAGCTCGATCGACGTGCGAGGCAAGCTCTGGATTTGTCCTTTTTGTCTGCAGCGAAACCCCTTCCCGCCACACTACAAGGATATTTCCACTACCAACTTGCCTGCCGAGCTCCTTCCCAAGTACACCACCATCGAGTACACGCTCTCTCGACCCGCTCAGATCCCTCCGATCTTTCTGTTTGTGATCGATACCTGTCTCGACGAGGACGACCTGAAGGCCTTGAAGGAAACTATTGTCGTCAGCCTCAGCTTGCTGCCTCCCAATGCGTTGGTCGGCTTGATCACGTATGGTACTATGGTCAGTCCAGTCCATGGAATAGGTGGCCGTTAGGCCAGTCAGTCTCTGATCGTCATTATGACTGCATCAGACTCAAGTTCACGAGCTGGCCTATGGCGAATGTCCCAAGTCATACGTCTTCCGAGGTTCGAAGGATTATCAGCAGAAGCAGATCGTGGATATGCTCGGTCTTAATCCCTCCACCGCACGACCCGCTGCCGCCGGTCCATCAATGCCCGGTCAGCGAGGAGGCTTCCAGACCGCTGCGAGCCGCTTCCTCATGCCCGTACAGGCATGCGAGTTTCAGTTGACGCAAATCATCGAAGGTCTCACGAGGGATCCCTGGCCTGTCGCCAACGACCGGAGGCCGATGCGATGTACCGGCGTTGCCATGAATGTTGCCGTTAGCATGCTCGAGGTGAGCCGACTTGACTTGGTCAGTAACAAATTGTCAGCTGAACTCGACAAATTGGGCACTCTAGTCCGCCTTCCCTAATACTGGCGCGAGAATCATGTTATTCGCCGGTGGACCAGCCACAGAAGGTCCCGGGATGGTCGTCGGGCAGGAGCTCAGGGAGCCTATCCGATCGCACCATGATATCGATCGGGACAGCGTAAAGCATTTCAAGAGAGCAACCAAGGTCAGTCTTGCGTTGGATTTGCTTGGTCGGGAACGTGAACTGAATTGCGGTCCAACGATATGTGCGTCGTTATCAGTTCTACGAAGGATTGTCCAAGAGGGCTTCGGTGAACGGTCACGCTATCGATGTCTATGCCGGCTGTCTCGATCAAGTCGGTCTGCTAGAGATGAAGTCTCTTACCAACTCGACCAACGGGTTCATGGTGATTTCCGACTCCTTCACTACGGCCATCTTCAAGCAAAGCTTCTTGAGGACTCTAGGCAAGGACGACAACGGCTACCTCCAGATGGGTTTCAACGGAACCTTCGATGTCATTGTGAGCACAGACTCGCTTCGGTATGGGTACAGCACGCCACGCTTACCTCTGCTGCGCTCCTCAGACTACAAAAGAGATCAAGATTTCTGGCGTCATCGGACATGTCATTTCTGTCAACAAAAAGTCGGCCAGTGTCGGCGAGACCGAAATCGGGATAGGACAGACTTCGGCATGGAAGGTCTGCTCCCTCACGCCGAAATCCTCGATGGCAGTATATTTCGAGGTCGTGACACCCGCTGGTCAGCCTCTTCAACCCGGTGCGAATGGACTCATACAATTCGTTACACACTATCAACACGCGTCGGGCCAGTATCGCTTGCGAGTAACCACGGTGGCCAGAGCCTTTGCCGAAGGAGGGCATCCCTCCATCGCTGCATCGTTCGACCAAGAGGCTGCTGCGGTGCTTATGTCCCGTATTGCTGTGTTCAAGGCCGAGATCGACGATTCGCCCGATGTACTCAGGTGGCTGGACAGGATGTTGATTCGACTGTGTCAAAAGTTTGCGGATTATCGCAAAGAGGGTGAGTTTATAAAAACTCCCGGCCGAATGACGTGTAGCTTATTTGCCTATTGCCTGTAAATCCGACAGATCCTGCAAGTTTCAAGCTGAGCGAAGGATTCAGCATCTACCCGCAGTTCATGTTCCACCTCCGTCGAAGCCAGTTTTTGCAAGTCTTCAACAACTCGCCCGATGAAACGGCCTTTTACAGGTGAGCAATCTCGATTCCATGGAGAGTACGGCTGTCTGACCGATGTTGCGCTCGTTTCTTTCCTTTAGGCACATCCTCAATGACACCGATGTCAACAACTCGCTGACAATGATCCAGCCGACACTGATGTCCTACACCTTTGACCAAGCGCCTCAACCCGTCTTGCTCGATTCGGTCTCGATTCGTCCCGACGTCATTCTTCTGCTGGATACCTTCTTCCACATTCTGATCTTCCACGGCGAGACTATCGCACAGTGGAGAAAGGCTGGATATCAAGAGCAAGAAGGCTACGAAAACTTTAAAGAGTTACTGGAAGCTCCCGTAGTGGACGCACAGGTGCGTTACCGACACGGGAAATGATACCTGTTCGAGTTGGACAGATCGCTCATCCTGTTTGGGATGTCCTTTTCACCTTGTTACAGGATCTGCTCACGGACCGCAACCCGATCCCGAGGTACATTGTTTGTGATCAAGGCGGATCTCAAGCTCGATTCCTATTGTCCAAATTGAACCCTTCGACGACCCATATGACTGGAGGATCGTATGGCAGTGGAGCCGGAGCATCTAGCGGTCAGGCCATCTTTACCGATGATGTCAGGTAAGCGATATGGCCGGGTTGATCGATGACATATCAATAGAGCTGATACGATGGTTGACTCGATAATAGTTTGCAAGTCTTTTTCGACCATCTGAAACGACTCGTAAGTTTGCTCGCGGGTCACATTTCCGTTTACCGCCGATGGCTGACGGTTCTTCTTTTTCCCAAATCGTCGATCGTGACTTTAGGCTGTCGGAGCTCCTTCTTCTTAACCTTGTCGTATACCTTGAATGCCTCTGTCGTATGTATGTATATATATATATATATATGCGAGAGAGAGATTGGACGAGATTCAGACGGTACATGGTACACGGTCGGTACCACCATGCTCGATCCGGGGTTTTCTGTGACAAGTTCCCACGGGTACAGCCGTGACGCAAGCCCGGCCTGTCTCGTCATTCGCCCGAGCTCTCTGCCGCGCGCGCGTCCTCTCTGAGCGAAAACCCCACGACGGATGCCCAGCTGCCAGCTGCCCAGGCCAGCGAAACAACAAATCAATCCCTGTCGACCTCACACAAGGACTTCGCATTCCACACCTAAAGCGTTCCCTTGACTCCCTCCCTCCCTCCCTCCCTCTCTCACGTATTCCACTCCATCTCAGACTTGTTTCGTATCACTCAAGATGTCCGCACCCGTCCCCCCCAGCTACAAGGATTTGGGCAAGAGGTGAGCAGGGGGACGCTCACGCCATGCTCGATGTGACACCTTACTCACCACTTCAAACTTGGTATGCAAATCTCATCAGCTCATCTGATCTGTTGAGCAAGGACGTGAGTGAGCAACAGTGTATATCGAAACCGATTCTTGCTAAAACCCTCTCCGCGGCTTTGAGCAGTACCCTATCCACGGCACGTCTCTCGAGGTCAAGACCACCTCGTTCCCCGCCAGCTTCAAGGTCGCTGGGCTTCGTGATGCCAAGTCGGCCGCTATCACCGGTGACATCGAGGGAAAGTGGGTCGACCCCAAGAACGGTGTCGCCATCACTCAGGCCTGGACCACCTCGAACATCCTCCGAACTCAGGTCGAGCTCGAGAACCAGATCGCCCGTGGTCTCAAGTTGGACCTCTTGACCGCCCTCAACCCGGCCAAGAACCAGAAGAGCGCCCTTGTGACTGCCATCTACAAGCAGCCCAGCGTTCACACCAGGGCCACCGTTGACCTCTTCAAGGTCAGACTGAACTCGCTTCTCGTATCCGACACGTGGTCACGTTCGAGAGACTGATATCGGCCGACCGTTCTTTGATCAGGGACCCACCTTCACCGCCGATGCCGTTTTGGGTCGTGCCGGCGCCCTCGTCGGTGCTGAAGCTACCTACGACGTTCTCGCTGGTGCCATCACCAGGTACGCCGGTGCCGTCGGATACTCTGCTGCCGACTACAGCGTCGCCGTCCACGCCTTGGGCAACCTGTCCGCGTACTCGGCCAGCTACTACCACCGCATCAACAGGTAAGATCCAAACACCGATCGCAACCAGGGCAAAAACGCCGATGAGGGGAATCTGACGTCGATTCATCGTCTTTACAGCGACATCGAGGCCGGTGCCAAGGCTGTCTACGACACCAAGAGCACTGCCGGAGGTGTCAACCTCGAAGTCGGTGCCAAGTCTTACTTGGTCAGTCCCTTGTGTACATGTGCATTTACATTTGATGAGCTCGTAACTGATATCCACTCGGTATACGATATTTGTGTACACAGGACAACTCTGCCTTTGTCAAGGTGAGGGTTTTCCTGGAGATCTGCTAGACGTTAACCATTGCTGACCCAAAGACGACATCTTCTCTCGTCTCCGATTTTACCCATCAGGCCAAGGTGTGAGTATCGATTTTTGGTTTGATGTCTCCTATCAGCCACGAGATCGAACCGCTGACCTCGCGTGCACCGACCCTACGCCAGTAACAACGCCGGTATCGTCGGCCTCGCCTACACCCAGGCTCTCCGCCCCGGTGTCAAGGCCTCGTTTGGAATTGCCATTGACACCCAGCGATTGAACGATCGTAAGCAGCCGAGCCCAGAGTTGAAAGGTTTTGTCAACGGGGGAAACAGGCCGCTGATCCCTCTTGACGCTCTCCTCGTTTCCGCAGAGTCTGGTTCCAGCAACCACCGAGCCGGTGCCTCGTTTGTCTTCACCAACTAAATCTAGTATCAAAACGCTCTGTGACCAGTAGTAGTAATAGTCTTACCAGCGGGGTTGTGAGACTGGATTGATCATGGGAAATATCACGTTTTCATTTCGACCAAGGACTCCCTTACAGCCTCGACGCTGCTGATGGTACCTGTTATTTCCGAGGACGGACATGACTAGATCGTGTGGTGAACCGTTGGCGGGTTGGTGCGTCGTGCGATGCGTGTCTTGGGCATCGTAGGATCACTTATGTGGTGATGGTGTTGGGTTGCTCTTGCCGCTATTCGTGGAAAGCTCCGAAAGACGTGTTTTTGTTTTGGGCCGAGGCTGTGCGTGTCGAACAATTGCTTCCGCTCTCGAATAAGGGGCAACGAGGGGCAGGGGCGGGGGGTTGGTCCTTGATATAAAACTCGAGATGGATCTCATCATTTCTCTCGATCTCACGACATTCTGACATTGCACGTACTCTGTACTACACATATTACACATTCGCATCACGACGGAAATCATCAACAACACCAATCGTCGACAAGATCCACTCGCCAGTCGAAAACCGCATCGCATACACACCCTCGTTCAACCCATCCATCGATCAGCAAATTAGCAACGTACTTGTTGTCGAAGGATCCACGCTCTTTTGCCACATACGGATCTTCGTCTTGACAAGGCTACCTCGTTCTACACATCTACACGTACATACGTAGCCATGCTCACACCGGTTTCCATCTCGGCCATCGCTCTCGCCTCCCTGGGGGTTACTGCCGCCAAACAGTGCGCTCAGTTCGATACTAGCAACAACCTCTACCTGTTCGGGGGTGAGCAAGATTACAACCTTGGGCAGAGCGACTCTTGGTCTTGTGGGTAGAAAAGCATCAGGCATCTTTTTCCCGTACACGGCTGATCGTCTACGCAAACGATCGACTAGCCCCCAACCCGCAAGCTCTGACGAGTGCTGGACGACCGCCTTGGACAGGCAACAACACTGCTTGCAGCTTGGCTCAATACAGCAATGCCCTTTATGTGCTTGATGCCGATGCCGCCAACCCGGGAGTAAGGAAATCTTTCTGGCGTTTCGACCGAATCAACCTAGTGCTGACGAGGTTACATTTGCGCAGGATGTCTATATTTATGATTTTGCCGCTGGCACCTGGTCGAAGCAGACGACTACGTCTCCTCCCGGTGAATATGGCAGTGCTCATCGACGTAACGTCCAAACTACAACTGACCAGTTGCATGTCACGATAGAGCTCGCGACCGGATCGTCGGTCTTGGATCACGATACGAACGTCTTCTTCGCTCTTCCTGGCGACGACGGGTCCCTCTACTCCTTGGACCTCAGCAGCGTGACTAACCAAGCCAGTGGAAACGCTATTGCCTGGGAGGCAGTCACCGACCCTAATTTCAAGATGGATGGTCGTCAACCGGTGATGTCGCAGGCCAGCAACCATATTGGTATGTAGCCCTCATGTCAACAAGTCTGGTCGATATCTCGCGCTGACGGCGCTTATCGCTTCTGTAGTCTTCTTCAATGTACCTGGCAATCCCGCTGGCTCAGCCAATATGTTTGTCATCCACTGTGAGCCGCCGACATTCGAGTTCTCTCACCACCGTTATGCTTGCTTATCGATCGATCGTCGCTCGCCTAGACTCCTACTTCCAGCCAGAAGTTCAGGCTTTTTCGCTGGCCAACGGCGCTACCGACAACTTCCCTACCAGTTCCGGGCAAGCGCTTCCTATTCCTTTGGCTAGCACTGATGTGAGCTGCGCTGCGTCTCATTGGACGTTCAAGACCGTAACTGATAATCTCTCTTTCAACCAGGCTGGCAAACAAATCGTCTTCGTTCCAGATGATTTCTCGCATACTTATGTGTTGACTCACTGGACCAACCCTGGTGATTGGTCTTCCGTAAGCAACGGTATTACAGATACTGCTAGAAAGATGGAGCTTTAACAGTATTCTCAAATGCTACAGCTGTCGGACGCGCCTGCTGGAATTGAATCTCTTATCAACAGCACGCAAACCCTGCCCGCGCCTAGCAGTCAGGACAGGTCCGCTGCGTACGCCGCATCTGTCAACACGCTCGTCCAGTTCACCTCGAGCGGTGACGTGTACTATCTGCCATCCGCTTTCGGAAACGGCTGGACTGTTCAAGCTAATGCCGCTTGGCAGAAGCTAGGCTATTCGGTCGCTGGCTTGAGCGGAGCATCCCAGAGCACTGTCGTATCCTCTGCTTCTGGAACTTCGACCACTGCTAGTGGGACTGGTGCGACTTCAGCGGTCGGCAGTCCCTCGACGTCTGTGAGCAGAGCTAGCGGGACGGGCAGTACCGCGACTGGTAGTACCCCTACCAACGCTACAAACTCTGGCATGAAGATCGGTTCGCCCTTGTTTGCGCAGGCGGGCGTTTTCGTGATCGCTCTGGCTGTTACCGGCGCCCTCTTGTAATTGCTGGTTTCGTCGCTTTGTCCACGCATATGTTGCGCGCTCCAATACCATATTCTTGCCGTTATGAAAGTCCACATGTGGTGTCCCTCGCTTGCGTTTTGAATCAGACAAGAATCGAATTGTACATGTCGGCGAAATATCAACTGGCACTGTGGGTTACATTATGGGTATCTCGTTAACTACGGGGTCGCTCGGATGCTCTCCCGCTTGGTCGTGTCTAGCATAGAATTGTCGTCACTGGGTGTAGGCCAAAATTGAGGGATTGAAACTCGCTAAGCTATGCAACTGGTGGCCTCGCCGTCGGTGTAGGCCGACCACTGTAAGTCCTCTCGCCTAGACCGGGTGTCCGCCATCCCGCAGAAGATTGATAACGGCCTTGCATGCTGTCAACAGTGGCTCGTTCGCCCGAGATCCCCGAGGCTGCACCAACTCTTGCATCAGAATCAAAAAGGTATTCCACCTGGTCGACGACCTCCGCAGAATTCGTCTCTAGCTCTGGAGGGGCTTGCACGGCCACCGTGAAACCACTGGACGTTTCCAGGATGACATCTATCCCGGGTCCTTGAACTCCATCGGCCTCACTGTCGTCATCCGACCCGATCCACCTCGTCCTGTGAACGTTATTTGGATCGACCTGAAGCGAGTCCAACGCTTTGATGAGATCGGAGGCTAGAGTCTGATCGTTGGGCGCATCCTCTACTATTGGCTCCCATCCTTCGGGAGGGGAACCTGGCGGAGACACCAAAAAGTTGCGAGGATGGGCCGGAGGTAAGAGACGATTCGGATCGGGGTTTTCAGGATTGTGAGGCGTCGAACTTTCCATTCCCTCCTGAGCCAGGTTGAGTAGAATCGACTGGGATGTAGCGGGCAGCGGGAATAGACGCAGAGTCAGACTGAAGAATGAACCACTCGTCAGATGATGTGCGGAAAGGACAAACGATAGCGTCGAGGACTAAGAGGCTGCGACTTACCCTTGCTGACGTTTGCTGGCGTCCGTACCATCCCCAAGGATGTTCTCCCGATTTCCGATGGTAAGCGACCCGCCTCCAATCTCACGAGCCGATCGTCCTGCGTCAACCCGATCCCAAACGATAATGACCCTGCCTAAGCCTTTGACAGGTGCCCAGTGTAGTATGGTCCCGAACTTTCCGTAGAAAGCATACAGCAGCTCCAGAATATCGACTGAAAACAAGGAAGGATGCGGTACGAGGAGGGCGTATGTGTTGGTAGGCTCGTGTGTTTCGTGGTCATCAGTTCCCGACATGTTGCAGGACGTCAATGTCTATCTGCGGGATTGTATATGGTGTATTGCCACAGGGATTGAGAGTGTGTTGGGTAGCGGGTAGCCACTAGTCTTTACATCTAACCCTTTCCTCTTGGCCTCTTTACAATTTCACCTTGTCGGAGTTGCTGCTCATGTACAGAGTACATTCATATGGTCGCCAAATCGACCGCTTTTGCCACGTCATTACGCCGATCGTCCGACTGGTATTGCCCTTTCGTTTTTGATAAGCAGCGCTGAGCAGCATATCCGGGGTCGTACCTAAGCACCCAACTTGCCGTCTGTTTGGCAGCTTGTGTGGCGGCTGATCTGCCTCTGGCCTCTGGCAGCCTCGCTAATAATCTGGCACGAGCGACCGACAGGATCTAAATCCACTGTTTCCTCTTCGGACCCCTTGTCGGGAATACCGTCGCTGATCGCTGAACTCGCGCTGGTACTGTGCTATATAAATCAAACACGCATCGCTGGATCGGCCTCTGTACTGGAATGTCCATAAGGACGCTTGGCTATCTTCTCACCTAGAGCACACTATACGGAAAGGATTTCGCAAAGATGGCAGCCCGGAAGCTACAAAGTGAGTGCTCAACTGTGCTCTTATTGAACGGAAACTGGGCTGGTCAACAGCTAATCCCCCGAGCTCATTGGCATCGACGCAGCCGAGATTGACCGGACCTTGAAAAAGGTCTCGGAGGGAGTCGACCTCTTCGAGTCTATCCACGAGAAGCTCATGGCCTCCACGAATGCGACTCAAAAGGACAAGTTGGAGACCGATCTGAAGACGCAAATCAAGAAGTTACAGAGACTTCGAGACCAGATTAAAACATGGCTCACTAGTAACGATGTCAAGGACAAGACGCAGCTGATGGATAATCGAAAGCTGATCGAATCCGTAGGTAGTAAGGAGTATGTGCAACGACGTTTTCCCCACCTTATGCTGGATTCATATCTTCGTGGTCCTACAGCAAATGGAGCGGTTCAAGGCGTTAGAAAAGGAGATGAAGACCAAGGCGTTTTCAAAAGAGGGACTCATAGCAGCTACTCGGCTAGATCCTCAGGAAAAAGCCAAATTGGAGGCCAGGCAAACGATCGAAGAGTTTGTCGACTCTCTCTCGAGACAGATAGAACAGGCCGAAGCCGAGATAGAGATTCTTCAAGCGAGCTCTACAGGAGGTAGGGGTAAGAAAAGCGGAAAGAGCTCTAGTGCCGGAAATTCTGAAGGACGGATAGCGGAACTTGAGCGCTTGAACGAGCGACGGAGTTGGCACATCAGCAAACTGGAAGCCGTAATGAGGTTGTTGGAGAACGGCAAGCTCTCGGTCGAGCAGGTAACAGAATTGAAGGAGGACGTTTCTTACTTTGTGGAAAGTAATCAGGTGAGGTCTTCTATAGCTGGAGTTGAAGGATTGCCGGCTGAACACGTTGGCGTGTACGTCTGTCTACCCAGGAAGAGGACTTTGAAGAGGACGAAGGCATCTATGAGGACCTCCACCTCGATGAAGAAGAAGATGGTCTGGGTTTGATGCAAGATCACGAAGACGGCCAGAGTGAAAGCGATATGCAAAGCGTTTCGGAAGGTAACTTTAAGCGGTCGAGACCAGTCTTTTGTCAAGGTGCAAGCAACTCACCTGGTTTATACGTCCTTGTCCAGACATACGAACTCCTGCTAGACCAAGCGTTACCACCCGAACTTCGACCAGTGCAGGAGACGAAATAAGTAATGTATGGCGAAATCGTCCGAAGGGTCTGTTTCCTGCTCTGACTCGTCGCACATCATCAGCCGCCTAGTCCCGTAGCAGCGAGAAAGACGCCATCGCGCAGTAAGTTTGTCAATGTTCAACGGTCAATGTATCGCTTGTCCTAATTATGTTTTTCTTTTATAAGAAGCGACTTCTGAAGGTTAGACGAGATACCGATTACAAATCAAGCGCGCCATCTGATCAATCATCCCTTGCGATACGCCTCGCCCTGTAGCCAAGACCCCAGTCCGTCAAGTTTCAAATCCCTCTGTTCAGCCTGTCAGTCCGGCTTCGCGACAAACGATACCCCCGCCTCTGCCTCCGATCAAGTATGCTGCCGCTGCTGCTGCCGCGGTTGCGCAAAATTCAACCTCGACCGCGGCACCTGCCCAGCCTACTCCAATGGTCGGCGCTCCCGCGACTTCCTCTGCTGAAGCCGCATCTGCCGATTCGAGGGCTAGCATGTCTTCTCCTCAGTCGAATCAGACCAGAACGATTGATACTCAGGTAACAGCGGAGTCGTATGCGGGAACGGATACGAACCTCAATGCAACGATCCACTCGGCTCGTGAGGCTTCTGAAACCGAATCGCACATAGCTCTACGTGCCAAAGGTGAGTTCACATTTCAACCGCCTTGCGTCGTCCTCGCTGACGTGATCTTACCCCTTGCATCGATATATAGCATCTCCGCCGCATGTGAGTAACATGCCTGCTGCAGCATGCGAAAATGATCGCGCTAAGCCTAGATGCAGCAGGAAGTACCGACCGGCTCGATTAAACCATCAGAAGGCCTGAATGCTGGCTCAGGTTCGTATTTTGCTTCGAATACGGAAAGCGCGTCGCCTTCGCTCTCGGTCGGCTACAAAGCGACAGGGAAACCCGTGCAGCTGCAGCCGACCGCACCGCCCAGTCATCAACATGCGCCTCATGCACTTTCCGACTTGATGTCGCATTTCGAAAGTGTCAAGCAGAGGTGTAAGCTGCAGTTGGAGCCTGCCCGTAGCCTGATATTGATAACTCTGTTCTCTTGCTTGACTGAATAGCCACGGATAGGCTGACCGATGTCAATTCCCTACATGCAGCTCTCGAGAACGGTATATCTTCTGCTCCCGAACCCCGCGATTCCGAGAGGTCAGTGGGGTGCATTGGTCGCTTTCGGCTCCTTGCTGAACTCCTGACCTGCTGCTCCAGACCAAGATATTACCATCCCCGTACGCCATATGTCACCCCCCAGTACTATCCTCAACAGCCTCATCCGGCATTAGACAACAAGGAAATCTATTCCCGAATGGACCTCGACACGCTCTTCTTCATCTTCTACTATCGGACAAATACCTATGAACAGTGAGTCGGCAGGAATATTCGATATCGGTTTAGCTGCAACTCGAGTTGATGTGCGATTTTGTAGGTGGTGTGCAGCTCGAGAACTCAAGAGGCAATCCTGGAGATACCATAAACAGTACCTCACCTGGTTCCAACGGCTTTCACAACCCCAAGCCATTACGGACGAATACGAGCAGGGGATGTATGTCTACTTTGACTGGGAGAATGGATGGGCGACACGGAAAAAGTCGGATTTCCGATTCGAGTAAGCCAGCTAGCTGCGTTGCCGAACCTTAGCTACCCTTCTTGTGACGACTGAC
The DNA here is from genome assembly GCF_021052385.1 of Filobasidium floriforme. NCBI lineage: Eukaryota > Fungi > Basidiomycota > Tremellomycetes > Filobasidiales > Filobasidiaceae > Filobasidium > Filobasidium floriforme. The sequence continues at coordinate 364,775 of NW_025763628.1, read as the reverse complement.
GTCCTCACACGATCGTTCTAGGTATTACTATCTCTCGGAAGACTAAACATGTTTTCAATGGTCGCGACGTGTTGTAACGATATAGATCTTTTCCTGGGGCTATTTGTTTGACCGATTTCAATATCCCAACATGGGCAATCATGGCGCACATTGTTACAACTACTGAAAGGTAGGGCATTGTTGTGGCTCGCTCGAGCGCTGAAAGACAGCGACACCAGCATCGAGACGTAAGGGTTCAATCACAATCGGTCATCAGATCATCAGCCGTTCAGAACTCTGGATTGACGCATGAGTTCTATAGTCACGTGACCTCACCACTTAATGGGGATCACTGATGTAGGCATATTGGTGTCTACTTATGCTACTTTTCTGCGTACAAGTCTACTGGATCGCCCAAGTCCCTCGTCATCAGTTTTGAATCGTGTGAGAGCGGGAACTCACTACACAGCAACTGATATGGATGATTACAAGATTGTGAGGCAGAAGGTCTCCGAGAATTTCGATGGCTGGCCCGAGGAAGATCTGGGAACGCCCGAGAATGGCTGCCATAAAGATGAAAGTATCAAGGGACCCCCCCAGATCTACCACGGAGCGTGGATCGGTCAGAGATTCCTCAAAGGAAGATACATCATCGTAAGGAAGTTAGGCTATGGACAACATGCTAACGTGTGGCTGGCCAGAGATCTTGCATGAGCCAATTCCGTCCTTGTCGGCTATATCTCGAGCTTGATTGTTCGTCGGTTCGTAGGGAAGAGCGCTTCGTCGCAATCAAAATCATGACCGGATTTGCGAGCAAGAATTATCAAGCTGGAAAAGCTGATGAAATCGGTATCCTCAAGAAGTCACTTTCCGCAGCGGAATCGCAGGAGAAATACGCAGCACACATCGTCCGTTACTACGACAACTTCACGTATACTGGACCGACATCGGTCGTACACAATATCATCGTGACCGAACCTCTCGCTCACAGCCTACAAGAACTGCAGAATACTTTACCCAACAGAGCAATCCCGCTTTGGCTGTGCAAATATTTCGCCAAACAAGTCCTACAAGCTATTAGCTACCTGCATGAAGCGTGTGGAGTGGTTTATGGGGGTGAGCAGCTCTATGACAAGTTGCGAGTTGACAAGTCAACAAGTCTCTGATGTCGGCAAATCTTCTTGGTCATGATATAGATCTCAAATCCGACAATATCCTTTTTCGTCCCGAAGACGTCGATGCAGTCATCAATCAAGAACTGATCAACGATCCGTCCTGTTCTTACGACCGACCCGAAGGGAAACCCGTATACGGCGGCACAATTGCTTTCCGATCCCAGCCCCTGCCTCCTTGGACTGGCAAGGGTAGCAAAGAGGCTATCGGGAAGATGACGGCCGTCTTAGCCGACTTTGGACACTGTACGCATACTAAGGGGAGATGATACAAACGCCGGGCGGTACTTATTCTTGCTTACTTCCTCACAAGCTCACTGGTCGCACCAACATTTCCAAGAGATCATCCAACCATTTTCCTTGCGAGCCCCAGAGGTTCACATGGGGTACGGATGGACTACGTCCGCTGACATCTGGAGTTTTGGCTGCCTGGTAAGGCTCTCGCACGGAGGCCTTGGCCGAGAGCGATGGTGACCGGCGTTGTTGCATTGATTCAGATGTTCGAGTGGGCAACGGGTGTTTGGTTATTTGAACCCGACCTCTTGCCATCTTGCAGTGAAGAGGAAGCTCATCTCGTACAAATGACGGAGGCCTTGGGAGAAAAGATTCCGATGGTCATGATCGAAAAGAGCAAGCACAAAGACAAGTATTTCGGAGCAGACGGTGGGTCATTCATTTCAACCGGGATTGTTTGAGATTGCTGGCTGAAACGCAATGTGGCCTGCGATAGGGAATTTTGCGCACCCCAAAGCCGAGGGAGGATTTGCCTATCCTACTGTAAAGGAATCTTTGAAACTTATCGCGCCCCAAATGTCCTCCGAAGACAAGACTTCGCTGGAAAGGTTCATCCGAAAATGCTTGGCTTCCAACCCGAAGACAGACCGACCGCCTCTGATCTACTCAACGACGCTTGGTTCAACGATGCCTGATCTGACCAGTTATCTCGTGTTGAATGGAATCCAAGAGGGAATTGAAACGTGACTGCGAAACTATCGATTGTGATAGTCCCTGACTCTTTGCGACATGGTTATATATTATGTGCGTGCAACAGGTGTTGCGATCATTCATGATCTGTCGTATTAAGGTTGGACGATCGATCCACTCGGCCATTTGACCATACATCCCGAAGTCCACAAACCAAACTGCAAGGTTACGGGCAGATTCCACAATGCAATGCCCTTTACCCGGATGTGGCCTTCTGTTACGGACCGAGCCAAAAATGGGATTGTTACGGACCGACCCAACTTGGCCTCCACACAACGTACCACCTACATCGTACCACCTACAACGTACAGCCTACAACGTACCAGTTACATGGTCCAAAGTACAATGTACTCCTCTCCACCTCCCACCTGCAGTGCCACTATCTGGCTACACTGTACCTAACACAATGGGCCACTCACATTGCCCCCGACACAATGTATGGCACACAGTGTGCTGTCCCTTCCCTTCCTACCCTTCAGTCCACGATGGACATACACAATGTGAACGCACAATGTGATTACACATTATGATACTAGGTCTACGTTCTCTATCTCAACTAGTATATATAGCTGGCCATTTCAGCCTGTTTGTACTACTCCCCTTCCATGTTCTCTCTTCTTCCCCAAGAAGAATTATCATATGTTACTTCCCTAAGCCTTAGCCACCCAACCACCTCTCACTAATCAATATTTGAGCTCTCGTCAAGCCCTTCACAGTCAGCAAGTGTAAGGCACGGGCGCTACCCCCGATGGGGGTCCCCCTGGACAGGCTGACAGCATGCAGGAATGAGGCAAGGTATGGGTAGACATCTAAATGTAGTAACGGATGTAGAGCTATTATAGAGGTACTAGTTCTACATCAAAACAACCATACCAAAAAGTACCCCCGCCGGGGGTCGCATACGGGAGTAGTGTACGGCGTGTCCAACGCGTCACGTGATACCTATAACAGGCAAACCCTGCCACATTCCTTTTACAAAATAGTATATATAGCTGGCCAATCCAGCCTGGTTGTACATTTCCTTTCATGTTTTCTCTCTTCTTTCCCAAGAAGAGTTATCATATGTTACATCCTTAAACCTTAGCCACCCAACCACCTCTCACTACTCAACACTGGAGCTCTTGTCAAGCCCTTCACGGGTCAGCAAGCAGATTGCGCACCAAGCACTTCCCGTTGAGTATCTCTGCCTTAGCACAATTCCTACTGACGCTTTCCACCTAGGCTAGCCTTGTTGTGATATCGGCCTAAGCTGATGGTGTAGCTGACCCTTTGATGGTGTTGATGTTATAGCCGTCACGTGATGCGTCGCTACTCCCGCAAGAGACCCCCTCGGAGGTCCCTTCGGAGACACCTCTCGACATCCCCACAGGGGTCTACTTTTACATCCCCTATAGGTGCTTATTATAATAAGCTCATTGTATGTATATACTCCATCCGTTATTACATCATTATCCTCAGACCTAGCCCCGCGTAGACTGTTAGTTCTCCTCCCTAATAGTTGACTGACGCTATCTCTTATGTGAATGACTATGTATCTGGTTGCTTGTTGCTTAAAAGTAAAAGTAGTACATGAGAGGGGAAAGAGAAATCAGACCAGAATGGCCTGCTATATATACTTTTCTGGGAAGGGGCAAATGGTGGCAAAAGTGGTGGCAAATGGGTTGAGTGTTGAAGATTGGCATGCTATGACATCATAGGTGATGCTCAAGGTGCAATCTCAAGCACAAAGGGTCAACATGTGACCAGAATCACATGTAGTGACTGAAGACGCACTTATGTGACCGGAGTCACACTTATGCGGCCAGAGACACACATATGCGACTGGAGTCGCATATTGGCGATGTCATCTGTGACTGGAGTCGCAAATACGTGACTGGAGACGCAATATGCGCGCAGAGTTGCAATTGTGCGACTGCTCCAGTTGCAAGTTCACTAGGGGACATGCTCATCAGAATAGCATATATAGCAGACCATTTAGGTCTGATTTCTCTTTCCCCTCTCATGTACTACTTTACTTTTATGCAAGCAACATTGATTCATCTTCACAACAAGACAAGAGAGCACTAGTAGCACACCATTACTATTGCCTGGGTACATCAAATAACCATCAACCTTGGTGGGTCTAGTTGTTACTTCATAATATTCACGTTCTGCATCAATCGGTAATGGACTGCACATCTTGGTGATGATCGATTACTACAGCGGATATCACCACGTAGAAATACTACAAAGTTAAAGTGAAACATTTGACAAGTCCTTCACCTGATTAGGAATACAAGAAGTCAGACTAGAACGGAAAGCTGAGGTTATACAATGCAACAATGGCGGAGATTTCACCAGCAATCAAGGGAAAGAGTACTCTCAGCCACACGGCATTTGTCATGAAACAACTACTGCCTATACCCTAGAACAAAACGGAAAAGCCAAACGCTCAGTTTGCACCTCGAAAGAAGGATGTCAAACCTTCCTCATCAATGCCGCTTTATCTGATAGAGCTTTATCCGATCGATACTGGGCCTTTGCAGTGAAAGTTTTCTGCTGAGTCAGGAACATGACTCTGACATATGTAACCCAGACACAGGCCCCTTACCAACGCTTCTACTCCAAGATCCCTGATGTCGCACACTTGTGAAGCTTTGGGTCCGTAGCCTTCGTACATCTTAATAAGCATGAAAGACAAGGAGCTTTCAGCCCCAGAGCTAGAAAGGATGTGTTTGTCGGGTACAACCAGGAGCAGGGAAGCAAGAACTGGATCTTCTACGACCCCCGTAACTGGAAAGTGATAGAGTTGTGCCGCACCACAATTTGGGAGAATGTACGGTGGAACAATAAACAAATCAGTCCAGACTAGAAGTTCCTGAAAGAAGATATCATTGCCAAGTCCCTGTTGGATCCGGCAAGGAGGGAAGATGACAGGAACATGGTCCAGAGGACGGGGAGGGCGACGCCCAAGAACAAGAGATACCTCTGCTCCTGCACCAGAACAGGATGATCCGCCAGCAGCTCCCAAAGATAGAATCAGGAGACATAACGCTGCTCCACCTCCTCCGGTTGCCCCACAACATGACGACGACCCAGAAAGAAATCCTTTAGCTCCAAGACACGGAGCAAGGGAGCGTCAATTACCAGGGAAGAGCTGGGAGAATCCTCTTAGACGTGCTCGACACTGAAGTCTATGTTACATATCTTGTTCAACTACAAAATCAACCGAAGGTAGACAAGATACTTGAACGGGCATATCAGATCGGACTCAAGAGCGACAAGTCTGAAGACAGATTCCACCAAGCAAAACTTTTGGAATTAGACGTTATGAGTAAGAATGAGGTTTGGGATCTACTGCTGCTGACCGGGAGAAAACCCATCAAGAGTCGCTGGGTCTGCACCAATGAATTCTTGGCCAATGGTAACACCAAGGAGAAAGCTTGCTTAGTTGTACAAGGGTATACATGTTAGGTTGCCAGCAACCTGTGAGTTCTCTGGGACTTGTGTAGGGTAGTAGGTAGGTAGATGAGTGTGATAGCAGATGGATTACATATTACAATAGTGATTGTAGTAGTTAAACGTTACCTATCGTATCATAAGTACCTTCTCCGTTGGAGTTGCTGGCGGAATACCCGTTTGGATGTATGCTCTAGTCATACCGCAGATGGCTATAACAATACATAAGTCGAAGGAGTCGATTACCAAGGAATTCCTGCCCCGGTAATCAAGATGGAATCAGTAAGGATTATACTGAGCCTTACAGCTCTACTCAATACGGAATTCATCCAAGAAGTCGTTGAAACCACTTTCCTCTATGGACACCGAAGAGGAGAACAGGAGGGGGATGCTTGGATGTTCTTACAACAGTGCTAGGGATGTACATAGGAGAGATGAAGAACTACTAAGCTATGTACTCCCAGCTGTCTCGCCGCATCAGCGCGCGACGCCTCAAAGAAGATGAGGACGCTTATATGAAGCAACTTCCAGGTTACTCAAACTCCAACTGGTGAATAACTTGGGGACCAAAAGTTGACAAGCGGATACATATGAATCGTGGGAGGAAGCCCCATCTGTTGGCATTCGAAGAGACAATTGGTCGTCACACTTTCCTCCACCAAAGCAGAATACATCGCCCTTGACTCCACAATCAGGGAAGGCTTGTGAATCATGTCGATCATGGAACAACTCCTTTATTCGGTCACGACTCCAGTTCAAGTGTTTGAGGACAATCAGGCATGCATCAAACTGCCACGCAACCCAATTAACCACTCCCGGACCAAACACATTGAAGTGGCAATGAAGTGGAGAAGAAGAATTTAGACGTCGACTACCTAAAGACAGAAAACATGTTAGCCAATGCACTTACAAAACCCCTCGACAGTCAACAACTCAGAGAACCCAGCGAAGCAATGGGACTCGACTTCAGCACCAATCATGATTGGATCGTGCAACACCTTTACTTAACCTTACAACATCACTCGGGGTAAAATGTCACGTGACTCGGTGTTGACGCAGCTAGCGTCTGCTTGCCTCTACTCTAGATAATCACCCTTCTATCATTCATGCTCCCGTAGACTACTTTACACCTGTGTTCTCTAGCTAATCACTAGGGATTATAGGTGAGCCATAACTTGTAGTAATTCTCATGGTATGTAGCTAATTACTAGGATAGCCTTAGTTTAGGTCCGGTACACAGCAGAGGTAGAAGGATTGGTTCCCGATTGTTTAGAGGTCGACACAGCAGAGAATTTGGATTTCGTCCTCTTCTTTGTTGGACCAGGGGCCGGTTCCATCAGGGCAAAATCTTCATTGGACAGGTTGACAGTAGAATCAGAGTGTCTGTTTGTCCTGGTGGGAGCAGGGGTTTCTTTGAACAAAGTGAGTTCTGCATCAGACTGGGCAGATGCTGCGAGGGATCACACTATTGCCTAGCTACATCGAGCAACCAACCTTGGTGGATTTCATTGTTACTTCACAACATATTCAGTTCGCAACATCTGTTGAGATATCAGCCTAAGCTGATGGTGTAGCTGTTCCTTTGATGGTGTTGACTATTGCTATTTGTTGTGTGAATGACTATGTATCTGGTTGCTTGCACAAAAGTAAAGTAGTACATGAGAGGGGAAAGAGAAATCAGACCCAAATGGCCTGCTATATATACTTTTCTGGGAAGGGGTAAATGGTGGCAAAGTCGGACAATATTGGTGTTCAATGTTTGAGAGGAGTCGGAGTTTGTGGTTCAATAATCGAGATGTGTTGGAATTTGATAGTTGAGATTGCTTGGTGCTCAATAGTCGTCAGTGTTTGGCAGGCTATTTCGAATCCATTCCTTCTAGCATGTTTCATGCTTTTTGCTTCCACCTTGCTTCCTGTTTGCTTCCTGCTTCCTGTTGTTTACTTTGTGGTTGAGATTGCCTCCATAAGCTGATGATTAATCATCACATGCCTATTTCCAACAAAGTTGTCCATATCCAGTCCTGCACCAGATTGAGATTTACTTCATGGGGTAGATTGCAGGCATTGAAAGATGTTGTCCCTTTTACAATCACTAGTGGGGGAAGGGCAATACCTGAAGCGGATGGGCATTCAATGGTTGTCATCCACTCCCCCCATGTTGATCCTGCCTTGCAAGCCTTCTTTGCTTTTGGCTGTCCCCTTTCACACTTGGCAGGTGTTAAAACCCTGCTAGACTGCCTTGTGCCAATGGCAATACCATATTGAACATGTTGGAGGGTGAATATCTATGACAGTCTAAAAGAACCTTGAGCTCATTGTAGAAGGGGCTGAGCTTTTGAAGGGCACTATTATAGGCATCCGCAGTACGCATGTCATACACGCGTGCGGTGTAAGTTTTCACCTCATAAGGACGACCGTTTGGAGACCTCTCAGAGACCCTCTTGGAGACCTTTAGGAGATGTGTCTGAAGATGTCTAACTAGCACCTTGTAAAAGTTGAACATCTTTTACTACGGTCATGACCATACCCGCACCTTCTAGTCCCGTGTATTACTGTTCAGGCTTGCTGGCAAGCCTTATAGGCACATTCATTAATCCTGGACTTTACAATGATGCGTGTCCTTCTAGACAGCAGCAATGGAGGGATGCTGAGAGCATAGCTTGTCTACCCAATTGATTCCTCAGACTCACTTCCAACACAGGTTCTGGGATAGCCAATTGGGACAACCTCAAGCGGTTACATAGGAGCTCCTGGGCGGTCTCACAATGACATGAGTGGGTGGCAGGTGGTCAGATAGGAACTCCCGGCAAATGTATGATACAATTGTGAGCTCCTCTTCATTAGTGAGGGCTTGCTGATGCCTATGTGCGCCTTGCCATGTGTTACGTGTTATGCAAGAGTCTTGTAAGCACGATTGCAACTACCCGTGTACTGAAATTCACATCATCACCAGTCCACCTGCCAATTGTAGAACAATATACAACTTTACATCGACAGGTACGACGATCCTATTCAGGGTCAAAGTGTAACGCCCTTACTGTTCATACACCAAGACACTACTGCCAGTACATTGACGTATTTGGTACAATTCACAAACGGACTTGAATTGACTCCAACAACCAAATCTGGTTTGGCCACCAAAATTGGTTTGGGAACACAAACCTACCACCATACAGCCATCTCAACTCTGACTCTACTTTTTGCCATTGTTCTGGACCCTCAATACTCTCTAGATTCATATATATATACTTAGCGAACTTGACCGTACTTGACAGACAACGCTCAGTAATAGTGAAAGGTCAAGTCCCAATATTGCATTCAATATACATCTACCTGACTTATCTAAACGGGTTCAAGACATATTACAGGGAGGTTACAAATGTAAGACATCGCTAACTAACTTGCATCACGCCGCTTGCACTGAACCAAACTTGCCTTAGTACCAAGCGACTCCGCTTCCTTGTCCATGCATCTATCTCTGGATTTGTTCCCTTATCTAAACTCGCTTCACCCAAAGCAAACTTACTTCATCTCCCGCATACCTGCGATCTGCCAAGAACCTTAGACCTTACGCTCAAAGACTGTTGTGAAGTAACAACTAGATCCACCAAGGTTGGTTACTTGATGTACCTAGGCAATAGTAATGGTTGTTGGAAATAGGCAGGTGATGATTAGTCATCAGCACTTGGAAGCAATCTCAACCACAAAGTAAACAACAGGAAGCAGGAAGCAAACAGGAAGCAAAGTGGATCCAAACAGGATGCAAAGTGGATGCAAAGTGGAAGCAAAGCATGGAACATGCTAGAGGGATGGTTTTTGCCACTGAGGCATCAATGCCATTGGGTGGCAAACCTGAGGGACTTCTGCCATTGGGTGGCAGATCTGAGAGATCATTGCCACCAATAGCAAACGTAATCACGGTCGACTGGTGAACAGTTCACAATCGTTCATTGGAAAAGTTATAACTCAACCCATTTGCCACCACTTTTGCCACCATTTGCATCCTTCCCAGAAAAGTATATATAGCAGACCATTCTGGTCTGATTTCTCTTTCCCCTCTCATGTACTACTTTACTTTTATGCAAGCAACATTGATTCATCTTCACAACAAGACAAGATCAGCACTAGTAACACACCATTACTATTGCCTAGGTACATCAAGTAACCAACCTTGGTGGATCTAGTTGTTACTTCACAACAGGTTATGAGCTCAGTAGTTGTGGCCCAATCTACACTTAGACTTAGCTCACAAAGGAACAACCTCAACTATCAGGATCATCGAGAGGTGTTACGGACCGACCCAAAACGGCCCTACACACATGAGTCTACGCGCCTCAACTCGTTGTGTCGACACAATGAGTATCCTCGTTGTGTCTACTTGTTGAGGATCCGCAACGTAAATCCTCGTTGTAATGCCACGTTGTGGATACTGGTTGAGTATCCCCATTGAGGATACACGCCTGGGCACTTGCCCTCTCCCTTTCCTGCCTTGCAGTGAGGCAACTCAACGCAACGAGACACAACTCGAAACCCTCTTTGTGGTGGCAAACCCTGCCACGTTCCTTTTACAAAATAGTATATATAGCTGGCCAATCCAGCCTGATTGTACATTCCCTTTCATGTTCTCTCTCTTCTTTCCCAAGAAGAATCATCACATGTTACATCCCTAACATACTTGCCACTAGCCAACTCTCACTACTCAACACTAGAGCTCTTGTCAAGCCCTTCACGGGTCAGCAAGCAGATTGCGCACCAAGCACTTCCCGTTGAGTATCTCTGCCTTAGCACAATTCCTACTGACGCTTTCCACCTAGGCTAGCCTTTCGCTACCACTAGGCCCGACCGTAACAAGAGGATATCACTGGACATAGTTGGACAGGTTTATATTACTGGTCAGTAATAGGATAGTCTCACAGCTTTGGAGACTAAGGACTTTTAGATCAAGAGAGGATCAATAGTCAGCATCAGACTTGGACATCAGTATCCAAGCAGCAACAAGACTTGAGGCAACACAGACACTCAAGCATCAACATAGGACAAGTCTTGGATATCATTGCCAACAATGGATACTACCAACACAGGCTCTTCCGCAACCAGTAGGATACCTATCCTGACTGGGTTGAACAACTACTTCCAATGGAGGAATGCAGTTGAGGATGGAGCACTTGTCTATGGAGCACTGCATGTGCTCACAGAGGAGCCAAAGGAAAGACCTCTCAGGCCTCTGGAGATTGAGGAGATGGATGGCTCAAAGGTAGCACCTCCCTCATCTATTGTCTCTCTACACCTAGAGGAGTATAGGGAATGGAAGACCTGGAAGGAGAAGGATCAAAAGGTCATGGGTCTCATGAGACTCAATGTCTCCTCAGGCATCAGGATGGAACTTGCAGGATGCAACACTTCCAAGGAGATCTGGGATAAGCTAGCCAAGCTTCACCAGATGGACGACAAGAACTACAAGGCAGACATAGAAGAAAGGATCACTACACTCAGGATGAGTGAAGGGGATGATCCAGCCAAGTTCTTGGAGCTGTTCAGCACCTTATTGCTGAAAGCCCAGACAGCCAACTTCAAGCTGTCTGAGGAGGATAAAGCTACCTATTTCCTCAGGGCTTTACCTGTGACATATGAATCCCTCAAGTCAGAGTGGAAGTCACTACAAAGGATCAAGGAGATCACCAAGCAACCTATTTCCACCTTTGAGGATCTCAGGGGAATGTTCAATACCTACATTGCTGACTTTAAGCGTCAGGATGAGGTCAGGTTGCAGACTGCCATGATGGTTAGGAAAGCCAGTCATGGGCAGCAAAGGAGGAACTTTGGTCAAGGTCAACAAAGGAACCATAACAAGGACCAATACAACAAGAAAGCCTTATCTTGTTGGAACTGTGGGAAACAAGGCCACTCTAGCAAGGATTGCAGAGCTCCTAGGATAGGAGATGGCTATACCCACAAACCCAAAGGACTGTCATACAACAGGTTCAACAATCACCACAACAAGCCTACAGATGATCTAGCAGCCCTGCACAGGAACATGGCAGGTGCAGCTATTCAAGAGATCTCTGAAGAAGAATATGCTGCTCTAGTCAAAGAAGAGAGCATAGAATGGCTTGTGGACCTTGGAGCCAGCTCCCACATCTGCAACAACAAAGATGTGATCAGCCAGCTAGAGAAATTAGCTTTCCCCAAGAGGTTCAGGACAGCCTCAGAAAGTGCTACTGTCTCTGAGCATGGTGGAAAGGTTACCATGAAGTTACCTCAAGATCAGAGTGCCATGGGGCATCTAACACTTCATGATGTGGTCCTCATGGAGGATGCACCAGCCAACCTGCTTAGTCAAGGAACATTACTGGCTAAGGGATGGAATGTAGATATCACCCAACATGGTGGTATGATCAGCCAACATGGGATCAACATTCCAGTCTACAAGACAGGTCCAGGAGGAACTTTGAGGGCATTTACATTGCCACTCAAGAAGGATTACTACATCCAATCTGAGCAACAGGAAGATGTTGGCTCATCGGATAAAAGGGAAGAGCAAGAGGACCTCTACCTTACTGTCCAGGACAAGGACACCATACAAGGATGGCACAACAGACTGGGACACATGGGTGTCAGTACCATCAAGAAGCTTGCAGCATCAGGACGACTGCACATTACAGACAAGGACACCTCTACCTTCAAGATGGAAGAGTGTGAGGTCTGTGCTATAGCCAAGACAACCAGGCTCACCTTTGGTGACATCTCAGTGGCAGCCCAAGAACCACTGGAGATAGTGCACTCAGACATAGCAGGACCTCTCAAGCCAGATCTCAATGAGAACATCTACTATGTTACCTTTATTGATGACTTGACAGGCTTGACCTGCATGGGTGGTTTGGGGAACAAGACAGCAATGGATGTCCTTGAATGCTTCAAGAACTTCAAGAAGATCACAGAACTGGCTTTCAACAGGAAAGTGCAATGTCTGAGGACAGATGGTGGTGGAGAGTATCTGGGAGGCATGAAGCCATACTTGCAACTACATGGGATAGTTCACCAGGTCACCACACCATACACACCTCAACTCAATGGCACAGCAGAAAGAGCAAACAGGACAATCAAGGAGATGTGTTCCTCCATGCTTATTGCTGCCAAGATGGACCACAAGTGGTGGTTCCATGCCATGCAATATGCTTGCACCCTCATCAACATGGGCAAGCAGTATCAAGGGAGATCTCTGGAGGAGATCATGTGGAAGCACAAGCCAGGGTATGGCCAACTTCACCCCTTTGGAACAGAGTGCTGGATCAAAGTACCCAAGGAGGGCAGACTCAAGAATGATCTCACCACCAAGAAAGCAATCAAGGGGAAGCTGCTGCATCCAAACATCACTGGAGCAGGCTACCTTGTGGTCATACAAGAAGAAAGAAGAGATGTCACCCTTACCAGCAGGGATGTTGTGTTCAGGAGGCCAGAGGGAGCTAGTGAAGGGAGCACTGCCCCAATGGGAACACAGCAACAACATCAAGGACATCTTCCAGACCAACAGTATAGAGGTACCAAGTCACCTAATGTTGTGAAGTAACAACTAGATCCACCAAGGTTGGTTACTTGATGTACCTAGGCAATAGTAATGGTGTGTTACTAGTGCTGATCTTGTCTTGTTGTGAAGATGAATCAATGTTGCTTGCATAAAAGTAAAATAGTACATGAGAGGGGAAAGAGAAATCAGACCTAAATGGCCTGCTATATATACTTTTCTGGGAAGGGGCAAATGGTGGCAATGTCAAACGATATCGGTTGTTTGGCGAACAATATCAGTTGTTTGGCGGTCGAACAATATCGGTTGTTTGGCAAACAATATTGGTTGTTCGCCGAACAATATCAGTGATTTATTTCAAATCCAATCCTTCTAGCACTTGCTAGAATGTCCAGTGCCTTTTGCTTCCTTTTTGCTTCCTGTTGTTTACTTTGTGGTTGAGATTGCTTCCACGTGCTGATGCCCAATCATCACATGCCTATGTCCAACAAAGACCACCCCTAGCAACCTCCGCCGTGATACCATGTCTGGCGGCGACCAGAGATATGTTTTGATAATGTCACATGGGAAACCTCGAATCCTTTGGCAATGTCACATATGCTCCTCCAGAGACTAGAGTTAATGTCACATTGAGTATGGTAGACAGCTATAGCTTGCTCCAGAGGTGTATTAATATTGTCCATGGCAGCTACTTCTCAAAGAGAGCTATGTCGTCATGTTATATCATTCTTTAGGAATGGACAAGTATATGTTCATATTGGTCATATTCACATGCTTCTGTAGTGAGTGTGTTCCGCTTCCCAGTGCCACACGTTAGATACTCACAAGTAGACTTGGAGTACAAAAATAAGAGGTGATTGTACAAAGTACAAAGTACAAAGCACAATGTGTAATGTGGAATATACAAAGCACGTGATGTGGAACTATGTAGAAAGTGCAAGTTGTTTCCCTGATACTTTACATGGGTGGAGAGTTGGTATGTGTTTTTTTTTGAGCTATGGGTCGCATAACACTTCATTACTTACTGGTTGCATGTTTGGTAATAACTGTCGTGTAGCAACAACTAGGTCCACCAAGGTTGGTTACTTGATGTACCTAGGCAGTAGTAATGGTGTGTTACTAGTGCTGATCTTGTCTTGTTGTGAAGATGAATCAATGTTGCTTGCATAAAAGTAAAGTAGTACATGAGAGGGGAAAGGGAAATCAGACCCAAATGGCCTGCTATATATGCTGTTCTGATGAGCATGTTCTCTAGTGAACTTGCAACTGCTCCAATGGCACAATGGCAACTTCTTACACATATTGTGACTCCAGTCACAATGACATCACCTACATGCAAATTTAGTTGTGTAACGTGATGCCAATCATATATGTGCAACCGCATTCACAACATCTCATCCCAATCATATATTAATCCTGTGTCTCTGGTATTGTGACATGAGCATCACCTATGCTATCGCAGCGTGCCAATCTTCAACAGGACAGGCATACATGCGCTACAGAACGATCCATGATAGGAACAACTTGACTACAACAAAGTATTTGCCTTTACCAACTTTATCTTGGACTATCAAGGTAAAATTGACAGCTCCAACGATAGCTCTTGGGTGTGTTACGGGATCATCACGTGAGTCGACTACCGACACGCGGGCTTGTTCTACGGACATCAGCATACACCTAAGTCCGGCTCGACGAGACGAACCCGATTCCCTCGGGGCAGATCCGGTCGCCCCTACCATTCACCGAAACAACAATACATCCCCGGTACATATCACAAACAGGTACAAGGACCTTGAGGTACCCTACAACCATACTCAGGACCTCGACAACCTTACTCAATGTACCCAGAAACAAATGCCAACTCAAACTCGCCTCCTCTACCGAATCCGGTTGCTCTCGACAGGATTCGTCTGTTTGCCATCTTGCTCTTCCAGTTTTGCCATCTCCAATCGTCCTTTTGTTCTAGGATCTTTTCAGTGTTTGCCAGCCTTGTCTCCGTATAAATAGCTAGAGGAACTTGACCGAATTCGATAGAGGACGCTCTGTAATAGTAATAGGTCAACTTCCAATATCACGTTCAATACACACCTATCTGACTTGTTGCAACATCTTCAAGACATCTTGTGGAGAGGTTACAAACTCAAGGACGGCGCTAAGTATCTACGGTTCATCGTTTTACCTTAGAACAAACCCAGTACCTCACACCAAGTGATCACCCTTCCTTGTCCATAAATCTCTGGATTTGTATCCCTTATCCCAATCCGCTTCATCTAAGCGGACTCGCAACATTCTCCCGACTGCCTGCGATCAGTCTTAAGCACCCTACGCCATACGACTAGGACCTATCTCCAATTAGCCACCTCCACCGTGACAAAACAACACAAAACAACACTCAAGTCAAGAGGTCACCTGCAGCTTCTCAGAATCTCTCAGTCATACCCAGGGTTATGTTAGGGGTTCCCAATTAGGGCGTTAGGGGTAGGGCTTAGCGGAATCAGTAGTTATGGGTTAGGGGGGTTAGGGGATTAGGGAGGAGAGGATATCAAGCTGTTGTTACGGACGCGCAGGGTAAGGGGTTAGGTCCTTATTTCCAACTTTTTCACCGCCTCTCTCAGACAAATACCGCCTCCTTATCAGTTCTGTATCGGCATATAGGCATGCCTATCATAGAGTATGCTGGGATCACGCTCGTAGCTTCAACTTGCGCCAATTAACGAGCGGTCACTCGTTCCATTCCAGCTAAAGATGCCAAACCATTCGAGCTCTTTCCTGCACTCATGCTCCAACTTTCCATAAAGCTTAAGCGATGAATAGAGGTCGCGCGTCGATCGAGCTTTTATATTTCGTCTTTATCTTCTCGCGTGACCTCGCCATACGCCGTGCCAAACAAGATCGTGATCAACGTCCACAACCCTATCTACCCTTCTTCCCCTTTCTGCGCGTTGCTCCCCCACTGCCATTCCCACCAACCTTGACATCCTCGCTAGTACTACCCTGCATACCCAGCCCGGAAACCTCTTTCCCAGGCCCGGGCTTACTATTGCCCGCTCCGTTACGTCGTTTCTTGTTTTGTCCTAACGAAGAAGGGTTCTGGGCAAGCTGGGCTTGGTAGGACCGGCGTTGGAGGAGAGGGAGCCATCGATCCGGCTGTTGAAGTGAAACGAAGAGGCGAAAGGTGAAGCCAGAGAAAGGTGCTGGTCAGGCAACGCTGACATGATGACATGAGCGACGGCAAAATATTGGGGACTTACATCTTGTTCGACAGCTTTACCCTTGACGACCCCTTTAGGCAGCTTGTGCCTCGTCCTACTTTTGACGCTGACATCCTGTAATTGAACCCCGACCTTGGACCCGCTCGCCACTGCGGCCGCGGACGCTGAAGATTCTCCGACTTTGCCTGAAGCTTCTTCCCCCATCACCCCCATTCCAGCCTTAGCAACCCGTCCCAACGCCGGTAAATCCCTTTCCAAGCTCTCCATATCAACGTTACTTGAACTGGAAGATAATTGAGCTCTGAACCCATCCTTTTGGAAATCCAAGTGCGTATGCGTCGAGTTGAGATTGTCCAAAATATCACTAGACTCGGGAGAGTCGGAGGGACAGCTTGTGAGGAGGTCGTTATAAGTTTGTTCGGCTGTAGAATAGTTGCCGGCTCGGTAGAGCTGAGGCGGAGGGGGATCGGGTGACAAGGCAGGGAAAGATTAGATGGTCAGCTAGAAACTAGCGAATGAGGAGAGCTAAGGGAAATGGGACGTACAATCTGTCCCTTGAGATGGCCGACCTTTCTTCCCTGTTCAGTCTCATACCCCATGGTGCTCATGTTGGTGCTAGAGCTTTCCATCCGTTCAATCATCTTCAATGCCTCATCCCCCCTGTGTAGCCTATACAAGCAGTACGCCCGTTCGAATTCAAAGTCATCGGCATTATCGGACGGGCTGGGATTAAGCGGGGAGTTGGCGTGGTGGTACTCTTCGAAGGAGGCAAGGGCAGTAGGGTATTGATCCGTCTGAAGCAAGAGAAAGAGGAGGGTTTTGAACGCCGGTAACGATTTCGGGTCCAAAACCAGGACTGCTCGTCAACCCCTCATAATCAGCTTCTACTGCCAGCCCCCTTCAGAATGTAGAGGCGACGAAGAACCTACTCTTCCTGCACGTCTTGATCGCGTTCTCCAGATACCCCTCGTTGATTTGGTCGACCAACCCAGCGTGAAGCTTCTTGAGCCTGTCCTCAGTGCTGGCGGGCGCACGGGGTGTGAATTTAGGACGCGGTCTACCGGCTGCACCGGCGTTGCTGGCCGGGCGGGGTTTCGCAGTCGAGGGTTTCTGTGACATGATTAGCGAGTCAAAAGCGATCGCCCTGCCCTGCTGTAGAAATGTATGCACGTATGCAAGTAGGTGAGTGTCGCTGATGGAAGAGGTCGAGATCGAGGGACTGTCCCTTCAATCCCGGCCTCCCCGCCCGTCCACACGTCCTACTCCTTGCTTCGTACGCGTCGCCCCCCCCCCTCCCCCGGCGGGAAGTCGGAAGCTAAAAGGGGGGAGATGGATAGCATGGGGCCATGGTCGTTCGTGAATTGTCAACAAACTCCCGGAGCCCATATCTACAACAACAACTAGCAACTGGCATAGAGTTAGAGTCCACGCCATCATTCTAGAACCCTTGTCCGAGTCACAACTTCTCCTCCCGATGTCTACACCAAATCCGGAACTTTCTGTCATGTCTGTCGCTGGCCCATCGTCGAGCCGCAAGCGAACCTCTGAACAGCTCGATCCGTCTACCAAGAATTCGATAGACGCTCAACGGCAACCTCCGGAAGACGAAGGTCAAGATCAACCTCGTGCGCGCAAAAGAGTGGCGACGGGCGAGCTTGATGCGATGGATGAACGAGTAGATGGGAATAAGGATGTCGATCGGGACTCAGGGAAAGCAGTGGATGTAACCAGGGAGGAACCGGAACCTGGGGATATGCAACGAGAACGGGCGAGTGAACCTACAACGGCTACAACGACAACGATGGGCGAAATACATTCGCAAGAACAGCGATTGCCGTCGAAAGTGCCAGCAATATCTCCAGTGGCATCATCGTCGAATCAGAAGACTTCCTACGAAACGACAAAGGTGGCCGTCGAAGGTGCCGTTAGACGAGGAGCTAACAGATGGACGTGAGTCGCAACCTTGCCGCTTGTCTTTTCATCATTCCCTTCCGTATCCATATCTCGTTGTAAACCGACTCTATGTCAATCTGACTCGGCCTGACCTGTTTCCATGTTTACGTCCCCTTCTTGATCTCCCTGCCAAACATAGCGTCAAAGACTTGAAGAAAGCCTACCCGATCATCTCGGCTCCTAAAGAGCGGACGAAGGCCTTTGAAAAACTGTGGTTGGAGACTTCGGAAGGCTTGAGGGCGAAGATGATTGTTAGTTCAGTCGTCCGAACGAGAATTCTTATATCATGACCGCGATAGAGCTGATGATATTCCAACAAACCTAAACCTCAATTCTCCATCCCGTCTTTGGACTGCCTGTCAATGTCCCAAATCTGCCTCGACCCCCGCAACATCGCCAACGACACAGAATCAAGCGGACGCAATTATAGAGCATTACGAAGTCAAGCCCGCTCTAGATCGCTTAGAATTGGCCGTTGAAGAGGCTAGAGTGAGGAAGGCGAGGATTCTGCGAGGCGAAGAAGGGGTTTACGTGGCGGATATTTGGAGGTCAGTCGACCGTTCCCTCGGATTCCCATACTACGAGCGATTCGCCGGACGGTAATGAGAAAGCTGATTTAGCGAAACAATCACCACAGACCGGATTTGTCACCACAGGCATTGACTGCGGCTTATAATTTGCCCAGATATGACGCGGTCTACACTCGATTGCGAGAAGAATACATACAGGCAAGTCCCGCCACTCTCCCTCGCATATTACTCCGCATGGTATATGTACGCTGAACTTGAAAGATATGTTTCTTCGCAGCTGTTCAAGGACTGTGAGAGATTGGCCGGAGAGGTTGATGGGAAAAAGAAGCGGATGGACGAGATCAAGGACCAGGTCATTCAAGCCAACGAGCAGTTGAAGGAGGTAAGTCGCGGAAAACGAACCTACCTTGTCCTACTCTAGGCACATGGAGGCTGATGAACCTTCATTTGTTGCGCGCGGGGACTCGAGTGTAGACGGCGGACAAGCTCGAGAACGTACCGGGAGATGGGATCAAGATGTGGATGGGGGATGCAGCCTCCAACGACAAGGCCAGTCGAACCATGGCTTGATCGTGCAAGGATCCACGGTGTGGGCTTACTTGTTGAGACTGGGGGATCATGTGTGCGTTTTCCTGTAAAGCGTCTCGAGTATTTTTCCTACCCGCTCGCTATGCCCCTGACCACTCGGTTCTTGTCTCTTCTGACCTTCCCTTCCGCTTCGTTCAATCTTGATCTGTCATTGTTACAGACCCGGGTGCGATTTATGGAGAGTTACAAAGATCGAGTCTCGTCTTGTAGCGTGTATACAACCAACAGCGGCCCTTCCCATCGACCACGCATCCGCCTTCTGCCCTGTTCCTTGCCTCGGACAACCACCTCATGCCTTGACAGACGACGCCTTGGTCTGCTTCACGGCGGCAGCGATCTGGTTCATGACACCAGGCTTGTCCCTCAAGTAATTCACCTTGGCCCGTCTAGCCAACTTTAGCCCCTTCCCGTCGGCCTCCTTGATGACCTCGATCTTCTTGATCATCGGACTGTGCACCTTGAACTTCATCTCCACCCCGGTCCGGTTGACAATATTCCTCAACGTGAACGATGTATCGATGCCTTTGCGTCCGATCCCCAGCAAGACTCCCGAAAACACCGTCGAGGTCGATTTTGTAGCGTCGGTATAGGATGCGACGGAGATGACGCTACCCGGTTTGAGACGAAGAGGATTGCGACGGGAAAAGAGGGTCTTCCGAAGTGATGCGGGGTCATACGCTTCGAGAAGCTGGGCATTGACATGTTCGACAACGGATTTGCCATTCTTTGGATGGAGAAGGTTTTTGGGGGTCGGATTCGAGGTGCTCGGCGACGTAGGGAAATTGACAGCCGCGCTAAAGGGATAAGTTTGGGCTTTGGAGGACGAGGCTGCCAGTCGGATCAGATGGCAGGTAGTCAATATCGAGAGGCTCATTCGTTGCATGTGCTGAACGGCTAAACTGACCCTCGCTGGCGGTTGCCATGCCACGCACCGCCGTTCGGCAACATCGTAAGGTCGAGTTAATCATAGTGGGCCTGCTATCTTTGTTTTTTGAACCCTTTGAGCTCGCAAATGTATACCGAATGAAGTAGTTTGATACTGTTTGACGTTGTTACCAGAAGTCGAAGTATGTAGGTCAAGGTTGACATGATCACGCGATCACGTGAAAAACGCGCGTGAGCTATGCCATCGGGTGGACATCGTTATATCCCACGTCATGCACGTCATGTATGAATGTGCCGTTACATGGAACATCCTCTACATCCTCTACATCACCTGGCAGTGGTTAGCCCCACCATGACATACAATGCGTTCGTTGTTCGTTGTGCCAAGCCAATATGTCGTTTTTTGGATGGATTTACATGCCGCAAAGGAAAATCCAAGAGCGGTAGTATAAATAACCAATATCCGGGATGTGACAGACTTGCTTCTATACACAGGGCAGACTTGTGCACAAGTCCTTGACTGGAGATAACGATTGCAATGACGCTTGGTCAGGCCAAATGATAGTCAAGCCCTGCAAGACTAGATGTCGACATGATACAGATTGTGGGGTTGGTTCTCAGGAGTGGCACCAGTATTGTTCTGGTGCATCATTACAGTCATGATTGTTTCAGTTATTGTTTCCCCAAATTTGCCTTTGTCTCTGTTCTCATTCCAATTACGTCTCCTTCTCAGTCACAAAGGCTTCAGTGATTTTGTAGACTCGTTTTTTAACAAACGAAAATACAAAGAGACATTGTATAAAGCATGATATGCCTTCTCCATTGATCCTGCTGCAACATATGACATCAGATTGCACCAAGATCGAGGTTTCTTGAGATCCAAGCTTTGAAGGCATCAAGAGTGAAAGGCCGCCCAAGGAATTCAGCAACCATCTCCATGGCATCTTTGGTGCTGCCAGGCTCAAGAATGGTCCGCCTGTAGCGACGACTCATCTCCTTATCCAACAGGCCTCCAGGACAAGCTTTGAAGGTTTCAAAGAGTTCATCACAGATGGCTTGGGCATACATATAACCATAATACTGTTTGACCACACATTAATATATTATAAAACACTGGCACTGTCTTTGAATTGACTTACTTTGGGCCCATATCCTGTCATGCCAAGGTGGCTAAATGTTGCAGGGAAGCAATCACCTTCGTTGTAGCTAAAGATACTGTGCTCATTCACCAGATCCTTCCAGTCATCTAGAAGTGATCCTGGATACTTTCCATCAAGCATTTCCTTGCTGTAGAATGACACAGCACTATTGATTTTCAAGATTAGCCACTTTGTCCTGCTGTTAAGCATTCTTTGCAACTCACGCTCGAGCATAAGTCATTTGTGTTATAGTATCCATGCTACTTCCAATTTCTTGTGACTCTTGAAGCTTCCTGATCATTTCATCTGGAATGACTTCTCCATTCTTGTTGATGGCCAGACGTCTGAGAACCTCTGGCTGAAGCATGTGCCGTTCAAGAAATTGTGACTGTGGTCGTCTGGCTTTGATCAATGACAATGTCATAAACAGGATATTGCTGAAGTATAAATGAAGGCTTACAGGGGCTTCCACAAAGTCTCTTTCCACTGTGGTGTCATTGAGATTCCCATACAAGCTTTGTGTAGCCGACAGGGAGTGGACAACATGGCCATATCTTTGGAAACAATATCTCAACCTGTCAGGTAATGAACGTTCAGGTTGCATTCAAGTTGGCGCTCACTCATGATAAAGTGTTGAGACTTCAGCATATGTCATCAGAGTATCATCTCCTTCTGGTATATTTGCCAGCAGGATGACTTCTGGCAAGTTACTTTTCCCATAAGCTTTCTTCATGATACAGACACATGCATGACTGTATTTGTTGTCCCGTGGATGAAGCTGAAGAACATATTTAAGCCAAATAAGATCAGAGGAGCTTCTTGTTGGGAAGGATATTGTACTTGCATCTGTGTAGAGCCTCCCCATGATTCTCCCCTCATCCACATCATAGACATCATAACAACTGACACCTGTATCTACCCAGGACTTCACTTCTGGTTGGTGTTTAAATTGTACCCCAAAGAGTTCTTGGATCAGCAAGGTGATTTGCGGGAGGACGTTTCCAACCCACAAGTATGGCCTGATATGACTGCTGTCAAAGCCAGAAAACATTTTCTGTAGGAGGACCTCTTTGGCAAAATCTGCTTGCCAGACTTTGAGGTCTTTGGTGCCAAAAACCTGGGACATTGCTTGCTTTTCTTGGTGGGCTTGGGGTTTGACCATTGCAACAACGTTGTCAATGAAATCAGTGACATTGCTGAGACCTCTCAAGGCAAGACGGCCTTCCAGATCAAGGGCCGCATAGTTGGGTTAGCCAAGGATCTGAGCTTTGTTGTGACAACCTTGCAAAATTTTCTGCAACACATTGATGTTACCTGGACATCTTGAACGGTACTCATGTTGTGTCCTGCGTCGTACTTCATCGTTCTTGCAGTACGCCAACACTGGACACACATCAATCTTCCGTGTTGTCAAGGTGATTTGGTTGTCCTCATTGGCTGGATGTGACTTCATAAAGTCTTCTGGCATGCCAGCTAAATCATCAGCTGGGACTAGCCAATTTGTTTGTCCATCATCAATGTTGCGAGCAAATTGGGAGCGGAGATCCGCAAGGTCTGAGTCTAGACTCAGAAGTTGAGATCGCTTGTCCTGAGACATGGTAGCTCCAGATTCCTTATAGGTGGTCTGCCACCTTTGCGTAAAGCGTTGCTCATGCGAGTTGACACCAGGGTCAACAAACACCATCCGCTGAACAAGTGAAGCAAGAATGGGATCCTTTTCAATAGCTGAGGTGAGGTTCTCAAACCCACTCTGAGCAACCATGGCATCATCACGGAAGGCCTTGTTAGGGTGGACTTTCTTGAAAACAGAAGCCGTATTTCTGCCCTCAATTGCCCCCATGTTCAGTTTGTCAAAATGTACTCCCCAATCATCCGCACTGGGGACGCCATCAAACAGTTTGAGAATCTCCAAATCGTTCTGAAGTTGTTTCAACTTGGCTTGCCAATCATGTTGATATGTCTCAAGGTCTACTGATCCGTCAAATGTAAATCTGGAGGGCTCTGGCATGTCTTCGAGTGTGTATGTCGAGATATCGAAGTGGACTGCGAATCTGATTCAAGTCTTGACCGGGAAGGTAATTTCGGACCAGCATCTTATCATTCCCATGGGTTTCTTTCGGTGGACTATATATCTATGCTAAGAACCTTGCGACGGTTCGTGAGGAGAACATCACAAAGGGAACGAACGTAGCGACCTACCCCTCGCGATCCTTTCAACTTCAAAGGGACAGGTTTCAGCCTCACCACGAGCTCGCGATCACGCGGAAGCAGGGGGATGTCGAACAGGACAAACGTGACATGCTCTTGTATCACTTGTTCCAGCCTCTGTTCACAGCAAGAGGCCCCAGATAGACGGGTCTCGATGGGCAGATGTAAAGCGAGACGTCTGTCACCGCAGCCCGCAAGCAGTGCTTCAATCGAAGCCACCGATCCTGTATTGTTTACGTTTACATGTCGATCTCGAGCTCTATACATAAGATCATATTCATACAATTTCTTATTGACATACGAATCTGCAGTAGGGCTTCCAGCTAGTATATTCAGACTATATCGTCGAAGTCATCATCCAATCCAGGTAGACATGCTCTTGTCGAGATCCTTCTCTTCCTGCTTGATAGTGATCCTCGCCCGGGTGATCGCCCTGCCCAACAGGTTCTGGCCCCAGTCCTTTCGATTGGATTCGGCGTCTTTTTCGGAATAGCCTACTCCCCAGATTCGGTCTACCGGAGATGCCTATTAGGCAAAGCCAATCTGGTCAACATATCGTTTCGACCAACGATTGGGGATATGGTGCTCACTTCTACGAGTTCCCGGTCATTGGTCTCCAAGAGCTTGCGCTTCATGTTCTCATCTTTACTCTTCGTAAACTTTAGGTAATTGCCCTTCTCAACGATATGCTCCTTGTCTACCATACAGCATCTCGATTTTGAGCGAATGATGAAGGCGGAGGCACGATGAAGGAGAACTCTCGAGAACTCTCACATTGATTCCAAATCTTTGCGTCGTAGTTAGCCACCTTCCTGCCGAGAGCTTGATGTTCTTTGGGACTGCGTGTGCGTAGCATTTTCTGCACAGAATCCTTTGTGAAGTGTTGTAAGAGGTCAGATCAGTATAATGCCTTGTGGTCTCACCCGTATCCTCTGTTTGCTGACCTCGTCCTTGAACAGCTTTGCTTTCGAGATCATCATCCACATCTCGGCTGTTACATACACAATCCCTAGAATCAAGGGCATCTCGTTGAGTACAACTATCCTAATCGAGCCGCACGAGGGCTGGTAAGAACCTACCGTCATGCTCAAACTCGCACTCGTACCATTGAGAGAGCCATCCCCAGCGCGGGTGAGTCTCCCTCCAGAAAAAGATGGGGCTCGTATCGGCCATTACTCGATGGTCTGAAACTATCGGATGTAGAGCACCTTGAGCGAAGACGGATTCAACGATATTTGTTGAGCCTGAAGGTCTTTCGTCAGAGCGACTACGAGCAGAGCAATGGGAACGGCTGTTCATCGAAAGATGACGAAAGCACGAATGCCGAGGCTCACTGATGACCGTGGACTTCTAGTCAACCGACGGTGACATCGATGAAGCACCGGCACTTGCAAGATCGTCTTGCATCTTGATACATATCGCCAGAGTTGTACACAGGAACGAGTACAGCTGATCCCGACCAGCGTGACTTATCACCGACACAACAATGACAAGCTCGCCGATGAAGCTGCAGAACCGCGAACTATTCGGCGGGGCGATCGAGTTACAAGTTCCCGCTGATTTCCTGGATGTCAGGTAGAAACAAGATCTTGGGCCAATCTCTCTCCCTCTCTCTCTCGCTCATCTTGTCATACATCGAACAGCGATTTTCGACAAGTCCCCGACACCCAAGAGGTATATACGACAGAAGATGGCGCTGTCTCATTAGTTGTCGAGATCTTGGACGTGGTCAAGGAAGAGGGGTGCGAAGACGATTTATGGAAAGCGATCAAGTGAGCGACCAGCAACATTTGTCTGACTGAGGCTGTCCAGGCGCGAAAGGCTGACCCCATATCGACAGCTTTCATTTCGGAGCCATAGCCCACGATAATGAGGCCGTATCCCAGCAAGTCACCACTATCTACGAACCGTCCTACTCGATCCAACCAACCTCGCTAGGCTCATACGAATCCATGCAAGATCTCTCTTCCTTCAAATTCCCCACTCCCTCACCGATGACCCTCGAAGGTACCCAGCTGGTCAGAAAATTTCGATCAGAACGACCGGTGGAAGAGCTCCCCCCACCGGACAAGGTGCTCATCTTTGTGGCCTTGTGGAGAGTCCTGCTCGAGAACGGTTCCAAGGACGGACGACCGATTCCTGAGATGGACGACGACGAGCACATGCAAGACGTGACGGGTGCGAGTGCAGGAGACGGAAAAGCTCGAGGGAGGTATGCCGATGTGCTCTGCAGCGTCAATGTGAACGTGGCAAACACGAGTGAGGCCGAGGTGAATGAGGTCCGAGCGTGGTTCAAGGAAAGCAGCAGTAACATGCGGATACGAGATTACGGTCTTTTCGTTGAAGTGGAAAAGTAAAAGCTACGATATGATCAAGCAAATGCGATGTATATACTTACAGGTGGTCATCTCCCTGTGACGAGACAACCGATTTTATGCACTTCTCACCAAGTCCAGTACCGAATCTAGCTAGGCCTTAGGCAAGTATTTGGGCATCTCAACAGAGCTGGCCTTCTCGTCGGGTTTCAGGCCGTTCTGCTTGATGGCTTCGGCGGTCTGCAGAGTAGCCTGCTGGAGCCTCCTCTTCTCTCGCCTCGGCTGACCTCGAGCAATAATCTCCTTGGGATTCGTATTCGAGAACAAAGCCTTGGTGATCTGCTGTACGGCGAAGCAGGCGGCAAAGTCGATGATCATGGCGGCCGTCAACTGGGTTCGGAACCAGGACTCCATCTTGAACAGTTGCAACCAACTATTGAGCTCGGGAGAAAACTCGGTGGCTCCGGCAAAGGCAATGGCGCTGACACCAGCGAGACCATAGTAGAGAGGCGGGTTCTCCCGGATCCCCTCACGGAAAGGTCGACCCTGGAAGTTGATGACGAAAGTTGAGACCTGCTGGGACAATCCCAAGAGGTAGACGGCAGTGTTGAGCAAGGAGGGCTTGTACTCGGCCTTGATGTCGATCACTCCTCGGCTGGAAGATTGGCAAGGACGGCATCAGTTGAATGTAACTTCACAAAGCCGATCAGAACATGCTACCCACTCGTGGTTCGCTTTCGCCAAATTGGTCATGTAGATCATAGAGACCATGTGGATGGCGAACTGAAGCAAGATAGAGAACAAGACGTAGAGGTTCAAGATCGAGGGCAGAGGTCTTTCCTTGGACAATTGTTGGACGGGCTGAACATGGTATGAAAACGTCAGTATGCATTCACGTCGCGCTCATGTCTGCTCGAACGGACCTTGGCTCGCGAAATGCAGTAGAAGCACACGCTCATGAGAATACCGGTAATGGTGACCTGGTAGTCCCCAAACTTGATTCCGTCCAAGTACTGAACACTGAGCGAATAGGCAGTGATGAGGGCGTTAAGACCGAGGATCAAGAACATCTGAGTAGTGGCGACCAGAGTGCATCGGCCTTGACGAATAATGTTGGTGACTGCGGATTCAAAAAGCTGTCAGTTTGGCAAACTTCACGAACCGTATTGTGACGAACATACCGGCAGACACGTTGGCCAACTTGGACGTGAATGGAGCGGCACACGATGCATCTCCGAGTTTGATCTTGGGGGGCTCATTCTCGTCATCCATTTCAGCCATCTTGTCAGTAATCGAAGCGAGATCGAACTGGGTTGGATCGTCATAATCAGCACCTTGCTAGCCTAATATGGTTTCCTGATCCGACTCACCTTCTCCATAGGGTTCTTCTTCCTGGCCTGTGTCATGGAAGCATGCGCCGCCTGCTGAGTCTCGACGAGCTCCGGATAGAGCGCCTTGAGAGCAGGAGGAACGGGTGGAGGAGGCTGGTTGAACCTGGCCGAAATTTTGCATTGTTGCTCATAAACCTTTTTCAATCGCTCGTTTCGTTGATGCTCGGCAATCTTCTTGAGATCGTCCTCGGAACCGTTCAGCAAGGCGATACCGACGTGGGCCTGCTTCAAGGCTCCGACGTCGTTGGTACCGTCTCCGGCCATCAAGGTGATGTAGCCGAGAGCCTTCATGGTCGACAAGATGTATTCCTTTTGCGGAGGCGAAACTCGAGCATAGACCCATGTGTGCTGGATGAGGTCGATAAAGGTAGACTTGTGCTCGTACTGCTTCATGGCGGCTCCGGTAATGCAGATGTCGTAGTCCCTCAAGATGGCCTTGTCGAAAGGCTTGGTCGGGTCGACGGGAATGATCTGGGTCTCAGTGACGTTCCGCCATACCAGTTCTGCAATATCAATGTGCAACATCAGGGCCATGTCCAGGGAGGCTCCTTCCCACATCGAATTCACTCACGATCTTCCTCGGTAGCGCCCTCTTTCAAGTCCAGGATCATGACATCTCGGTCGACGATCTCGACGTCCTGAGCGACGTGCACAGCCGTCAAAGGGTTGTCTCCGGTGATCATGACACACTGCAACGAGAAGTGACAATGAATGTAAGTTCTGCAGCGTGGTCGCGGGTAACGAGAACCGGACGTACTCGATGAGACGAGTCAGCCAACATCTTGAGACTCTCGACGGCATCCGGTTTGAGAGGACAGTGAAATACCAAGAATCCATCAAAGGTCAATCCGCTCTCGACATCGTCTCGGTGCAAGTCCTTGATCTGAGTATGTTAGATTACGACCAGTCAACATAGGTCATTCGGAATGTGAAGCCGAGAAAATCCACGCACCTTGCTAGTATCTGTCTTCATGACCTTGTGACCCAGTGCCAAGACACGCGACCCTCGCCTGGTGAAGTACTTGTACGTTTCATCGTAATTGGCAGGCAATTCGCTAAACATGCCCTTAAGCGTCTCGGGCGCCCCCTTGACGCTCCCCAGTAATTTCTTCCCACCGCCCTCGGAGGCGTGGACAACGGTCGACATTCGCTTGAGTGCAGACGAGAACTGGAACCTCCTCTTGACGTTGATCTGAGCGGAGAATTTGGCTTCCTTGTTCTTGGGTCCGATCTGGTCTCCCTTGGACAACTTCCAATCGAGCGCGTCCAAAGTGGTACGTTCCATAGGATCTCCAACCACGGTCCCATCGTCGAGCAGCACGAGCGCATGGGCGGAAGCAAGCGTGAGGATCGTCTCCTTGTTGCAGTCGGTGACCGGGACGAGCTTCTTGGGGTCTTTGGGATCGACGCCGGCGACGCCCTCAACGACGAGGTCTTCCCCAGTAATAGTCCCGGTCTTGTCGAAACAACAGACATCGACCTTGCCTGCGAACGGAATTCGGAAAGGTTCGGTGCAGAAAATGGCTGCGAACGAGGAACAACACGTTGTCGGTCAGAACCCAGAGATGACGTATCCCTAACATGTGGGACAGATCGCATGCGGAACGTACCAAACTTGCTCAGCGCGACCAATGATGCATTGACAGCGAGCGTCAACTCCATAGGCAACTCTGGCGGGACGACCGAAGTCAAAACGAGCACGACATCCAACAATAATTTCCCCTTGTCCATATCCTTTTTCCTCCCCTCGATCCACACGTACGCGGAAGCGGCGATGGCGAAGATTAAAAGGAAACCGATAAAGACGAACGATTCGAGGTTGTTGGCCGACATGCGTTCGTCGGAAAAGATCATGGTTCGGACGAGTTGACCTTGGGTGGTTCCGAAACCGGTCTTGAGGACGACAGCGAGACAACCACCGTCGGGCGCTATGTAAAAGCGAGGGTCAGCCGGCGACTTTAGTCACAGACGGGTGGCACGGCCTGGGTGAACTCACTGGTAACATCCCCACCCTCGGGCTGACTGACTTGCAAAGCCTTGGTCCCGCTGAACAACACGCTGTTCCTATCCATTCCATTGTAATCCAACTTGTCACCCCCATCCCTCAGCTCGACGCTCTCTTTCAACAATGGCGTAGACTCTCCGGACAGCATGGCCTCATTGACGATCGCTGTTCCCTTCAGGAGGAGGAGGTCGCAGGGGATACCGGAATCGGGTTTCGTACGAGTGATGGAGACGAGATCGCCGGGAAGAAGGAGGTCGGTGGTGATCTCGGACCACTTGTTGTCCCGGTACACATTGAGAGGGAAGGGTTGAACGGACATGGTCCTGAATTCGGTCAACGTTTTGAGACGCTGAACGTGAACGACACCAGGGCGAATCAGCGAGCATGGACGATATGACACGACGATCACAGCCGCAAACACTCACTTGGAATACGGTGGTACACTCGAAAGCGACCAACATGAAGCCCGTAAACAAACTGAACCTCCAATACTCGTCCAAACACCACAACGCCACACAGAACAACTGAAACACAAAGAATGGCGCGACGGCGTGCTCGGCGAACAGTTCCGAAAACTTGGGAATGGGGATCTCGCAGAGGTTGGGACCAAACTCGGTCGAGAGGTGGTCGACGGATCGGTGCAGCGGGAGGTTGGGTTGCTTGGAAGAGGTCGGGCGGGTGAGGAGACCGGGGGTCTGTTGGAAGGTCGAAAGGTCGGGAGAGGCGTCACAAGGGTAAGGTAGTTGGGTAAAGGTGAGGGTCTTGTCTGTCGTGCCGCTCAAGTCGCATCTCCGTTAGCCGGTATCCCTCACGACCCTGATCCTGCTTGCGACTCACCGTCCAGCACGTAGGTATCCCTCTGATAGATGAATGAATAGATCAACCCCCTCTCGTCCTTCTTCCTCTCCAGCTTGACGATCCCGCCCTTGCCCTTGTCCTTTTTCGGAATGACCCTGACGCTCCTAGCGGTGTCCAGAGAATCCGCTCGGGTATTCTCCAACCGGGTTCGGATCCCTACCGACCATCGGGTGGACAGAAACGTCAGGGCGTGACCGAAACCGAGGAGGACGCAGTAGACGAATGTCCATTCTTCAGATTTGATCCATTGATCGTAACGGTGATAATAGGCAAAGTAGAGCAAGGGGTAGAGAGCTGTACGCGAGCGGGTCGGTCACGACGATTTTCGGCGGCACGGAAAAACGGGGATGAGGACTCACAGAGGAAAGGAGCGGCATAAACCCTGGCTGTAAAGGCGATGGGGTTGTGCAAGGTGATCCTCTCGATCTCTGGCGAGACGATGCTCGGCTGGGATCTGGGTGCAAGATGAGTAATACGGAGTGAGCATGTGTTGGATCGTCCGATTTCATACAGGACCACTGGACTAACCTTGACGGGGCCATGATTGGATCGCTCTTGATGCGAATCCTAATGGCTATGACGGGGTGACCGGGTGACAGAGCTGGAACAAGGATGGGGTGCGAGGTCGACATCTTGATAAATCGCTCGCTCGCTCTTGTCAACTTTCGCCTCGAGAGGGAAGCGAAGGAGAGACGACGTGTCGCGCTGAGCCGGCCCGTCGCCTTCTTTGCGCGTCGCCCGAGGGCTGGATGGGATCCCATCGTTACGGCAGCGGCCTCGGCGGCCTCCTCCCTCGCCCGTCCTACTGCACACTGCGTTCCATCTCTCATCGTCCCTGGCTCGCAGGCATCGCTCTGAACTTGCGTACCCCCAGCTCATCCCCGACGCCGTCTGGACTGGATCGACCGCAATGCCGCCCAGACCATCTACCAAGAATCACCAGCGAAACTCAAGACTTGCTCATAACCGCATAGTTCCGCACACAGGGCGACCTCGACCCCCGGCGTCACTGCGTTGACCATGTCGCGCAACCATAACCGCAACAACCCACCTCAAGATCCGTTCGAGGATTTCCTCTCTTCCCCCCCAATCGGCGGAGCCGCAAGAGCAGGGAGAACCGCCAACGGGGATCAGGGGGAAATCTTTGAGAGTCTTTCCGGAAGGGAGACGGGCGATAGGCATCTGGACCCCTTTTTTGACGAGCAAGTCGACGTCTGCGATCCTTCTGCACAGCCAGGAATCATCTACGTTCGCCAAAGCTGAATATAATGACTACTTGCTCGATATTTCTAGCGACGATGACCTCCCACAGAGGTTCGCCACATCTTCAGCCGGCCACCCCTTGGATAACGCTAGCACCCTTCGGCACGTTCCCTCCATAGCGTCTTCCTCGATTCACCATCATGGACAAGAATCCAACATCTACGGGTCTGGACCCTCGCAGGATACGTTGAATGCGCCGTTTGCTAGCCGAGCTCAACCTCCGGCTGGTTTCGATTCCGGTCGGGGCAGGAACAAGGACGATGACTTGATGGACGACTATGATTACGATAGCAAGCCCCGGTCTTCGACTGCCAACCGGGGATATGCCGGTGGAGACGATTATATGGGATCGTCGTCGTCGTCCTATAAAAAGAAGACCCAGCAGGAAGAAGACATGGACGAGTTTGATCAGATCGACTCCCTCTCCTGGGATTATGCCGCTCAAGCCCTCCCTCACCTCCAAGCCGACCGCGATGCTCAAGGTCAAGGGACTCACATTCCTCAGGCTTATGAACCCAGGTCGTCTGTTCTGGACCACCTTAAACGCCTTAAACCGCCTTCGGCACCTCTATCGAGCCTGAAGGAACTGAGCTGGAACCCCTTTTCTTCGGGAGGAAAGGGGGACGTAGGCGATGTGAGGACGATCTACCTGAATGACTTTCAGGCGAATGGAAAAGGAAGGGGAGGGAAGAAGGGGACGGAAAACGAGGGCAAGAGGAGGTGGAAGGGGAATGAGATTGGGACGGGCAAGTATAACGTGGTCACCTTTTTGCCAAAGTTCTTGTTCGGTGAGTCGGGAGTCCGTGTTCGGGTAGGCTTAGAGGGAGATCAGAGTCTGATTTGTCGATCGGGCTTCGGGGAGGATAGAGCAATTCAGCAAATATGCCAACTTGTTCTTTTTGTTCACCGGTATGTGGACAATACTCGACGTGGCGCAAGGTATTCCGAGCAAGGTGGCTGAGTCTGAAACCCCTTTCCTAAACGGCGTATTTAGCTTGTATACAACAAATCCCCAACGTCTCGCCGACGAATCGGTGGACGACGATTGTACCGCTCGCGATTGTCATTCTGGCGAGCGCGCTCAAAGAGCTCGAGGAGGATGTTGTGAGTGCCCCCATCTGATAGTCAACCCCACATACTTGGCTCCAGAAGAGCGGCTGACTTATTCGTTCCGGATGTGTATGCAGAAACGGCACGCCTCGGATAGACAGCTCAACTCGAAGTCGACAAAAGTCCTCAACCCCGTCACCTCGGGGTTCGAGGACAAGACGTGGAGGAATATCAAGGTCGGCGATCTAGTCAGGTTGGAAAACAACGATTTCATCCCGGCGGATTGCGTATTGTTGGCGAGCAGTGAGCCCGAGGGGTTGACTTATGTCGAGACGAGCAATTTGGATGGGTGCGTAGGAGAATCCTCGGTTGCCTTAGAAGTAGGATGGGCCGCTGATGCGAGATTTTTCGTGCTCTCAGAGAGACCAATTTGAAGATCAAACAGGCCAATGCCAATACCGCTCAATTGACTTCGCCTCATCATTTGTCTCGACTGTCCGGTCGCCTGCAGTCTGAAGCGCCCAACTCGTCTTTGTATACCTATGACGCCACGCTCAAATTCAGCGAGTCTGGATCAGGGCAGGGGGAAAAGACAGTGCCTATAGGACCAGATCAGATGTTGCTCCGGGGTGCTCAAATCAGGAATACCGAGTGGTGTTTCGGGCTCGTTGTCGCTGGGGGACACGAAACCAAGTTGTTCAAGAACGCTACGTGAGTCTTTAGCATCGCAATCGGGATTGTTAGACGACCCATTGATTTGCCTCATTTTCGCGGTGTATGTCAGTGCGGCTCCTATCAAGAGGACCGCGGTCGAGCGTCAGGTCAACCAGCAGATCATCTTCTTGTTCATCCTCTTGCTCATTCTCTCGTTGATCTCGACGATCGGCAGCAGTATTCGAACGGTACGTCCGAGTGGACGCAGTGCAAGTCGTCGGAATCGTTAAAGCTGATTAGAACGGGTTATGCAGTGGTTCTTTTCCAAGCAGAGCTGGTATCTGCGGATGGAAGACCAAACCAAGAACAAAGGTGAGCCGGGTTTCCGTGAACATGTGTCGACGACGAACTCAAAAAGAGGATTTCCCATTGCACAGCTACCCAGTTCATCGAAGGTCAGCAAGTGCTGGCGACCAGCGCCCGATTCGTGTGCTGATGCCCTCAGGGTTCTCTGTCTTGTGTAGACTTTTTGACTTGCATCATTCTATACAACAACTTGATTCCCATTTCGTGAGTGACCCAAATACTGCAGGACATCTAACGCCCATGCTGATTACTCGCATGCATCCAGCCTGATTGTCTCGATGGATGTTGTCAAGTTCCAACTCGCGCAACTCATCAATACGGATCTAGACATGTACTACGCCAGGACCGACACGCCCGCTGTCTGCAGGACATCGAGCTTGGTCGAAGAACTAGGTCAAATTGAATACATCTTTTCGGACAAGACAGGAACCCTTACGTGCAACGAGATGGAGTTTCGCGAATGTTCTATCTTTGGGACCATGTACGCACAGACCGTCGACGAGAACAAGGCGGAACTGGGTCAGAAGACCTTTCAGGAGCTGGAGAGGCGACAGATGGAACCGGGCGAAGAGGGCGACACCATCAGAGAGTTTCTGACTCTGCTGGCTGTATGTCACACGGTCATTCCGGAGATCAAGGACGAGAAAATCATCTACCAGGCTTCGAGTCCCGATGAAGCGGCCTTGGTGTCGGGCGCGGAGGAGCTGGGTTACCGATTCCACGTAAGTATGCATTTGTTGGAAATTTTAAGTGCACGACGCCGACAATCTACTTGCAGACTCGCAAACCGAAATCAGTCTTTGTCGAGATTGGTGGCAAGTCGACAGAGTTCGAAATTCTGAACGTCTGCGAGTTTAATTCGACCCGAAAGCGAATGTCGACTATCGTGCGGATGCCCGACGGCAAGATCAAGCTCTATACCAAGGGTGCAGATACCGTCATCTACGAGCGACTGGCACAAGGTGGCTCTCCTCTGGCGGATTCTACCCTTGTCCATCTTGAGGTGGGCTAGATGTTAATTTCGTCTGGTCGCCCGAATCACCTGTTCATCACTTCTGCTTCTTAGGACTATGCCACGGAGGGCCTTCGAACTCTGTGTCTGGGTGCTCGTGACATCTCGGACGAGGAGTACAGAAGGTGGTCTGCGACATACGACGCTGCCGCGTCGCAGATTCATGGACGAGCCGAGGCTTTGGAGAAGGTGGCCGAGGTCATCGAGCGCGATCTTACGCTGCTCGGAGCCACTGCGATCGAAGACAAGCTGCAGGACGGGGTTCCCGACACGATCCATACCCTGCAGCAGGCCGGGATCAAGGTGTGTCCAAGAAGCGGACCAAGCTTGCCTGTTCAAACATTGACCTGAGATCGTCCTTAGATTTGGGTTCTGACAGGAGATCGTCAAGAGACAGCTATCAACATTGGTCTTTCCTGTCGGCTGATATCGGAATCGATGAACTTGGTGGGTTCGACTGCAAAGGTGGTGGGCTGCAAGGGAAGTCGTCTTGATGTCGCGATTTGGTTCTCGCAGGTGATTGTGAATGAAGAGACCAGTGAAGCGACCTCAGAATTCCTTAATAAGCGACTATTTGCTATCAAGAACCAACGTAATGCTGGCGATACTGAAGAGCTAGCGCTTGTTATAGGTGAGCAATCGCTCAGCCATATGATACGACACAATGTGGTCTCCTGACTCGTTCACTTTTGTTTCGTAGATGGGAAAAGTTTGACCTATGCCTTGGAGAAAGAGACTTCAAAGATTTTCTTGGAACTGGCCATCATGTGCAAGGTACGTCGTTCGCTTATGACTCAGGCAGTCGTCTGACTGACAGAGATCGTATGGCTATATCACCACAGGCTGTCATTTGCTGCCGAGTCTCACCGCTTCAGAAGGCGCTCATCGTGAAACTTGTCAAGAAGAATCAAAAAGCAATCTTGCTTGCGATCGGCGACGGGGCAAATGACGTCGGGATGATCCAAGCCGCTCATATTGGTGTTGGAATATCAGGCGTAGAGGTATGCGATTGTGGTTGTCGCAACCCAGGTCAAACCCTGATTTAGCGAATTCTAGGGTCTTCAAGCAGCTCGTTCGGCAGACGTCGCTATCTCTCAATTCCGCTTCTTGAAAAAGCTACTTTTGGTACACGGCTCTTGGAGCTATCACAGGCTGTCCAAGTTGATTCTATGTAAGTCATTAGGTGGAAGTATATGCGCGTCCCGTGGCTCATTTCGTTTCATCGCAGTTACCTTTTACAAGAACATTGTCCTGTACATGACACAATTCTGGGTAAGGCCAAGCCCGCAATAAATCCCCCTTTTCAGCAGCTGATCTTTCTTTCTGTAGTATTCGCTCTTCAACGACTATTCTGGACAGATTGTCTACGAATCTTGGACATGGTCCTTTTACAACGTTCTTTTCACGGTACTGCCGCCTCTGGTCATTGGTATCTTTGATCAATTCGTCTCGGCTCGTATGCTTGATCGATACCCTCAGCTTTACAAGCTCGGGCAGAGCAACGCCTTCTTTACAAAATCGGCGTTCTGGCAATGGATCGGAAACGCCTTTTACCATAGTATCGTGCGTCTGGCGGGACTGCTGAGATCGAATTCTGCACCGCAGTCGCTGACGTGGCTTGTTTGTCAATCTAGCTTCTGTTCTTCTTTTCGATCCTCGTGTTTTGGATGGGTCTCAAGCAAAGCGATGGGAAAGACACGGGCCACTGGTTCTGGGGAACCACGTTGTACCTCATGGTTCTGCTCACGGTATTGGGTAAAGCTGCTCTCGTGTCTGAGTGAGTCGAAGTGCCTTCAGTCGACACGAAAGCACGTTCTGATCACCATTTGGGCTGGGACGACTAGCGTATGGACCAAGTACACCCTTGCTGGTAAGCATGACACTCTTTCATTATGATTTTCTGCCACGACCCACCTGACGATATTATACCGCCTGTAGCCATTCCTGGATCGTTCGTTTTCACCATGATCGCTTTGCCTATTTACGCACTGGTTGCGCCTCTCTTGGGCTTCTCAATGGAGTACCAAGGAATCGTTCCCCGCCTCTGGACGAGCGGCGTCTTTTACCTCTGTCTGCTCCTGTTCCCCATCATCTGCCTGGCACGAGACTACGTCTGGAAATAGTAAGCTAAGGCGTGGCGTGGACATCGATAGATGCTGATTGAATCTTCGAACAGTTATCGGAGGACGTACATGCCCAGATCATACCATATCGTGCAGGAGATCCAGAAGTTCAACTTGTCCGACTACCGTCCGCGACAAGAACAGTGAGTTTGCCACGTCAGCTTGGGCTTGGGCAATCCGATCGAGTCTGAGCGCCGTCCCCTGCCTCGTCACAGATTCCAGAAAGCCATCAAAAAGGTCCGGGCGACCCAACGTATGCGACGTCAGCGAGGCTTCGCCTTTAGTCAAACAGAAAGCAACAACCAAGATCAAGAACGGCTCATCCGGTCGTACGACACAAGTGTGCAACGACCGAGCGGTTATTGAGCTCGTTCGCCCCCTGCGGCTTTACCTGTACCATTACATGCATCACCTATAGAGCAAGCATTGCCAGAACTTCATCCAGAATTGAACTCCGCTACCCGTCATTCGCATTGCGTCTTCCTTCATATCAGATCTATGCTCTGATCTACGTACAACTCAGCTGCACTCTTTGCCGACCTCGCAAGCCCCGCCGTCAGCTAGCTGTTCGGGCTGAGGCTTCTTCTCTTTGCTCAGCTGCTCGAAAACCTGCAAGAAGGCCTCGGGGGGCTGAGCCCCGCTGATTCCGTATTTGTTATCCAGCACAAAGAATGGAACACCAGAGACTCCGAGCTCCTTGGCTTGCCGGTACCCAGCGTTGACCTCTTTATCGAAAGCTGACGAGTCGAAAAAGTCGTTGGCTTCCTTTTCTGACGCGAAGACTCCCGTGTCCAACGCCGTTTTAACAAGGTAAGGGCGTTGACCGGGATCCTGCTCATTCTCAAAATAGCCGGTAAAGAATGACTCGGCGACTTTGCGCTGAAGAGGCTCGCCACCTTTCTCATAGGCATGGGCCATGACTCTGTGATAATCGTGTGTCCGTGAGAGCGTGCCGCCGTACGAGCTGTATTCGGCAATGAAAGTAAGCGCAAGACACGACTGAAAACAAGCACAGAGAAACGCACAAGTTGATTCCGACGTCCTTCCCTCGCTGGACCATCTGCTGCTCCATAGCAGCCACCCTCTCTTTGCCTCCAAACTTTTGAGCGTATCTATCTCGCTTGACCATGGGCTCCGACGTGAGCGTGGGGTCCAGGAGGAATGGCTTAAATTCAAGGTCGAGATCGAGATCGAGGTTTTTCTGTTTGGCTAGAGCTACTCCCTGGTTGTAGTTCTTGTAACCGATGAAGCAGAATGGGCCTGGAAAGAGTGTGATCAGCACTGTATTCGACGCCCCGGTAAGCGCTATGTAGGGGATAGCTTACAGATAGCGTCTGACACCATGTCGACCTTGATCTTGTGAGCGACTGAAGTAGTCATATTTCTCGTAGGTGTTCTCAGTTGGCGCTTTGCTATCGAGCTGAGAGTGGACATGGAAAAGTGGATAGATTTGTTGCTTGAAGAAGAGGAGAAGTTACAATGAGGGTCGATTGCTCGTCCTTTATAATCAATCCGTCAGTGACCGGGGCAAGCCGCGATGAGTAAGCAGGAGGCTCCGTCAGTCACGTGAGTTCGGGATGAATCCCTATCACGTAAAGCGAGCGCCGCGGAGAAAGGCCTTCTTAGCTTCTTATCTCATTCGCGTCATTCATGCAAGGTCGTCGTACTAGTTGCATGCCATCGGATCCCAGAAGTAATTGTCGACCGTTACCAGCCACAAGCAAAATCTTCCTGAAACAACATCATCAAGACAGGTGCTGTATGGGTGACTTTTGGATACTCGAGACTACTGAACGATGTGCGTTCAGAGGGCTTCGCAAGTGGTGGGCAAGACAATAAAGCCAGACCAAACAAGGACGCATAGTGTGTTTGATCAGACTTCTGGCAAGCCTTGTCAGCTTGAATCGATCACGTTCACAGCGGAAAGTGAATTCTGACGTCTTTGCATCGTTGGAAGCCTCGTCAGTTCAGCTCAGCAGTATCTACTAGAGTAGTGGGAAGATATTCCTCACGAAGCTTTATCACTTCATCCTTCCTTCGCATGCGCGGGATTGACATCAGAAGGATCATATAAGCCTTCAACAAATCTAGACATTCCGTCTGTTCGGTAGCGTCAATCTTGATCATGAAAGATCAAGGCATCATGAGGTGTGTGAGCGCGTCTTCGCTCCTGTTTCTAGTCCGGTATCAAGCCGGGAAGCAACCAAATAGGAGTATCATCAGACTCGAAGAACCCAGCCAGGTAAGTTTGCACTTGATAGGCAGTTCGACCTACATATCTCCGACGGAGGAGTCCATTTGCAGCCCAACCAGGACAATCACGTGTATACAAACGTTGACGTAGAGATCGCTTTTCTGACGAGAACAGCTCGCACCTCTCAGGCTCATCCGCTTTGCAAGTAAGTGGATTCCGAATCCTTCCAAACTCATTGCCAGCACGGGGAGATGGCGAAACTCTGGCTATTACATGCAGTGTGACTTTCATTTGGTCTGCACCAACTGGGTTAGATTCGACGGCCAACAATTCGAAGGAGAGAAACGCCTCTGCGCCTGAGTTTCCTTTGCCCTTTCTCACTACTGTTACAGAGCGTATCGACCTGAGCTCACAAAGTAAGGCTGACTGGGAAGAGTTTGAGTGTGGAACGTCCACTCGATAGGTTTCATGTCGTATACCAACTCTATGAATCTTATCGGCTAGGAGATCTCTGGCCTCTGGACATGGGACAAGTATGGGGCCAGCCGTCCGGACTGAATACGCGCGCTTCATATAGCATGCAGATCCCGGCACCTTCTCAATGCGATAAGCTCTCAGAGATCAGATAGCCAGCTAGCCAGTGAGTCCAGCGACCTATGTGCTGACAGACGACCGATGTGAACATTTCGTGCGATCTACTGCGCCCCCCATGATCGATTCATCAGCTGATCGTCGGCGCTAAATCTACAGAAAAACGTGATGACGAAACGCGCTAGCGGGGACAGAAATGTGCAGGCAGGGCTGCGAGTGCGAGTGCGAGTGAGATCAGCTGGGGATCGCTGATCCCGTGGTCATCGACCTGATAACCACCTCGTAGCCCAATGACGAGCGATAGTCTCATTCGTCTTTGCTCCCATGACTCCTGTCTCCTTTAATTCTGGCGGTCGCAAATCGGCTTCAACGGGAGGCAAGTATATATATAGCGGTCATTTCTCCTGTGACACGCCCTCTGTCTTCGTCCGCCACTGCCCAAATCAACCTCACGCAACTCTCTCATCGAGAACCCTGATCCCTCGATAGCTCAAGCCCAATCAATCGACAAGATCATCAACCAATGCTGTCCGGTTTAGATGCCGCGCAGGCCAAGATAGAGCAGCTCGCAGGTTTCGGAAAGAGGAAGAACAGCAAGGCGAGTAGAGTCTCCAGGCTCTCAAGTGGCTATCGCTGATGACAACATAAAAACCTGGCTTTTCCTTTCGCAGACTGGTGAACTCGAACGCATGTCTACTACCGCTCGTCAAGAAGCTCGACGTCTCTCTACCTCCAGGAATAGCGGACCCGGATCCGAAGCCGCTAGGAATGAGGCAAGGGCCGCTGTAGGCCAGGGCAACGTTGCTTCGGGCAGTGCAGTCGATGATACGCCCATCGCAGCTCCGAGACGCAACTCTATCTGTAAGCTGAAGTGACTTTTTGTTCGCCAAGTACGAGGGTGGACGACTGATCCGCGGTCAACCTGAATCGTTCATGCGTTTTAGTCGGCAAGAAATCTCCAACCAGTCCTAAGCAATGAGCGCCAAGTGCTCTTCCTGCATCCGCTCAGACAGTTCCCCTTAGCGTATTATGACTCGATGACTAAACGACCTAGTCCACCCCACTGTGTTAACAAGCGATCGTTCGTCGAAAGATATAATCAAATTGTCACTTCAAGTATACCAGAGAACCAAGTTTGTAATCAGTCGTTAAAATTGTACGAATCAGATTGAAATGATATGATTCCTTTTTTGATACGATTCTTCTCGATACAATCGGTCGCAAGCTTACAACGAGTGAGATGATGACGACTCAGAACATGACACTGTCGCGAGACGGTTACAAGTTGGCTCTCAGGGTAGCCCCGGTCAATCGTTCATCTGGGCACAGACGTTTCGCCTGATCAGCATTTACGATCAGGTACAAGTTCGACGCCTTTGACTCACAGTTCTGCATATAAGCGGACTCTCCCGGCATGGTAACATGTAGTCCTACGCTCTTCACGTCAACCATTTCTGGCCCGATGTCACTCAATTTAGGGGCCCCGATAAGGCGCAGGTTCATCTCGAATTCGTCCTAGAATTGGTGCACCATCCCCTTGTCACCCGCTGCTCGAGACTGTATAAGTCGAACTGAGAGAACGTACCTTGAGAATCTGCATGGCCTGTTCGACCCCTTCTTGTCCGTAGGTCGACATGGCGTACAGGAACGGTCTGAACCCAAACTGTCCGTTAATGATTCGAGCAAGATCCGATAGTTCATCAGACCCACCTTCCAATACCGACCGCGGTTGCGCCGAGAGCTACCGCTTTCAGCACGTCCGACGCCCGCCTGACTCCACCGTCGATCATGATTTCGAAGTTCGGGACGGGCCACATGTTGCGCTTCTTCAGTTCGGAGACGACCTCGACGAGGACTTCGATACCGGACCGAGCGAACTCCTGTGGGAGGGCATGGCGATCAGTCCGCGAGGCACGGCGAGAGAGATTGGACACGACCCACCAGTTGCCTTCCGCCGTGATTGCTCAGCACCACACCCTGCATACCAGCTTTGATAGCGAGTAGGACGTCCTGATCAATCGCCTCGTCAGCGTCCGGATCATCGAACAAAGCTGGCGGGGTCAAGCCTCACCTCGTAACACTGAACGCCCTTGAGCAGGATCGGTAGTTTCGTAACCGTTTTGAACCATGCCAGATCCTCCCACGAAAGGCTCGAGTCGATAAAGCTCGAGATCGCCCGAGCGGCTCCCTGACCTCTCTCGACAACGTTCTTCTCCTGAACCTTCGATCCCGGATCGTCAAACTTCATCCTCATGTCCTTTTCCCGTCGGCCAAGCTGAGGGGCATCGACAGTAATAAACAGCGCTTTGACTCCTCTAGTTTCGGCCTTCTCGATGATCTTTTGGGTGAGAGAACGGTTCGCGTTGACGTAGAGTTGAAGCCACTGCGTCTGCCCAGGAACAGCGGCGTCAAGCATCTCATCGAGCGAACACGAAGCGAGAGTGGGAATCTTTTAGTGAAACGAAAAGGAGTCAGCTTCAAGGCGTATCGGTGCCAACAATCTCGCCAACACACCATTTGGATGACATCATGCTTGCCGGCCGCTCGGGTCAACAGAACTTCACCCTCCTTGTGTCCCAATTTACCGAGAGCTGTCCCCGTCTATTCGGCAGATTGGGTGATGCAACGAGTCGAGTCAGCTCTCCGAACACGTGTCGCCAGTACAGCTATGCAGACTCACGATGTAGATCGGCATGCTCGTCTTCGCACCCAACAATGTGGTGCTATAGTCCACCGTCTTGACATTCCTAAGAACCCTCGGCCGGAACCAGATCCGCTGAAAAGCGAGCGTATTCTCTCGCATGGTGATCTCGTCATCGGCACCCGACGAGTAGTACGCCCACCCTTTCCTGCTCATGATTTGATTGGCGAGGTGCTCAAAGTCGTGCAGCGAGAGTACTTCGGCGAGATCAGGAAGAAGATCTCTATCAGCCGGCTGGGTGATGGTCGGTTCGGCCTTGACGATCTGGTTCTTCGAGTTGCCGGAGTCCTTCTGCTGTTGTGTTTGCGACGAGGATGCGTCCAGGTCGGGCTTCTGTTTCGATTCACCTTCGCCGCCAGCTTGCTCCTTCGCAGCGGTGATATGTACCGTCTCCTTGACGCTGTTCGGGTCCAATGGCCCAATGTACTTGTCTTCTGGGAGGTTGTCGCCAATAACGCCAGGAGGATGGATGGGCTCGAACTCCTCGGTGGCATCCTTACCAGCGTATTTACTAAGCGAAAGCAGCGAGATATGAGGTTAGGCGAAGGCTTCATCGCTAAACTTCTTGCGACTGGCTCGACTGCTTACAGGATGATCTTGCTGCCACCTGATTTACGAGGAGGATCGATATCAGTTCAACGTTCTAGTTCGCGGTCAGCTATGACTCGCCTGGATGTTCCTGTGATGATCAATAAGATAGTGGTCAGAGAACCGTATGAGATCGGAGAATCGAGGTCAACCTACATCGAGCCATTCCGTCACATCGTAAACTTTGCCTGAAGTAGCCGGAACGCAGCAGGTGACCAGGAGGAGAAGCGAGACCGACGGATGCAGCAACAAGATGACGAGTAAGACGTGATATCAATGGGTATTCAATCAGCTCCGAACCCTCTTGCCTTGCCTTATCACTCTGGTACTGACCATGGACAATGACCCAAACACCGGTCTCCCTTGTGGTATGCTTGGCGACTTCTTCGCCGGATACAAGTGGTTTGTCCGACATGTCTGAAGATATCTACTGAGGCTCGTACGGAGTTGCTATCAGGTCAAGACGGTCGGGTGTATGCTGACCGATCTGGTGATTTTGGCAAGAGGGGGAGGGGGCGATGGATCGACTCTTAAGTCGACAGAGATCTAGCGATGAATGACCGTTCGCTGGTTGGTTCGGTCCGCCTCGTCCGGTAATTGCAACCTGCAACCCCCGAGATCCTTCGGCCGATTCCGACAGGATTTGATTCCGCCGCCGCGTTCTAACTTGGTGATGAAACGTTGGGAATGTTGGAAATCGTATCCTCTCCCTAGATCCCTAGCTCCTGGAGCTTGCCGGTGGACACTGATCTGATCACGATTCGAGCGCGCTTCGGCAACGCACCGTCGTGACTCTCAGCAGAGTCGGTCCGCTCTGACACGGCATATACCGTCGGCCGTCTTTATATGAATGAGAGCATTCTTCAACGCGATCTCAATAGCGCCTGGCCTAAAAGTCGCGTTCGACCCCGTTGAAAGGTAGCGGTTGCCTGTGCTCTTCGTCTACAAAGGCATGGAGGCTATCATCGTGTGCTTCACCACGAGTTCGTATCTGTCGTGGCTGGGCATCACCATCCGACTCGGATCCTAGTACGGAGCGGGATTCGGTCGGCTCCCGGTGGAACGAGTCCTCGCCTCCATCAGGCTTCGGATGGCAGCTCGATATTGCACAGCGATAGTCTTCCCCACTTTTCACAACCTCGCGATCGTGGTCCCGCAAAACCCCAAAGTGGACTTCGATAGAGGCATACTGATGTGCACAATCGAATCGGGTATAGGCCCGGTTCCTCTGCCGCCAGAGGTTGCGTTGTATGATTGTATCGCTGGGAAGGTGAGATGGATGAGGGCATGGTTGGGCTGTCTTTCCTTTCCCATAACCGAGAGCTTC
Source organism: Filobasidium floriforme (assembly GCF_021052385.1). NCBI lineage: Eukaryota > Fungi > Basidiomycota > Tremellomycetes > Filobasidiales > Filobasidiaceae > Filobasidium > Filobasidium floriforme. The sequence goes on along the minus strand of NW_025763628.1, from coordinate 320,727 downwards.
AATCGCTGGAGAATCTTCCTGATTGATATCGATGAGCTCTAGCTCCTATATAGTCCACTGTGAGGTGATCTTCGGCAAGATTCACAGTAGTGAATATATAAAGAGGCGCTGTTAACCCTGGACGAAGGATAGCACTCATCTCGCCTAAGGCGGGGATAACACATGACCGCCAATAAATAGCAGGAAGGAGCCTAGAAATGACATATGACCTGCAAAGCTGACCGTCTTGAAGAGTGACTTGTGGGGATGAGTGCTTCGCAAATGCATAATCATGTCCAGGTTTTCCACGCAACATAGGAAATCGATCCCAAATGTCTCGGTGTGCATTAGTTCAAAATACAGGAGAGAAGAAGCCATGACTCTCGTCCGTCTGACCGGCAATCCTGACTCCCCTAGCCTTCCTTGAGTGGAAGAAAGTCCTTAATCTTATGATATCGTATCGCATCGCCTCATGTGATCCTTGGTTTGCTATCTGACTTCGATCCAGAACAGCTCGGAGAGCGCCTCATCGTTCGTAATATGTCATAAACGGTGGACGAGCTTATAGGATGCGGCATACGAGAATCTGTACGATGTGCATGTATGTAAGCTCTGAATATCCTGGACGTTTCAAACCTCGCTCTTCGAGGTGATGGCTTTTGTCCATCGACCCCACGGCTCGGTCGCGCGCGGGGTTGAATAGCCGGAAGCGGTAATTGTTTTCCTGGCTCTTGGCGCGAATCTACCCAGCTGCCAGCTACTGGATCCACCAGCAATACCTGAACAGCTCTCTCATCTTTCCTCTCTCTCCTTCCCGTCCCACATCGCATCGCTAGATCATAGGATCGTTCAGTAGGGTGCAAGTGATACGAATGACGATGCGATGATGCAGGCTGAGCGACGGAACCGAAATGAGAGACGGGGGTATTGACGAGGACTGGTCACTGGGTTCGCCGGCTACTCCCCGCGACATCCGTGTAAGAGCGTTGCGTTGGTTCACCTTGACATCGTGTTTCTGTGTGTGATCACATGATCACATGATCCATTCGCACGCAGTCTGTTCACCAGTACAGTCGCCGTAGGTGGTTAGTTTGAGACTCAGCCCCATCTTCTAGGAGCCAAGGGGAAGGAACGCATTCGTCGTCGTTCGTTTATCGTCGTAGCTCGCCGGTCGCCGCCTCCCGGAAAAACGTCCCGAAGCCCGGACGTCGTCCATCTCGATTGACCTCGCTGCTCGCTGCTCGTGTGCTTGTCATCCATCATCACCCAAGCACCAAGCCCACGTGAAGGCATAGCGACCGGGCCCGCTACAGCTACAGACCATCGAACTGCTCGAGTTGCAAAGTTGTTGTACTCCGCAACGGAAGGATGCCACCCACCTCTTCGACTTCATCAGCCGGTCCAGGGCCGAGGCTGCCTTCGATCAAGACCTCATCTCCACCAACAACACCGACTTCGACGACCCAGCACAACTCGACAGGTCGACCACGCCTTCCTACGTCTTCTACTCGCTCCTCACACCCTATGATGTCGTACTACGTGCCACCCCCTACCTCGTCCATCCACAACAACCATAACCTACCGTCTTCTTCATCATCGTCACCGATCTCGGGATATTCTGGTGGGAACCTTCACAGTCACAACCATCACGGACACGGGATGGGAGCTGGACACATGTCCCCGAGTGGACATCTAGGAGGACTTGGGACGATGGGTGGTGGGATTGGAGGAGGTTACGGGACGAGCACGTCCGGATTCACGATCCCTACAAGTAACAGCCGGCCGACGAGTCCGACCGCGTATGATATGGACAGAGACGGACAGGATGACACGAGGTTCGGGTCTGTAGGGGGACCGTGGGGATCAGCGATGAACGGCAACGGTCTCAATGGATCGTCGTCTTCTTCTTCCTCGTCATTACACCTGAATCAAAAGGGCCATCCGCTTGCTTTGCATTCGAATTCCACTTCGAACGCAAATTCAAATAGAGAGCCGCCGAACAAGAAACGAAGGCTGTCAAGCTCCAATCCATCAGGCTCGGGATCTGGATCGACATATCACCTTCCCCCTCCTGCATCTTCCGTGTCTCACACTCAGCCGAGTCATACGGGATCCAACTTCTTGGCTGGCCTTCGAGGTGCTTCGGACCTCCCAGCACCCACATCAATCTCCAATCATAGTAACCATGCCAACAGCCAACAACAGATGGATGAGGATGATGACGAGGATGGCGATTCGGGGGATGATTCGGATATGGGCGACGATGATGGCCGCGGAGGGTCCGCCAACCCCAGTGGTGGAGGCAACGGGAGCGCGAGTGGGAGAGGAGGTGGGAAGGGAGGAGAAGACGACGGGGATCGAGGAGGGAAAGGAAAGAAGAAGATGAAGCTGACCCGAGGATCTAGGTGAGTTTTTCGGTTCCTTGTGAGGTTGGGTGAAAGTAGAAGATGGGCTGCGTCTTTCGAACGGGCTACTTCGATATACGGGGTAGGTGGCTGATTTTGTTTTATCGGGATTCGGTCATCGGTCTGCGCTTGCATCGGGTTTGCAGAGCATGTACTGTCTGCAGAAGGTAACGCTCTCGTCACATGATCCACCGCTCTCGTACAATCTGGCTTACCCTCCATGATTTCCGTCTGCCCTACGTAGGCTCAAGATGAAATGCGTCGAAGCCGACATTGACAATGGCGTCCGGTGTCTCCGATGTCGCAATGGGAACCTCGAGTGTGTTTTTGAAGAGTCGATGCGTGGTAAGAGAAGCAGCAAGGGCAAGAAGAGCGAGATTATGGCAAAAAACCTGAAAGATATGGAGAACACGCTCGATACCGTGAGTTCGCGCATTTTTGTGAGAACCCTGTTGAGTCTGACAAAACCCCTTCACGTGTCAGGTATTGAGGTCGTTACATAATCCCAAGTTGAGCTTGGCTTCCGGGATGACGAATTTATCGCCCTCGGCTTCAAGCGGGATGTTGGACGGGTCACCAGGCCACGCAGGCAGTAAAACTCTGGATATAACTTCGCCTGGAAAAGGTCAGTATCTGTGATCTGGCCATGGTGACCTGAATTGGTGACTGATTGGTATCGAACCAGAACTTATGGGTGCGGACCAGCTCGACGCGCATACTTCGTATACAGACATGTCGGTCAGTCATCCTGCTCGACCGGGCATCTCGCCTTTGGGTGGCGGTGGCGGGGGAGAGAGTTCGACAGGATCGCCTATGATAGGCCGACCAGGAGTCGGATTATCCAGGATGAACACCTCGACGTCCAATGTCAACTCGGGTGAGAGCGGGAACGCTGTCGCTGGATCTTCGATTGGTGGAAGCAAGATCGAACCCCCTTCGCCGAGACTGCATTCGCTGCCGGACAATACGCTCAACCCGCTTGGATTGTTGGCTGAGGCGAGCTTGCAGAATCGCAAACGCTCTTCGACAAATGCCAATACTTCCAACTCTGGCGTCGTTCAGACGATTGAGAGCGGATTGAATGGCGCTGACGCATTGAAGAGCAGGGTGGGAGGGAACAAGGTCAGAACGAGAGAGTCGAGCGTGGACGAAGCGGGGAACCCTAAGCGACTAGGAGTTGGGGACGCATCGTACTTCAGGCCCGGACCAATGAGCTCATTGGGTCTGCGAAGGGTTATTATCGAGCGGGAACTCAAACCAGAGATATTCTCCTTCACCTCGGCGGCTCAGATCAACGAGCTTTTCGACATCTACTTCGACCAGCTGCATCCAAACGTACCTGTGCTAAACAAGGAGCTACATACGCCCGCGGGTGTGTGTGCTCGATCGCCTTTCCTCCTTACAACGATCTGCGCGATCGCTTCCCGATTCCACCCGAAACACTCGGGCCTCCGACCGAAACTCGCCGCTGTTGCGAAAAAGCTCATGTTCGAATCACCTGCGCGAGGTTACAAATCGCTCGAGATCGTGCAGGCGTACTTGCTGCTGGTCAACTGGACCCTGGGTCCCGAAGAACGATGGGAGCAAGATTTGTCGTATCTGCTTCTAGGAATGGCTATCAGGTGGGCGCTGAATGTGGGTCATGGTCCAGCCACAGCGTATATACTAATGGCCGAGTCATTCTGTGCAGGATCGGTACCGATATGAACCTCTACAAAAAGAATGTGGTCATGCCTCTCGATACTGAGGAAGGGCGACTACGAGATATCGGTGAGCCGCATAAAATAAGCTCGGCCGATCTCAACCTCGGGCTGACCACGCTGCGGCTCGCGTCTGCTAACAGAAATCGCCAATCGCGAGAGGACCTGGCTGCTTTGTTTCATCCATGATCGCTCACAAAGTGCTCAAATGGGACGGCCCTATTCGATCAGAGAAGACATGATCGTGCGAGAATCTCGTTATCCCTCTTGGTTCACTCGCGCATCGAGTCAACCGGAAGACGTCGTTCTAGCTGCCTATGCCGACATGCAAAGGATCATGTCGAGGGCGTTGGATGCCTTGTATTCGCAGCAGGTGACCAACTCGTCCGGGTTGGTACCGGGAGTCGATTACCCTCTTGTCGTCAACGCCGTACTCGACCAACTCGATGGATGGCTTCGAGAGTGGCAATTTCCGTTGGTGTGAGCATATCATGGTCCATGTCTAAGTATCTCACTAAAATGACTTGATCACCTCCCTTGCCGACCGTAGGGAACCTACCAATGACGAGATCACTGTCAACATGCAAATTTTGTACCGGGCAATGGCTGACTTTTATCACCAATACAATTCGCTCGTATTGTCATCCTTTGCATTGCAATACGCGATCGAGGTGAGTTTCCGCCTGCACTTGAGCGCCAGTTTACGTTACCTGATCCGTGCGACTCAATATCTTCCAACCGTCCAGACATCGCCTCTGGACTTGCCGATCTGGTTCAGTAAGGTTCACACTGCTGCCATGGGGGTTCTTACTGTAGTCAAGGTCGAGATCGCGCCTCGAGGGTTGCTTCCTTCCTTTACTGATGGCCAGCTGGTTATGCTCTGTTATGCTGTGAGTGGCGAGATCGATAGATTGAGGTCTTGCTTCGAGACTGATCGTATCCCTTTCGATGGCAGTGTCTCTCCTTGCTCAAAGTGAGCCGGACCCTTAGTAGAACGAGGCCCGATCTGCTCGCTGACAGTCATATTCGAATATAGCTTGTTCGACCAGAGTTCAAGCAATTGAACCGCGAGCCGCAAACGATACTGAACTTTCTGAACGAGGCAATCGATACACTGAACGCAGCTGCGATCGACGAGGCGCATTCCGTTGGATTATACGCGACCCTCCTGCGCAATCTCGTTGGAAATAAGCAGGAGGAACTGCGAACAGACTTCAACGCTGCCGAAAAAGAACGTCGGACAACTCGACATTCGCGTAGTGCGACGACATTGGCGACCGTCTGTAACGGTGCGCTCACGATGCGAGGCAACGAAGACGAAGGTTTGTTGTGGAATCCCTATTCCGGTCTCGGGACACAATCGCTACCACAGCCTGCTCAAAGCATGCCGGGTCTCAGCGGGTATGTCTGACCTGCCTTGACTTTGAAGCGCCGGACGCTGACGTGATGCTATGTCTTAGTACACCCGTCATTGTGCCTGACAATGCTGACAACATGAGCAACCCCCAAAGCGAAATGCCCGGCTCCGCGATCGGTGCCATGAACGGTACCATCTGGCCACATGCCGCTGTGTCTTCCGCTCCTACACCCACGGCCGAAGTGCATCACGATCCATCGAGTCAAAACGGCATACAGGACACGACTAGCATGTTCATGGACGGTCTGGGTGCCGTGTCGTACGGACTGGAGGATATCAACTGGGAAAACAGTCTCCTGATGCCAGTGCGTTGTCACACCCCGGACAGGGGCCGGCGTGATCTGCTGACGAGTACTGATCTAATTTCTCGGTTGCTATTACGCAGGGGTTTGGAGGCTTCGGTCAATTGGAGCTCAGTGGAGGTTTCGTACATACCCAATTCGGTAGCGGAATCATGTGAGCCCTAACGCAGACTTGAATGCCTTCCCAGACAAGCTGAGCTGACCGTGATCGCTTCCTTCCTCCACAATAGATCGCCTAACATTGGAATGACTCCAGCGCATTCGCGACCAGCATCGCCCCGTATCATGATGCAACACCCATACGGAAATATGGGCTAGGAAGAGAGAGAGAAACAACACCAGCACCAGGACCACAATGGATCATCACCACACAGGAAAGAGATCTATGCATTCCTCTTGTATCTCGCATAATTATACCTTCACAAGCCTAAATACACAATTGTCTTTGGTGCCGATCGTTTACAAATGATTTTACCGTTGAGGTCGTGATGAGTTGCCGTTGAGCATGTGAATGTGTCTGTCACATGCATCGAGTCGTAATAAGGGATGGATGAAAGTTCGTCTTGTTGAAGCACCATCTATGTGATTTTATGATTTTTGATAGCCAGCTTAGGCGCCGCCGCGGGACTGCTTGTAGTTGTCCACCCACTTCTGCTCGCCGGCACCCTTGGGCAACACGACAAAGCTGAGGAGACCGTCCGACATGACAAGACCATCCTTCTGTTCCCCGACAGGAGGCAGCGCGGCGGCCTTGGCGATGACATCTCGAAGGGTTAAGCTGCGACCGATCTTCAGCAGCTTCTTGAAGTGGGTCTCGGCGTATACGACGAGATTGTCGCAGTGGTATTCGCGAGTCTTATCCCAATCGGCCCACTGTCCACCTCGCTGAGCCTTCGCGTCCGCGGGGAACATGACCTCGAGCTGATCATAGAATGTTGTGTCTTCGTGGAAGCGGGCGATAAGGTCGGAAGTGGCGTGTTCAGGGTACATGAGGAAGGCCGGGTAGACGATGGGATGGTCAGGGGAAGGGGGGTACCACTTGACCGGGTTCTCCGCGGCTTGTACCAGCGGGATGGTCGGACCAAGATTGCTGTCGTCAAAGGCGGCCGGAGTCGGGTTGTCAGGAGGAGCCGACGAGTGGATTTGGATGATGCCTCGGGCCTGAGTGAGGAACGATGCGATGAGCTAAACACAACGGCTCCCTGTCATTATGCCTGCTTACCTGCAAAGCCCGTCTCAACGCTTCCTTGCCCACCCGGTCTCGACGCTCCCTCTCGGTTCGCTCTTCGATCCCGACAAGGCCTTTCCTAGCCTTGGCTTCGAGACCCTCCCAAGTCTTCTGCTTGTCCTCGGCAGCTTCCGTGACGAGGCCTTTTCCACGATTAATGCAGTCGAGGGCATCGTTCCAGCGCGACAAGGCGAGCAAGGCCGATGCGGCTCGGAAGTAGGCCTTGGGCGAGTTGGGGCTTTCGGTCAACGCGGCGCCGGTATCCCTAAGGACGGAACCGTAGTTGCCGAGCGAGAGGTTACAGGCGGCACGGTTGAGCAACAGGCTCAGCCGCAGCTGACGGTCATCAGGCTTGGCTTCGATGCCCTGGGTGTAGAAACCAAGCGCATCGCGCAACTGACCGAGCTGATGACGCTCCGTAGCCTGGTTCTTGAAGTTCTCGGCGATTTCTGGACGAAACAAAGCAGCAACTTTCAGCGAGGTGCGCTCAACTAGATATCCTCAATTAATCAATCCTTACCATCAGGGGTGCCATCGAAGATCAACGACTTCAAGGCCTCCAAAGTCTCATTCTCCTCTCCATCAGCAGACGGAGTCTCTCGCATGAACAAGGGAACCGAGTCGAAAAGCTCGTCAAGGCTCTTGCTAGCCTTGGGCGCGGGACCAGCGCCGGTTCCATGGTTGACAGCACTGTCCTTGGCCTCGGGTTCGCTGACAGGCCTGCTTTCGACCCTGGGTTGACTGACTGTGCTGTCTCTGCCCTCGGTCTGGTTGAAGTTGCTGCCGTTGACCTTGGGTTGGCCAGCAGTAGGAGGGACAGCATCCTCGTTGGTCACCTCGTAAACACTGTCTTTTTCTCCGTTGGTCCGCGCACTATTGGTCTTTTCATCAGAATGTCCGTTGGTTTGTCCGTTGACGTGCCCATTGGTCTTCTCGGTGGCGGATCCGGACCCGTTGACGAGCGAGCTGACGCCGTTGACAACCGCACCGGCGGCACCGGCTACAGTCTTGGTGGCCGAGGAGACAGCGTTGCTGACTCCATTCGTAGCCTTGGTAACGACGGTGGGGGTGGCCCGATGGAGCTGAAACGGCTCAAAGATGGAGAGTCCGTCCTTGAAGTCGTTGGCGACGATGTTGACGAGGTAAGAGTCGTTCATGACGTCCTTGATGAGCTGACGAGAAGTCGATCCTTCCTCGTACAGGCTAGCCCATTGCATGCCGAGTTCGAAAGCCTCATCTCTGCAAACACGTTGTGTCAGAACGTGCCCCAAAACAGTCCACCTGCAAAATTCCTGGAGACTCACTTCCAAGCGATGAACGAGACGGCCTCGACGATAGTGGGCTGTTGGGGGAAAAGTATATTCAATGAATTGCAAAATTCCGACTGCGTTTGAAAATGCCGCAAGTCACCTGAATGATCTCCTTGCCCGGGAACACACCCCAAGTGACGGCATTGGGGCCCTCGCTATGGGTGTTGGTCCGCAGATCTCCCTGTCGGTTGACGGCATAATAGGTGATCCTCGGATCCTTTTCAATCCGTTTAACGAGTTCGTCCAGCAGGGCAGGCGCTACAAAGAACTCGAGGTATGCCTGCAACGTGGGGCGATCTGGCGGAGTCAGCCTCGTCTTGTCTCTTTCCGTCCGAAGCTACCGGGACATCCCTTGCTCACCTTTTGATAGACATATCCCCCAGCGGGTCCCCATCCGTGCGTAGCGTCCTCGCTTCGAGCGCCATCGACGGCAGGCTGACTATTGATTGTCAAGTATCCCAATTCGTTCATCTTGGCCAATTGTTGGTCGATGACCGAAGTCTCCTTGGACGCCGGCTGGCTAGACCAAGGCAGCGCTTTGAGTTCATTTCGGCAAAACTTGGCAAAGAGGGCGGTAATGTCCGAGAACCTGAAAGAAAGAGTGAATTAAAGTACGGTCAGCGAATGGCGAACGGTCTGAATTCAGTGATTTTGTACGCACTGTTTGGGCTCGCCCCACAACTCAAGAGCATCGTTGCCCTGCGTTCGAGATCTCCAAATCAAAACACAGCACATCTCGACGTGGAAACATCGATGTACTCACAGGCACGTCGATCTTGACAGGGTAGCCATCCAAGTCACCATATGCGGGACTCCTCGAGTCTCCCCATCGACCGTTAGGAAACTCGTCCCAGTCCTCGGCTACAGAATCAGGATAAGGTAGAGTCAGCAAGCGGGCAGGGAGACTGAAGGAGGAGGGTGATTGAGGAGGACTCACTTCGGGACAAGTAAGATTGTTGCCTGTTGGCCCAGAAGATCGGCCTGATAGCTTCGCCACGTCGCTTAGGCGCAAGCGACTACGGCAGTGCGCAAGGAGCATAAGCATCGCAACGGCCCTGCCGTGCAAACTAGTCGAAAAGGACTCACCGGTCGCCAGGGAAGAGGATGCACCTGTTCCCTGCTAGCCTCCATCTTGAGTTCTTCCAACAACATCCTTGCCCCCTTTTCCAAGTTCAAGGTGTACAGATGCAGACCCCTGATTCCCAATCCACAGTCTAAGATATCCCTACACATCTGAGCGACCAGCTTAATTCCCACTGCTCTCACGGCCTCATCGTTGTCCTGGACGGGGTTGAGAACGTCCCAAAAGTGTTGAGGGACGATGATGTTCTCCCTCTTGACCCAGGTCATGAACTTTTGCCAACTCTGAATCGGCATGATCCCGGGCACGATCGGCACCGTGATCCCAGCCGCTCGGACCCGCTTGACCCAGTCGATAAAGATGTTGACGTCGTAGAACATTTGGGTGAAGATGAAGTTGGCTCCAGCGTCGACTTTGGCCTTGAGGAATTCGATCTCTTGGCGTTTATCATCTTCGCTGTCGGCAGTCTCGGGGTGTCCCTGAGGGAAACCGGCGACGGCGACGTCAAAGTAGTCCCCATACTCGGCTCGAATGTATTTGACGAGGTCGATAGCTTTGGAGAACCCGCCGGGCGTGGGTTTCCATTCGGATTGACCGTGAGGAGGGTCTCCTCGGAGGGCGAGGATGTTTTGACAGCCGTGTTCCTTGGCGATCTGACAATCGAGAGCGAGGAGAGTGGCTTCGTCAGCTCCTCGTTCGAGCGCATATAAACTGTCGTGGAAGAGGAAAATTCACCCTCAATGACTCCTTGACCTTGGCCTCGGGCACTAGGAATCGGCGCAAGAGCAAGAACGTGTAGGTGAGCCAACAGGTAAGCCATTAGCTCAGACCGAGCTCGACTGTCTTGATACGTACTCTCGGTGCAACACAAGTGCATGCACGTTTCCATCCCGATCGTCTGTTGACAGACCTGAACGAGGTTCAAGGTCAAATCCGAGTTCTTGCCTCCAGCTCCCCTGGAAAAGAACGAATTATCAACATCAGCATTCCGTGCGAGCCGAGCGGCATCATCTTGAAACAGCTGAGATTCAACCTGAGATGACGAGGACATCCGGGACTTACCAAGTGATGTCGATAAATTCGGGTCCCAACTCCCTCATCCTCTCGATCCGGTCATACAGGTTCTGCAGACCCTGAGCGGTCCGGGGTGGGAAATACTCGAACGACCATAGTACCCGGTCTTCCTTGGCGGCCAGCTCGAACTTTTGGGAGATCTTCATCTTGGGAAGATCCAGAAGGATGTTGTATTAAACGACAGTTGAATAGAAAGGATGTCGATGTTTTCGAGTTGATGAACCCAGAAAAAAAAGATAGAGTGTGTCGAGGAGGAACGTTTGCGCGATCGATCGGTGAGGTGGGTCGATCGAGGGTCGCTAGCTTCTCGACGACTCGTTATACGTGGCGGGGAAAGCAGCGAGATTCGTCCCCGTTTGCTCCTTCTGTTTTTGCAAGACAACAAGCTGAGCTGAACCGAGTTTTGCTCTTGACGTTACACGGCAGATGTACAAAAGGGTTGCCTGGTTTGGAGTTGCAGTTGATAGTTACTCGAGAGAGAGGCGATCCTGATCGTTCCACACATCCTCCCCGGGGTTTTCGGGTCGTTGACATGGCATGCGCGAGATCTCTAAAAACGCATAAAAGTAGTAGTGAGTGATCCGAGTGATTATGCGTTCTTGAGATCGCTCTCCTCCATGCCATGCCGAAGAGCAAGAAGTATCGAACTTCGTCAACATGTGCGACATCCCTCTTCATCGTATGCATCCTTTCGACACCTTCAGTTCGATTTATCAGACTATAGCGACGGAATCTCTGACCTAGTAGTCGTATGGGAACGGGATGGCTGAAGGAGATAGAGATCTCGCCAGCCAGATCTTTGGCGGCAGCGAGGTTGGGGCACGACCGACAGCGTCTCGCACAAACTCGAATTCGAACGCTGTAGCCGGTCCTTCGAATGCTGCAGCCAGTACCGAACAGAGTCAAACTCAGAAGAAGAAGAAGATGAAGAAGAAGGATAAGCAGGACGGGGAGGGGAAGAAGAAAAAGAAGAAGAAGAAGAGGAAGGAGAGAGAGGAGTCGTATGACAGTCAGGACGAGGCTCCCGATGATGGGGATTTGAACGCGGAGGAGTTTATCGTCGGTGAGTCGTTCTTTCCTTTCCATCTTGCATGAACCTTCCCGTCTCACCTCACACCTCTCCCTATACCTTTACGCAGATGCGATCCTACATGCCATCTACAAACCCTTTGCTGCGAACAGGAACCTGGGCGGGTGCGCTTGGCATTACATATGCCTATGGCACGGCTACCCTCCTTCCCAGACCTCGGACGAAGATCCGATTACGCATGATATGTTCTCGCCGGGGTCTATCTATGTCGAAGAGTTCTGGAAGTATTCGAGAGGACCTTTTGAGAGGCAATACCCGACGATTGCGCGGTCGAGTACGGCAAGGAAGGGCAAGCATCCCAGCGAGCCGCTCGCGAAGATGGGTGACAGCTGGGAGTGTCCACCTCATCTGTTGAGTGAGTTCGAACGGCATCACTTCGTACCCGTGCGGTAGGCTGTATCTGTCATCACAAGCCTGGCTGACCTGTATGATCTCTTCTGTTGCATCAACGCTTAGACAAATGGTACCGCGAAGCCCGCTATGCCTACCGAAAAGACCTTCGGATCGCTTCTGCCAGAGTTATAGAAAAGCCCAAATCTCTCAAGTGGGCCGATCGTAAGAAGAACATGATCAAGTGGATCCGATGGACGAACATGAAGATCGCGGAGACGGCTCAAGATAGCCAGTCGCACGGCTTGAGGTTGTTGTCGGCGAATGAAGATGGGGACGGGGACTCGTCTAGCAGCGAGTACGAGGGAAGCAGTGACGACGAAGAGACGAGCGAAGAGGAGGCCTTGATCAAGAAGGCCAAGGTGGACGATAGGAAGAGGGATAGGAGGGTTGATAGCTCTCCGAGCAAGTCCGATGGCGGGAGAAAGAGGAGGTTGGAGAGCTCTCCGAGTAAGTCGGAAGACGAGCGGAAGAAGAAGCAGAGGAGAGACCAAGATCGAGGCAAAGGAAAGGACCGCGAGGGAGAGCGAAGCAGGGACCCTACGGTCACTCCTCGAGCCTGGTCCCCGGGGTTGTATACAGCTGGAGCCTCTCCCGAATCGAAGAAGAAGGAGGAGAAGCGTCAAAAGATGGAGAAGCTCAAACGTCAGCGGGAACGAAGAGAACGTAGAGAAGAAGCCGAGAGAAAACGGAAGGAGGACGAGGCTTCGGACGTTATCGAGATCCCCTCGACTGCGGGATCCTTTATCGAGATTCCCTCTACCGCGGGGCCAAGTACTTCGGGTTCAGCGATAGGCACAGCAGGGACGACGAGTGGATCGAAAACGAGGAAGGTCGTGGTATCGGATTCAGATTCCGATGAAGATGTTCCGGTCAGTTCCGAGGTCAACCGAAGCCCGGCGCCGCCCACTGACTTGTATGGCATTTCAGTTGATCGTGCAACAGCCGGCGATAAAGGCGAATTCATCTGTCCATCTCGCTGGATCGGCAAAGCCGAGCGCCAAGATCAATGCCAGTCCCAGCAACCCAATCTCAGACCCGAGTTCGGCTGCGCCTGTCAGCGCGACGACGGGTGCTGTTGCAAGACCTATCGCGGCCGTGACTATCGCTACAGGACAACAACCCCTTTTCGAGGCAGAAGAGGAAGAGACACCAGTAGAAGAGAGCCGCCCGGCGGGAACGACTGGACAGAAATACGCGCCGATCTGGGCGAGGGATTCTGCCCAGACACAAACCCAAACACGACCGATGCCGCCGGCACAAGGACAGCCTCAGATCCAGATACAGAGCCAGAGTCGATCGCAACCTCAGGTGCCGGTTCCATCGTCAACGCATGCGTCAGCGCAAACTCTCTCGACCGCCGCGCCAGCACAGGCTCTATCCCCGACTCTAGCTCGACCCGAGCCTCTACCGCTTGCCCCTGAACTTCAGCCACCACAATCACCCCGAACGCAGCCTCGAGAGCAACTGTTGCAGAGCTCATCGGAGCGATCGACATCGATAGTCCATCTTCAAGAGACGAGAGAATCGCAGACGGCTTCGACCGCTCCCGCAGCTTCCGTGCCTCAAGATAAAGACGCGACGGCTGCAATCAGAATACCTGCAGTCACCATCCCTCCTGCGGCATCTTCATCTCAACCAGCGTCCATTGTTGTTCGACCTCCTCCGACAGCCTCTGGACCCACAATATATCCCTCCCGCGCGCCGCTCGTGACACAGCCCTCCGGCCCTTCGACGACCATGCCGCCGCCGACAACGGTCCCTCGTCCACCAGCCTCGTTCATGGACAGGTCTGCGACGTCTGTTATCAGACCTAGCGATGGAACGTCCGCAGTATTTGTAAGCGGAAGGAGCAATACGGTACCTACTCCGCGTCGGAGCGATCAGTCAGGCCTTTCACAGCCTGCTCGACCTACAACTTCGGTTGTTCGAACAACGACTTTGCGGGGCTTCAAGCTGCCTTGTCAGATCGACATACGGCTTCCGGGGATGACGCAAAGGACGGAGTTGTTCGTTTCGGACCTGGCGGTACAACCGTTATACACCGGCGTGACCCCGTCAGCATTGTTCGCGGAACCGAGATCGATGAAGCGTCTCGTCATCACGCGATTGATGGCTGCCGATGTCATCCAAGACCTACTGCTGAATCGTGCAGTCATTGCACACGCCAAGGTCCAGATAGTCGAAGGACCGCAGTACGCTCACGGTAATAGGATGATGGGAGACTTTTTGCGAGAGCTGGGTGAAGAGGGACTTCGAGAGGGTGTAAGCACATCGCATTCGTTCGGGTGTCCAGAACGCTTTCGCTTATTCATTTTCACATACGTCAGCTCGCTTCTGCCATGTCGACCACGAATATTATGGCGGTCTTCCATAGCACAGGATCGCCTTTCGCCACTGCGATCAAAACACCACCTGATCTGTTAGAGGCTCACGGTCTCATGATTGCATTCATCGCGTTCGATCCCGCGAATCACGGCACACCTTCTTCGGAAGTGCTTGATACGTTCAAGGTCATGGAAAGGGCTTTGCCCGCCGACCTCATTCATCCCGACATCGTGCTCGGAAGCCTCGGCTTCACAACACCGTTCTTCGAACGTCTCCGTGGACGAAAAGTCGCCGTTGTCGCGAAAGAATTCAGCCCTGCCGTGGAGCGCGGATTACGAAGCGCTGGAGCTGAGCTCATATCGGCGGACCGCAACCCCAGCGCTATACTCGTGGACAAGAACGGGCTTCAGCTGTTGCAGCACCGACGAGGCTTTCGGTCGCTTATCGAACGCGGCTGTGAGTGTTGGATGTACGGAGCGACGGTGCCACCACTCAGTTCCGATTGCTGGCTTCCAACCCGAGTTCTGGAACCGCGAGGTGGCCGAGTGTTGATAGAGCCGGGCTGGCTGTTGGCTGACCCCGACCGCGCCATCGATCTCGCCAAGCGGATTCGATCATGCTCAGGATGGTCCGCGTACGTGACGGTACAAACGGTCTTCTTGTTGGGGAGGATTAAGAACCCGCAGTCCCGCTCGCACTGGGATCTCAAGTTCGCGGCAGCGGAAGCAATGTCAATCGTGCACTTCGTCGATGTGCTTTTCCCCCTGCCTCGTCAGGGCCAGACGGCCGAACGGCTAGAGGGTATGCAAGAATGGAGTACGAAAAGAACCATGAACGAACGGTTGCAGGTCGCAAATCGCTTCAGCCATATTGGCTGTGCTTCCGGAGTCGCGAAGGAGCTAGCCGAGTGGACCAGTCCGGGTCAGGCAGAGGTGCTGAGAGTCGAAAAACTCGCCGAACAGGACTTGATGCGACGTCGTAATCAACCCGTCCCCGATGACTTCGTGCGCCTCGTAGCTATCGGGACCGACGGAAGCTCTCACATCTTTGGATTACCAATACTTGATCTTGCGGGTATAGACGCCCTCTTGAACTTGAAGTCTTGAAACGCACATATTGCTCGCTCACATAGTATACTACACGAATATCACGCCTGACACGAACGAACTTTACGAAGCACTATAATGACCCTCGAACCGTTGTCTCGGAACAGCATATGCAGAACAATACGGTTACATTGCAACAATGAAATGGCAAAGATACAATTCGATTCGATTCGATCGAACAAGAACAAGCAAGAACTCTTTCGCGTCTATGATATGTGATTAGATCCGAACAACAAAGAAGCACCTAGTTCCGCACGAAGATACGAAGCTGTGCGCACCACGAGGACGTAGCCCACTTGCATCAGCTCGCATACGCAGCGAATAGGAAGGGGGAGGGACCTAGACTCACCGTGATCCATGCGCCCACTACAGCAAACAAAGCCAGCGCTCCTAAGATTCCGCCAAACCAGGCATACTACATCATCGAGTCGAAAGAAACCCCGGAATGAGTATTCTCGCCCCATTGATAAGACTGTGTGAGGCAGCTCACCCCTGATTCGATATCTTGACCCGGTACATGGACGTTCATACCCCACAACCCCGTAACCAGGTTCATCGGAATGAGAACCGTACCCAATGCCGTCAATTTCCTGTTTACACGCAAAGTTAGTTGGCGCTCGATCGGTCGGAACGTATTGACTTACGATAGCACATCGTTGATCTGATTGTTGGCATCGGTCATCTCGATCGAGATTTGAGCCAAATAGTTTGAGTGCGATCTACTCAGGATCTTTTCATAATGGTTCAAGTTCTGCGTCATCGTGATCAGATGATCTTGAATATCGGACAGATAGAGCCCTATGTCGGATTTAGGAGCCACGCTCCAGTTTTCATTGCACCGTTTTGCTAGACCTTTGACGACATCGGCCTTGTTGCCCATGAGTCGAAGAAGACCCATAACCTTTTTACGACACGTCCCGATCCTGCAAAGAGCGATCGTATGCGATGAGCTGACAGCTGATCAGCGTGTACCCAGGCACCGAGACTCACCTTCGCAACATGTCGCTCTGCTCTGCTTCCTTCAGAATCAATACCAACTCATCGATCCCGTCTACCTCGTACTCGATGCTCTGGATTAACGGGCCGAAAGCATCGGTAATGTCGTCGATGAGCGCGTACGAGATCCAGTCGGAGGTGACTGAAATGTAGTCTTTGAGGGACTTGATACGGCGTCGGACATTTTGAGGGTGAGGCGTGCCTCGGAAATGGAACTATGAACATGACAAAAGAAGCAATGCGGGTCAGTGAAGCACGCGATACATAATTCAGAAGCACGGACGCAGAGCTTACCGAAAGAGTACCTTCGCGGAAGACAATAATGTACATGTTCAACGGTTCGAGGTATGTTTGACTGTATGGGTCCTGATCGAACGATCGGAAACAGACGAGGTAGTAGTTTCTGAATAGTTCAATCTTTTCACGCGTCTCCTCCAGCAAGATATCCTCTGTTGTCAAAGGATGGATCCCAAAGACCTGTGGCAAGACAGCGGAAGCGGTGTCAGTACGGAGACGAATACTGTAACAGACACGAAGGATCATCGCATAAGATGTGGATGATTTGGCACATACCTTGGCGAGCATTCTCATCTCCTCATCTGTTGGCGACAAGACATCCAACCACCACGTCCTAGCCTCGGGATCATCCATATCGGCCTGTCCTTTCATCGGCGGCGATCCACCTGTACCCGCTTTGGCCGTTGCTTTCGCTAACAAGCTCAATTTAGGATTGGGAGCTGATCCGTTCAGCTCGCCCAAGTTTGAAATCTGCGGACTCGAGCTCCCGCTCTTGAAACCGCCCGCGTCGCTCGAGCCAGAGTTGCGCTGGTCGGTTGCGTTGCCATTGGATGGTTCCCGACCGGTGAAGAGGTCCTCAAACGTCTGACCTTCGGAAGGCAACTCGCTCAGACTCCTCGCGTGGATTGTAGCGGGCAGAGCATTTGAATAGAATGAGAACCTATATGGTCGTTCTCCCCCCCCGTTTCCTCGACCGCCGTCTGGGTAATCGACGTAGCCCGAAGGTTTAGCATACTCTTGCCCGCCCGCTCCTCCAGACGTTCCAAAGACCGTATTTTTGTTGGTCATCCTGGCTGCTTTGGTGGGTAGTGCCGAGGTGAGACCGCGCAGCGGCCCTTCCCGGTCGTCCGGTGGCATGTTGACGCTGAACGAACCATCCCTTGCCGATCCATCTCCCATGAAAGCACCGCCTAGACCTTCGAACAAGGCCAACCGACCTTGACGCCTGGCCCCATTCGAGACGGCTTGCGATTGTGACGACTTGCGTTGACGACGTCGTACAAACGTACCCGCTCCAGCATCATCTTCACCATTCTCGTTCTCTCGAGAAGGTAGATCTTGTTGCTGTGTGGGGGGTGACGAGATGCGAACCGACTCGGCATCCCCGACCGTGGTTCCCCCGATCATCCGTCCGTTGCTCTGTACACTGCCACTGGCGCTCCCGATCAAGTCTGCTTCAGGCACACCGGCTCGACGAGCTTCTTCCTGCGCCTCTTCGCTGTGCCTACCGAGGATCGATCGGGATTCCTCTACCGAGCCTCGAGATCCAGCTTGTCCCGAGATGATGGTCTGCACCGGCAAGTCCTCTTCGAACCCATCCCATTTGACCGGCATTCCGTTGGATCCGAAAGTACCATGATAACCCCCGGACGACTCTCTCAACACCCTCTTTTCCTTGTCGGCAAATTCGTCCATCGAAGAGAAATCGAAGTGATTCCTCGCCGTGCCCATCCCTCCCATCAGGTGACTCGCCATCGTCCTGACAGGCGAACTCCGGCCATTTCCACCTCCTCGCCTATCCCCGAGTCCCATCTCGTGCATGATGGAATCGCTCTCCAAATGCCTCTCGTGGCTAAGCCTGCGCTCCATGGCCATCCGCATCTCCTCCTCTTCTTCCTCTTCCTCCCTCTCCCTCTCCCTGTCTCTTTCTCGTTCGCGTTCCCTGGCTGCCCGATCGCGTTCCCTCCTCACCCGTCCGCTCCGAATCCGACCTTCATCCTCGTCCGCCTCGCTGCCCATCTCGCTCCCGTTCCCCCCCGTTCCCGATCCACCTTGAACCGGGTATCCATCCTGGTCCTCGTCGTCGACGTTTTCCGTATAGGAGCCTCGTCGGGCGTGTTCCATCTCGGCTTCCTCCCTCTCGGACAATGCTGGGAAGGGGGATTCATCGATAGGGGATGTTTTTGGGTAGCGGGAGTGGGAGTGGAGGGCTCGTTTCATCAAGGGTGGGATGGCATCTTCGGGAGAGGCGATCGAGTTGGACCTAGCACGGGCTACGAGATGGCATAGTTGTCACACCGAACAGAGCAAAAGATATTCACATTATTGTACATCAGTTTCGTATTGCAACAACCCATGACAGGTACATTTGAGGGAGATCGCTCAAATAAGGAAAGATGGATCGGCACTTACACATGCTCTTGGCCGAATCGATATCCTGCAATCTCTGCCTCTCCCTATCCGCTTCCCTATCTGCCTCCCTTTCCCTCATCCCCTTTTCACCTCGACTGTAACTCCTCGCTCCGGACCTGCCTCCTCCCGCTGGCGGGACATCTAGATGAGGGATGTCTCGGGGGTTTGAAGTGATAGACGATCCTCCTGGCGTGTTGATATTGAAAGGCCTGCTTGGGGAGTTGCCTAGTTCGGAGAGTACGTTCTCAGGGTTGGTAGATGATCGGGACGGGAGAGGGGGGTTGTGGATGATGAACCTGGGAGAGGTCGCCGAGGGTGACATGATGGGCCGTGATTTCCTGATGCTATCCTAGTACGGCCTATGAATCCTTGTGATTTCAAGTAATACTATTACTTGGACATCTACCCGTGTCTGATCGTTCAGTTGTATTGGGTCTGAGCTGTAAAAGTTGGAAAAAGTCCGTCGTCGAGGTATAAAACGTGCTGCAAAGAGGTGCAAGAGGGACCGAGGCGATTATGGACGATAGGTGAGAGCTATGTTTGGCAACCGGGGTCGGTCCTGCTGTGTCGTCTATATCTGATCTCTGGTCAGAACGACGCTTGAGACTAAGGGAACTGAATATGAAGTGGTCAAGCAGCTGGAATTATAGGAGGTAGCTAGGTAGATCTGCTCGATCCATCATTTACATCGTCATCATCATCGAGATTGTCACGGCAGCCAGTTGGCCGGTGCGAGCAGAGGTCCGCGCATCATGACGGTGGACTGCGTAGACAAATTCGATATCAAGACTGGATTTGCGTTTGTACAGCCTACAGTCCACGAACATCATCGATAGCAGTCAGCACCCTGCTACAATATCTGGGATTCGACCTCCCAACTCAACCTGTCTTTGAGTATCGTAGCTGGCCTCGATAGAGCTCGTAAAGTCAAGAGGAGGAGAGGTTTTCTCTTCACCGCCAACCTCCCTCGCGCGCGCAAGTCCGGCTCGGTCAGGCGCGAGTTTCAGCTCATTTCTAGCTGCTGAGTGTAGCTACCACTTTGTCAAAATTTGTCATAGCAAGCTAACAAGTCTGGATAACCACCTATCTCTTCCTATGAGCATAAAGAGACGGAGGATAAGTACATTTTGTTGCATTTGCATCCCCTGCAAAGTGGCTTTTGCTCCCTCGAGGTCATGTTGAAATTTTCGACTGTCTATATCTCAACCGTCACAACTTTTGCAAGAGATGTAAATGCAACGAATTCCCCTACTTGGCCCTCGGATTACAATTCCAAGCTCATAAGTGAGGCTTACCCTGCTCGTTGTTCGTATCTTGGACGCTTTCGAGTCGAGACTTGGTTCATAGGTTTGAGCCAAAAGTCCGGGCGCTGCCCTGTACAGGTTTCCCGCGCACTACTGCCCTGACCGGCCCTCGGCAACTTTCGGGTACGCCAAGAAGGATGACGACAACTGCAACACCGTGTGTTATAGCTATCGTCTACCTCGTTCAATCTCGCATCATCATCGCTTTCCCATCGCATTCAGCGGCATGGAACGATGAGTAACGTCCCTACGATATCATACACGACCTCTCACGGCCCACCTCATACCCGCCGGGAACCTTATGCGCAACGCCGAGCTTCCCGCGAACGACACCTCCAGTCTCGACATCCACATCAAGCTCGGGACAATCACGATAATGATGACAATGCATATGATTACGCCCGGAATCCTTACTTGTCCCATTTGAGGACGAGAGCACGGGGAGGGTATGCCGAGTCCGAAGTATCGAGCAGCTCGTTTGGGGGCACGAGCGTTCTCAGCGGGAGCGTTGTGGGGAGTAGTAGCAGTCAGGGCTATTCGCACAATGGGACCACGGGTATGCAAGGCCAGGGCACTTCAGCTTCTCCAACACTCTCGAGATCTTCGCCTGGAGGTTCTAGGGATCCGTATTCGCATTCGTCGAGCCCGCCTATACTCGCTCCTATTCCCCAACGGAATCCATACCCTTCATTTTCCCTGAACCCTTCAAGTCCAAATCCGAACACGAATTCAAATCTCCATCTTCAACCGCCTAACCCAGCCACAACAACGACGTCCGCATCGTTATCTTCCTCGTCGATAGGCAAACCTCGAAGATCCCAGCATCGCCGGATAGACGAGGCGGTGGATACCCCTCTTCGTCGGCTTGTGCGGTATCTCTCTGTCGACTTAGGAGCGCCTTCATGGGCGATCGTGTTATTGAGTCTGGGACTGGTGGGCTTGGTGAAATGGCTGATAGGATTAGGAGGATACTCTGGTGAGTATTGTGTGTTTCGATTTCGGTCTCAACTTGGGTCCCCTTTCTTCCCCTGAAGTCAAATCCACCGTTGCTATCTCTCTCGATCTTCAATGCAAAACATCAGGTGCTCGGTACAGCCTAATCTAACTACACTTTACTTTATGTCCTTGATCTCGCAGGCCAAGGAGCGTCACCCAGATTCGGTGACTTCGAAGCTCAACGGTTCTGGATGGATCTGACGATCAACGAGCCGTTTTCAAGGTGGTATACCATCGGAGGTGTTGATGATGGGGATTGGTGGAGGTTAGATTGTGAGTTTCTGCTAACCTTTGAGTGAGTTTTAGCTAGGAGGAAGAAGAAGAAGGCTGATACTTTGATATGCTCGCGTCGTCGTATGGCACGCTCAGATCCGCCATTGACGGCGTACATCAGTTGGGTGTTCGGCAAGATGTTAGCATTGCGAGTCAAATTGCCGATGATACGACACTGACGGCCTTCCTTCTGCGTCTACTGCACGCGATGCTATCAACTCGACCCGCAGTGGTCATTACCTCCTCCCCCAACATTTCGCAGGAAAGACCTCTCGCGGTGCAGAGTCTGCGACATTAAAGACTTACATGCGATGGACCGTCTTGGCCCTCGAATCGATCTCATGGTGGCCGGTCGTGGTAGTCTGGTGTTGGTCGGGATGGGGAGTCGGCACGAGGAGTAAGCGGACACGGGTAAGCACTACGGCAGAGGCAGGTTTTTTGCGTTCGACCTTGCTCATATCGCATACGGTTCCTACATTTCGACAGATCGTGACAATCCTCTCGATCCTGCTCCAACCGTCCCTGATTCTGATCGACAATGGCCACTTTCAATACAACTCGTTCCCCCTCGCCATGACCTTGCTCTCCGTCTACCTCTTTCAGCAGGGGAACGACCTGCTGGGCGCCGTGGCTTTCTCGGCGTCACTGTTGTTCAAGCAGATGGGACTGTATTGGAGTCCGGCGGTTTTCGGGTATCTGTTGGGCAAGTGTATCTGGGTGGGCGGGGATGAAGGGTAAGTGTGGTGTAGCATTCGAAGTTACAAATCTTCTCCGGAAACGTGCGATGATTGACAGAGCGTTCACCACAGTCTGAGATTATTCATCAAGATCGGTGCCACTACGGCGACCACCTTTTTACTGGCTCTTGCGCCGTTCTTGCGACCATTTCCTCAAACGCTCCTGATCCTCCTGGAACGGATTTTCCCGCTTCAACGAGGGATCTTTGAGGACAAGGTGGCCAACTTTTGGTGTGCGAGCAATGTCGTGCTCAAATGGAAGAATTGGTTTGCGGCGGGATCCATGGCCAAGGTATGTCGAGATCTCAGTTTGCGACTGCAATATTCGGATCGCATCTGTTTTGCTGATTTTCGAATCGAGACTACGCTTAGCTTGCAACGCTGGCTACCTTGGTCGGAATCGCTCCTACCTTAGGAATCCTCCTATGGACCAGCTACCGTCTCCGCTGCCGACCATCTTCAACGGCTCCTACACCACCACAATCGCCCTCCATG
Source organism: Filobasidium floriforme (assembly GCF_021052385.1). Lineage (NCBI taxonomy): Eukaryota > Fungi > Basidiomycota > Tremellomycetes > Filobasidiales > Filobasidiaceae > Filobasidium > Filobasidium floriforme. The sequence goes on along the minus strand of NW_025763628.1, from coordinate 298,086 downwards.
TTGCCTCCGACCGCGGCTCTTCTTCCGCTCGCTCTTTTCACCTCGTCTATGGCCTTCTTCCTGTTCAGCTTCCAGGTCCACGAGAAGAGCGTCCTGGTGCCGCTTCTAAGCGTTTTGATGCTCCTCGGGGAAAAGGGCGAGGGAGATGGGATGATTTGGGATGGGATTGTTGGATTGCTCAACGTCGCAACTTTCAGGTTAGTCTCGAATTTGCACTCAGTCTAGGTCTAACCTTGTCGAAGTGAGAGCTGATCTGTGCCGTGATGATTAGCATGTACCCCTTGTTGAAGCGGGATGACCAGACTCTGCAATACATCGTCTGGACTCTGGGATGGAACTACCTTGCCGGATACAACCCTGTCAAGGTTGTCGACCTAAAAATGAGGTGGTTTGGATACGTCAGTACCATCTCCTAGTGCGAAAGACCAGCTCAGGTGGCTTACCATTCGCTTGTTACAGGCTGTCTACGCGTTCATCGTATCGCATCATCTCATGGAAGCCTTCGTGCCCCCTTCAAGCCGATACCCTGACATCTACCCTGTCACCAATGTCCTCCTCTCATTCTCTATCTTCAGCTTGGCCTGGCTGGTAGCTTCATGGAAGCTGCTGGAGATGGCCGTGGGCATGGTAGGTCTCGGAGATCTTGGATCAGAACGACCTGTAGCGAGCAGCGCAAATGTAGCCAAGAAAGACAAGTAGATGGATGTCGCGGAACTCGCATGGCTTTATATATTCACCTCTACGCATCACGTGTGCGAGATGGACCCCTATCTTATCATCGTGTATCCACGTCTTTTCACGTGATCGGCACCATTCTGAATCTGGTTGAACGATCATCTACGCGTCACAACAAACCAAAGAGACGATCCGATCAAGACGACCTTCACAGATATCGACCTCGCCCGACTTGTACAGCCATAGCGATACAGGTATCAAACCGCCTGCAACCATTGAACTAGTTTCGATCGGCCGGCCAGGAAGTAGCTGCGTTCAGCTTGCCGCAACGAGCCAGCCTAGGCGGTACGATCCGCCTCACCTCTTTATACCCGGGTCGCCCGGACTGTACGAGATATGGCACAACCTCCCCACACTCCCGCTCAACCTCCCAAAAGGTTTCTTCCAGCTTTGGTTACGGCTCCAGAGAGTAGCAAAGTTGGTGTATCGGCAAACATGGATGCTACTCCGAGCCAAGTACAGGCTTTCGAAGAGTGTGAGTTGTCCTTTGGTCTCGGCAGGTCGGATGCTGTAGTCTGGCTGAGCTCACGATATCTACCTGCCTTCGTGCTAATAGACAAGCGAAGGCATTCAAAACAGAATCGAGATATCATCAAGTAAGCGGTTCCATCAGATGAAGCTTCAGTGCATCAAGCTAATCAGGACTTGTGTTCTTGCAGGACAAATGCAGATCGGGCTATGCGGATACGATGCCTAGAGGACGAGAACACGCACTTGCAAATGGAGATCATCAATATACGACACGAAAAGTCGATAGTCGTTGAAGAGTTACGCAGAGAGAAAGAAAGGGCCAACAAGATTCGTAATAACGTCAGTCTCGATGTGGGGTCACTCAGCAAGAGGCTATCGGCTGAAGTGATTATGTTGCCGCACCAACAGCCGGATGTCAAGCAGGCTCTCGACGTGCTCCTCCTAGCCATCCCACAAATCACCCAACTGAGGTCTCTCCTATCATCCTCATCCTCGTCCTCATCATCACGTCGCTCAAACTCCCAACCTTCTACTTCCTCGGACCCATCTGATGGCAGGTCAACAAACACGCGGACGAGGTCGAGAGGTCTAGAACCGGCTACCAAAAAGATCGAGGTCCAGACCTGGTTGAATCGGCCAGCAATCGTCAAGGCAGGGAAGCCGACGTTGGAGAACTTGGCAGAGGGTATCGAGGAAGCCGGGGAGGACCTGAAGATGGTAGAGATGCTGGTTGAGGATGCGGTCCCGGCGGAAAAGTGAGCAATTTCAAGCGACCGCGAAAGTCGCGCATAGCGGTTCACTGACCAGGACGGACATGTCAGGTCGAAGACGGTCGACTCGAGCTTACCCGGTCCGGCTGCCAAAACCCTGCCCATCAAACCAGCGGGACGTCGTCAAAGCGGACTGTTCCGACCAGTAGCCGATGAGGCCTCGAATCCGTTCGACCCAGCCAGCACATGTCCTGCCGATATCCCTCTTTCAAACGACATCTTCGACGTACGAACTTCCCCTACAAAAAGACCCGACTCACAGACGTCTGGGTCGACTGTCAAAGCCATGAACCAGGAGCCCGCTAGGCGATCTCCCCGGAAAAAGCCTGTGAAGAAGAATTATGCGGATGATGAGCGAGACGAAGAGGTCATGCCGGTAGAGACCGCCACGGTCAAGGGAAAAGAAAGAGCTGTGGCCTCGCCAACCAAAGCTGCGATCAAGAAGCGACGATCGCTGAAACCTGTTGAAGGCGGGCTTGCTCTGAGGTTGGAAGCACCCGCCGAAGCAGTGGAGTTCGTGGATGAGAGCGACAACAAGGTCGGTGTAGATCTTCTCAATGAGCTGCCAAAGAGGGGCACAAGAGAAGGTGAGCAACTTTCAGTTTCAAGGTCGTGGGTGGGATTCACGGATTGACCCTTTCCTTTTTCAGCAACACCCCCGCTGCAATTGCCGGCGGTACACGAGCAGACTCTGATGCGTATGGCCAAGGCGGCGAGTGGACCCGCAGTCGCCCCAGTCTTGGTGGTGACGAGCTCGCGATCGACAGAGCTTGAAATGCAGGAAGAGGAAGAAGCTGGAGGCAGGCAAAGGAGAGCAAGAAAAAGCGTCAATTACAAGGAGCCCAACCTGCACTTGTGAGTTTGCATGTGTCAGTCATACCTGGGGCGACGAGCTGAGAAGGCCGAGGATGATTCACAGCAAGATGCGCAAGCCCGAGTCCGTCTCAAACGGTCACTTGTATGTGTCAGGTCCTTCGGCTACGAGCAGTACGTCGCGAGCGAGAAGCTCCACACCATCGAATACGCCCGGTCGTAAAAACACCACAGCTCTGGTACTCGACGAGACGGATGTTCCGAATGTTCCCATCGTCCCGGTCGGGTTGAGAGCCGAGGCAGGACTGAAGGGGGACGGACAGTACGGGTTGAGCAATCTAGAATCCGTCAGCACTGGAGTGATGCGACGCAAAAGCGTCTTGCCGAAATCGAGGAGAGTCGAAGCGCTAAGCGAGAATGCGCAAAATGACGAAGGCAGTGCGGGAGGCAGTGATTACGAGGTGAGCAGCGTGACGAGCATGCTGTATGGCTTCACAAGCTGACGTATGGTCGTCTAATAGCTCCCAATGATGAAGGATCAAGGTGGGACGCTGGGAGGAGAAATCGAAAAGATTTCTTCCCGACGTCGGGCACGGTTAGGTACTCCAGAGAACGGCAGCGGTGACTCGCCATCTCGTCTCCCACTTCAGCCCGTACTCAATTCGAGCCAGGGCTCGGTGGAGAGGCCGCCCGATCTCCCCAAAACAGACGACGGCGTGGCGCGACGAGCGAGACGGCGATCTACCTTGTTTCAGACCACGATCGGCGAGGTTTGAGGACAAAGGTCGGCAGAAAACTGTACACGTGTAAAAGAACCAATAACGACACCCTGCAGGGATATCTATAATCAAGCAAAAAGCAAAATTCACGATTCTCGGTTGCAATATTCTCTTTGACGGACGACTACAACTTGGCTTTCGCATAACTCTTCCACCTCAGATATTTCTCCTCGTGACCCTCCTCGATCTCGCAGCACCGTTCGACGACGTCCCTCACGCGTTCCCGGATCCCCTCGACCCATTCGACCTCGACCTTGGGATCGAGTTCAAGTCTCTCGGCCGTGTGCCTCACAATCCTCTGCTTGAGCTGTTCTTCAGTCAGGGCGAACGCTCCCGATCCTTTCGCCGAGCCGGTCACGTACGACTTGACGACCTCTTCGCTTGGGATCCCCCACGCCCTATATTGACCCCAGGCCGCTTGGTCCTTTTTACCCGACGTATTGGATTCTTCGAGCTCGTACATTAAGGGAGCCTTGTCGAGGACTTCGGATTTGGATCGGTCGAACCAGGTCGTCATGAGCTGTTTTTCCTCGAGCGAAGGGTCGTCCAAGCTCGACGGGACCCATGTGGGGGTCTCCTTTTTCTTTTCGATCAGCTTGTGGAAGATGCTGTTGACCATGTCACCGGTGGGTGAAGACTGGAAAAGATTTTGTTTTCAGTCGGTGTTCTTATCATATGAACCCAAGCACGCGGGAAGACCTACTAGGAACGCCGTGGTCATGGCGAGATCCCGGTTCAGCTGCGTCTTGAGATCCTGGTCCTTTTTGGCCTGCCTGTAGTTTCCTAGGGCGATCTTCATTCCCGTCGGGCTTCTCGTGTCCATGACCTTGACTACGCCCTCTGCCCAGTGTCTCGCCCGTGCATCCCATACGCTTCCTTGTTCATCGGCGATAGCCTCTCGAAGAACGCTGTAGATCTTGCTAACCGTCGGCTGGGAAAAGGCTTGGTCCAAGAGTTTCCTCACTGATCCGCAAAGAGGGGAGATGGCCTCCGGGTTGGACTTTGACGAGTATTCCGCCGGGTCTTCGGGGAGTTGAGAGGGGCGAGGAGGAGCCGGCACTGAGTGTTTCGTGATCAACGCGGCGAGACGGGGAAGCGTGGGGTCTGAGAGGTTCCTGATCTCTTCGACCAAGCCGGCCAGTGCTGTCTGAGGGACGTAGTGTGTGGCGATCCCTAGTTCACTGTGGGCGCCGAGTGCACCTCGCCTTAGCTTTGTTTTTTCCTGACTGACTGAGACTATCGACTGCTTTCCACTTACTAAACAGCCCTTCCATGCACGCTCTCTCCGACCAGACCCAGATAAGCTCCGATAGCGCCATCGAGCTGGGCCAAGTAAAAGCTCGCTCCGACATCCGGTGCAAAGCCGATAGCGGTCTCGGGCATGGCAAAGTTGGTAGTGGAGGTTGCTATCCTCAAGGGGGCGGGGTAGGAGAGGCCGGCTCCTCCTCCCACTGCGAAGGCCAGATTGGATAGCGAAAGAAGACGAAGGATAGGAAGATGAGGAGGAGAAAGAAAAGATGTCAAGCTCAGTGAAGATCGATAGATGGTCAAGGTGGGTATGAGAAGACTCACTGGTGATCCCCTCCATGAACACCACATAAGGCTTGCCCAGCTTTGCCAACGTATAATCGAGCGTGTTCTCCCGCTTGAAGAACTCGAGAGCTTCTTCTAGTCTCCCTTCACGGGTCACTACCGCTACGGCTGTTGGTGGAGGATGTTGCAACAACGACTCGTGAGCGTCGTATTGCGGGAAGGGACAATAGCACGTCACGCATGACCCTCACCTTTAACGTCGCCTCCAGCACAGAAGGCCCGACTGTCTCCCACTCCGAGTACGACTTTACACTCGGGATCTTCCTTCCACTCCTTGATCTTGTCCGCCAAGGGCCATACGATGGACGGGTCGAGCGAGTTGAGCGCTTTGGGACGGTTGAGTTTGTAAGTCCGGGTCGAGCCTTGGGATTCGAAGAGCACCGAGGGGGGCTATCGAACGCGAAATCGAATCGAGCTTTTAGCAAGATAATCCTGACCTACGCGAGACAAGTTGAGACTCACACCAGTCTCCTTGCCAGGTTCTGAAGCCAAGGTGGACGAGCTCATGGTCTGCACGATACGAGTGGGTAGCTGATGGCGGGCGGTGACGAATGACGATGATGGTCTGATCAATCGAGTCGACAGTCGAGATCCGATGAGCATCGGGGCAGCGATCTTGGCGTCTTTGTGAGGATGATGAATGAGTAGCAAGATGTCAACCTGTGAAGTGCATCGAGGTCTGATAACAACGTCTACCACTCCGACTCTCTCCAAGCTCATGTCGAGAGGTCGAGGACCGGCAACCCTCACGCATCCTCTCGGCCGAGGGGGAGGGGGGGGTGAGCCAATCTTTCGGGAGCAATTGTCCCATTCAACAACGGTTACGGGCGACGACACAGCGGGGCAAGGGGGACCGGTAAAAGGCAGTTATGCGCGCGTGTAACTGCCCAATCCTAACTGCCTCTTAGCGTACCCCAAGCAGGCCCTCAATTAACGGGCGCGTCACAGCTCGCTAGCGCCCGACGCGCTTTTACGTCTCTTGACGCGACGCGCTTATCGCGTTCTAGCACCTACACCCTCGCGTCTCGAGAAGCATGTAATAAACTTACTACTAACTACTACTACGATAGGGACTTTTCACCCAGACACATCTAGACATCTCTCCACGCTTTGACGACCCCCTAACGACTCTCTTACGACTCACCAACGGCCCGGAAAGACGCCAGTTAACGCACCACCCCTAGAACCGTCAAAACCCGTCATCGAGAAGCCAAGAAGCTCAACTGGTAAAAACACGGTCCGAACGGACAATGTCCGGTTCGGGGGAGCAGTCGGAGCGGGGTTCTGTAAGTACTCCTTATCTCCCCATGAACTGCCCCGTTAACTCACTGATGTCAGGGATGGGCACACAAGGACCGGGAGGGGAACAGCGTCGAAGCCTACGCTCCCCGTAAGTTTTACCAGTCTTGTATCCGGCCTCTATCAGGGTGATCGATAGCTAGTTAGCTGATTGTTATCTATTTGCTCTCGTCAGTCAAAAAGAACAAGGGGAAGCAGAGGGAGCAGGCTGTTGGTAAGCTTCTCAACCGCGTCAAGTGCTTCTCAACTGTCAATTAACTGACCGGTATCCCCCGTGTTTGTGGGGAGTGCTTATGTAGACCTGGTGGCCGACGGTATTGATCCTACTCTCGACGACGATGACTTGAGCGATTTGTCGAGCGATGATGAAGATGGTGAGCCAGCCACGCTTATGTCACTTCAACCTGCCTCTAACCGAGCTATAACTGACGAGTTGTGGCGCTCCTTGTTCCGACTTAGAGGTCGCACGCCAACGCCCGGCCGCCCAAACAAGTCGGAGTCCCGAGCTCGAAACTCTCGAGCAGGTAAGTCCTTACTTTCACCTCCACAAAGGCCTACTTACCTGACCGTTAACTGCCCGATATAGATTGCTGCTAGAGAGCTTGCCGAGACGAAGGCAGCGGAGGACAGGGAAGCTTTGCGAGCGATTCAAAGAGAGGTGAGTATCGACTATGAGTGTTGCTATGCGTCTCCTAACCCTCCCTTAACTATCTGGTTATGTATTCTTTCAGAACCTCAAACGCAAGGCGACCTTTACCGACCTTCGTGCTGCGACCTACAAAGTCGTACGTAGTCAGCGCCATAACTCCGTATAAACGTGTCACTAAGTAGAGACTTACTGGGCTGTTTCGCGACGTTTGCTAGAACCGAACCGAGACCGTAAGTTAAACCCCCTCTAATCCGGACACTTACACGACAGTTAATCGCCATTTATTCCCTCACAGGACCTTGGGCCTATGAGGGAACCCGGACGTCTAGTCACCAATCATCAAGTGAAAGACGCAGTCAAGGTGCTACCCAGCCGGTTAGCCGCCCGTTATCACGCTGTTCTCGAGAAGCGAAAGGCCTTGCCTCCCGTCGGCCAGAATCCGACGATCAAGAGCCTTGTTCCGGTGATCCATACGCAAACGGCTTTACTGGACGAAATCGTGGCTCTGACAGGGGAGATAGCGAGCAGTTATCAGTGGGTTAGGGCGATGCATATGGTCCAGGATCATCTACGAGCCCAGCTCACAGTCGAGGACGAAAAGCTCAACGAAAGGATCAAGGCTCTCGAAGCCGACGCTGGCGGCTATCCAGCACACCCAGCACCCGCGGCTGCTCCCGCTCCTGCCCAACCGGCCCAAAACACCCCGGTAACCGGCATCACTATGGCCGATTTGAAGACCGCTATCAAGAACGATGAAGGTCTTCGAAAGGTTCTCCGTGGTGTCCTGGTTGGTATGCCCCCGAGCGATGTTCCTCAGGCCTCCGTAGCGGGCCCATCGGGGACCTCTAACCAGGCCGCTACAAGCGCGACATCGCCCACCGGGAAGAGGTCGAGACCCCCGCGAGCGACACACCGAGACGTGCGTTGCAATCACACATTGAGACTGTCACTTAACTGATGTTTAACTGCCCCCTTCCTCCCCCGTCATCAGGCCGGTGTCCATTACGCCGTCAAGAAGCTTATCGGCATGCAGTGTCACTGGGGCAGGCACCTCCGTGACAACCACGACGACGAAGGATATCTGGTCGAGAACGACTGGCCACTCCCCATGGAAGACGGCAGTTTGAAGGCCGATATCGAACTCGCCAACGGTGATGTCGAGGTTTCGGCGTGGCGTCCGGATTGGAAGGCGGTCAAGGTTGGGTCGGCGAAGTAAGTTCCTGTTATCGGCCTTTCAAGTACCTAATAACTATCCAGTAACTGACCGGTTATACGGCATTTAGATGGGCTCCATTCATCGAAGAATGTCTCGCCACCGTCAAGGATGGATGGAGGCCATTGAAGATGGGCGCAATCGACGACGACGACGCGATACGGGCCGCTATCTGCCAGTATTGTGCCACACGAGTGGGCAAACAACCGGCGATTGCGGAGAACGGAGGCAAGCCGTTCGCTGTGTGGCAGCGCCGACGATTTGGGATGGTAGGTCTTTTTTCAGGGCAAAAACAGCGTGGTTATCGAGCAGTTATATGGCAGTTGACTGACTTACCCTTGGTCTGGGTACTTACAGCTTGCCGATCGACGACTGGAGCACTTTGCAAACAGTCCGACGAACAAGACCGTCAAATCGTCGATTTACACCCTGTTAACCGGGGTGTTATTTGTCCCCTCGCTGCACTGTGCCGACCCTCCCGATACTCGTCGATACCCGGTCCTTCCCCAAACTGGCCCAGATGAGCCCGATATCGAGACCGATGGATGGAAGGTATGGAGGCGTTACTGCTTCGACGGTAACAAGGAGGCTGCCAACAAGTGCGACGAGCTCTGCTACCCGTACTGGTTGTCTGACGAGGTGAGTGCTACGTGATGTCGTAACTCCCTAATCACTGTCAACTAACCCCGCTGTTTGATGTCCGTTTATGGCCACTTAGTATATCGGAGTCGGGGCCTTCCTCGATGCTATCCACTTGGAGAAGTATCGATCCCAAAACTCGTCGAAGCCCCGTTGGGTGGGACCTAGACGGTATTGGCCGGTAAAGAAGCCGGTTACCGACGACTTAAGGGCCAGTTTGAAGGACGACACGACGAAGCCCGACCCCGACGGCAAGGGCTGGATCATCTACCGGTCGATGGTCAACGACGAAGCGGCCCAAGATTGGGAGGCTAACGACCCACTTTTGTGGGCGTTAGTTTACCCCGATCCTCCTATCCCCGTCGAGCACCAAGGGCGCCCGTCGATTGAGACCTTGTCTCAAGCGCAGCACCGCGGTGTGTGGGAGTTATCGAGGACGTTAGTGGCCTGTCAAAAGCCCGACTTGACCGACGAGCAACTCCTCGACCTCGCCAAGACCTACGCCGCCATCGATCAGACCGAGCTCATCGCTGCCGGTGCCGCCGACATCGAGGAGGATCTCGAGGACGAGGAGATCGAGGACTAAACGGGGCCATAACTGGCTAGATTCAAGACGGTTACTAGACCGTCAACGTCAACATGTCTCTCGGGGGACTTTCTACGGCTTTGGACTTACGAAAAAAAGAAGAAAAAAAAGCAAAAAAACGAGGTATATGTATATTAGCAGGTGGGTTATGAGTCGGACATCCGACAGTTACGATAGGCCGAGGTTGCAATTCCGGTCGACGACTTTTTACGAGCAGGGAAACGAGATCGAGTTAATGTCTTTAGATGTCGTATATCTGGGCGGTTACGAGGGTGTTATAGGCCCTCCTTTTTTACTATACCATATAATGTCGGTCCCTGCCTACACACGAGTACATGCTTGGACGGCCCAGATAAGGTGATTTGGGGGATTATTGCGGCCTCCTAACTCCCATGTAGCTGGCCTGACTTCGAGCAGTGTCACGGGCTTCAGCGTGCTCATGACGAAAGGTTCGAGAGGAATTACTTCAGATGGCGCCTTGAAGGTTCTAGCTTCGTAGAGTCGAACATCCACGGCTGGGCTGGTGGCTTGAAAACGGTCGATTAACTGCCTCGTTACATGCTAGTAATAGGTCGCACTCACTGCTGGTAATAAGCCGGAAGCACAGACGGTACACGATGGTCACCAAGAGGTACAGCTCGACGACCCATGCAGACCAGTTTCGTGCTTGTATCGCCCTCGTAACTGACCAGTTGTACGTCATACACAGCTGTCAAAAGCCAGAGACCTCCCCCTGGAGTGGTGTTTGCGTTATGAGTCGTAAACGCCTTCCGAAAACAGAACAATGTGTCCTTGTAAGCGGCCAAGTTAGCGGTCCGATATGAGCCAATTGCACTCGGCCATGATTTGAAAGTCTTGTTTTGGTTGGCTATGCCCCTGTATCTAACTGCCACAGTTCGGAGCGTTATCTGGCGAGGGGAAGGGGGATTAGGGAGCTGTTCTCCTTCAAGATAGTAGTCATGAGAGGGGTCCATCTCGCTAAGCCTTGTCCTGATAGCCAACAGGCTGTGCTTAGGTGCTTCGACGAGTTCCCCATTGAACGGTGTTAACCGCTCGCTATCGGGTGCTGAACGGGCCAGTTGCAGACAGGTTTCAAGCTCCTTGATATCCCTGTTCATCTCGTCGAGTAATCTATTGGCAGCAGCGCCCGAAGACTGATCACTCTCCATAAAAGCCTGGTACTTATCAGCCAGTTGCTGCACAGTTATCCGTTCTGCGTCGGTCGTGGCATCACACAGAAGCTGCGCCTGCAGGAGTGACGACATGGCGGCCTTGTAACGTCCCTGTAACAGGGTGGTTTCGACCTGCTTGCCGTTGGTATTGATGGCCTTGAGAAGTTTGCCCAGGCGTTCGGCTGCAAAGACCCATAGCGAGTAGCTAGGGCCATGTAGCAATATATCGTGCACTAAGTGGCTCAATTGATGCCAGTTACGGGTCCGTTGTATGCCCGGGTGCAGCTTGAAAACCAGATCCTGCCAGCGACGGATAACCTCGGCCAGATATTCCACCTCTGACTGGCTTATAACAGGCCTTAATGCGAGTATATTCACCTCCGATAGCAAGAGAGAACACTCGAGCTCGTCATCAGAGAGTAGAGGGTTGTGCTGAAGGCTGGTACTGCCTAACCGTTCGTTGTGGCGCCAAATAACAGGCCAGATAAGAGGCACATAAACCTCCGTAAAGGTCCTCCATTGAGCCGACGTCTTGGTGCCCCCCTTCACATCAAGGAAATCCGTTCCGATGCGATGATAGATCCCGCTTGGTAATAACACCTGGAGTGATTGACTTCGGTCAGTTAACTGTGGGCAAACAGCCAGCATCTGCAACACTTACATGGCCAATAGCTTCACCGATCATGACGAGATTTGCGGGAGTCAGGATGCCTCTTTTTGCCAAGGCTCGTGATCCAGTGCTAATACCTACTCGAACTCTTGGCTGATGGATAACTGGGCGATTATCGGGCCGTGTCCGGGCCGTTGAGCTCGATGCGATGGCCGCTGATTGGGAGTCTCGCATCGCCCTTTCCAGGGTCATCTCTTCGATGCTACCCTCTGTGGGCCCCGTTACCGGCTCGTTAACAGGCCGACACGCAGGTGGAAGTTCATCTTCAGTGTCGGTATTGGATCTCGACGATGCGTCGGACTCTTCTAGAGGCTCATTAACCGCCAAGTACTGGCCCAGTTGTAGGCATTTTCGAAAGTAGGTTTTGTTGTTGCCCTGAAGGAGATTGTGCATGGGATCGAAGACAGTATTCTGGAATTTGTCGAAATAAGGAAGGAACATACAGGCCGTTAAGTGCCCTGTAGCGTCGGCGTAAGGGGCGTGTTCGAGGGCGGTTTTCATCATACTGTTGGTGAACTTTGCGGGCCGATATAGGGGTGGTTTATGTCCTCTTCCACGTCTAGGAGCCAAAGCCCAAGCTTCACGTTCGTACTCGTTGCGCTCCACCAAGAGGTCCTGCTCTCTATTGTGCTCATGACGGGCCTGTAACACAGCGGTTATCCCCGCGTCGGCCTTCCTCAACACACCCAGATTGTGCTCGTGCGAGTTCCGAAATGGAAAGACTAGAAAAGTAGGTGTTCGATTGAGGGCCATTTTACGGCCTTGTAACTGGCTACACTTACCATGGGTATCTGCCTGTTGCTGGTGTGTCGCTTCACATCGAGTACAGATATCCTTGAGCGATGTTTGCGAGCCAGCCCCTATTGCGGCAATTGCCGCTGGTCTATCAGCGCAGATAGCAGCCAGTACCAGGCGGCATAGACGGCCGTTAGGAAAATCTGGAGTCTTGATGGACACCGGTTCCTCCCAAGCTTGACGCAATTCTAGCATGGTAGGTATCAAGAATTTCCAGAGATTGACATGACGGGGCTCTCTCGGGCCTGTACAGGGGTAGTAAAAGGGCAGTTAAGCAGCTGAAGTGAGACCGACTTCTTCGAACCAGGAATCAACGCACCGGGAGTCAGGCCACAGCACATGATCAGGTTCTGAACCCCCCTCAAACCCTGTGGTAAGTTGACCGCTTGGAGGGAGATATGACCCACAGAGTAGCCAGTCGTAGACATCGAAGATCGACAATTGACCCAATCGACGTAAAGGTTCATGTAAATAACTGGCGGTTCACCGTCTTTTGGGGGGTCACTTATGAGACGGTTACCGTCTGGGCCCAAGATCTGATCTAGCGCTGAACCGCTCCACTGGTCCCGGTAGATCTTCTGGCCAGGGTGTTGTGAAGCATCCCAACGGGCCGCTAACTGCCGTCTTTCTTGCCAGTTGAACATCAGTTCCTCGATTCCTGGATGCGCAAGGACACGCTCGAGCTCAGATTTGAGGGGAATTCGAGCGAAGTCACGCCACCAGGTTTTCGCTTGCGATCGGTCCATCAGGTGCCCACATTCTGGGCAGATATCTGGCAGATTTCGGGGGAGCTTTGGAGAGTGGATTGATGATAGAGAGACTGGGGAGTTGATGTGGTACAATACGGCTTGACAGTCCATGTTCGGGCAGACAGGGTGGGTGATAGAGGGCACATTTGCGCCCATTAGAGATCGGACCGTCCTAAGAGTTTTGGCTGGATTTTCACTCAGAGGGGATGGGTTGACACCTCCGGCCGCTAAGTGGGTCGTAAGTACCAAGATAACGAGCGTATTGAGGGTGTATTCCACTGCTCGCCGCACAACCCCAGAGGCTGCTAGTAACAAGGTGTGGGCGTAGATCAACTTCTCCATGAAGGTTGTAGTAGGTCGATCGGCCTCGCAACTGGCCTCTAGGGGTGCAGTTGCACCGCTGATCCATGGCCTATCAATCGCTGGAGGAACGTCCCTCGGCCATAACGGGCGGAAGTCGTGAAGCTCAGATGCATAGCTGGAACAAGGTATGTCCATCGGTCCCCTATCTGCCCGACTCTCCGGCCGATACGGGGGAGATGCAAGTGATGGAGCTGGAGATGGCTGCCTGTTAACCGGAGTGTTTGGTGGGTCGCAATCGGGGGTTAGAGGATTCATAGGGTTTTCCGGGTAGTCGACCTCGTAGTTGGCATCTGCATTCACAAGGTGACCTGACGGCAATGAGGGAGGGGGAAGATTGGGTTGTAACGGCGAGATAACGGGGGTGGTGTGGGCCGGCTGTAAGGGCGAGTCTGGCGGCCCCCCAGAGCCAATGGAAAGGCTCCCCCGGACGAGGTTGTTATGGACCTCTAAACTGGCCGCTAAGCGGCGGATATGTGTCACATATGTTTTGCCGGAGATGCGACGTCCTGAAGGCCCACAACCTTGGCATCGGCAAATACCAACCGTCGATTTGGGCTAGTAATGGGGATGTTAAATGATGGTTAATAGCCTGGTGAATGCACTTAAACTGACCACCCGTTTCGCAAGCTGGTCAGGAGTGCAACCAGCAGGAGGATAATCGGTAAGAAAGTCGGATTCCATAATCGCAAGATAATCGATGATAAACACAGTAGTTAAAGAGGGGTTACAACATGGATTTGGGGGACGGTTGAAGGACTTGTTGACAATGACGCGTCGAAGAGTTTGGACTTAGAGAAAAAAAAAACGATTTGAGGGTGTCAAAGGACTTAGCGAAAAAAAAGGGGACTAAATAGGGCCCATAAAAGGCAGTTAGGTCAAAATCGTAACGGACCTCCTGTAACTGGCCTCTAACCGGCGCGCGTGTTTTGTAACCGGCCCCCCTTGCCCCGCTGTGCGAGTTAACCGGTCATCGTCGTTGGTTGCATCTTCGTATCGATCGTATCGGACAATCACAGGCAGTCATATATATACATGGGGGGTATCGTTGCTCGTATTCTCTATCAGTGATTATCTATGTCCTTCTGTATTCAGTATCGAATCTCTTTTCATCTATAGCTCTGCCTCAAGCCGTAGCTGCGGCCGCACCGCCTTTCGACCTCGGCATGACCCAGACCGGATGAACAAAGATGAAAGTGAACGTCGCCAACAGGATCAACATGCCGTCCAACAAGTTGAACAGCGTCTGGTTCTCGATGATCTTGCCGTTCCATCCCTCGGAGAGTTCGATGGATCGGTAGATCGATCTATACGAAGCCAAACGAAGCGATGAGGATCAGCGTTGATCTCGACGAGACCGGTTCGGTCTGGAAGATAGACTCACCGGATGAAGATGAAGAACGTCGCCACCACACAAGCCGCCAACAAGATCTTGGCTCCTCTGATCTCCTTTTCCGTATACTCGACCCCTTCCTGAGCCGACCCAAACTTGGTCTTTGTCCCCAGCCTAGAGGACGACTTGCCCCGCCCACCCCACCTGGTCTTCCCGACCGCCTTCTCCGCGTCGACCCCTACGTTCGTGTTGGTCGATTGGGGCGAGACGATCCCCGAGTCCAACCCGGAATCGATCCTCTTCTGATCATCGTAGGCGGTCTTGTACTTTCGAGTCCTCAACGCCTGGGGCCACCACTTGAACAGCTCGACCTGTTTCGCGCACGGGCGGTCGGTCCGGAACCTCCAGACGAAGGTGCCGAGGACGAGCATGAAGGCGAGCATGATGACCAGTTGGAAGATGACTCCGCCGAGCTGTCAAGTCGGGGACGAACCGAAGATTAGCTTTCGAGACTTGGCTGGAAAACAAGAACTTGAAGCCCTGAACTGACCATGATGTAACCCCCACGGTTGGCCTCTTCCAGAGTCTCCCCGCTCGCCGCTGTTCCTCCTCCGATGGCTTGGACGACGAGGGATACGATGTCACCTACGACAAAGAGGACGGTGTATGAGAGGGGGTGGACGAATGCGTATCGGGGGCTACGTTGGGAAGGAAACAGGGCGAAGCAAGAAAGTCGTCTCAGCTTAAATCCAGGCCTCCATCTCCGACTCGACATGAACCAGAACGCACCCAAGGACCGGAATGATCCTCCCCAACGCGATATAACAACCCGCCTGCAAGAACGCCGGCGAAAAGATCAAGACGGCGATCTGGGCCATGAACGCCGTCCTGTTGCTCCTCCACACCCCGCCCTCGGAAGGGTCCCATTCGACGGATTTCGAGGCGATCAGACGGGCGGACCAGCCGATGAGTTCTCCTAGGGTTCCGAGGAAGAAGGTCAGGAGCGTCCAGGGTTGGCGGGAGATCAGGCCTAGGACTAGGTGGGCGACTGCGAAGTGTTGTCAATTGGCGGGGAAGGAAGGTGAGTGGAAAGACGACAAGAGGGCCATGTCAGAACCAGGTCTCGTTTCGACTTGACACCCGATGATGATCAAAAGAGAGACTCACGAGTCGTCAACCCGAAGAAGGCTACAAAGATGGCAGCGGTATACAGCTGGATGTTGTACCCGTAGAAATCGTACTCGACGTCCCCTTCAAAGGGGTTGATGGATCCGGGTACGTAGTTGCAAGACGAGTTGCCCGGGGAACAACCTCCCATGTAAGGGTCGAACGAGGTGGACATTGCTAAGGTAGGGTTGCGAAAGGATGGTTCGTGGTGATGTGGTGATGGGCGAATTGTTGTATCGCCTTGATGTGATCTCGCCTTGTGATGAAGGATGTAATGTTGGTTGTAGGAAGTCGGAATGAGATGTGGCGATGTTCTGAGGAAGAGTCAAAGGAGGATGTCAATTGTTGACGATCAACCTGACCCGACTATATACTCGTCGAGATGGTCGTCCGAAATCCCTATCTCGATATCGAAACTTGATCGTCAACCTCGGGCAACGGGCTCACGGGCACGGATGGGGGAGTGGAAAGAGTCATCCCATCGCAATACACCGAGGGGCATGGGGCGAGGGGCAGTAGAGACCTCCTTTGATACGAAACACAGCAAGCATGGTCGCACAGCGATCACCGATCCTAGCGATCCCATCGATCCACCCACATCTCACGGGCTCGCATCGGGGTAGTCCCCTGCCCGTGTTTTGTGAAAACGACATCGAGGGAGAAAGAGGGAAAAAGAAGTTGCTTGCCTCGGTACCGTGTCGTCTTTCGATTTTAGCTCGTTCCATTCCCTGTCAACATCGGGCATCGTGCCCCCCCCCTCTCCCTCCTGCCACCGATGTTGCAGTGTATACCGTTTCGTCTGGTCTCTGTCGTCATCGCCGAACCCAGCGACAAGCTCTCAAGCCACAAAAGCCACTCGGTGTGTCACCCTACGACACTCAACAAACACGGGCACGGGCATCTTCGTGCCCGCGTTCGGATCCGCGTAATGGCGCGTCACACAGCTGTAATCATGTGAAGGGACACGGCCCCGAGATCCGAGATCCCCTCTGTTTCTCGCACTCTTTTGTTTCATGACGTCGTAATTCGTAACGAACGTGTGACGTCCAGCTTGAAGAGCTCGACAGCCTCGACGACTCGACACCGATCTGAGCTTCTCTGCGCCTAAGAGTTTCTGAATCCCAAACATGGTTGCATATGCTGGTCGCCCTTTGAGACTTCTGTTGCTCTAGTATGCTCATACGTACGAGGTTCAACAGCTTATTGTGATAGATCATAGACGGATCCGACTGCAACAGACGAGCAGATAATCGTTTATGCGGCGTAACGCATATGATACAATAAGCGTTCGATTCGATACAACGGGCGAACGGTCCCGCCACGCTCAGACCTGGAGTCAACCCTGGACGCTTCTATCTAGAAGGTTGAACTTCGTCAGTGAGAAGGCAAAATCAAGGTATACCATATTGTACAGGCTGCATGCTGCGCCTTCAGATCGTTTCGTGTGAACCTAGGCGGCTTACGACCAGATGTAACAGATAGAATGTTTAGTGTATACAAGTCCAGTACCAAAACGCCTGCTTCATGTTCTGATTTTGATAGCTAGTCTGAACGGAATACAACAACTGATATGTGCTTTTGAAGAAGAGATGTATCCTTTGAGTTCCGCCCGCATCCGGTTGGAAGGTAGATAACACGAATCGTAGCCGATGTCATGCCGTCCCATCTGATGCCCTCGAATCTGTCTTTGTAGAGCTTCGATCGCTCGGAAAGTGTTCAAGCTCGATCCGATCTAGAGAATTGGAGACGAACTGAGGCCTGTTGGGATCCAGGCCGATCATCAAGTCACAGCTTTGATAATCCTGTAACATCTCCTTTTTCCGAAAGGGATAGCACAGGAGGTAAATATCAGCCAACATCTAGTCTTACAGCTACACTGTTCAAAGCTGTCGTATAGACTCACAGTTGCAATGCTTGAGTCGTCGGGGCTGATTGACTTCGAACTTCCGGTTTCGAATCCGTTCAAGCTGAGGTCGAAAGAAACATCGGTGCCCGACTGCGTCCCTCCTCAGGATATAAGCTGAGTTCGTGCAACAAGCGTTAAAGCTCCCTCACCATCAGCTGGGTATGGAAGTCTTCCCTATCGTCTCGAGCTCTCTTAGCTGCACGCCCATCATAGCAGGAAATACTTCTAGATAGTTTAGTTTCTGCTGCCGTCTTCATAGTCAGCAATCCAGGGCACATTATGTGAAAAAGTATCGAGTCACCATGTGATGTCGTGCTCTCGTCATCTTCGCCCTCTGATAGCTTACTATCGCGATCACAGACAAAGTCGAGTAGTCCTCGGGTTGTCCCGAGCTGCCTTTTACCGAAGTAGAGGAAAGGGCGATCTGCCTTGCGGCGACAGTTGCCTGCTGGCCGCGAACGATGAGCTTCTCAACATCTTGATCAAATGTATTCGTTCTCGTCCATCTCACCTCTTTCCATTTCTTCACCTCTTCTGGCGGGAAGTAGACGTCGTTTTTGCAATTGTTCAATAATGCCTCAAGCTCCGTCATCTGAATCCGAAAATTAGGACGGTATTATCTCCCATGGGGCCGGTTAAGCTCACCTGATAATCCCTTCTTAGTTCGGCAGCCTTCTCGAACCATTCTTTTGCTCTAGACCATCCCACTGCGCTTGATGATTTGCCCAATGCACACGCAAGATCGCACAACACTAGTCTCCTATCCTTTGTAGACTGCTTGATTAGGTATCTATCTACCGCCTTTACAAAAGGATACGTGATATTCTGGATTCGTCCCGTGTCGGCCAAGCTCCGTCGGAGTCCGTGTAACCGGTTCATTACCACTCCGATCTCGTTAAGAAATTTTCCTTCTCGGTCTTTAATGCGATCCACCCCATTCTGTTGTACGTAGCGGTCAAGATCTTCCAGTCCAAGCTTAGTGGATTGAATAGGCGTTCTCCTACCCAGATGCTTGTGCTCCTTGAAACTCTCGCGATCTGATGAATCACTCGGTGCGAAAGACTGGTTCATCGACATAAATGAAAAGGGCGCTGCAGTCAGCAGCCTTTGAGTAGTCGTCAAGGTGTGGTCAGGTCGCCTGAGGAAGGTACAGTACAAGATAATCTTATGGACGGCCGATGCGAATGTCTGCGTTGTATACACCCGATGACCTGCTACTATATAAGGGGCTTTTTTTGCGCAGTTAATATAATTGATATTTCATTGATTGCTCCTTTCATTGGATTGAAAGTCAATCTCCGAATCACTGATTTCAGGTTGCTGCAGCCGACAAGCTGCTATACCGATCCCCTGCGATGACAAGCGCCAGATCACTCTGAAAGGGTGAGTATCGCCTAAGGTGTTGAGCTGAAAGTATGGCTGAGTAGCATATGGCTCTTGGCGATATGACGTGATTGAGTGCGGCACAGCAACCTGTAAGCGCAGGTTTTAGGTCAATCATGCGCGAGATGATCTTTTGGATTAGGCTGCGGTTCTCGGTTCCTTCGGATAACAGTACAGCCGCTTGCACCGATGCAAGCTTGTGTCTCGAGTGCTTGTGTCTCGAGTGGACCTCTTCTACTCTTCAAATTCCCTGTCGATAAGTAGCATGGACCGAATAAATGGCGAACGACTTTCCATGACCGGTCGGAGAAGACGCGTCGCTCAAGGATTGACGGTTTGATGGTCAGGAGTCTCAAAGTTTGCAGGAAGAAGGACATTACATGTCACAGGAGAAAGTGAGTCGTCAATCGATCTAAGGCTAGGTATTTCGAGATACACGTTCGGTAATCGGCTGCAAGAAAATGTCTCTTATGATGAACTTTCATCTGATGAACCGATACGCTGTGTTCAAACATGTTCACTCTCTCTAGAGATGGTTAGGGGTAACGGAGCTTTTTGAATTCGGTTTCGATATCGACGAGACCTAGTGCGACAGCTGATTCTTAATATTACAGAACACGGCCTCAATCTATGCAAACGAATTCTCTATGTTGGAGCTGTCGCTGAGGCGTCGCTTCGATCTGTCGGGACAGCGTATTCCGTTTCTCCCTGTGTCATTGCCATTGGTCCTGTTGCATCGACTTACTCTGTCTGGCGTAGTACTCCGAAAAGAGCTCATGCCGATCTTCGAGATGTGAGCGACCAACTCACCATTCTCACGTGAGATAGTAAAGCCCCGCTTCCTGTACGCCATAACGACTTGGTCCCACAGTCAACGCCGACACTTGGGAGTAGCTCAGCTGAGGCTACGAAGCGCGCCTATGAGTTGAGGCGATATACGTCTTGTACTCACATCTGTATTTTCAAATGAACCAGGCTTCAAGCAGTGTGTTTCGAAATCCATCGAGCCGTCGATTTCCCGGCGGCTATAGGAGCTGCAAAGACTTGATGGCTTTGTTGTCCAAGGTGTAAGTCGACTGCACGACGACGATGCCAAAGTCCCATCGAGCCATGGTTTGAGGTATGTTTCCTCTTCTGCGCCCCTAAACCTCTTGCCGAGACTCGAACCATCGGGCTCTGCACGGTGATCGGTAGAAAAGTTGCCATGAGACCGTTTCGAACCTGTCTCATTCTGTACAGATCCAGAAGACGGGTCGAAGGCAAAACAACATAAAGCTTAGATGATTGAAGCGCAGTCCATGCTAATTACAAGGACGACATACTGCTGCGACATCAGACACGGATGAGGACGCCTCTGTCTGGATCGATTCTGCTGTCCCTTCCGCAAAGCTGGCAGCAAGAGTGATCTTTTTTTGCGTAACAGTTGCCTGGCCATCGCCATCACAAATGATGAGCAACTCGATTCGTGGGGTAATGTGCGTCGCTATTGTATGTCCCTCACATTTATCCAAGCTTCAACTTCGTCCACTGGAAAGTATTCATGGTTTGCGCAGTTTTCACCGAATGTTTCGAAACGAGGGAACTAGAACAGGGGATCGAAAAATCACTGCAGAACGACGTCCTGGGTCAGCTGCACAAGGCTTACGTCGTATTCCGTCTTCAGTCTTTTGGCCTTTTCCTGCCATTTTCTGCTGCAGAGATTTCTCGCAAGTGCAGAGAATAGTAATCTCCTATCGTCTTCAGATGGCCTAAGTAGATAGGAGTCCACCAGCGAAACCAGAGCATATGTGATGTTTTTTCTGTCTTGTGCCTTCAAGGTCTCATTGATCTCATCCAAAGCCTCGATCATATCTTTGATTATCAAGAGGAAGGATGTTGCTCTGTCCTCAGATGGCCCTTCAGCGCGTACATTCTGCTCTATGTAAGCTTCAATGTCCTCTATGCCCTTGGCAACAGCTTTAGTAGGCCTGAAATTGAGATGCCTGTGAGGCAAGAAGTCTCCATAATCTTGTGATCCGTTGCGCATCTTGAGCCAGATGAAGAATATGACCGATGATCTAGGCAACAAGCGTGGATATCCAGCGGGCAGCGTCTACCGGCAATCCTCTTTATATGTACGGCTAGTCAAAGACCACTTGTAACCAGCCTCGATGGATACATCCTTTCATGGTCAATCCCGAACCCCTTGTTTCAGTCGGTACTTCAAGGCGCCACCGTTCTCTCCGCGGTACAGGGCAGACCGGCCGTGAAAATTCGTACTGCACACAAATTCAGATCAAAGACGTAGAGGTGGGCAGGACCACTCGGGTGGGCCTGATGGGTGGCTAACAAGATTCGTTTGCTCATGTCCAGAAGGAGCTCTTGGATTTCGAGACCGTCCTAGCTGTACCTGGAGCAGTCAGTCTGGCAAGTGAGATCCAGACCAGGAAAAAGTATTTGCAGAGTCACTTTTACGTACAGAATGAGACCTGTCGAGATCCCTTTCTGGGACACCATGAGCTCGTTTGAGCCTCCACGGGTAGCAAGAGCTATAACTCCTGGATCTCTCCCTCTGCGTTGTCCTCTTTGATCCCGTCCTCGATCTCTCGTCCATCAGATACACCAAGCAGGAGCGGAAGCAGGCTATACATGCCGGGCTTGCACGGTCTGCACGACAGGATCTCGTTAGACTTCCTGCCACGAATGATGAACCTTAGACAGAGAGGACAGCTCGACTGGCAGACGCGAGGGCATGACGCGATGACTCTTGTGCTCTGAATGCGTCGTCTGCACGACGCCACATCTTCTGGCCTCTGATCCGCTCCGAATCGTGAAACGCCATCCTCAGTCCAATGGAGACGGTCAGCCGACCTGCGATTAAACTAAATGCTGATGGCACTACAGGTCGAAGCGAATCACGGGAGCACGGAGGAGTTTCAGGTTGATGATGAGATTGGCAGAAAACACACGATCCCTCTTTACTGAATTACAAAGCCAGGAAAAAGTATATAGGGGGGTCGGCGAAGAGAAGAGACGATGGGGTAGGCGGGGGTGTTATAGAAGGGGGAAAAGGGCGCGCTTATCGGGCACCGGCCATGGCCTTCTGCATGGCTCGCTTCAAGCCGAGCTGCGCTCGCTTGAGCTCGTCACCGGTAGAGTCGGCGTTCTCGAGCTTCTCCAAAGCCTTGGCGAGCTCCTGCTCGATCTGAGATCGGGCACCTCGCTTGATCTTGCTTCCGAGCTCGGGCGAGGCCAAGTTGGTCTCGACCTGGTGGAGGTACGACTCGAGGTCGGACCTGGCCTCGTGCTTGGTGCTGAACTCCTTGTCAGCGGCCTTGAACCTGAGGGGTGCGAAGGGAGGATACGAATCAGTACTTGTGCCGGGTAGATATGCGTCGCAAGAATCGAAACTCACTGCTCGGCATCCTTGATCATCTGGTCAATCTCGGCGCTCGACAATCGACCAACAGAGTTCTGGATGGTGATGTGAGCCTT
Source organism: Filobasidium floriforme (assembly GCF_021052385.1). Taxonomy (NCBI): domain Eukaryota; kingdom Fungi; phylum Basidiomycota; class Tremellomycetes; order Filobasidiales; family Filobasidiaceae; genus Filobasidium; species Filobasidium floriforme. The sequence goes on along the minus strand of NW_025763628.1, from coordinate 275,530 downwards.
TCGGCCAGAGGCCTTGTCCTGGGCGGAAACCTTGACTATAGGTTGCAAAAGTCGAATTCCTCATCAGCTCTTCGTTTCGGTAAACTCGCTGTGCTCGCCTCTTGTACTCACGCAAACCGTTGGCATCGACTTCGAAGGTACAGATGAGCTCGGCCTGACCTCGGGGCATAGGGGGGATACCGGAAAGCTCGAACTCTCCCAAAAGCCTGTTGTCCTTGCAAGCAGTCCTCTCTCCCTCGTAGACGGGGAATGAGACGGTGGTCTGGTTGTCCTCGACGGTGGTGAAAGTCCTCGACTTGTTGGAGGGGATGGGGGTGTTTCGGGGCAAGACGACTCCGAAGACGTCACCCTGCATGGCAACACCGAGGGAGAGAGGAGCGACATCGAGCAAGAGCAAGTCGGCGGTCTTGTCCGAGGTCATTCCGGTGAGGACGGCAGCCTGGACGGCGGCACCGTAAGCGACGGCCTCGTCGGGGTTGATGGACTTGTTCAAAGTTCGTCCACCGAAGTACTCGGAAACGAGCGACTGGATCTTGGGGATTCGGGTAGATCCACCGACGAGGACAATGTCGGTAACCTTGGAGGCGGGGATCTTGGAGTCCTTGATGACTCGGTCGACGGGGTCGATGGTCGACTTGAAAGCGGCGGCGTTGATCTCCTCGAATCGGGCTCGGGTGATGTTGGCAGAGAAGTCAACACCCTGGAAGTTTCGCAAGCGCAGACTTTGATCAGCTCCTCGTTCCACAACTGTACGATCTGGCACAAGCATCGCTGCCCACTCACGTCGAACAACGAGTCGACCTCGACGGTGGTCTGGGTGACCGAGGACAAGGTCCTCTTGGCTCGCTCACAGGCAGACTTCAACCTCCTGACGGCCCTGACGTCGCTCGAGATGTCGAGCTTGTTCTTCCTCTTGAACTCCTGCTTGAAGTGCTCCAACAAGGTGTTGTCAAAGTCCTCTCCTCCCAAGTGGGTGTCACCAGCGGTGGCCTTGACGGCAAAGACACCTCCCTGGATGGAAAGAAGCGAGACATCGAAGGTACCACCACCGAGATCGAAAATGAGAACGGTCTTCTCCTCCTTGGACTGGGTGTCGAGACCGTAGGCGATGGCAGCGGCGGTGGGCTCGTTGATGATACGCAGAACCTCGAGACCGGCGATGGCACCAGCGTCCTTGGTAGCGAGACGCTGAGAGTCGTTGAAGTAAGCGGGGACGCTGAAGGTCGAGAACGATATCGAAATAAAATCAGCCATCCCGTTTCGAGAAGTATCGAACGTTTCCAAAAGCTCACGTAACAACGGCCTTGGTGACCTCTCGTCCGAGCTTGGCCTCGGCAATCTCCTTCATCTTGGTCAAGACCATGGCGGAGATCTCCTGGGGAGAGAACTGCTTCTTCTCCTTGAGGTACTCGACCTCGATGACGGGGGCACCGTCTCGGTCAACAACCGAGAAGGGGAAGTTCTAACGAAAAAAGACCAACGCAAACAACCTTCAGCGACATGACGTCCCGAAAACTGACGAGCGACCGCTTCTCCTCACCTTCATGTCCTTCTTGACATCGGGGTCGTCGAAACGACGACCAATCAGTCGCTTGGCGTCAAAGACGGTGTTGGTGGGGTTCATGGCCGAGACGTTCTTGGCCGAGTCACCGATGAGCCTCTCCTCCTCGGTGAACGAGACATACGAGGGGGTGGTTCGGTTACCCTGGTCGTTGGCGATGATCTCGACTCGGTCGTTTTGCCATACACCGACACACGAGTAGGTGGTACCCAAGTCGATACCTGTTGTTTAGCGGCGACGAAAGTAAAGAATGCCCCAAGTTTTAGCGACCACGTTCTCGAGCTTGCTTGATATGGCGGTAGCTGCAGTACGTACCGATTCCGAGCTGGGCCTCGATCTGAGCGTCTTCAGCAGACATTTTTAAGAGTTTTTTTTTTCGTTAAAGGAGAGTGAAAGGGAAGGTTTTAGGGGTTGAGCTGTTGCGGCGTGAAAAAGTTTGTTTGACGGGTAAGAATTCGGTTGCAAGTAGCGATACGTCTAAAGAGCTGATGGGTACTGACACGATGCTCTTTTGATTTGAACAAGAAGGAGGACGGGTGGCAAGAGGATGAATCTGGAGTGATCGATGATGATGGAGTGTTTGAATAGCTCCTACACCCTGACAGTACCGTCGTCGTACCGAAGCTTGGACCCGCTCACACACAGTAGGTCCTGGGCTGGGTTGGCTCTGGCTGAGCAGGGGCCTGGCCTGGCCTGGGGATATTTTTTCCTCGGCTAGTTCCCCCTAAGCGCACGCGAAAATGTCACACACTAGAAGCGCATCTAACATCATCTACCTCGCAAAAATGTGTCCATGTCCGCGCAAGGGCGTGAGAATCGCGCGAGATCTAGTGGCGTTCAGAGGCGTCTCGACATGATGGAATGGGATTGCCCCTTGCAACTGTTCAGCTTGATGTGAGCTAGACTCTCACTACGCTCCGAAAAAACCACGCTGGACTCGAACGTTGCCGACCTATGATATTGGTTTGCGCTTGAAAGGTCGGCTGACCATGGCGAACAGCAGCGACCGACTGCGTTTGTGCCCAGCGACGTTTTATCGTATGGTCTCGTCGAGCCTCATCACGGTGCATGTTGAGCAAGAAGGCGAAATAGGTACGACATCAGGCGAATCGCTCACGAGCACACGTGTGCAAAACTTGAGTTCATGACGAATAGTGGTGTGCTGTCGCGTGATATTCTGCTGTGCTCGACTCCTTTCAGCATCGAGCCTGTTCAAAGGAGAAGACCGTTTCAGCTCCAAGCCGTCGCGGGCATATAATGCGTAACCTGTGCATAGCGTCCTCGTAGATGTGATTCTATGTGCTTTGATCGGTATCTCATCCCTATCCAAGTATAATGAATCAAGAATACCGATCGAATAACATTGAGCTTAGCAACCTCTCGAAGGGCGATCAAGGATCCGACAACGCTCGACCCGACTCCTCGAAAATGTTCATATCGACCGGAGCTCTCAGCTTCTTGACCTCCGTGTGGGAGTCGGTAACTCAGGACATTGGAAATTGTTTGCCGTTCAAAGGCGGATCAAACTCCGCTCGAGAAGGAGACAGAGAGGCAGAAGACGAAGAACGGGGAGGCTATGAGCAGGTTACGGGTCTTTACGGATCTGAGCATGACCAGGTCATTTACGACGCTGATCGAATGATACGCCCAAGCATCGAATCATCTCCCGGCGCAGAACAGGAGTCACACTCGAAGGCTGAAGGACATAAAACCCTGGCTGCCACCGCCTCTTCCCTTCAGAAGAACCCCGCCTGAGCGATCTGAGCTTGGTACATACGTATACAATACCTGTTGTACAATCCGAAATCGTATATCGTAGCAAGGTCCAGATCTTCTGGAATGCGACGCCTTTGGACTCAATTTGGTACTGATGCCCAGTTTGTGGCTATAAACCCGGGGTCTTTTCAGGTATCTAGCTGTACCGCTAGGCTGTCTTACTTCGTCGAATTGCCAAGAGTCCAATCAGCCAAGCTTCTGCCTTCACAACGTGTCAGTCGTCCGATGACAGCTGAAGACACTTGCATTTCGACTATGATAGTATAGATAAAACTTATGGTCGTGATTCAACCGAAGGGAACTGTAGAGAAGTGAGATCCTATTACTCTCAGGTAATCTCACGAGACCTCATACCGCTGTTCTCGAATCTGATCCAATTCTAATGACGTTCGATCAGCATGGTGAGCGGGGTCCGGATCGAGTGGACGAGGTCTTGCGGAGCAGCGGTGTAGTAGGAAGAATCAGGCGAACTATATGCTATATGCATGGGTCATCAAGAAAGACTGGTGAAACATGGCACACGCGTATCAAAAGTGTCGCGTATCCACTGCAGTTCTCCTGTACAGGAAATACCCTCCACCATGATCCCGACGTGACGACTGAAATATGCCATCGGTATGCTACCTAAAATCATGCACTCAATGACGATCTGGTTCCGGTTCCGCAACTTGAACAAGATGTCGTCTTGATCGTTTTGAGTAGCACGGGTCTTTCAGTCGATAGACCTGAAACTCGATCCATCCCCGCCTGGGCCAGGGGCGACGCGCTTCCAACACACCCCCTGCCCCGCTCAGTCTGCAGCCCTCGGGCCAATCGTTTCGCCTGCAAACCAAGCTCGCGGATTGCCCCGGTTTACCCCGATTCACCATCCAGAGTCAGCAGTCGACCATCGAACATCATCGAGATCGACCAGCTGGTTAGACAGCATAATCCTTCTCTTACGGCCTGTCCTAGCTCTTCTCAAGCTCAACGTCGATTCTCTCTCGCCATGGCCATCATCACCGCCGCTCGTCCTAGTCTCTTGAGGGTTTGCGGAGCCGGTGAGTTCGAGCTCGCCGCCAGGGACATGGTCTGGGAGGCTCATGCAGTCGTTGCTTTGAATTCTTCTTGCCCGCCCTACTTCAATTTGCTCGCTCTTCTACGCTCGTGTGCTGGACAATCTGGATGATGTCTGTCGAGGACTGGTTGCTGGCGGATCGGGACGGTGGATTGGACGACCTGGTTGTGGTGGTATCGAACGGCCAATTCGATGTGTCTACTCGGAACCGCCGATCGAATGCGGACTACACTTGAATACCACATCGACGATACACTGCATGTCTGCCTGCGGAACATATGGCTATGGATCGCTTTGTGGAACGCACGTCTCATCCGGCGATCTCGCGACATCTTCGACCTCACCTCATATTCGGCCGGTGAACGTCTTGCGAAATTCGCCCCGAAAACATGTTCATGACATGTTCCGATCGTCCTCGTTCTACGGACATGATGGCTCTCATCTATCTCTGGAATACATAATCGATACCGCTCATGATACGCCATGCGGCCATCGCGACCTGCATGTATTCCTTCTACCTCTCAACCACATCGATAACAACCCAAACCACAAACTCGCCTTCACACGCTGCAACGTGTACGCATCAAACACCTCCTCATTTCAACTCGAAATCGACATCCCGGGTTGCCTCTACAGCCCCGGCGCTCCGATCGACCGGACTCTTCGCCCCGGCCTTGTTCAGGCAGGCTCGGAGGTGAGTCTCGACTCGTGCCCACGGACCGGCCCGCAGTCCAGTGGAAAGGTTTCGGATCGCTGACTTTACCCGGTCGCCTTTGGCTCGCTCGTCTCGCAATCGCAGGTCCATCCAGACCGAGTCGTTGACCCCGCAAGAGAACTTGGCGTTGCTCAATGCTCAGAGGACCGTCAGGCCCAACTCGCCTCATTTGACCATCTACCAACCTCAGGTATGTATCGGCGTTCTTGCCTTGAACAGAAAATCAGAGCACACAAGCTCACTCATTTCTACCCCTAATGTCTTTGCCTGGACAGCTCACCTGGGTCCTCTCCTCCCTCAACCGAATCACCGGGACCGCCCTCTCCGGCCTCCTGTATGCCGGCGCCCTGACGTTCCTCCTCCACCCCGTCTTCCCCGCCATCGACAGCGCTCACTTGATCGAGTTCGTCGCGGGGATGCCTGGATGGCTGAAGACGTCGATCAAGTTTACGTTGGCCGTCCCGTTCACGCTGCATTCGTGGAACGGGATCAGGCACTTGATGTGGGACATGGGTTACGGTAAGTAGAAGGCTTGAATCACTTTTATCTCTCTGTAACTCGACGAGAACTGACGCCTCTTCTTGCTACGTCTGCGTTTGCGTCGCTGTCTTTTAGCCTTGTCCTTGAAGGGAGTGTACGCGACCGGGTACGCCGTACTCGGATTGACCGCCATCTCGAGCATCGGTCTGGCCATGCTCTAAGCTGGTCGTCTTTGAATTCGCCTTTCCCAGCCGTGACGAGACTGTCTCTTGTCCGGTAGCCCTGTCCATTGTCTATCTATGATGATCTCGCTGTAACCATACGATCGAATAACGATAATTACAACCGTTTCGTGCACGTCGCCCGTCTAATGAAAATGAAACGCGACGCGTTTGAACGCGTTTCTGAGAATTCGACGCGGTGCGAGGGTCGAAATGGCTGGACTGGATGTTCATTCAACCAAGTCGTTCGACCATCATCACGACCTCGTATACCTTGCACACGACTGTAACGACTGACCTCTCGGAATACCTCGTCTATGACGTGGTGGTACTAGTCTGGATATCATATCTTCTGCTGGTCAGGAACATAGCGTCCAAACGCACACCCCTCCCGAACGATCGATCAGGCCACCCGAGCCTCGATATTCATACCCCGGGCGAAATGATGATGAAGATCGCTTCGTTCCCCCAAAACGGCTCGGGATCCTACGACACCCTCAAGGGAAAAGACAAGATCTTGTTCGACAAGGTCATTGTGGGGATAGTGAACAGCAAAAAGGTCGTCGTGGTAGCTGGAGCGGGGTTGAGTTGTAGTAGTGGGATACCTGTGAGTCTTTCGGTTTTCGGAGTAGATGGATGATGATCGACGATCGATGATCAGCGTTGGGATCAGCGTTGGGTTATGGGCGGTTTCGGGGTTTGAGCTGATCGGGTCCGAATTGGATGGTTAATCTAGGATTTTCGGTCGGAGAATGGACTTTACTCGTTGGTCGGGCAGATGGAATCGGACAATACCCCTTCAGGCAGCAGCAGCAGCACATCATCACCACCCCCTTCCAACCCCTTCCAGACGGGTAAAGACCTATTCACCTCGACAACAGCCTTTGCGACCCCCCATTCTACCTCGCTCTACTTGCGGTTCATCGGATCGCTCCTCCTAGCCTCCCGAAAGGCAGAACCGACGAGAGCGCATAGGTTGTTGAAGCGGATGGAGGACAAGGGGAGATTGTTGAGGATCTGGACGCAGAACGTGGACGGCCTCGAAGCGAGGGCGGGGTTGAGTGGAGGAAGGGGGTCCGTGGGAGAGGAAGAGTTTCGGACGGGCAAAGTTTCGGCCAGGCCATCAGTCTTGATACCGCCCTCTTACGCATCCGTTGTCGCTCGATCCAGACCGGGACCGGGACCATCTACTTCATCTTCACTCGCATCACGACGTCGATCCATCGCCAAGCCTCGCCCGCCGGTGACGATGGAGTTGCATGGCAACGTCCATTACGCGAGGTGCAACCTGTGTTCAGAGGAATATGTGACGAGAAAGGAATGGGTCGATGAGTGGGTGCAGGGCCGGGGGATTGAGTGTGAGGCTTGTGGAATCAGAGGTAGGTTCGAGGTTGCCGTTGGACAGCTCCCTACTTCATATGCCTCGGTGCTGATCGTTTCGTCTGTATCACTCGGTTCTCGTAGCCATCGAGAGAGAATTCAGGAACGCACGGGCGATCAAGACGGGCATGCTCCTCCCCTCTCTCGTCCTGTACGACCAGCCACATCCACAAGGAGAAGAGATCATCACCTCGCAAGACAAGGACCTGGCCAAAAAGCCCGACTGCCTGATCATCATGGGTACCTCGCTCAAGGTCGTCGGGATAAAGAGGCTCGTCAAGGATTTCATCAAAGGGATCAGGGAGGATCAAGCTGCGGCCCGTATCAAGGCCCAGGCAGCGGCTAAATGTCTGGCGAAACCCGCCACCCCGAGTGCCGCTGCGCGAGCAAAGAAGCCGTTGGACAAGTTGCCGGTGATATTCGTCAACAAGACCCCGCCGGACAAGGAATGGGAAGGTCTGATCGACGTATGGATAGAGGCCGAATGTGATGCGTTTGCAGAGGGGTGTGAGAAGATTTGGAGGGGAGTCAGGCCGGGTGATTGGGAGGTACAGGAGACTTTGGATGATTGTCGGGTCGGTTGGAAGCAGGTTGAAAGGGCCGTGCAGGGGGACAAGGGGAAGGCGGTCGGTAAGTCCGGTTTGATAATATAGTCAAGTTGTATAATGGAAACTGATCAAGGCTGTTTGATTTGCAGCTACGCCTTCCACACCCAGAAAGAACAAGGAGAGGAACCCCTTGGGATCCGGGTTAAATGTCATCAACCGCCCCGAACCGACGACCGCCACTCCATCGACGCCTAAACGAAAGTCCACCATCAACATCTTGATGACTCCGGAAAAGACGCCCTTACGATCAGCGACCCGAGCCTTGAAACGAACCCGAAACGACGATGAAGAGAATGACCCGTTCAACAGCTCGGCGGGCTCGATCGCTCTGCCGCCGACGCCTGAACAGACACCAAAGAAACGGAGAAGACACACGGATTACGGGCCTGCAAAATGCGTGGCGAAGTCTGTGACGGCATCGGTGCAGGAGCCCGTAGGTGTATCACAGCGGCGATACAGGACCAGGTCGCGGGTGTCGGGTTTCGATAGTGAGGAGTCGGACCTGAGCGAGGGCTTGGCTTGAAGAGCGACGAGGTGCTTTAAAATGGTGGGAGCAAGTGAAAAGTATTTAGATGTAGCAACCATAATGAAGACGATTAGAGAGACGTCGCGCACATTGTATCCGTAACGAGGCGATCAGCGCCCTTTTCCACCGAGGTGGTTCATGATGAAACCTTGAATGTCATTTTCGTCGGCGCAATGCAGGAGCGACCGTCATCAGCAAGTCTCGATCTGACGACAGCTGGCGGAAAGCGAGATTCAATAACGACCGTCATCTGTAAAACATGCAGATTTTACCCAGCGTCGTGCTACAATCAATTTGAGCCAAGGGTGCCCAGCTATCCATTGATCGTCCTGCGCCTCTCTATCTTGCTTATGCTCTTCGCTTCTTCGACCTTCGCCGCCAACTCACAGTGGTTGAGAGAGCAACCGGTAATCTCATTGGTCCTCTCTCTCGTTCTTGTCTGATACCCCGTAATTCCCAGGGCCATGGGCAAATCCATCAGGTGTTCCTCATCTTGATTTTCGTTGGTCTAGTACAGTCTAAGCAGAACTTGGAGCAGGAGCAAGCAAGGAAGGCCTCAGCAGGGTCAATCGTATCGAAAGAGAGTAAGAGCATTAACAATTCACCTTGCGCTAGTCCTGAGAATGAATGCCCCTAGATATGAAAAACCTGGCGGCCATTCGGTCATGCCTCTCACTCCAATGCCATCGCCGAATACCGAAACCCTGTTGGAGGCGCTGCTGCTGTGAGAGAGATTACGACGAGTTGTGGTCCATTGCTGAAGGGGCAAGACTGAAGGATGGTAGACTTGCACCAGCTCTGTCCGATTGTGGTCTACTTCAGCCTTAGTGGAGACACTTTGCTGTATTCAGTTCCTGCCTATGCCCCGGGAATTACCGTACTTAACCATTCCTTCAAATGACTCTTCATCAAGCCTATCTTTACCGACCGTGTCTTGACCAACTGAAAGGCAAACTCCTTGGGGCACTGCCAGAATGCAAGAGCAGGTGTCAAGTCGTTGAGCGCTGTGGGGAACTGCTTGGTCAAAGCCATCAGTCAGCTTCTTGCCGCTGAGGTCATGGACAGCTGCAGGACAAAACACCCGATCAGATGCAAAATTGAAAGCAACCTGGACACTGCGGGCGATGGACGCTTCCTATTCACCATTTATGATCTTGCTAGAGTACTTCAGAGAAAGCTTTCTTCCCTGACTGTTCTGCAACACACTTTTGCAATAACGACATGCAACGCCGCATTGGGACGAATCTCACGGCTGTGGTCACGATATTTCTACTTATCTACTTAAAAGGAGACTGGCATACAGTGTCTACCGGGATAGGGAGCCGGCCTGTCAGTGTAGGGTTCCCTCCTTCTTCGTATGAAGATCTATACTGTTATAATGGGATCATGACCTGCCCGGCGTAGCGGACTCTACAAGGATACAAAGCGAACACATGCGAAGACAAGGGCAGGACATCTGATCATTCTTCCATATCTTCGTCCTCGTCCTCGTCATCGCTCGCCTCGTCCGCCTCGTCCGCCTCGTCGTCGATCAACCCTCTTGGTCGGTCATCTTCCGAGTCGTCGTCCTCGTCATATTCATCCTCGTCGTCATCGTCCTCTTCATCTTCCTCGTCTTCCTCTTCTTCATCATCACTGGAAGCATAACCAAATTGCGTCAATTTCAGAGCCATATAGAATCTGCAAGAGCTTCCGCTACTCACTCGTCATCCGATGCCACTAGCAATTCTCTCGAAGCCTTGCCCTTGCGGCCATTCAACGCTCTTACACGAATCTCGCCATCGGCCTCGTCATCATCTCCGCCGGCGCTGCGACTCTCGGTCTCTCTCCGGCTTTCCAGTCGCACGTCCTCGACCTCGCCGATATCCTCCTCGTCACCCTCGATCTCGACATCGCTGTCCATATCTTCGCCATCGTCCGAATCCTCGTCATCGTCGTCGGTCTCTGATTCTCCCTCGACGTAGAACGTTCCCTGTCGCTTGGGTTTTGGTGGTACGAGCGATTTTCGAAGCTCGATCTGGGCCAAAGCAAGGTCGAGCCGTCCGGATAGGGAGAGGAGAGGGGTATGAAGTTGTAGGCGGCTCTGCAAGAGTTGCGAGAGCGATGCGAGGTGGACAGGCAACGAGGGGATCTACGGGACATCATCGGGGTCAGCTTGGATCTCGTGCGGGAGCGATCACGCTAATTGCTCACGGTCATCAGAATGCTACCTCTCTCAACCAAGACGCCCCGGATCCATGCGACGACACAACCGCCCTCCTTGCCGCTCAACCCGCCTCCTCGTCCACCACCTCGCTTCTCGAACCCTCGTCCCTTTCCGAGCCTCTCGACGCAGGCCTTCAACAGCGGCAAAGCCATCGATGCCGGCAGCTTCCTGATCGTATTCCTGATCATGCCCGGAGTCGAGTTTTGGGGAGAAGTCAGAATGAGGGTGAGAAGCGACGGGTCCGACGTGTGCAAGGCTTGCAATAACAACCGGGTCAACGATTGGGTGGATTGCGGGCCTAGCTTTTGTCCGCCGTCTTGACCCTCTTCCTCCTCCTCTTCGATATCCCCATCTTCGGCCTTCTTGCTTCGTCGTTCTGACGACCTTGCACCGGAAGGAACGTGATCGGGCTCCAATACGGCCAGACGTTCACCCAAGGTCAGATCGGCTAGATCTCCCTCGACGGGCAACTCGAGGTCTTTTTGAGCGAGATTCTTTTCCTCTTCCGTCATAAGCGCTCGAGTGGCGTTGTTGTTGGCACCCGCGGTAGATTCCTTGAATCGTTGCAATGGAATGGCCTGCCAATACAGAGCTATTCGTCAGTCACCAGTGAAGGCTCCGTCAGTGAGTAGCTTGTAACTCACGCCCTCTGCAGACTCGCTGGCGACCAGTTCCTGCCCACTTCGCTTGACGACCACTTCCGGGATGATCCCACCTCCAACTTCCCGGTATCGCTATCATCACAAAACCGTATGCACCATTCCGCATCAGCTCTCGATTCAGAATTGCCAAGACCCGCGAACTCACAATCTTCTCCCATCGAACTCGTCCCACACCTCCCATCCACCCGACAACGATCTCCTCCTGTGCCTCGTCATCAACATCCATACCGCCATCCGTCTCTTGCTTTTGGCCACCTCTTCCCGCGCTGACACAGGCCAAGATCCGCATACCGACATCCTCGTTCCCCAGACTCGGAATGACCACCGAGACCTTGGAAACAGGTTTGAGCGCGGGGACGGGCGCGGACTTCTTGCCCCGCTTCTTCTTGCTCGAGGACAACGAGTTCGAGTTTGCGTTCGTAGATTCGGTATCTTGAGTAGCGGTGAACGACGAGGCGTCCAGCGTGTAAATGCTGATCTCACCAGACATTGAAGTCGCGTACATCTCCATCTCGTCTGATTCCGGGTTGATAGAGACCGAGATATTATGAATGGGTTCGGAAGTAGGCGAAGGGATCGTAGCGATGGTTTCTACGTTCTGTTCCCCTGATCCGTTGGGGGTGGCGGACCAAACGGTCCCGACTCGGGATTCCTCCTCCACGGTGATGAACCTGACTCCGCCCAGGGGGAGTGCGACGATCGTTCGAATAGGCTCGATGGAGATGGATTGCGGGCGGGTCCATTGAACCTTTTCTTTTGAGGGGAGTGACGTGCTGAGAGGAAGAGGGAGTGTGAGGACGGTAAGATTTGTCGAGGCGATGGCAATGTTGACGTGCTCGGCCGAGTCGTCCAGGACAGAAATGGCGATCGGAATAGAAGATGAGGTCGAGGTTGAGACGGAGGCTGGGGTGAAACCATCTGGGAGCGGGGTGGAGAGTTGTACAGATCCAGTGACAGGATCGATGATCTCAAAGGTGGTGGATGAGACTGTGAGAATATGGTGCTCGCCTCCCCGGGTCAGTGCGATAGCGGTGGATGGTGTCGTCGAGAGGTTGACGACCTTGGCAGGTTTCGCTCCTGTCTGTCCGGTAGTATAGTAGAGCAACGAAGCTGCCTGGACGACGACGACGCAATCCACCTCTTCCTCGTTGGTGCCCGATCCAGCCGGGCCCGAAGCGCTCTTTCGCTTTCTCTTCTTTTTTGAGGAGCCATCCTCCTCAGCATCAACTTCCCCAGAGGTACTGGCAGCAGACCCTCCCATAGCCATACTCGCCCAAAAGACCGCCCTAGCACCCCGTTTACCCTCCTTGACGTCCAGCGGCAGATCCCACTCCTTGACGATCGAGCTCCTCTCGACGTCCCAACATCGTAAGCGTTGACCGCCAGCAATTCCAGCAGATACGACGGCGGCGAAATGTGTTTTGGTGGGGTTGAAGCTGGATAGGGAAGGGTGGGGAGGCAAGGGTTGAGTGTGAGCGGGTGCCGAGTTCAGGGTCGAGGTCGATTTTGCGCGGGACGAAGGGTCGCCCTTTTTGGATTTGTTCGACATGTTGATAAGGATGTCGTCCGTTCGTTCTAGAGAGAGAGAGAGAATGTGTGTGGGGGGAGGGAGATACAAGTTCAAGAATGAGAGTTTTGTTGAACCACCTCCAACTTGCAGCTTCTCCCTCGAGAAATCTCGTACGCGAACAATTTTTTCACGTGATCGCGAACCTCAGAAGAGGCGGCGATTCTGAAACTATATCATCTACACATGCATTCGTGCTCGACCTCTATCGATGTTACATGCACAAGTTCGCGTAAGTATTGTATAGCAAAGCCGAGGCTATCCTCAGGAATACGCCGAAGTCACTCCCTTCCAAGCTGCCGCGGCTTGTCCCGCCACGGCCGATTCTTCCGCATAACTGTAATTTAGAGTCTGTTGTGCCAAGTTCCACCTCATCCGTCTCCTCGTCCGCTCGTCGACATGTTGCGCCATACCGTTGATGTTATTTTCGGGTACGACCCACATGTCGAGGTCAATATAATACGATCTGGATTCGTGAGCCGTAAAAGTGATGGTGGCGTGTACTCTCGAACCACGGTTGACAGCCAGAGGTTCGGAGAGCAGTAGACGGCATTGCTGCCAGTGTGTGCGTTGTGCTGATGTCGAGGAAATATCAAGCTAGTAAGTCTACCTATTCGGTCTGCAACCGAACAATGGGCTTCGAAGCAGCCTGTATGCAAAACTCACCAAATGGACCGGTATCCAACTCCACTTCCCATCCATCCTCAGGCGCCTCAGGCAATTCAGGAGGATCCAGAACATTCTCTCCACCCGTCCCGTAATAACTATAAACAGCGGCCTGTTGAGCCATCTCCGCTGGGGTAGGGACCGCGGCCCAAGCGGCTCTAAGGAGCTCGTTCTCGGAGTTTTCGTCGTTTTCAGGGCTCGATGAGAGGGGTTCGGTACCGCGAGGTGGGAGGAAGGATAGGTCGAACCATGATGCGATCTGTCACAACAAAATTCAAAGGCGATCCTGTGTCAGCCGACTTGCCGTCATGAATTTGTTTTACTAAAGTCATAGCTTTCCGGGGATAGACTCACCCCATGGATCAACCCGACCTTACTGACGTCCCATTCCACCTCGACCTCGAATTTTTCCAGTTCCTTTTGCGTCAACGTGTAGAAATCGAAATTTCGGGGACATTCGGCTTCCCCAAACAGGGTCGCTGGGTTGATAGGACCCACGACAGGTTGAGCTGGAAGTGATTCAGATCGCAGTTGTGGAGGTCCGATAAAAGCGTGCAGAAGGCGAAATGATAGGTGGAGGGTCTTCAGCGGATTTCCGATTTGATTCAGCTCGTGGGATAACCACTTACAGAACACTTCTTCCCGAGCGGCATCCAACAGTGGACTGAAATCCGTCCCAAACAGTCGTTGATTGAAGAACGACGCCTGCAGCCGCAGAAGAAGCAGAGCAATGAATCAGCCAGAACGAGTTATGCTATCTAGGAAGAAGGAGTTCGTTCGCGGTCAAGACTGACCTTGGTCTCGGTCTCTGTCCAGAGTGCCTTGTCTTCCAAGGGCACGAACCACAGCTTCCCGCTGCATGGGTATAGGGTCCCGTTAGGTTTGAGATAAAGATCACGGGCCATTAGGAAAGATTCCACCTGTCCTCAGTGTCCAAGTCCAAATTCATCCACTTGAAATCAGTCCTGTTCGATATGTCAGGCGGGTTGCATGTAGTGCTCTGAATAGCCTCACCATCCTTTCGTGGAAAAGCAACACTCCGATGGGTTCAGAGACGATCGTGTCCACCTTCCCATCAGCTTCTCCGTCTCCACTCAGATAGGAGCCGATCTCGGCCTGCGTGGAAGGGGTCTCGATCTTCCCTCGAACGACGCGGATGGATCGGAGGTGGGGGTTCAGGTCGGATTGCTCGGATAGGGAGATGAGCTGTATTGATGGTCGTCGTCGAGTCATCGAGCATATTCAGCGAGTAATGAGCTGCATGTATATCTTGGGGATGAGCATAGAAACTCACCTGCGACATCTTTTCGGCCATCGAGCTTGCTTCGACCGCGACGACCTGTTCGGCACCTGCCTAAGCAAGGTGTCACTCTGATCAGCGAGAACCAGGCAGGGCCAGGCTGATCGACCGAATCTTCTCACTTGGGCGGCCATATAACTCAGAATACCGGAGCCTATCCATGTCATTCGTAGAGAGATATCAGCTGACGATGGACAGAAAGAATTCTGGCACGATCACGAACCTGCTCCGAGGTCCATCACCTGTTTCCCTTGAAAGGCCACCTTTGCATTCCCCAAGATCGCCCTCCGGTAAGCTTCCGTACGAGCGGTATCCCCGAGCATGTTGGCCTGGGATTGTAAGCTGGAATAGTACTGAAAGTAGACTGGTAGATACAGCGTCAGATGAGCGTGCTGAATCTTGATGTGTGCCTACAAAGCTCGAGCTCACAGTCGGTGTCTTTCGAACCCTCTTCGCCGGCTCCATCTGGACCTTTATCTGAGAGCATTTTGATGTCGGGTGATTCGGTCATGATACAGTAGTGTTCCTTTCAAGCAGTGCAACAATGTAAGTGTTATCATATGTAACAGATCACAGATCTTTTCCTGCAAAGGATGATCATATTTATGATTGTCCGTCTCTATGGCGGATGATGTTCGGTGATCGTCGACCCATCGCGGGGTCACGTGAAACGCCCCAGGACGTCGTCCAACAGATAGTACACCCATACACCCATACGAAGCTGTTCGGCAGATAGACAGAGACAGAAGATCGAGATCAGAACGGCAAATCATGATATATGCTATGCGGTGGGCTACCCTCTAATTACTCTAATCGATACATAAGCGACGTGGACGACGTCTTTTTTACGACAAGAACCTGAATCCCTTGGGCACGGTGTTGGCGTCGACCGGGTGATCCTCGCCAGCCTCCTCCCACTGCCTCTCGGCCTCCTCGAACTGTCGGTTCATCTTCCTCAGGATCAAAGAGAACCAGAGGTTGCAGCCGATACCGACGACGAAACAGCAGAGGGTGATGATGTAAGAGTTTCGGTAGGTAGGTCCGAACTGCTTGGACCAGACGTAGGATCCGGCAATGTTTCCCAGTTGGGAGACGGCGTTGAGCAAGGCGATGGCCACGGCTCGGAGGGCGGGAGGTCGGGGGAAAGAGCTGGCCATCCAGGAGTACATGATGACGTAACCAGCGTAACTTCCAGCTGCGAGGGAGATGGACAGGAGGATCAGTATTCGTGAGATCGCGCAGAATCACCCCCGAGTAGTTTGGACTAACCTTGAAGGAACAAGGCGAGATACCGGGCGGCAGTGTTCATGGTCGCGATCGAGATGACGAATCCGACGATTCCCATGCCGATGGGCCAGACGGAGTGCCAGAACTTTTCCTGCGTCTTGTCGGCGTGCCACGAGTTGACCAGGGCGACGATACATGAGAATACCCAAGGAGGCGCACAGAGCAACAGGGTCTTGGTCCTGTCGTATCCGAGGGTACCGGCGAGCGTGGGGAAGTAGGCGTTGAAAGACAATCCGGTGACGACGGCGATAAGACCCAACATGAGGACGTAGAGTCGAGACGTCCTGAAGGCGAGCTGAAGACCGTAAGTGATCGGCTGTTGCTCTCCGTCCGTGTCGCTCTCTCCGGTGTCCTCGTACAGACGAAGCTGAGCGACGTCGAGTTCCTCCTTGGTGAAACCCTTGGAGTTGTGAGGCATATCGGGCAGCATGAATCCGGCGACGACGGCGACTCCCATGGTGAGGGCACCTTCGATGAAGAACAACCAACGCCAGGCGGCATGTCCGAGGACGCCTTCCATGTTGTTCAAGATACCGGCGGCGATGAGGGAACCAAAGGCGTTCGAGATCAAGTTCTGTCAGGGGTTCAAGCGATGAGCACCGGTCGAGGAACTCAAAATCGGCTTTTTGTGCTCATGACTCACTCCGCAAAAGAGGATGGTGTATCGCAAGGCGATCTCCTTCTTGGTGTACCATTTACTCAACATGAACAGGGCTCCGGGCAGGAAGACGGCTCTGAAAAAGACGAGGCAGATTTATCAGCATTCTTCCTGGAACGCTCGAGAAAACGAGAATTCGGCAACTCACTCGACAAATCCGAGGAAGAACCTCGCGACGAGGACATCGGTAAAGTTGCGGCAGACACCAGTGACGACAGACTGCACGCGACGTGAAACGGATCAGTCGAGAGTTCCACAAGTTAGGGTAACACGCGCGCGGCGCTGCCAACGGGCACTCACGATCATTCCCCAGATCAACATGGCCGCAGCGATGTACCACGAAGGATAAGAGATCTTTGAGAGGATCATGTTGGACGGGACCTGCATGAGGATGTATCCGACTGGACGCGCGAAACAGCAACTAGGATAAGCGCGCCGATTGGCGTTTCGAGGCATCTGAATAGAAGGCTCACCGTATACGATGGATAGGACGGTCGCGAACTCTTCGCCCTTGAGACCGAGGTCCCTCTCGAAACCGGCCAGTCGCGCCTGAGAAGCGTTGTTACGGTCGATATCTGCGTGAGGGAAACCGGACACCGTTAGTGGTGAAGCGCGATTCCTTCGCAGACTTCGGCAACTCACAGTTCAGAATGTAGATAACTACCAAGATACTGAATCGCAAGTCGAGCTTGAGCTTGAGCTTCTTCTCGACCTTGAGGCGCCTCTCGTAGGTCATGTCGGTGTGGTAAGGCGACCCGGTGGTGTGCGGGAGCGTCTGGTCGAGCTGGGTCTCTTCGACCTTCATGACTTCCGATTTCGACGTCATGGTGAGCAGAGAGTCTAGTTGATGGATAGGAATCGCTGAATGAGCGCATACGGGCAAGGCGGCGCCGAGCAGACATATCTCAGCTCGAGACTATATACTCGACCTCGCAATGCTCTCTCGGAGAAGCCGGAGAAGACCTCTCCGGGGGTGAGAGGGGCACACATGTCTCCATGTCCCCCTCGATGCATCTCCATTGGCCCCAGAAGGGGTCTTCGAAAAAATCAGCTGGGGTGGCGCGTTCGAAAAATGACCGAGGTGCGGCAAGAGCCTTCGGTTAACGTTAGCGCGCGTTTCATGCCCGTGCCCCGCTCGATCGAACATGTGTCCTCCTCCACTTGCTGCCTCGGTCGACGGTTTCTATTTTCTGTACAAGCGAGGATCACTCTCGGTCGACTGATCGCACAGGCTGCATGCCATCAACCTGCGGCAGGATCCGCAGGAATGGAGGTTCTGATCCTCCGCGAGCAGGTGTGATCGCGGGGCTCGCGGGGCTGTTCTTGACGTTCCCGCTGAAAGCGCGTCGCCTGCGGCGCCTACATGTCAGATTTTCCCCTTTGGGACTTGTAGTTAGTCTAGACCCTGATGACCAACCCTCCCTAGTGTTCTCATGGCGACGCAAGCTTCGTTGTTCTTCAACTGAGAACTCTAGGTAGGTGCCGTGTATAGCTCCCAGTTCCCGAAATTAGATCCCTGATCCGAGTTCCATAGCTCCCGCAAAGTCGAGATCAAATTTTCTCGCCACCGATCACTGGATGGAGAGACAACCTAGAAGTTCGACAATCGAGCAAAGAGCTAGAGTCCAATCCCTACCGGCTACGTCAACCTCACGCTTAGCACCTGGAGGATCGGGAAAGAAACTTTCAGCTCCCCCTTCGAGTTTAGCTCGTACGACAATCACCCGAAAAGGTACTACCGAATCAAGTACCAAATCGTCGACGTCGACTCAGGATACGTCATCGAACCCGAATCCTACAAAGACGACCGATCCGAAAACTTCTTCGAATACAGTAGACGATCTAGCTTCAACCTTCAGCAGACTCAAGATGGATCTTCCAACGTACTCAGGGAGTAGCTCCACCAGGGAGGCCAAAGATTTCATCAGGAAATTTCGACAGTCGATGCTACTCTTGAAGGTGACCGAGGACAAGGATAAGGGAGCGTTGTTCTCTACCTGTTTCGAGCCTGATTCAGCTGTTGAGAGGTGGTACGAGAAGTTGGACGAAGCGACGAGGGATTCTTATGCGAGTGCGGAGCGGGCCTTCAACACGGGGTGGTGTGACGCAGTTCGTTCGAAAGACCAAGAACGTGCAGCGCTGGAAGGACTGATGGAAACGAAACTCGAAGATGGAGACGTGGACGTGATGATGCCTGACGGGAAGACGTACCGACACGTTGCGTGGTCAGAAAAGGTAGGAGAGTTAGCTGCGAAGTGCTCTTCGGAGACGACGGATTACACGAAGGGCGTAGCGATCTTCAAATGCATCGGAAGTCATTTGCAAGATATCCTACGTGGAGCCGTGGACATCAACTCGTTTGATGCGGTAGTCGAGTACGTCAGGGAGCTTCCTCCTCATGTGATATCGTCGATTCAGAGGCAGAAGAGGGTGGACAGGAGCTTGCTCGGATTCGGTTTGAACAATCGTGGTAACCAAACAAACAGGACGATGCAAGCTCCGATGTCGCCGACCTTGACCCCGCCTAGGAGTTTGAAACCGTTGGACTACGGGAACGAAAGGCGTGGGAGCTTCGAGAATGTTCCGCCTAGATCGAACGGCAACGGGTACTATGGACAGCGACCTGGAGTACGATACAAAGCGATCGAAGACAGGCAGCAACGGCAGATCGATGAGTACCTTAGGCGCAACAACGGAGTGATTAACGTCAATGAAGAGTTTCCGTTGACCCCGGGGACCGAGCCTGTAGGATCCATGGAGTGCTGGAAGTGCGGGACGAAAAGGCCGATGCCGCACCTTGGCAAAGACTGTACGAACGAACAGGTACCGCCAGCGGAGCAGCAGTATAGGTACCACAAGGGGAACGCAATCAGGACCGGACAAATCAGGGTAGACCGTCAAAGCGATGGACAGGGCTATAGCGGATTCGCCAGGGGAGCGAATGCGGTACCGGTCAGGTCGTTGGGTTTGACGTTCGAACACGGACAGATGACGCCGGAGGAGGAGCTGTTGGGCATGGATTTTGACCAGTACGACGATGAAGACAGAGGCCGAGGAAGGTCGTGGATCATGGAGGCGGGAAATGGTGGAGGGTCGAGCCGATAGAGGTTGGTTCGACCCGAAATGAAGACCTCGAACGATGGAAGCCAGGAGGGAGAGCGGAAGGGGTATTGAAGGGAGAGGAGGATGTAGCGGTTAGGCATGTAGAGACAGATCAAATCGGGACACCCCCGTGTACTGGGCTAGCATTACCAGTACCCACTAGGACGGAGGGCCTGAACGCCCTCCAAGCACCTCTCGTGAGTAAACGAGCTCGCGATGTGAACGAAGGGCAGAAGACTGCTGATGAGGCACCACCTGCGCCTCCCTTCGAAGACCCGACATACCAAAAAGGGAATGGACAAGTCATCACGCTATATCCGGAATACAAGGGTCCCAAGCCGAAGCCTTTCGCATTACGACATACATTGGAGTCTTATGGCTCTTACGAATGTACCGCTGGTCGTAAGGGATTCGTAGATGGAGGAGCAATCACTTCCGTGATGGATTCCAGTTTCTACGACTTACATGCCACCGGTCTGGAATTGCAGCCGAGTCAAACGATGATCAAGGTAGCAGATGGATCAGTAAAGGCTTGTCGTGGTAGAGTCAAAACGGCTATCCGGTTGGATTACGATGGGGGATCTATCCGATCACCTATCACATTCGAAGTCATGGATAGTGATGACGAGTGGAGCATCCTGTTTGGACGCGACTGGCTGAGACAGATGCATGCGGTAGAGGATTATCGCCTCGACACGCTGTGGATAGCCGACGCCGACGGTGCTCCACAAGCGTTCAGATCATACTGGAAAGGAACGGACCGAGCCAAGGAGATGATGAACTGTTGGCGAACGGATATCCATCATTCGGAGTTACAACGCCAGATGGAGACGGTGGAAGCTGAAGACGAATCGGTGCTAGATCATATCGAGATCGGACCGGACCTCAAGGACGACGAGCGAGAGCGAGTCAGAGCTATGCTGTTGAAATACAGACGAGCGTTCGCCCTAACGACGAAGGATATCGAAGCCACGGATCTGGGGGTACACGACTTTGAAGTGGACCCGTCGATCAAACTGTCGACCCGGCCTCGGCGTATTCGAATGACACCAGACGAACTACGGGAGGCTTCAGCTCATGTCGACGAGTTACTAGAGGCGGGAGTTATCGCACCGATCGCTCCACAGGACGTCAAATGCGTTTCGGATGTTATCATGGTTCCGAAGAAGATGGAGGTTTCGCAACAAAAGATCGAGGAACTCATCGAGAGTGCGCTAGACGGGAAGACATCTGGAGCGTCGTCTGGAGGCGATAGAGGCGAGATGGTACCGAAAGGAAAGAAGTTCAGAATGGTACATAACTACAAACCGCTGAACCGGGCCACAAAGTCGGCGCCCTACTTGCCTGGTAACCTAGGTGAAATGATCTCTCGTCATTCGGGCAAAAGGTGGACGAACATCTTGGACCAGTTGGGGGCATACTATGCATTCCCACTGGCGGAACGGGTACAAGCGTATACCTCGTTTTACGTCGAAGGCAGGGGGTACTTCAAATATCTCCGAATGGCCCAAGGTCTGACTGGCTCCCCTGCGACGCAACAAATCGGGATAGCGAAGGCGTACAAGGAGATGTTTACGAAAGGAGAGCTGTCGTGTTGGATGGACGACATGTTCACTTCGGGCGATGATTTTGAGGCGGTTCTCAAGACAGTCGAGAAGGTTCTGAATATCGCGCTGAAGCACAAGTTGAAGTTCTCCGCGAAGAAGACTAAGCTGTTCATGTCGAAAGCTACGATAGGCGGTCAGATCGTCAGTCGAGACGGTGTACAAGCTGACCCGGGCAAAGTCGACGCCATAACTCAATGGAAGAAGCCTACGACGGCGCTGGAGTTATTGACGTTCCTCTCGACGGCGGGATACCTTAGGCCCTTGATAAAGGACTTCTCGAAGATAGCTGATCCATTGCAGCGACTAGTTCGAGAGTGTAAGGCGGACAGGAGTAAGGGCAGAGGCCATTACAGGAGTTCGCTGGAAAGGTCCAAAATTGGAGACAGTTGGGGTCCTGAACAAGACGAAGCTTTCCGCGAGCTGAAGCGTGCGATCTCGAGTGCTCCGGTGATAGCGGCACCGCTTTACGATGGTACCCCTTTCCATGTTGCAGTGGACGCGTCAGCGGCGGGATTCGGAGCGCATTTATACCAAATGCAAGGGAACCAGCAGCGGACGATCGAATATGGATCGAGGAGGACTTCGGAAGCTGAAGCCAAGAAACACAGCTTTATCCTGGAACTGAAGGCTGTGCGATGGGCGTTGGGACGTTTTCGCAGCACGATATATGGAGCGAAAGTGATTTTGCATACCGATTGCACCGCAGTCAAAGGTTTACTGAACTCGGACAAACTGACGTGGGAACAAGCGTCGTACAAAGAAGCGATATTGTCTTACGATATCATCGAGTTCGTCCACAGGCCGGGACGCCTGAATGCGGTAGCGGATGGCCTTTCGAGGAGCGGATTAGGTCCCCCTGAACTTACGGATATCGAGGCCGGTTGCGACAAATTCGTAAGAGAGGTCTGGCGGCTCTCGGAAGACGAACATGTCGCTTTGCGCAAGAGGTTCGAGAAAGATCGATTATACGCGATAGTGGTCTTCCTTACGGGTTTGACGCTCACGTCCGATGATAGGGTCCTACAGAAGGCCAAGCAGTACTGGATCAAGGACGGGAAGGTATGGACGAGACATCGGGCATTGAGTGTCGACGTCGAGGTCGTGACGGATAAAGAAGGACCAACAATAGCGATCCAGAGTCATGAGGATGGTGGACATCTGGGACTAGAGCTGACTCTGCGTCGTACGCAGAGAAGATACCATTGGACCAACATCAGAAAAGACGTCGAAACGGCGTGCGCAGCCTGCCAAAGGTGTCACCGTTTCGGTTCGATGTCGAAGAGGAAGTCGTTGCAACACGTGCTAGCGAGAACAGCTCCTTTCGAGATGGTCGCTGTCGACTATGTGCACTTGCCGGAAGCAGCGACAGGGGAGAAAGTAGCTTTGATAGCGATCGATGTCGCAACGAGGTATATCTGGACCTGGACTTCGACTAGACCTCCACATAGCCAAACGACTATCGACTTTCTAAGGTGGATGGCAGCCTCATATATGCTTCCGCGGGAGGTTTATAGTGACAACGCTGGGGTCCTAGTCGGCCGAGATGTGAAAGAAGCGATCAAAGGGACGATATTTACGACAGCGGCGCCTTACGAACACGTAGGCGTTGTCGAGAACGCGATCAAATTGGTCCTAGACCGGCTGCGCAAGAGGTTGGACCACGACCTGTCGAGCGTAGAGGGCGCCTTAGTCGGAACTGATACGAGCGCGTGGCCTAGCCGCTTGAGGGGAGCTATCGAAGCATTGAACAACAGGAACCTCGAATACCTAGGCGGGTATTCACCGCGGGAACTGTTGTTCGGCATCCTGGACGATAGGACGGTGCCGGTAGAACTCGGTGATGGCCTAGCTGAAGGGGAACTGATGCGCCGTGAGGCGGTACAGGCGTTCGAGGACCATAGGACGCGCAAGGAGAAGTCGACAGGAAAAGGACCGCGATTCGATGTCGGGGACCTAGTTCAGGTATACAACCCTAGATGGGACGCCACACACGAGACCGCGAAGAAGCTTAAGGTCAAGTGGGGTGGACCGTATAGGGTCGTAGGTCTTGGGAGATCGTCGGCGAAGATTGCAACGGTAGATGGAGCCATGAAGGGGTCGGTAGGATTCGGAAGGTTGAGGCCTTGGCTGGGAGTGATGAGGGACAAGGAGGCAGAAGACGAGGCGGAGGAGAACGTAGGAGACGGGGACGACGGAGCGGGAAAATAAAAGAAAACAAAAAGAAGAAAACAAGCATCACGACAAAGTAAAGACCGCAAGACGGCATTGATCACGACAAGCACACGACCCTCGCGAACTCATGGACGACGGGCGTAAACGAAATATATACAAGACAATATAAAACACAAAAAGAGCGGATACGATTCAAAGAAACGACAAAACACAAAACGACAAAAAGAGCGGATATGGACATTCTAGTTTAGCTTAGCGGGGGGTGGTTAGTAGCGACGAGGGCGTCGCTCTCGAGAGGATGGGGGTGAAAGCGCGTCGCCTGCGGCGCCTACATGTCAGATTTTCCCCTTTGGGACTTGTAGTTAGTCTAGACCCTGATGACCAACCCTCCCTAGTGTTCTCACCGCTCGAGTGCAAGGCGTTTCGGACCGATGCCAGAGCTGCCCCGTCGAACCCCCGCGACCCAAAGGAAGGAAACGACGACGCGTTTGAGGAAAGTGCCGCAGGAACGAGAGTTTCGTTCGTGATATCACATGCTTTCTCGGGTGGCCGATCGTTGTCGATCTGTCTGCTGTCACTGAGTCAGGCTACTTACCGCTGTGTAATCGCTTCGTCATCCCCTCTCCCATCATCGTCATCCCTATTCCTTCCCGCCATGTCCCGGAAAGAACAAGCAGACAGGATCCGCAAAATCAACCGCAACGGTCAAGCGCTTGTCAACCGAGTCTTGGCACGGCACAAGAGGTTTCCCCTACGAATCGTAACATGGAGGACGATCTTGAAACCGGGTTGGAAAGAGGCTCTGCAGCGACTCTTGCCTTTCACAGCGCTGTTGTTGTTTCTGGCGCCTTTTACCACCGTTCAGAGCGATTCGTGGTGTCTTGTCAAGTCACAGGGAGGATATCTTTCCGCTTGGGATGGATCAGCGTGGAACAGCTTGTAGGTATCGCGCCAGTCTGGAATCGAGGCGAGCTCTAAGCTGAAAGGTTGACGAGATGACAGCATGAACGACTCGGCGCAGACGACCTCTTCGGACGTCGTGGGACCCTGGACGATCCGATCATCAGAATGGGGGCTGCTACGACTCCTGCCAGCTCTAACGATCATCAATCTTTTTCTCTTCCTCTGGTGCAGCTGGGTCGCCTATCATATCTGGCACGATGTCAAGGCGAACATCATCCTTCCTCACTCACAGCCGGCAGTCTCGGCAGCTTCTAACTTTTTCGCCTGTTCAGGCGGTCTCGCTGCGGCATATGGGGCGATGTTCTGCATCGAATTGAATGGGTGGGATTGGAGAGCCGCCTATCAGTCGACGGGTTTGACCTCCTCACAGCCGTCCGGGCTAGCGAAGAGGGCGCCTAGTGATCAGCTAAAACTAGGTCCTGGTCTGTACAGGTGAGACCGATTAGAATTCATCTGGGGCATTATCTGGGTCGATGACTGATCCCAAACGTCGGATCAGCGCTTTCGCAAGTCCTTGCGTTGCAGCTGTTTGGTTTGGCTTGTTGTGGTATCAACAGCATCAAGCGGCCAAAGAAGACCAGCGGGACGAATCGGAAGTAGCAGATGGCGATCAGAAAGTTTGAGACGCGGCGGACGCAGTGTGTGATGCAATTTCGAGGAATGTCTGGGGTTACTGCTACAGTACACAAGCACGATCTCATCACATATGCGCTTGAATCGATCGTTCATTCAAGGTCACAGGGTCTGATCGGACAACGGACAGCGCACTTGGTCTCCCATTAGCAAGGGTTCTCGACCCTTCATGACTGCGACGATGCATGCGTTTTCTTGAGCCTCTCACAAAGCCTTTCGTCATGGTCATCGCGTCGATACAGATCCCAACAAGTTCTACACGAAGGTCAATTGCAAACTGATCGGGAATATCCGGGATCGCCGGACAAAGGAAGACGAGATCACTTCGACCCCGCAGTGTTCGACTGGCTGGTTAGACTGGGCAAGTCTGATGCTGGCAGGGTCTCGATTGTCATAGGATCGAGCGCGGAGTATTCATTGGCGCCCCGTGTCTCGAACGACCCGTCGCTTTTCCGCACATCGTGAGTGTCAGTCTTGGAAGCGGATGCGGTAAACACACAGCCGGGTATAGTAGTCGCAGATTCGGGCACACCGCCCGACGCAGCTTGATCACCACCTCCTTGCCTGTCGCGTCGCAATCCCCTCGGTAATCGGCTCTTTCGAGGCTCTAAAGGGTCGTAGAGAGGAGCGGGAGGAGGAAAAGAATCTTCGAAGCCGTGGTGGCGAGGATTGTTCCCAGTCGAAAGCACAGGCTCATTCCATCCGCTGTGGGACTGGCCGAGCTCTTCGTGGTCCACTCCCCTTGTCGCGTACGCATCCCGATGACCGTCACGATGGCCTACCCTGCCACGTTCGAAAAAATCTTCGGTGAAGCCAACAGCCAGGGCGACATTTTCTATCACTCGTCGCTTCGCCTGCTCAGTTGTGTTCCTGGTAATGTAAAGGCCACAGGGCATGATCAAGTATGTCGTTGATACCTCTTAGAGACAGACAAATGGCACTGCTGATGATGGGTACTGCAGATTCCCGCCATCAATTGCAAGGGGGAGGGGGAGGGGACTACGACTCGCTCGATAGAGCACCGCTTATATGCTTGTGGAAGAGGGTCCTCCGTGATCTTGCGTCAAAATCGCGTAATGACCTTCCTTTGACATGGAGCATGCTGTGCAGGGTCATGTGATCGTGATCGATCGCGACATCTTAGCATGCTATGCCGAAAGTTACCGAATCAACCACTCGATATGCCATACGACCTGGGCTATGCAAACGTCGATCACGTGCTTACATAGCCCTCCGAGGAGACTGACGACAAGCAGGGAAACGCTGGAAGCCAGTTGAAACGGTACAGATCAGGAATGGATTCTCGTTGAAGAGCTTTGGAATAGCAGACGGTGACCGGACAGCCCGACGGTTTATGCGGGTTCATGGTGTTAGGAGTACATGGAACTTCATTCCACAAATGCCGACGATCAAGCTGGCCACATTCAGTGATGAAGGGTGGAGCACGGCCGTGACTTGCATTCGATAGCTCTTGAACCGGCTGCTAGCTCAAGTGGATTGGGTTTGACTGATTTACGATAGTCCTGAGCGACGCCATCGCGCAGTGAATACAACGTCGTTGTAGAAGATACCGTTCGACGTTCACACTCTCCGCTCTCTTCGGTCTGTCGGCCTAAGGGCGGATCTGGTTGCGGCTCTCACGGATCAATGGCACCTTGATCAATTCGTATGAAAATGAACAGATATGGTATCCAGACATGTCGCGCAGCCATAACGAGAACTTTTGCTATATTTTAATCGAGATGCGATGTGTAGGTATCTTAGCGGTTTGCCACCTGCCCACCTGACGCATATGGTCATCTTCGCTTCGGTGTTCGTGATCCAGATTCTGCTTCCGAATGCCCGAAGTCGATACAGCCGAGCTCGTTTGTCCGCTCGTGATCCTCTTGATCCTTGATCAACCCTAATATCGAAATGTCTACCTGCTACCTGCCACCCGTTTCTACGTCTGGTCATGCCAATCAACACTTCACCATAGAATCGTCCGAGAAAGTACTATGTCTGGTTCCAGAACTCCAGAACAACCGATTGACGAAACGAATTGCCTTCCGCCTTCGTACGGCAAGTCAAATCGTGATCGATCAGGGTCATTCTGATGAGCCTATGAGCTGATCTATGTCTGGGTCACTGCATACTCCGCCTCTCGTTATCAGAGAGCCTTCAGAATAGACCGAGAATCCTCGAGCCCAGAACGACACATAGTCAAGCTTCTTCTGACCACCAGGTCCACTCCTCGACCCAGACTCGTTCGACGCCCTTGGATCTTCCGCCAATCCGACCTTTCCGCGGCGCGCCCGACGAAGACATTCAACACTTTCTCGACAAGCTGCGTCTTCGATTCCGGCTGGATGCTAATGGATTTCGAGATGAAGACAACAAGGTTCTCTACACGCTGACTCTGTTGGAAGGACAGGCATGGAGGCTCGTACAAGGGGTCGGAATGGATGGAGCGGACGGGCATGGGGGTCCGGTAGGAGAGAACCTCGAGGATTTCGAGGCGATCGCCGAGTTCTTGATGAACGCCTTTGGGTCCCTCGAGTCCCGTATACTCGCCCAAGGCGGAGAGAAGGCAAGAGCGTTGGCGGCGAGGAAACTTTCCGCTGTATACCAGACGTCGTCTGTCTGGCAATACCTGGCCGAGGTCGACCGGTGGGCAAGGAGGACGGGATGGACAGAAGCCGCGATCATCAGCGAGGTCAAGATGGGGCTCGAGCTCGAGTTACGGGGGGCCGTTTCACGGGAGATGACGAGGCAGCCTGGATTGCGACTCGATTTCAACGCTTTTCGCAAACGAGTCTTGCAGTTGGATGAGACGATACGCGAGGCTTGGGAGGAGAGGAGAGACGAGGAGATGAAGGCGAGAAAGTGGGATGCTACGTCGCGGGGGGTGGATCAAGCAGACGATTACAAGCCGGATGATTTAGCCTTGGCAGGGGAAGGACGAGGGCAGGGAATTAAGCAAGCTCGAGGTCGGCGGGGAAGGAACTGAACGTAATAGCAGAGGTGGATATACCACTGCAATTATCATCGTCGCTTTCATAACATGTTGCCCTGCACGGACCGCCCATGGAACGAAGAAAGCGCTCAAGATCTTGAACAGCGCAAAACCGAACCCACCCGCTGATTGGATCTCGCATATACCTGGCCGTTCATTAGATTTCGCTAGGAGACAGCTGCCTGGCAACCTGAAGCAGGTTGGCCCTGGCTTGTTCCTGACGATCTCGAGCAATAAAGATAAGCAAGAAGATACGTTTCTTGAAATACGGCCCCAGGCGCTGCGAGATTTATTGCGGGCAGATTGCGCCGCTTCGCCTTCAGTCCTTTGCACAATTGCACTTCACTGCTCTCGTTGTTTGGGCACAAAGTGTAATTTCGAGCCCGGCCGTATCATCGGGTCCTCTGCAGACCTGATGAAGGACAACCGCAATCAGGCGGTTGGACAAGCTGGGAGGTCGCGCGCGGACATTGAGAGTCATTCAGCAATGTCCGCGAAGAGCTGACCATGCACTCAAGTGACTCAAGTACTCAAGCAACCACCGGTCATCTGTTCTGGAACTCTTGTAATTCTATACAACCCCGAGCTCAAAGCTTAGCCATTACCTAGACACTGAACGTGATCATTCCATTATCGACCATGTCGTTATTCGCCGGAACGAGTTTTGTAGCGGATCCCAACAAGCCGGCGTCCGAGAACACAGCGAGCACGCCCACGGCCATCGCCGCAACGAGTTCAGGTCACACTGGTATGAACCGATCCTACTCTACGACACAAGCACGGAGGGGGAAGAGCCAGGTCCACAGCTGATGAGGCCGAAAGCTTCGGATCGTAGCATGCGTCCGGATCCTTCGGTCTGTCACGCCATGATACTGGTTCTTTCCTCTCCTCATTCGATGATGATCGAGAAGACACCTTTTCGCTAACGCATCTCGTGAGGGGCGTCCGACTCTGCCCCCCTTATTAGGCGTACAAGATGGAAGTACGACGAATAATGCAACAGGAACCAGCGGAGTAACTCGTCCAATCGTAGGGGCTGGTACTGAGATCCCGGTATCCTCTTCGAGCACGGCCAATAAGACGGGGTGGTCCGCTGCTCTTCGGTTCGCTCCGGCAGCTTCGAGGAAACCGAAAGCTGTTTCCAAACCTTCGACATCCACGAATACTACGACAACAGCGACGACCACGACAATCCCTAGCGGCTTCAAACCTGTCTCTATAAACGCACCTAGCACCTCCTCGACGTTCTTCGCGGCCCCAGTTGTCCTCGCTTCGGAACCGAAAGAGCCTGGGGTGCCGTCGACATTGACTTTGGTGGACGGAAAGAAGACTTTCAAACCACCCTCGATGACGCTAGAGGGTATTATACCCGGAGGAGGAGCGGGAAGTAAGAGAGGGCACCCGGGCGGGGAGGCCGATGGGAGGGGGAAGAAACGTTGGAAGAAGAACAAAAAGGTGTGTATTGTCTCCTGTACATGCTGTCATCTGGCAGTTTCAGGTCCTTTTGGGTCAGATCAACCATGACCGGACTTCCCAAGCGTCGTCACTTTCAGCTCGCTAATATTCACTCCTACCATGCTTGACAGAAACAATTCGAAATGCCCGTCCACATCTTCCAGCCTCACGAGCTCTACAACCCCGCTGAACCCAACGATTTGCAGCTGTACAAAGAGTACAGGAAGGCTAAGCGGGAGGAAACGAGGGTCAGACGTAAGGAGGAGGAAGAGAGGAAACGGAGAGGAAGTGAGAGTGAGGCGAGTTATTATTCGGAGGATGAGCGGGAAGAGCAGGAGGTCAGGAGGGATGGTGAGTCGCGCTTTCCAAAAGAAATTGCTTATTCTGCTTTATAGAGTGTCGTGTGAAGGGGAATTGACTTATGCTTCCTTTTGAGCAACTCAGCTCCTAGGACGTTTGCACCTCCCACATCCTTCTACAATAGCCAGCCTGGAGAACCTCCTGCGCCAAATTACACAGAGACGGCTCCTCCGCCGGACGAAGTTGATGCAGCTCGAAGGCAGGCGATGCAATATAACAAGAACGAGACGGCGGATGAGGCTTATGCTAGGCGGTTGGCGCTTTCGCAGCCTCAAGCGCAGATACAACCGGTACCGCAATTTCAAGTGGGGACGGGGATTGGGGTCGGGTCTGGAACGAACAGGGCGGAGACCGCCGATGAGGCTTATGCGAGACGGGTGGCCATGTCAGCCGGCGGTGGAGGCGGCGGTTTGGGGTCAAGTGCTGGGTCTGGAACCGGATACGGAGCGGGTTTGGGAGCCGGCGCGGGTGGGCCTCCAGCCTTTGTCAGACCGGCAAGTTCGATCCCGACGTTCGTCGCTTCGAACAACACCTTGGTCCCACCTACATCGATGCCGCCTCCCTCCACGAGCTCTCCAGCGCCAGCATTCGTTCCTTCTGCACCTGTTCCGAGTGCGGTCCCGGCGGAAGACAGGGCGGCTCAGATACAACAACGTATCGCTGCCGCCAAAGCTATCGCCGAAAAGATCGCTGCTCTCAAAGGTCCGCCGGCTGAAGAAGAGGTTCGGGCAGTGGTGAAAGAGGTCGAGGAAGTGAAAGACACGACGGGCATGAGTGGAGAAGATGTTGTGGCCATGCTTGCCAAGGAGGTGGAAGCCAAGACCGGGTCGACCGAGTGAGTCCAGGTGACAATCAGCTCTGCCCGGCCGTAATATTGACCGTTTGAATCGTGATTAGGGCGCCGACGGGGACATTCGCAGAGAGGAGTAAGCCGAAGAGGTCAACTTGACTTGCATCCGGAGCGGTTCGTTGACCCGTTCACCCTTTGTGACACCTCAGTGATGAAGAAGTGGGGCCATCAAGAGGGTCAAGGACTCGGCAAACAAGGCGATGGAATCATCCACGCCTTGGCGGCGGAAAACATCGACGCATCGAAAAAGAAGAGTCGAAGCGGATGGGTTCAGGCGAGCTCGTCCAAGGGAAAACTGATCAACTCGAATCAAGATACGAGGCGACAGGAGGACAAGGAGAAGTACGGAGAACCGAGTCAAGTGGTCTGTCTTTCGAACGTCTTGGCTAGTCCGGACATGGCGGATGAGGATCTGCAAGCCGATATTGGCGATGAGTGCGGGAAACATGGGTGAGCAAATCACTCTCGCTGCACAAGCGATCACGAGTAAGGACCACGCGCTAATGACACTCTGCTTTTCAAAGAATTGTCGAGCGAGTCGTCATGCATGTCGTTGATCCACCACCAGCCGAGCCTTCAGACGGGTTCCGTATATTTGTCGTCTTTTCCGGCCTGGCAGGAGCTTGGCAGACCGTCAAGATGCTCAATGGCAGGATGTTTGGCGGCAGAGAAGTGGTAAATCCCCTCGGCTGCTTGGCTTCAACAGTGTGCAAGACAAAATGCTGACGGCTTCATTCGTCATCTGTGTCTAGCGTGCGACGTACTTTGATAAGGGTAGATTCGATCGAGGCGATCGATCGGGCCGTCTGTTGTAAAGATTGTAGGGGATGTGTCTTGTTTGTGTCTTGTTGAAGATGTGGACAAGGACTCTCGGTGGAAATTCGTTCCTCACCCATGGAATTTCCCTGATACGTTCGCGCTGTAGAGGCGAACCATCACGAGGCTTGACGGCACAACTCTCGGACTGCCCTTGTTCTGCTCTTCTCGCGATCATCCCAGGGTTGTTGTCATACTCTACAGGCCTTGCTGTGCACCCAGCTTCCCGACGATGAACTCCGATTCGACCCTTATACCAAGCGGTCAGAGACCACGCTATGGCTCCTTATCCGATACTTCCACACATGAACGTACCCGTTCCATTTGCATCGCGCGACAACGAGGACATTTTTGAGCGACTCAAGGATCGGTCCAACGAGACCGCTGAAGACTCTAGCTTTCACGTTGGGCTCCTGTTCGGTCAGCCGGTACGCCCGAGCGGGCAATATGTACGAGTACAATCGCAATGCAAGAATGGGAAGGGTGTAATCTCATGCCACACAATGCAGAATTACCAGAAGGGCGATCTTGCGTAAGACGCCAGACCCAGCGAAAGCCCTACTTGTCAGTCGAAAGGCCTGGAAAAAACGATAACTACCCCTCCTCCTTTGCTGCTGCCGATCGCTTTGACATTTGTATTGCGTTCCAGAGTCTTTCCCTCGCCTTTACGAGCGGCAGATCTGACACACCATTGAAACTCCAAATCATGACTAGCCGTGAACGATAAAACCCTTGCTGCTGGCGCCGCAGCAAGTGGTTTCCAGAACCACTTACAATGCGTAGGAACTGCATCGTATAGCTTGGCCGTAATTGCCATCAAAGCAAAGGGCGACCCCCCAGAAGTTGCGGTAGTGTCATTATTGAATGGGAGGAATCGGAGGGAGGTAGATTTATCCCAGCGCCGTCTATTTTGGCCTCGGTGGAGGCAGAAGTGCTTTGCCATATCCTTACCCCGCTGCCCCTCCGTACTGGGCTGCCCCTGCCCAGATCTCTTGCTCAATTCCACATTCGCCCACCATCGAATACCTGCGAGATAGTACATTGGCCAATGATCACGAATCTGCTCTGTAGCGGCTTCACTGACCCACTCGTAGGTGGATCCTGAAACAAAGATTCGACCGTTTGGCGTCGTTCTTCCTTGCACTCGTGTTGACTTGCTATAAACATGTTTCAGAATGAATCAGAATATCTACTCATCCTACTATCCATCTCGAGTCAGATCCCCGTCATGCGGCCACAAGATCCACCCCATGCCGTCCCGGGTTGCAAAGCCAAAGTCGGCTCAACTCACAGGAAGATCACAGGCCACCCTTCCAACAAGGCTCGTCACAACGATCAAGCAGCCGTCACTCGACTGATTAAAGAAGAAAAACACCTCCGACTTGATGTCTGCGAGGACTCCCGCCGGAACTCCATCTGGCAGGCTTTCCTTAAGGATGGATCTATGCATATAAACCCGATTTACAACAGGGCAGCTTTCAAAAGTTCTACATTGGGAGAAGTAAAGATATCGAACAGCAACTGGAGACTCCCTTCCGAGGACCGCAATTATCCGTTACACAAAAGACAAGATGGAAAGACAAACCGCATGGTACTGTCGTGACCTTTGGACCCGACTTCGTCCCAACTGCGATTTGGTCTGCTCTTTGGTTCATCCCTAATCGCGTGCCATGGCAGTATCCACGCCCCGGATCTGCCGAGATCACAGGTCTGGAAGAAAGCATAAATCGGCGTCGACATATAGTCTCTTATACATCGTACGGCTTATGGAGGGCCTCCAGCCGTAGCTGTATACCACGCTAAATTGCCCTACATAACCCTATTTGGGATCAACCTTCTCCATCCCAGTAGGTGGGCAGTCATCAACACTTCTCAGCTGAACAACAACATTGGTCTGCAAGCTGATAGCATTGTTACCGTTCTCTCGGTACGAGATATCGGTAGAGCAGCAAGTCTGGCACTACCTTTGTCCACATGGCCCGCAAAAATTCCACCCAAATCACCCTTGCCATGGCGATTGCTTGCTATGTCGAAGGGCCTGTTGATGATGAGCGGACCCAGACTTACGTCAGCGCCTTTCAACCTGAAACACGCGCCGAACAAAGGGCCCAAAGGGACTTTTTCGTTGTGGGTCTTGATGGAGAAAGGAAGAAAGTTTTGGTTTTGTACGGGTAAGGGCAAGTCGAAGAGCATATAGAGGTATTCCTCAAGTTCTGTCGAACACTGCACGACCATCTGTTTCTCTGCCAGCGTCAAGATCAATCCAAACCGACCCAAGTCGATATCATGACCCGTCAAATGACTTCTGAAGGCTCGCAAGATCGTTATCTCGCGCGCAAAGCTGACGAGGAAGACCTCGACGCCATGGTAGAACTCTTCAACGGTTTCCACCAGTGCAAGCTCTTCCGACTACTTTACCCCGGAGTCAAGGACGCCTCGGAACTCTCTTCTACCCATCGACACGTGCTTGTTCAGTGGTACAACTCGCCAGTCCGCCGACTCGAAGTGATTGTTGATCAAGCGACCGACGAGGTGATCGCCTTCTGTAGCTGGGCTTTGGACGACTCGCTAGACATGCCGTTGAAGGAAAAGTATTATAGAGGCCCTGGAGCTAATACCGAGGTGATCGATGCGTTCCTCGACAAGATCGAGCATTACGATGAGTTGCTCTGCCAGTTTCCTGACTTTATCTGTAAGCGCCGCTGTGATGGTTGGTAGCGAGTCGATTAGCTGATGACGACTCGACTTTATAGATATCGACTGGATCATTATCTCAGAGGAACACCGGAACAAGGGAGTCTTATCGCTTCTCCTCGCTTGGGGATGGAGGTGGGCTGTCCAGATGAAACGCTACATCATCCTGGACTCTATCGAAGGTGAGCCCTTGCACAAAGCGTCGATGTTGCGAAAGTGCCTTACGGGGAAGTATGTCGTATGCGATTCGATTTGCAGAAACCACGAAACTCTGGGAAGATCGCGGATTCGTCAACCTGACTGGCGCGAAATCGCAATGGAGCTTGAACACCCTGGAAAAAGACGAAAATGATCCTAATAACGCCGCTGCGAAAGACATTCCATTCGGACCCGACACGGTCGGTACGGCAGAGACAGGCCAGACGCAAGTGAGTCCAGTCGTCATGATCTTGCCTGGTATAGGTGATGTGCCGCTGACAGCTGTTGGGATCGCGTAGTTACAACCGATGATTGCAGACCTGGAAAAGCTGGGCCAGAGCCTGGGCAAAAGCAAATTTGAAGGGAGAAACGTACATGGGGATTGGGGTTGGAACGATCTGCGTTCGTTCAAACTGGCATTCCATGGGTCCGTCGAGTACAGGATCAAACCCGCCGAGCCCGATGTGTAGCGAGGCGTTTGTACCTTCTTAACTCGATGAGTCTCTGTTTCAGCTGTTCCGTACGTTGAGCTGGAAGATGTCATTCCTAGCGTAATGTCCCGAAACGTCCAGGTCGAATTTCCCACGGATGATCGTGTCCAGATCGAGTTCCGCCGTCAATACCCTACAATGACCCAACCGAAAAAGCTCATTGGTCAGCTGTCGAGGCGAAGTTACAATTTCTGCCGATGAGAAGGGCTTTCCAGACCCACCCTTCTTGTCCCCGCAGAGGACCTGCCAAGATGGTACCCATCGGATCGACGATCATACTTCCTCCAGCGATCTTGACGTCTTCCTCGGAAGCCGATGCCTCGCCTGCGGTAAATGAAGAACCTTGTACGTGGTCCTTGGCTTGAGAAAAGTATGGTCCGCATGTCGGATGGGCGATATTAATGTCAGTCCCATGATCCTTATCTTCAGTATCGGAGTGGATTCGGACTCATCTGATTGGCGCTCAGGACGAAACATCTCCCTTCCAAAGCGATATGAACCATGGTGTTCGCCCAGACTTCCCGCCCGTCCACCGTCGGGGCGCAGTATATCTGAGTGCCTAAGTCGTACAGGTGTTGGCGAAAGAGAGGCATGTAGTTTTCCCAGCAGATTGTCGCGGAGATGTTCAAGTTCAAGGCTTGAGAGGAAGACGAGGAGGATGGAAGGGTGGTGTTGATGAGCTTGGCGTCGGATGCGTCTCCTTGCGCCCAGACGAGTCGTTCTGAGGCGGTCGGCATGAGCTGAACGGCCTGAAATAAGCTTTCTCATGATCTTAGATTGTATATTCATGGAAGCACTCACCTTTCTCCTCTTCCCGATCAAGCCTCCTTCCGGATGCACCCAGACGACCGTACAAAACAACGATCCTCCGACCTTTTCCTTCTCGATCACCCCGCTGACGATCAAGACACCCGATTCGCGGGCGATCTTCTCGATCCGGGTAATAGCTGGACCAGGGATAGTGATGGCGGCATTATGGTAGTCTAGGTAATCTTGACGGCCAGAGGAGTGCCGTTCGCCGATGACACAGCCGAAGGTCTGGCCCTTTGGGTAACCGCCGATGCTATCGAACGTAAGCCCACCCGACTACATTTAGCAAGTATGATAGGAGACAACAGTGAGAGCCTTTTGTACTGACAATGCTTCAGGGAACACGACCATCCCACTTCCATCCCGATCTTTCGCGACCTTGACGAGCCGCTCCATCTTTTCCAAGGTCGCGTCGAGGTCGTAGCGGACGGTACAGGCTTGGACGACCGAGGCTCGGATGGTGTTTGTAGGAGACATTTTTGCAGTGCAGAATGACGAGTTTGGGGCGTTGGTACGGATCCTGTGAAACGAGAGGCTACTCGGATCGATAGATCAGGTCTGTTATTGCAGACAAGTATAGAACCGGTCAAGGTGTCCAAAATCCGACTCATCTGTCGAGGTCAACCCCCTCGTCGGTCATCGCCGACATTTGCATCCGCAGGGGAACATCGAATTGATGATGTGCTTGGCGACCAAGTCGGAGTTGTATATCGATGCTACATATCTCGTGATTGCCTACAAGCGCTCCAGATACAACAACCTCAGGGCGCCTCAATGGACCTCGACACGTTCAACGCCGAGCCAAAGCTCTTCTAGCCAGGATCATCAGAATCAGAGCGTACTTCTCGAATTGGTCCTTGAGCATGAACAAGATTCCTGTTCATACATACGATCAGCTCCTCGCCCTCTCCTCTGATACGTATGGGAACACGGTGGACATACCTTGCGACAAGACCGCCTTTAAGATCTGAGCCGACATGCCCTGATACCACCCCTTGAACCCATGTTTCGCATAAGTATATTGCAAGAGCTCGACAGCCGAAGTGAACTTCTTCTTCTCGACCGAGGCCTTCCTTGCTTCTCGTTCTGTTTCTCCAGTGACATGCGGTGTTGAAGACGAAGCTTCGGTCTTGTTCGCCTCGAGGTCGGTGGAGGTGACGAGATGGTCGCCGTGTTGATGAGCCGGTTCGTGCTTGACGACATCAGCAAACGACCCGGGTGGCGATACCGACGTCGTTGTTTGAGGTTGCTGTTCTGACGTCGAGGGCGACGCTGTCGAGTCGATCTTCGGTGATTTTGCTTGGAGACGTACTTTTGCCTGCGATCGCAGTTGACAACGGAAGCTTCAGTCTCTTGCGTGGAACCTCGTACGAACGCTTCGATACTCACAAAGATGTAAGGATACGTGACGACCGTAGCCAACGTCTTGCTCGTCATACCCAACAAGAAGCTCCACCCCGGTCCCAAATTGAGGGCCTTCGCCAGCGCAGCATCGTCCCCGCTTGAGCCAGCTGCACGAACAGCAGCAGCGGCCAAGACCATCCCTTTCAATTTTTCAAACACGCCATACGTGATAGCAGGGTTCACTGTGAGCACCAAACCCGGTTTCAACCCCGTCCACAGGCCCGTCACGCCGGACTCTTCGATGATGTCACGGGCCGTATCGAACATGCTCGGATCTCGAGTTTCCGGGCTGCCCTTTGTGCGTTCGTAAAGTTGCTGACGGGTAGCGATGACGGCTACGGGGATGGTAAAGATCTGAGCGAGAGCTCCTGCGAGGGCGCCGAGGAGGAGTTCTAGGGATGTAGATAGAGATTTGGAGGTGCGGCGTTTCAGAACGGCAGTTCTTAACGAGGAGTGGAAGAAGAAGTAGGCGAATTCTACATGAATCGTCCAAGAACAGAAACGTTCAGAGCTGCTCACAGCATGTCTCGGAAAACTGCTGGCGACCGGACTCACGCATGCTGAAAGTACTAATCATGTTCGCTCCGAATCCTCTGAAGAACCCTTCTAAACCTTCGTTCTTCCACGTCTTGAGTAAGACTGCCAAGATGGCGTTCTTGCTTTTCCTATCAGGTCCGGTCAATTTCGTCACGCTCGAATCGGTCGACGAGCCCTGAATTCGCGTCTTGACCCTGTCGGCGAGTGCAAATGGCAATGAATAACAGAACTTGACAGTGACTAGTAGTATACCGTGGCAGTACTTACGTATCTAATGGGTAGACGAGAGCGCTGCTGACCACCGCACCCATAGCCCCGGCGACGGCATTCCCGAAAGGCGTCAACCGCTCGGTCTTGAGAGCTTCTTTCAAAGTGATGTTCTTCGCCATCGTACCCAGATCCAGACGGATACGCCGAGTCAGATTCTAGAGAAGCTATTGATACAGAATGTCGTGAAACAGATGTCGAACCTGTCTCGTTCATATATTATCGCAGTTGAGTCTGAAAGATGATGCAATCAGCACGCAGCGATCCTCCTCTCGGGTACTCTCGCGTGATTGCGATTAACCGGAAGAACGGACATCGATGACAAGAGTTTGATGTCCGCTTGACATCCTTCCTTCGAGGTAGGGTGCAAGTTGTTTTGGCAGTGGAGACTGACACAACAAGTTATCTCATATGCCTAGGCCAAGTGATACTGACAATGGACATCAGTGACCCCAGAGAGAGGTGGATGAGAGTGCCTGTAGTTCATCGATGGCAAGCATTGCAGCTTTATTATGAAATGGCATAGAAGTCACAAATCAAATCCTCGGGCGGGAAGGAGTAAGGGAAGTATAACGGTCGATCAAGCTCTCTCAGATATAGGTCCGCATGCGGTGAACAGACCTCTTAGTGAACAAGCTTGAGAGCTGCCCAAAGTCTGTTGCGGTCGAGAAGGTATCAGTTGACCGTATCCATGCTCTTCGGTGCTGTCGTGTACGAGATCACTCACAGAATACGATAGATCACCATGATTGCTATAAGAATGCCCGCTACGAATCGAAGCATGACCATATATGTATAAGTCTATTTGGCATGATTCTGAGGAATACAGACCGATGCTCACCCCACGCGCCATAATTGATGTCTCCGATCTTGAGCGCGTTCAAGACGTCTTGCCCGAGAAGTTCATCGGGGCCAACTGAGGAAGGATAAGGACA
Source organism: Filobasidium floriforme (assembly GCF_021052385.1). NCBI lineage: Eukaryota > Fungi > Basidiomycota > Tremellomycetes > Filobasidiales > Filobasidiaceae > Filobasidium > Filobasidium floriforme. The sequence goes on along the minus strand of NW_025763628.1, from coordinate 236,571 downwards.
TCCCGTGCCGTCGCAACGGAATCCCAACCCTCTAAGATCCGAGTTCGCCAACAGCTCAAACGCGTACTTCTGGTAGTCCATCCTGGTTGGGCGAGTTCATAATCAGCTCCAGAACGACCACATAGAACACCCCAGTGTTCTTTCCGGTCTACCAACCAGTGGAAGGAGTAGTACCAGAAGCGAGGAAGATTGATGGCCCGGATGCTGGTAGAACCGACCGGCATTAAAGAGTACTGTAGCGCTTAGCATGAAACGGTAGACGAGATCACTTACAAGTACCCTCCAACGCTCATCCAGAAGCCGTTCAAAAAGGCGGACACCGCCAATGCCGCTACGAAGATCGGCAACAAGGCGGCGACGACCAGGACTTGACTTTCCGCTACGTAAATCGATAGGAAGAGGAATCCAATATATCGGAATACAGCCGAAGCGTCATCATTTAGGCCCTACAAGAGAAATCCAGTGAGACAGGGCACAGCGGAAGTGTGCGCGGAGGTGATTGAGAGGTAGGACTCACGATGCCCCAGTACATGATGAGGACGAACAAGGTCGAACATGCGAAAAGGAACGGTATGGTCACGATCGAGTTGGCCAACACGAAGGGCAGGGCACCGTATAGGCCGTTGGCCGTTTCCTTTACGAAATTGGCGCGCTCTTCCAGGACTAAAACGTGTTAGATCAGCTTCCTGTACATGTACCCAACTCAGGTTCCGACTTACATCCGGGGATACCTGCTACTGACACTAATACATGAACACATCTTCAGTACAATGGCCGATACCGGTGCTCGACTCCAAGGTAGAACTTACTGAACGCAAGGAAAGCCACCGAATAAAAGTGCACGGAGAGTCGATCATTGACAGTGCTGGCTTCATCGCCCAGTCTGATCCATATAGTAGCGAGCATCACGCCCATTCCTACCGGATTGATGGCAGGTTCAGTCTCGACGGTAGACAGCGAAGTAAAAGCCAGCTTTCGGACAGAACTTACCGGCATACATGGCGGCACGGATTCCATAGGCCAGTAGATTGCTGTGAAACCTCGACATCAATCAGTCGGACCTTGTCCAAAGCTGGGTAATCATCACCGATACTCACCGAGAATAATTCATTGCCATACGTCGGGAGAGGATGGTAGTATGGTACCATATCTTAGGAACCCGACCTATCTGCCCTCCTTCGACTGTTTCGATAGGGTTGTTCGAGCCGACCGGGACGTACGCAGTCTCGCTGGCCAACGAGCGCGACTTCCACTCCAAGTAATGGCTTTGAAACCGCTGAACGGTATCGGGCCCGTCTTGAGGGTCCATCTCATTCGTCCGGCTGAAGTCCGTGTTGAGCAGTTGCATGGCAACGTCTGTGGGTGGTACCTACAAGAAAGGGTCCATATTCAGCTCGGCGGCCACGAGAGCTTCAGCAACGGTTTATGACTCACAAATGGCAGAGCTTCCGCGCCAAAGTCGGAGAGGAAGACGTCCAATTTTTCGACTGGGCCATGGTAACACATGCGACCTTGCGAGAGCAAGACGAGGTCCGTAAACTCGTTGAGGGTCGAATACGAAGGTTGATGAATGCTGGCGAGAACCATGATGCCTTCCTTGCGCGCAAGAGCTGCGACGCAGGATACCACCTCTTTCGCCGCCGTGGAATCGAGCTGTGGAAGCGAATTACGTGGGAGTAAGCGGAAACCCCATCAGATACGACAAATCAGATCATGGACCTGTCACAGCTTACACCGGAAGTGGGTTCGTCCAAGTACAGAATGCGACTATACATGACACGTCTGTTAGCCTTCGACTGTTACGAAGCATACCTGCGCTGGATCTGTGACCTACGGATAAGTGATTAGACTGCATCCAATACTAACCCGACGCTTCTGTCCTCCACTGAGCCCCCTGCGGTATGGTGTACCAATAGGCAAGTCTGCGCAGGCATCTAGACCAAGCATCTCGACTACGCTACTAACGCGCTCTTCGACGAAAGCGGCTTTGGCAGTGGGGTTAGAAAGTTGCAAAGCGAAGCGTAACGTCTCTCTGGCTGTCAAAGTTCCGAGTAGTGCGTCCTCCTGCTCGACAAAGGAACTATCGGCCGCCCCATCCAGGTCGTCAACATCAGCTTTCTGTCGAAAAGCTACGGACTGTACAACTCACGACAATGCCTTCATGTCCTTGGGCTTGACGGTCCGACCGTTGAGTGAGACCTTGCCTCCTGCATCGAACCGCTTCCTTCCACTTAAGAGGTCGAGCAGAGTAGACTTGCCTAACAGATGAGAACGTGTTAGAGACGAGTCGATCTCGATCGCGACGTTCGAAACACACCTGCACCAGATGGGCCCATGATAGCTTTCGGTCGACAGTACATTTTCAGTTCATTACGTTTTCTTCGCGATCAAGCAGTATCATGGAGCAAGACTCACCTAGCATATCTCCCCCCCGCATGGAAAAAGAGATGTCGTCCACGAGGACCTTGATCTGCGTCTTCTTGGGCTTGACAGTATAACGCAAAGACGAGAATTCAAGGATAGAGCCAGAAGTTCTGGACTTTATCATCCTGGACAGACCGCTTGTGGGGGATGAAAGAAAGTGTTGGGGGTGAGGTGATCGTCGGTCTGAATGCGTCGTGCTTCAATAGTTGGAAGCCGCAGGAATCGCCGAGGTGTCGAAGTCGAAAGCGCGATGAGACGAGAAACCGAGAGGTCAGAGGGGATAACAGGGAAGGAAGGAGAAAGACAGGCGTCCGGAATGCTTCTTGAGCCCTTGAACTCTCTGTATATATATGGATTTGCCACGAGATCTCTCAAAGGAAGGAGTGAAGGATCGCCATCATCGGGATCGCGACGGTGGTGGATCATTCGGAAACGACGGAATCAAAGTTTCGTATTTGCTTCCGCAACTCACGTCGACATCGTAGAACCTGCGACGCGAGAAGTGTCGAATCCGAATGTACACCAAAAGTGCATCAGTTACAGCTTGGCTCTCCTAATCGTTTACTGTCAATGTGGCTAGAGTAATCCGCCTTGTATTGTCGCTGACCAACAAAACTCGCGGTCTTCGGCACGACCATTACGCGAGATCCAGAATCGATTTCTCGATTTCATGCAGATGGTCAGATAAGGTCGTTAGCATTCGACAGGACGGGCCCCCCTGTTGGCCTACACATACAATGCTTCTGCAATTCAGAGATATTTGCCAACATGACGGAGATCAGAGCGAGACCAAGAGAATCGTCGAGATGTGTTCAAATCTGGGAAGTGATCGCTGTTCTCTATGAACAGCGCGGTCAATCCGCATAGCTGCGTTTTGAGTCTTGCTAAGGAGTCAGAGTCGAACCTGCTACTCATAATGTTAGGTCTCTTTGCGGAGCGGAAGATGAACCTGAGGTCTGAAACGGCAGTAAACACGTGGAAGCGGAACTCGTGCACATATGACAGGCGAACTCCAAGTCGTTCATGCTCGGCGCTCCACATGACCACTTGCATTCGTGCGACGAGTGCATGCACTACCACTGTAGAGAGGCGAATTGCATCTAGAAGCGCTGTCAATCCTCTGCGCGCTCTGTTCAGGCTGTGCTATCCATTGCAGCTCGCAGCTTGTGCGTTTCGCCCGCCAAGAATGACAGGCGGCCTTGGAAGGTGACATCTCATCGGAACGGATCACAACAGGCAACTTTATTCAGATCCCGTTCACGTGAACAGGCGGGATCATTTATTGTATGACTGGCAACAACCACCGCGTTCGGGTTCTCGGTAACCCCGAGATCTCTCCGATGCACTTCCCAAGCCGAGGGCCTCGAGGTCCCCGTATTGTTCGCGCATTGACCGAATTGGGCGGCGGCCTGGAATATCTCGAGCTGTTCGCGCGAGTCCTCCTTCCGCAAGACAAACAATACGGTTGCATTCCGGTGACACCACAACAAGCGAACAAGCTTTTGCCCTAGCGACCTGGACCTGGACAAGCCCTGTGTCGGCGCGAATTCAATGTCGACAAGTTGTCAAAATCACACGCCGTCGACCGGATATACTGTTTTTACCGCCTCGACGCCATCCATGGATCTGGGGAAAGAAGGGTATCGCTTCTCCCCCATGTTTCGATCCTGGAGAGGCCGAGCATGTCTCGGCCGTCAACCCCACCCGTTTCGCGATCGAAGTGGCTGTACCAGCCTCCTAGTCTTTCGACGTCTCGTACGGTCTCGATAATACGAGAAAGGCCTGCCGGGTAGACCTTCATCCCGGTAACCCGTCGGAGAAGAATCCACCATCTTCTTCTGCTGAGACACACACACACACACACAGCTCGCCGGCCATCTGAAACCGTCGTAGCGGTGAATCCACCAGCTCGGACTTCCGGTCCGTATCGAGATGTACGAGATCGTTAGCTCGCAAGCTAGAAGCAAACCATGGGATAGCATTTGCGTCCACGTAACCTCCCGAACACTTGCTAGCGTCCGCATCCCGCACTATCTCAACGCTATCCGTCATCCATCGACGATATTCGGAGGTCCGCATCAGTATTGCTGCGAAGTCGTACGAGACGATTCGCATCATCATCGATCTGGTTCGTCCACGTACGCCTCTCCACATCTACTCTGGGTACCCCACACAGGTCGAAGACCGGCATCAGATATTGGGTACGAAACCCTATGCAGCGTTTGACATGCGCTTCTCTACCCTTCCGAATAACCACCGGCCGTGTTCGGGTGGATCTAGATCGCGAAACGAAACGACCGAGAACGCGGGGGGAGAGGTTGGGGTACAGCGCGAAGTCTGGCAAGCGAGCGATCGGCGACCGGGAAGCGTGGCTCGTCAATACCCTTGTTTGCCGTCGTATCCACCTACACCCATGTCTCTCGATCGTCCGCCGGAGCTGTCTTTGTTGTTGTTCTGCTGGCCAACCGGGTATCCACGATTGCCATGTCCATCCCCGCTCTCACTCGCCGTGTTTGTCGTATGTAGTCAAACAACGCTTCGTCATACGCTCCACCGTCTCCATCCGTATTGCATTCGTAGTCGTCGTCAGTGGTGTCATACTTTCTCTACCTGCTCCCGTCCAACTCGCTCGCAGCATCGAGACAGTTCCGAGGCGAAAACAAGGAGCAACCACGGAACCATTTACTCCCGCGATCTGAATCTCGCTGACTTGGCCCGCGCTCGGTAGGATACTACTAACACCGCGCTCAGATTCCAAGGGTAGCGACGATCGACAAACCCCTCCTGCGCCGCCGCCTTCCCCGTTGGTCCGCGCCGAACCGATCCACCGAGCAGTCCAGTCCCAGTTCATTCTCTCGGTGCGAGCGAGCTACCGTACGACACATCACCACGTACGAGACTCATAGATCGTCTGAGCCCCGCGCTGTGACCCACCAAAAACACACACAGACGTTCAAATCCCTCTCGACCGGCAGACAAGAGTGTGTTGGTTTACCGATCCAAACCAACCTTTGAAAACTACGGCCGTCGAATACCAAGGATTCAACAAGGACGGGCATCCGTCTCTTTTTTTCGCCGATCCCGATATCCGGAACCTCACCACATAGAAAGTCTGTCACCGTCAAACTCCCCCTAGCACTCGCTCAGATTTTGAATGGCGAGCGTCACAACGACTACGAGTACGATCGGTTCATCTTCATCAGCAGAGATTTAGATATAATACAACCTTCGTATCTTTGGATCTTTTCCCCACCCCCGCTTGCGAGTCGAACATTGCCACACCACCATCGAACGCATACGCACTCAGGGTTCATATTCCACAGGAGTTGGGAAACGTCATACGATCGGGATCTACCCCAAACATCGACGTCACTTAGGATCGACACCACTTGCGCCAACATACTCGACTCGACAGAACATTGCTAGGACTTAGGATAGATTGCTACACACACACACACACACATAGCATCAAGAACCATTGCCACTTGCCGTATAGTTACAGGTAGATCGTAGAAGGCGTTTCACAAGGTTAGTCTTGGTTCCGCCTTCCGTTTCGATTTCTAGAATGTGCTGGTGGGACCTTTGAAACGTGATGAGAGGAATACCCAAGGAGGTGTATCACCTGGCTCATCAGGGCTCGAAGCGATCACGGGGCATGAACGGCAGAGGGATGGGCGATCGAGATTGATCGAGTTCGAAACACGGCCGGGCCGGGGCCAACGGGGAGGACCACACACAGCCCTAAGCGACAATCATTCCAAAGGAGGTCTGAGATGGTGGATCGACGACGACCAACGACTTGGTTGCCGGTTGCGAGCCTAGGCGAATACTCGGTAGAGTCACTCGACCGGGCTCGTCGGAGTCTAGCCAGCGATCAGGAGGAGGTGGAAACAGGGGTACGAGTGCAAGGTGCAACGTGTGTCCTCTTTCGAGGTCGAGAGCTTCTAGACCGTTGCCGTGAGACGCGGACGAGGTTGGCCGAGGGGAGTTGGTCGGGAGCTTGGATAAAATGATCGACGGTTCCATGCCGAAAGGACGACGAACAACGGCGGGGGGGGGGGCCACGGTCTGTCGATCCACGCGTATCCCCACCGCCGACACACACACCTACATCTACACCTACCTCTCTACCTCTACCCATTTCCTATCGCTATCACTATCACACCATCTTGTCTCTATCCACCCGTCTACCTCAAAGGTTTTCTCGGTCTTGGTATCCATCTCGATCACCGGACTATTTCTCCGCCGTGCCAGGCAGGATATATAATCCTGCAGGCGACCTCGCCCTCCCTTCCGATCCATCTGCCTTTCGATCTTTCTCTGCTTGATAAACCAGACATCGCAAACTTCTTACCGAGCAACAACGATGGCTGACGTACATCTTGCCTCTCTACCTCGCCTCCTCCCCTGTACCACCACAACTACCCAACCGCAATCATCCCAATCACGACGACCTATCATGGCTACCTCTACCAACGCCACTCTCGCCAACTTGCAACCTCGTCAAACGCATCGATCGCGTTCGATCTCGTCATCGACCAACTCGACGCCTCGCATATCGACATCGAATCGATCGACGCCTTACCTTCGTCCTTCTCCGACTTCTCGACGTCGTAATCGTCACTTGTTGCCTCGCCAACCGACTCTATCTCGTCAACCTTCACCTGCGCTCGACACATTGATCGACTCGCTCGAACAATCTCGACTGAACTCTCGAACTCGACAACGCGCCCGTCCTTTCCCGCCTCGCCCTCCCACAGCCGCGACACCCGCCATCACACTCGCACCTACCGACATTACCGCCACTACCGTCAAACCGACCATCAAGTCGAAAGACAAGATGGCTTCCACATCAACATCAACATCGATGCATGCCGGGCCTTCCTCGTCGCAGGGACAAGTCCGCGTCAAGCAGGAGGAAGGCCACGTCAGGGTCAAGCAAGAGGAAGGCTGTGAAGCTTCCTCTTCGACGCAACACCAGCGACACAGTCAGAGTCAGGCTCAGACTCAGAGGATTGACGAGAGGCCGAGGTACAAGGACCCCTACCATGGCCATGAAGAGACCGCCAAGATGTCGGCGCGATTCGTAAGCATCATGTCGTTTTCGATTACATCAAAGTGGTTCAAGAAGCTCACTCTCGATTGTCCGGTTTGTTAGATCATCTCGCTGTTCAACTGTCCCGTGATACCTCCCCAGACTGGACCCAACAGTCCTCAACCTCCTTTGGCACATTTCATTGCCGTGAGTTCTGGGCAACAGGCTTGCGCTTCAAGTTCACCTGACTGACGTTACATCACGTTCGCCTTCGTAGTACGCCCTCCACCGAACACGTCTCCCCCACTTTGTCACCCTCTCCGGCCTGCTCCTTCTTCAACGCCTCAAAGCCCGTTACCCATCAGCGCGAGGTTCTTCCGGGCACCGACTGTTCATCTCGGCGTTCATGATCGCCAGCAAGATCGTCTGCGACGACACGTACTCGAATCAGAGCTGGTGCATCGTCGCGCAAAAGATGTTCGAGTTGAAGGAGATGAACCAGATGGAGAGGGAGATGTGCGGGTACTTGGAGTGGAACTTGGTGAGTCGCCGGAGTCAGGTGGTAGTGCATGTGGGCTGCTTGCTGATCTACCTGGAGATTACTTGTGATAGAACGCCTCATCAAACGAGATCGACGCTTTCGAGGCCAAGGTCAAGGCCGACCATTCGTCCATGGCTTACAACGCCCGCAAGGCCGCCATGAAGGCTCAACAAGCCGCACAGCAGCTCGACATTGCTCGACGGGAACAGGAACACCAGATTCAGTTCCAGATGCAATTGCAACAGCAGCAGCAGCAACAGGTGCAGCGACCGTCGTCTTCAGGTCCTCGACCAATGAGCGGAATCGACTCGGCACAGAGGGTCACCGCGGCCTTGCCTCAGCGCACACCGTACACAAAGGCCTGGGCTTCACGACCACCGTCGATGACAGCGCTCAACTCGACCGCTTCGTCATCATCGTCGAGCGCAACCGCTTCGTCATCATCAAGACGGCTGGTCACTCCGATCAACAGCTCGACGACATCACCCGTACCTGGCATCGTCCAGCCTTTTCATCAACGTGCTCCTCCTACCCGGGTGTCGAGCACTTCGAGCGTCCCTACTCAGATGGCGACCCTGTCATGCTCTGCCAGCAGCAACAGCCACCTGAACGGTCACACCGCCGGGCACCACCACCACCGCACACATACGACCGACGTACCGACGTTTCACCCGGGTTCCAGCGCTCCTGGCATCGTTAACAGTCCGTTGACGAACGCTCGACGGGGGTCAAAGGCGGGTCTCGTGGGGCCCAACGCCAAGCTCACTTCGGCTAGCCGGTCGAGTTCGGGTTGGAGCTTGAACAACATGATGGCCAGCTCCCACGTGAACAACAACAACAAGCGGGACGACACGCATTTTAGGTCGGGGGAGTTGGCAAGATCGGGTTCTGGAGCCGGGACTTATGTGAACACCCTGAGCGGGAGGCAGTACGCGGTTACAGGATGTGACGATGCCGACGAGGACGATGTCGACGCCTACGCCTCGAGGTACCCTATGGCCGTCTCCCCTGGACCGGTCGTTGACGACTCTGGCATCCACTCGTTGTCGACGACTTGGCCCAGGACGATGATGGACAGGCAACAGGGCGGACCTTCGCGACAGCAGGTGCCTTCCATGCGGGTCTCGCGACATCAACAGTTTCGGGACGTCCAGTCCAACCCTAGCTCGCCAGGATCTACCGGGTCACACCTGCGCAACTCCCCACATCCCTCGTTGACGAACGATAGCAGCAATCAGTCGAGTCCCGACAGCCAACTGTGTCGGACGCCCAGCCCCGCGCCCTCGTTCCACAGGCCTGCACATGAGCGGTCGTTCTCGTCCTCGATGACGGTACGGGGAGGTTCAAAGCCTATGCCCATCCGGGGAGCGCAGGATCGATACCAGGTCGCGATCGAGTGATCACTAGGTGTCCATTTGCTCACTTTTACGACTCGGCCTGGCTCTACGATCATCACCATACCACTGGACACGAAACATCATACCTCACAACTTCGACTCTTACGCTCGTCGTCAAGGACGGAGCTCCTCATATCATACCGGCATTCAACCTCTTCACGAACAAAGCTTCACGTAAATCACAATCACTATTCGGAACAAGATACAATCAGACGTCGAGGACACCTCTCGTCTTTGCGCATGGTCATTAGATACCCCTTCTTTCGTCTCATAGGATAGTCTCGCAATAAAAGAAACCTGTTGTGTCATATATAATTTGTATCGTTAGGGACGGCTACTATCGATTCCAAAACACTACTATTGTTTGTATCGGACCCATGTCGGGATTTTGACACCAAACTATCAGATGAATTAGAATCACTCACCGAAAACTTCCAGGACGAGCAAGATTTTCACACGCGTAGTAGATGACGTGTGACGTTCGACATCACGTGATGACCGATTTCCGTGAGCCCGATCTGGACGAGATCGCGCGAGAGCCACGTCGGCGATGGTGCTGACGTCGACATTCTCCATTGCGAAACGTCACGACCGCCGAGACCGCCTTGTCTCGAACACGATGTTGATCCCGAGTCGGTCAACCTTGCAACAATTCGGTAACTTCGTACGTCCGGTCCGAAGGAACCGAGGTTTCAAGTCCTCTTGGAGCCCGTGGAGCCGTTATCACGAGGCGCCGCACGTCGCCGCAGTTGGTGTGAACCAGATATCTGTGCGCTTGATGCCGCCGGCTTAGTGCGCAGTCGAAACGAGTAGGTCGCCGGTCGTGTGATTCGAGGGGAATATTGCTGGAACAAACAATCTTCCGGGGGGAGAGATCTGGATCGGCGTCATCCAGGGTCGAATCGTCTGGCGCCTGGACGCAGATGCGCGTGACAGCCCGTCAGCCCTTTTTGCGCCTCCGGTGCCAAGTGTCGAGGTTATTAGAGTTCACGGCCATCAAGCGATATTCTAGTGTCCGAGTTTCAAGGCCAGCGGAGATAGCGATCAGATCAACAAGCGCTTGCTTTCGCCGACCCCGATCCCAATCCGCAAGTGATGATCCTCTGGGCCGACTTTGTGGATCGATGAGTCGTATCTTGTCGAATTGGTAAACACGAACGCCTTCGTTCGCCCCGCAGATCGAAGAAAGACCTCATTGAGACGTAGTCAGTCGGTTTCCCTGCAACCCATGCTCTTGGACGAGAGCAAGTGCTCAGCTCGATGCATACCAGTAACAGCGATAACCAGGCAGAAATATGCTGTACGAGCTTTGTTTACGGAGCGAATATTCTCTGCATGCAGGTCACACCTGCCTTCCTTTGTTTGCGGCGCGCCACGCGCCGCCACAGGAGAGGCGCCCCCTCCGTGAGTATATCATAAGCCCAGCGAGCGCTGCCTGCCCAGACGAGGATGCGGATTGGACTGGTATCCATGAACAGCGATAAGACATCGCCTGCTATCCTGCAAAAATCATTGCGCTTCAGTTCTCATGCGAAAGTGCTACCAGAAATGAGGGTTACCACGGCGACAGCCTTAGGATCGAGTCAGTCTCGACTGGTAGCAGTCATGGCCAGAGTTTTTGTTGTGTCCAATCGATGAGTCCCTATAACGATACCCGTAGGCCTGTACCGCTTCATTCTAGCGCGCTCACTGTGGGACTCGCTACCACGCATACTCAACTTGCCCCCTTGCAGCAGGCTAACGTATTTCAATGGACATGTCTTGAACCATCGAGGTATGTGCATGGTCACTTGACCAGTGCACTGTTCCTGGGATCACTTCAATGGGATGAATCGATTGTGCAGGTGCCGCTGGGCTTTAATGTGTGCCAAAGAAGGGATACTTGAATAAACTGCTTCTTTCGTTTCGTTCCCTTTCGCTGTAGGTACAAAGGCTACCTGCGAGCAAGCTATATCATAGGCTAACTCGATACTCAAGGCCGGAGGACCCCTTGGCTTCAGTATCTGTTGAATCTTCACATTAACACGGCAGGAAGGAGTCGAGGACAAAACTCCGATCAGACATTGCCGTGCAAGCATGATGAACCGGGAATCTCGAAACCTATCCGCCTGTGGTCCCGTTGACTGCCTTGTATAAGCGATTTTGTCATATCGAAACTCATTCATTCGCGCTGCGACAAGCATTTACAGTTCATTCCCTTGTGTTCGGTTACACAGACACGCTTGTCTGGCGAACACTTGTCGCAGCCCAGTTTTCCCTGAGGCGGAGATTTAACAATGGCGTAATTGAGTCTGACCTCCTTTGCTGAACGCGGCTTCTAGCGGTAGCTCACCGATACTTCTCAAGGTGATACAAGAACCCACATCCGATGTATGGTGATGCCTCCCGGTTTAAACATTACAGCCCTTCCTCTTAGACTCTAGCGTAGATCCCCTAACTCCCTCTGAACGACAGCTCCTACAGACGCACTCAGCCATGGTCAGTACATTCATTGCATGCAGATGGAAAATCCACTTACAACTCAGGGCTTCGATGGGACGGACGCAGGTCGTTACCCTTCTCACTGAGACTGAAAGGCTCAAAAGGTTCGAAGAACTCTTGGAGACGAAGGTGAGCTTTTCGTATGTCATTGCCTCCATGAAATGACACTGACAGAACAAGGTCGTACTATATTGAATAGAAAGGCAATCCTACAGCGTACGATGAGGTAAGAGTAGATGAATGACATGGGATCGAAGGGGACAACAGAGAGAAGTCTGATGCCCCTTCGCTAACAGGCGATGAAGGCGATCGCGGAGCAGAAGAAGTTGATCGCGCAATTGAAGAAGCAGGAGACATCCATTGCTGGATCCTTTGAGAGTTCCAGCGCCCCAGATCCATTATCGACAAGGCCCGACCGCTCCGAGCAATCGGTCAAGAACTCTCAAATTACCAATGACACCAGCTGAGATAAGGGACAATCTCGTCGGCGAATCAAGGTTGGATGATATAGGACGAGAAGCTCCTCCTTGTATCAGACACCAGTTACATGCTATGGGAAACCATGAAGTATGAGACGAGGTAATGCGTTTCGAGCGTTTGCATCCACCACCGCTAGTGATGCAGCGACTTTTCAATGTCTCGGAGCTACACCATCCCGAAGCTGAATCGCAACCGAGGTCCATGCCTGCGAATCACTGACGCAACGTCCCGCGTCTGGCAAAGTCGCAAGTCACAATCGCTTGTTTCACGATTTCGATTTTGCATTCTTAGCGCGCGATGGTGCCTAGAAGCAGGAATCGAGCTGTGTCGATTCAGGTGACTTACACCGACTTCCTCTTATTATTGTTCGTTTCGAGTTGTCTCGTCGTGTTGTCCGTATTTGAGATCGTGGAACGATTGTCGAGTATGGCCTTGATCATGAACCTGATCGTCGTCACCTGACATCGATGTTTTCCGCATTCGCCAGGGTTGCTTCTTGCCGTCGTCAAGGAGAAACAAAGGATTACAGAGACAAAGTCGCTAGTTCTAGCTTTGAAGATACGTATAGAGCTCTCGTACAGGGGAGGCTATCAGAATGCTTGATTGTTCAAGCTGATAATACTAGTACGTCATATGATGTGTTCGATGGTCGTGTTAAATGAAAAGGCTCTCGATGAGAGAGCCGCAATGAACTGTAATCTGAATGCCCATCGAGACCAACGAAAAGGTGGCTGACACGACCTACGTGCAGGATACTGGGAATGGTTGCCAAGAGCTGTGTTATTGAACGTGACTACGAGTACATGCAATATCTGGAATGTCCCAATCGCGGTGGCGATAGCCGAGATTCCGCGTCATCATCAGCGCCGAAGGTGGATGGTGGATGTCTCGTGACCTCAAGAGGTCCCTGCAGCCGATCACGTAAATAGGATTCTTAGCTCATGGTTCTTCATTATTACCTGCTGATACCTAATTCGTGATTCGCATGAATCTCGATATCAAGGGTTCTTGATCGATGATTCTTGATCCATAATAATGTTCTTTCGCGCGTTTGAGACGGCAATCAAAGGATTACACATTTCGAGTTGCTTCTTCAAGCGTCTGATGAATCATATAAGGGGCAACAGCAGGGCAGTCTCAACCGGACCGAAAATGGATCGTCCAGCTTGGTGGCTGGTGTGTGCTCACCTTTTCCATTCACGCATCGCTTCCACGACATATAGATCAACACGCTATCTAGAATGGAGAACACTCGTACTCCGGGAAAGGATGAGGCCAGACAAAGTGCTATAGATGCTCGGCAAGTAAGCGATCTTTACTGAGTCCGTAAGAATGTTTTGCTTGCTCATCGATCTGGACGAGTCTCAGATAGAGATACAGGAGCAGCAACGTCTTGCTCATCAGGAGGTAAGTCGAACGGCTCAGCGAAGCTCATCTTACCCCCCTGATGAAGCCTGTTACTGAACGGTTTTGTAAAAGCAACAAAATTTGAGGGCAGCAAAGGAGCTGCTCGAGAAGAGACGGGCCAAGGTCGACCAGGAATTCTTGGATCTCAAGAAATACCGCGCTATGTGCGATGCTTACCTGAAACAAGCCAAACCTTTCGAGTCTCTCGATGACTTCAGTTTTCGACATACCGTTCTCCCTGATTCAAGTGTTGTGCCCACCGAGAGCATCAACACCGAGGGGGGCGCATCAACTACTGGCGGTTCTAGCACCTAGTCCTGTCCGTATCAACGCGAACCTCACTGTCAGGTTTCTCGAACCGCTCGGACCTGTTTGCTTGTCAACGTGACTATGGTACCAACCGAAATGTATACTATTGAGAGAATTAGATTGAATGATATTTACGAAGATAACCACTTATGCATACGACCTGACCCTCAATATTTCTATAGGCGGTCAGCTAGTCAATCTAGCTCTGAGAAGCTCTCCCTGGAAATCTCTGAGCGCAAGAGGCGAATCAAGCACGTAAAAGAACGCGCCGCCCCATAGGAGACCATGTCGTCTAATCCCCGGATCCTCGCGATCAAGGCTTAATATATGATGCGATTGATATACGCACATAAGATATGTGACGACGAGCGTCCAAAGTAAGGAACCTAGGCCTCCGGACCAGATCATGATCGACGATCGTGGTACGAGCATTCGACCCATTATCGAAAGACAAATCTCGATCGAGAGACCCCCATTGCTCTCGAACCGGCTCATCTCCTCTGTATTCGGCTATACAAAGGAGCGCGACCTGCTGTCTTTCTCGCCTGGCAGTAAAAACAGGGCGGAGCACTTGAAGGATCACCTCGGGGGAGATCGGAGGCTTCTCCATGACGACATCGGTCATCATATGTCTAGAAAACCCTTTGTCGACTTGCTTATCGGTCGCAATAGATCGGTTTCGCAGCAGCTGACGTCAGGTGAACACAAAGGATCAGCCATATAGAATGCCTTTCGATTCATGATTCTCAGTCTTGCGTCTTTATATCGAACGTTCTCGATCGAGGCGTCATCGCTCAATAAGACGAGCGCCAGCGTCGAGGAACATCTGGATTGTATCTCCGGTTCGCGTGCAGGAGTAGGGAGCCCTTTGCAAGAATGCGGATACGATCTCATATGCTGTCGACATCGATAGCTGCCGAAATCGTGCTGGTAGCTAGTATACGGGACGGTCAATCACAAATCATTTCGCTAGCGGGACCTGGATATCTCGTTAGTATTGTCAATAATTGATATCGTAGATCGCCAGGTCGAGATCGATCCTCACTTCCATTCCTTTGTTATGATTTTAGGGGCAGCTGCCGCTAACGATGTATATACGGGTGCTTTGCAACCTGAATTTTACGATTTCTGATTGAAGAGCTCTTTCATTCAGTCAAACTACCCTGTCCTAACTTTTACAGTACTGACCACTCAATCGCAACCCAACGCAATCATGTCGGATATCCAGGAAGTCAAACCTCACTTCGAACCCTCGACTATCACTCTCAATCTCCCCCAGGAAGACAACTTCAATCCGATGATGAAAGACTTCATCGAGAAACAACTCAAGTCTGACCATAAACTCGACAAGGTTAGATTTTGCTCAGGGGTCGGAGTGTTAATCGTCTTCGTCCCAATGCTGACAGATCCATATATCAGACTTTGAGCCGCAAAGAATTTGGCGATTACTTCGACTCCAAGCACGCAGCCGTTAACGAGATGAAACCCTCCACGAACGAAGAGTACGAAGTAAGTTATGCTGCCCTGTAATCTGTATATGTCGAGGCTGATCCCAAGGGATTCAAACTGCAAGGAAAGGCAAGACGTAAGACTTCTCCATGTGTCCCTTCCTGTCGGGCAAACGGAATGCTAAAACCCTGTCTTCTCTAGTTGATGAAATTTGTAGAATGGTTGCACGGTTTGGAGGTGGAGGCCGAGGGGAAAGATGCACCGAGGTATTTAGATTGGCAGATGGCTCGGCAGATTGAAGAATGGAGCAGATCGGGAAAGAATGGCGACGGTTCGTCCCGAGCGGACACCGGACCTGACAGTAGTCTCGGAACCGCACCCGGGACCGGCGAGTCAGGTCAGACTTTCTAATCTCATCAGATACATCCACCTTTCCATGTGATTCTCTGAGGACCTTGTACAGTGTGTCATCAATTCGAGATGTCGGAATGAGCTGCAATGCGAACGCGAAGTTGAACCGGCTGACAAGGAGGCTGAAACGCGATGCCGAGAGAGAGCTCTGTTGCCGAGCGAGAGATTTAACCATCCGCGGATCACCGTGTACCCTTCGGTGGCCGTTACTCATCATCACGCATCATCGAGCCATCAGCCATCTGCACAAGATCACAAGATCGACGTCGTCGTCTTTCAACTATACATACCCATACCCATACTTAGTTACTTACAGCATATACTCAGTATTCAGAACTCACAAACAACCAGATAATCCAAGAACAAACTACACACCCCATAATGTCCTGGTTCAGGTAAATCTCGTTTTCCGCGCGATAACACCCCGATCGCCGCAAGCTAAATAAACATCTATCCTCTTTTCCTGTACCGTGTCTTCAATCATCCTTCATTTGTATGACGATGACAGCTCAAGCAAACAATCCGCCACGGCCTCTTCCGGAGAACCCAACTTTTGGCCCGTCTCGTCCCTCCAAACTGGGTACGGAGAGTTGTCTGATAAGGATACCGCCGTACGTCCTTCGCTATGCCGTATCTAGTTCTCGAAGACTTGTACTGACAATCCCTATGAATCCCTACCTACAACTCATCGTTGATGATGGTGTGGTAACCGTGACGACTCGTAGTGGGCATGCGCGACCAACCGAGGGTTCCAGACCGAGACCCAGATCTGGTACTCGGTACTCGCAGACGGTAGTCTGCTGCTGCTCCAAGTCATCTGGAGTTTCATCGGGTGAGCTTTCTTTCCCCTCCCATTTCCTCATGACTCCTGCACTCGTGTTTGGTGTCGATACACTCTCTTCAGTCTCAACGTGCTCAACTCTGCGCTATCAACAGAGTCTGGCCAGTCCCCGCTCAAACGCAGATGACGTTCAAGCTCTACAACCCGACGACCAAGAAGTCCATCTGGCGTAGTCTGAGCGCGACCGGTTTTACCGTGGACGCCAAGGATGGGAGGAGTTGCAAGACCAACGAATACGTACGTCCTCTCTCCGTCGCAGATATCTTAGGTAGATTATCTGTTCCAGGAGGGAACTGATATCGTTAGAACTTTGTCTCGCAAAACAATAGGAAATCAAACATACCGGCTCAGCCTCCGGTTCCGAGACCTACACCATCCACGCTCAGTTGGACAAGACGACCACCCTCAGCCTCAACCTCGTTCGACCCGCAGATGCACCCGGTTTCAAGCTCGGAAAGGGGGAAGAAGGGGGTTATTCGAGGTTTGGGAAGAACATGGGGGACGATGGGTTCGTCATCCAGTGAGTACCAAACGAATCGCCAGGGTAGACGATTGCGGCAGGAATTAAAGGAAGCAGCGGGGCTGATGGGGTGTTTTTTGCGTTGGCAGCCGATTCCACCCGCACGTCCAGTCGTCTGGGCAGATCATGATCGACGGAAAAGTCATCGACGCCAAGGGCGAGGCCATGTTCGTCGCCGCTATCCAGGGTCTCAGGCCCGATGCTGTAAGTCGAAGAGCCGGTCAATCGGCTTAGCACGAAGCTTCCTGCTGACGATTTATGTTTCGTTCAACCTGCAGGTCGCCTCGAGGTGGAACTTTGCCTTCTTCACGACCACCCAAGCGTCCGAGGACGAAAAGCTCGGAAGCGTCCGAGCCATCCAAATGGAATTCGAGACCCCCGACAACTACGGTGCGAAGGGTCCCAAATCCGGTCGGGTCAAGTCCAACATCGGTTGCATCTACTCGTCCAAGATTGGTCAACCGCTCGTCGTCTGCAGCCAAACGGGACCCGACGACGCAGCGACCGTCTACGGGGTCACCCGGCCGGAGCCCGTCTCGTCGGGTGATATCTGCCGGGCGACGCATACTTCTACGGCCAAGGACCCCGAGACGGGATACGATGGACCGACTGGGTTGAAGTTCGAGTGGGTCGGGAAGCAGATCGGACAGCCTGGCAAGCAGGTCAAGGCTAGTCTCGAGGTGGCGACCAGTATGGACGTCGGCAAGGGCGGATTGATCGAAAAGGTACATCGTCATCATCGCATGAGTCCTGTACGCGTTTGGCTGACAAATTTACGTTGGGACGCACTGCAGGTCAACGTCCTCAATGAGATCCCTTACCTCGTCCGAAAGGCGCTCAGTTCGATCACAGGTACCAAGCCTTACATCTTCCAGGTGAGCCCCATCTCCAAACCCTGCCGACTGTCTACCTCGCCCGACTGACTCTTCCGTAACGTCTTATAGTTCCACAACGAAGCCACTCTGAACGTCACAACCGGTGACGAAGAGTCGATACCCGTCAAGGGCTGGTTGTTCAACGAGGCCACTTTCGTCTCTCCCTAAGATTCAGCGGAATCTCAATCGGGTCCGGTACCTCTGCCATTCCCCCTGCACTTTCCTTGCTTTTCGACTTCACCATAATCTCTGTCATCGCCTATCTGGGTGTATATAATGTGTATCATTATCTTCTATTGCCATTCGGATTTCAAGAGATCAGGAATTGTGGCTTGAGACAGCAGGAGCGATATGGAGGGACGTCTACTCTTGAAGCGTATCAATTTGTCGAGAGTCTCCGTCCGAATCCTTGATGGTATGACACGACATAGCACATATGCTAGGAAGGCCTCAAACTCGAGTGATATACAGATGTTTCGAAGTCACGTTGGCCGACCATGCTCTGTAAGGCATTTAATGCAATCAGTCACTTCGTCGTGAAGCATTCTTTCGACCAGCACTCACGTGTTGACAAAGACGGTTTGTGTCTCGTCGATGATGAGCGCAGGACCTTCGACGAGGTCTCCTACTTCTAGCGAATCGAGCTCGAACACCGGCACATCCTCCCGGCGGCCTTTGGTCGATCCCGGTGCTGAAACGTAGACGGACTGGAAGCTGTCTACCTTGCTGGATCCTGCAGTGCGCTCGACTTTGCGCATATCTAACCGAGCGAACTCTCTGAAGACAGATTCACCCAGGTCGTCAAACGTCTTTCCTACGCCTTTTACCTGCAAGGTCAGGGGTTTCAGCTCATATCATTTACAGGTCGGAACCACTGAGGATAGCGACCCACCTTGACATCGTCGACCACGACCGGAGTGTCAAGCACGAAACCAAACTGCTCCTTGTAAGCCGCTTTGAACCCCGCCTCGAACGTTGTATCGTCCTCTGCCGTGATCATCAAGGCGGTATCCGTCCCTTCGAATCGCATGTTAAGCATGCGATCTAGCCTGATCTTGTTTTCTGGGAAACCTTGGCGACGGAGTTCAGCGGCTACGCCCTCACCGAGCCTGTTCAGCGTTTTTGTCAAGGCGGGGATGGTTTCCGAGTTGTAGGCCGTCGAACTCGGTTCTTGACTTTCAAAGACTCGTTCGGCTAGCGCCAGACCGTATGCCGACAAGATCGACGAGTAGCGGTGAATGAGTATCCGAGTTATACCCAGGTTCTCTGCAATCTCGCAAGCGTGCTGTCCACCGGCCCCTCCGAACGACGAAAGACTGTTACAGCGGCGGGTCAGCTGCGTCCAGTGAACAACACCATCGCTTGGATTCGACCTACACATGTTTCGACGTAGCATACCCCCGCGCTTCCGTTAACGTCCGGATCGGCCTTGCCATGGTCTCGTTGGCGACGGTAACGAAACCATAGACCATCTCGTCGAGCGTCATCTCGGACTTGGTCTCCGCCCGAACAGTTTCTAGCAGCTCCTTGAACGCGCTTTCGGAAGCTGCTGGATCCAGTGGCTCGTTCTCGTTGGGCCCGAAACATTTGGGGAAGCTGTAGCGCCGAGCCGTTTCAGCCTCACAACGTAGACGAGATGCTCGGCTCGCGCCTCGACTCACTATTTTGGTACAAGTCGTCCGAGAAAGAGGTTCCCATCCGTCAACGCCAACGGTCCTCCTTTTCGATAACAAGCTGGACCCGGGTGTGCTCCCGCGCTCTCTGGACCCGCTTGGAACATGCCGTTACGGAAGGTGAGACACGAACCTCCTCCAGCAGCCACCTGAGCGCCGGGATCAGAGCTGTTAGTAGTGGTCATAACCGTGTCATGAACAGCGTCGAACTTTCACGCACGGTATTGATGTCCAGCTGTGGGCTCTGGATACTGATCCCCGCCGTCGTCGTCTCGTAGACAATCTCGTACTTGCCATCAAACCGACTGACATCCGTCGACGTCCCACCCACGTCGAATCTGTCAAGGAAGGCCAACTATCAATCCGAATGCAGCCAGGCAAAGATCCGGCCACTGCCTGTAGCAGAACCGGCACTTACCCGATCACGGGTGACGGATTCTCTTTATCCCAACTCGTCAATGCGGAACCTACCACTCCACCCGCCGGGCCCGACAAGATACTCTTCAGGCCAGAAAAGTTCTAAGCAGACCCGGTCAGGTATCAGCGCCTGACCCATGATTTCGACTCAGCATCACCCAATCCGACTTGACCAACCTTCAAGTCACACAACCCCCCATCACTCCCCATAAACTCGACCTTCAACCCCCCTTCCCTTCCCCCTTCAAACCCTCCATAAAACCCGTCCAGATACGCTCCCAACACCGGGGTCAAGTACGCGTCCGCCGTACTCGAGATCCCCCTGGGTACCATCTTGATCATCGGTACCAACTGTGAAGACAACGAGATGTGTTCGAACCCGATCTCTTTGGCTATCCGACCTATGGCGAATTCGTGTGCGGGATAAGTATAGGAGTGACAGAGGACGACGGCGATGGATCGATACCCGTTTAAATAGAGGGTCTTGAGTTGGGTCGTGATGGCGGGTTCGTCGAGTGTTTGTAGGACCTGGACGGCCTCCCCGCTGATCCCGCGGACGATCTCAACCTCCTTGTCTGTCCCTTCATTTGCACTCCCGCTTTGGTGATTCTGCGACCCGACCCCGGTGTACCCCTTGACCACCTCTCCGTCCTCTCCGAATTTGACCGCGTTCCCCGCAAACGCCGGATCAGAGGTATACCCTACTAGGGTCACCCGCTCGTCCACCTCCACGACCTCCTTGTACAGCGGAGAAGGTCGCTTGATGTTCAGATCAAAGATCCTCGGTCGGGACTGACGCAAGGTAGTAAGAATAATGATCTATCAATACCCCGCTTCAAACTATCCTTCTTGTTAGGCCATGACTATAGTCATACCTGATTGCCTATACTCAAGAGGTCCTTGAACCCCCGAGTGATCAAGAGCGCATGACTCTCTCCTTTCCGTTCGAGCAGAGCGTTTGTAGCCACGGTCGTTGAGAGTCTGACGAATTCTACGATGCATCACCGGGTTCATGGTATGGTTTCAAAACGGGGAGACGCCGGAAGCCAAAGATGATCAGCATCAGAAGACTACAGAGCCTGAAGAAGAGGTCCAGAGATCAGGACTGACCGATCTTGTCCGTCGGGAGAGGTTGTCCGCGAGGGAACGTCTGCCCCGTTCGTCTTTCCAAGGCTCTTCTGATCCCCTCTACGTTATCCCACATGATTCGAGTCAGAAGAACCAGGGTTCATATCATAAAGCGTGCAGGTGTTCGTATAGCGTGCACATTGAAGAAGTGTGATGAACGAGATCGACATCAGCATACTTGATCGATTACAGAGTCGCTGCCATCCTCTCAACCCACCTGTAGGCGCATCAGGGTAATTAGATGGATCGGAGGATAAGAGCTTGAGGATGAATTCTTTCCGGCTAGACGAAGTGGGGGTTTCCAAGTAGGACCTGTACGATGAGCAGATGATACCATTCAGTAAACAGTTTGTGAACTCTTTTCCTGGTGGTCGTTGTCGCAATTTCGTGGTAGACCGATGATGGCAGACGAGTGGGCTTACACAAAGACGTCGGTGAATGTACCGCCCTGGAAGTACCAAACAGCGGAACAGGCGGTGATCAAGTATCAGCTCGAGCATAGACACATCGCAGGTTGGAAGTTGCCCAGCCGACTTGCCCTGTCGATGCTTATGCGGATCGAGTTGTCCGGGACGTTTTGCGTGGTAGAATCCAACATTATTGATTTCGTCTCTGATACTCTGACTAGTTCTGATCCAGGGTTGCCAATGTGATTCGATGTCAGGTCCTGATTTATAGCTTGACAAGCATAGGTCATGATATTCCCGGAAACCGATAGGAAGTGGATATGGTTCCGATGTAATTCCGGGTGGATAGTCTGACGAATATCGCTCGCTCTCACCCGATAGATAGGGTCATGTTGGGGGGTATATAAACACCATCACACCGTCTTCGACTGCGTCGGGTGGTGGACTCTAGCTCTGGACCATTCACATCAGCTCAAGCGCATACTTCATCACGTTGCCCGTCATGACTACCGACAAAGCAGACTTTGATCCGATCCTCCTGTCGCTCTTGTAAGTCGTCTTCTGCCGACACCCCGTACGCATAGTCAAGCTCAGACCTCTTGTACCTTCCTCGAACCCCGCAGCTCGAACCGCTTCATGTCGGTCGCAGAAGCCATGGGAAGAGCTCTTCAACAGACTTCCATCTCTACAAACATCAAAGAACGACTCGATTACAGCTGCGCGCTGTTCAGCGCCAACGGCGACCTGGTGGTAAGCTCTTGCCCACGCAGCCTACCCTATGTACCAGTACGCTAATTCGACTCGCACTCCGATGGCGTGCAGGCCAACGCTCCCTTCATCCCCGTACACTTGGGATCCATGTCGTTCGCCATCAAGTACCAACTAGACCTCCTCGGACCATCCTTGAAACCGGGAGATGTGTTGCTCGCCAACTCGCCCGTAGCTGGAGGATCCCATCTACCGGATCTGACCGTCATCACCCCGGTCTTCGCTTCATCTTCTTCTTCCTCCAACAACAACTCATCGACTTCAACCTCGTCTTCGGGTAATCAGAACGAAGGACCCGTCCCCGAGGCTGGGAAGCAAGAGATAATCTTCTTCACCGCCTCTCGGGGCCACCACGCAGACATAGGCGGCGCCCAACCCGGGTCCATGCCTTCCTACTCGACCTCCCTCTCGCAAGAAGGAGCCGAGATCGTCTCCTTCAAGCTGGTCACCGAGGGCAAGTTCGACCGAGAGGGATTGAGGAAGAGGATGGTGGATGTGCCCGGGGAGGTGGAGGGGTGTTCGGGGTGTAGGGATTTTAGGAGCGTGGAGAGTGATATCAAGGCGGTGAGTTCCGAGTGCCGAGTTCGAGCGTAGCGAGAGCGAGGACGTGGTCGAGGTCGAATGGACGGGCTGTGACTTCGTTTCCGTCTTCGACTTCGACTTCGTATGAGCGTCTCATATGCCGTCTGGATCACCGCTGACCCCAGGAACACTTCCATCATAGCAAATCGCCGCCAACTTCAAGGGGATCCAACTCCTCCACGCCCTCATCGCGGAATACGACCTGGAGACCGTGCACGCTTATATGAAGCATATCCGAGAGTGAGTTTCTCGTTTGCAGGTATATCGTGATATGCTGGGAGCGCTGAACCGTCTACGCGGTTGCGGTTGGGACTTCGTGTAGTAATGCGGAACAAGCGGTCAGGAAGATGTTGATCGCTGCTGCCAAGGTGGCTGGGACGGATACCCTCTCTGTAAGATTAAATCTGGCCTGCTCGTACTACTGACAGTATGCTGATGACCCACCATTGACACTTGGAACTTCGCCATCTCGCACCGCGTGACATATTTTGATGTCACCGTGGTGGGTGACTGTCGTAGGCCATCGACTACATGGACGATGGATCCCCTATCGCACTCAAGGTTACCATCGACAAGGACACAGGAGACGCGACGTTCGATTTTACGGGGACGGGGCCGGAAGTGAGGGGGAACTGGAACGCGCCGATCTCGGTCGTACATAGTGCGATCATCTATTGGTAAGGAGTTACCCACGGTATCAGGCAGATCGAAGAGGAATGAAGCTGATAGCGGCCGGAACCGACAGTATGAGGGCGATGGTCGACCAGGATATACCTCTGAACGCCGGGTGTCTGGTGCCGCTGAACAGTATGTCTCCATTCACTACTCGCATCGACCCGAAATCGAAGACTGACAAACATGCGAGCAACGAAAGTCATCATCCCCGAAAACTCTCTCCTCTCGCCTTCACCCGAAGCGGCCGTTTGCGCCGGTAACGTCTTGACTTCGCAGAGGATAACGGACGTCTGTCTGAAGGCGTTCCAGGCCTGTGCGGCGAGTCAGGGGTGTTGCAACAAGTGAGTCCGCGGCACTTCGCGCTCGATCCTGGGAGTACTGGTGGGTCTGCGCGCTGACAAGCGAGATGAATAGCTTGTCATTCGGAACCGGAGGGAAGGATAAGGAGACCGGGGAAGTTTCCCGTGGCTGGGGTTATTACGAGGTGAGTCGTACTGGAGGCTGTTTGCGCGTCGATGTGACATCTGAAAGAACTTCCTTGGTAGACCATCGCCGGAGGTAGCGGCGCGGGACCCAACTGGCATGGGACTTCTGGTGTACACGTACATATGACGAACACGAGGATCACCGATCCGGAAATCTTGGAAAGACGATATCGTAAGCCAGATATGGTCATGACCGTTGATTTACTGTCAGGCTCATTCGCTCTGCTTTCTTACAGCCGTAATACTGCATCAATTTGGGTACCGCCCGAACTCTGGAGGCAAGGGCTTGTATAACGGTGGCGATGGGGTTATCCGGGAGATGGAGTTCCTCCAACCCATCGAAGTATCGTTATTAACAGAAAGACGCGCTCGACAGCCTTATGGAATGGCAGGCGGGGAAGACGGACAAAGCGGGCTCAACCTCCAGATCAGCACGATCAAGAGGAAGACGACGGATGGCAAGGAAGAGCTGGTCAAGCGGGAGAGGAATTTGGGAGGAAAGGCTACTGTAGCGTTCAACGCAGGGGACAGGCTCGTATTGAACACGCCTGGTGGAGGTGGATGGGGAGTACCCGGGGGACCGGCCGAGGTGAAGAGCAAGGTGGAGAGCTTTGCTTGGGAACCGAGGGGGAGTTTGGCGGAAAGGAGCGCTTTGGAGGCGGCTTTCGGCGCATGATGGGACGGCGGGGATTGTACCAGAGTCAATATGGTTGTACATCAATGCATTCAGATAGGGACTGCTCTGAATCCGCACCGGCATGGAAGAGGCCCGTCCACGATCTGTCAAGAGTGCTCGGTTCGCAATGAGACCGATCTTCTCAGTTACTACCTTACGTCACGCGTCACGCAACGAACGGAACCAAATCGCAAATACAGGGATCTAGGTCGAGAGGTTGAACGCTATCCGTGATCCGTGCTCTGTCTCCTTGCGACGTGACATAGACCATCGACCTAAGACTTTCAAGGTCGGTAGAGACAGACCCTCAGGTAGCAAATAGACAGAAACGTCAAGATGGCGAAGAAGAAGAAGGGCCTCGCACCCGTCAATCGAGGTTTCGCTACCACCTCTCAACCGAAAAAGGCGGTACCCGTAGTCGAAGAAGCACCGGAAGCTGAAGAGCCGGTCGTCAACGAGTCTAACAACCTCAAGGATGGAAAACCTGGAGGAGGCGCAAAGGCCGGTGATCAGAAGAATGGTACAGCGGCTGATGGAAAGGCTGCTGCGACGGGCGAGGACGATTGGGAGAACGAGTTCGAGCTGGAAGAAGGGATCTACCAGGGTTACGTCGAGCGGTTGCAAGAAAAGGGAGAAAAGGAGATCAACAGAATCATCAAGGTATGTGAATCCATCTCACTTGCCTGAGAAGCCTTGAAAGCTGACCTTTACGAGTGCAGGCGATCGACTTTGATAGGCGGATGAACAAGGGGTACATCACCCTGAACCTCGAGGAATCGTTACAAGAAGAACTGCTCGAGCTGAACAAGACGACGGTGAGACGACGTACGTCGTCCTTGCCCTATTTATCAGTTCTTTGCGCATCGGAATCTCGAGTTACTTGATCTGATCACGATCTGTTATTAAATTATTACATAGCGGCCGAACCTCTCAAAATACCAACAACCCAGCAAGAAAAGGAAAAGACGCTTCTGAAGCTATATATCAATTTCGGGGTCTTGACACGATTAGGGTATCAAGAAGAGAAGGTTCTCAAGGTAAGTACGATATTTCCTTCGTTACTTCTGGCTCGCTCGATTGAAAAACAGGGAAGCTGAAGACTGTCATGTCAATGATTCCGATGTGCCTCTGCGTAGTGTCTAGAGGTAGTTGGCGAGAAAGGAGGGTGGGAGGAAGGACTCGATTGGGTAAGTACACTGGTAGTTTCCACGAAAAGGGCGGAGAAGCTTATTAAGGATGATACGTTATAGCTCTTGACAAACGTGGGAAAGCCTGAACAACAGAAATAGAGAAACAGAGGGTTCAAGCGAGAGTCACGGTAGGTCCTGGCTAGTCGTCGAGTTGATATTTCAGATCCGGACAGATTGACCTACTATGCATCGCTCATCCCTCCAGGTGACCATAGACGAGCTCATACTGTATCGAATATCAAAACAATGCATCCACTACTGAGAACGAAATCAAGTCAAGCTTTCAGGAAAACCACGAGAGAAATGGCCGCACGGGAATCGGTCTACTTGGACAGACGAGAAATGGCATTCCCTGAGGGAAGCATGGCGCTGGTGAAAGGACGATTGAGGCGAAGGAAATTACTCCAGAATTTCAGCGACTGATACGCTCGACCATGTTTGTCCCCCAAGAGCACATGAAAGGCCCTGAAGAAGCTGTCGATGTGCTTCAAAGCTCTGCAAGGCTCAGGGTATCCCTCTTCGAAGACGAAGTCAACGCTGGCATCCAATGACTTCATCAAGCGCCCGGCGATAAGGGCGTTATCCGGACGAAAGAGTGTGATCCAGTCTAATGCAAGCTGCGAGACCCCCCTGCCATTCTTTTCACCGTTGGTCTTCAGGTTCTGAACATACTACAATAGCAGGCGTGTTCCCGTATCATCCTGTCACTCAGGGTGGTCTGTGTTTGATATTCCTCTGGCATAGGAATTTGACAGACATTTGTAATCCTGCTGACGGGATCGTCAAGCTCCTTACTGAATTGACAAGCAGAATAATGCGACTTAGACCCCCATAGGATGCTGTGTCGGTGTGCTATCGCCACTGCTGCTTTTTTTTTACTGCTGTATCAATCGAAGGGACGTGGTCCGGCTACTACTGGGGTGGAATTTTGGGAAACGGACCAAACGGCTGATGATCTGCTCGATATGCTTGTGATGTGTCGATATGCAAGAAAGTGGAATTTACATGTCGCTGGCGAGCCTGACCTTCGTCCGGGCCTGGGTGTAAGGCCGCTTACTCATCTACGTCGTATAACCACGTTGGCTGCCGTTCCTCCTGAACGCCTATGTTCAGATCGAGTGCCCTACTGCCCCTCCCTCTCTCGGATTCTCCTCTCCCGCTCCTTCCTCCTCTTCTCCCTCGCCTCGTTGCTCCTGTTCGGGAACGGCGTCGATTCGACCTTTTGAGGCGTCTTGAGTTTGATAGAGTCGTTGTCCCCTAGTTCTGTATGAGGGGTCAGGCGGAGACCTGCAAGTAGAATAGAAAGTTGAATTTCAGTCGACAGGATTGGACTGAGAAGGCGACGAGCAGGGTGGGAGAGAAGGTGGAGAAAGGGTGGTCTTGGGCTTACGATAGATCGGACCGTCTTCCTCCTCTGCTGCCTCTGCCTGGATCCTCGCAGCTTCCTCGGCCTCCTGTTGCCTTTTCAATTGCGCACGTTCCTTCTCGATCCTCTCTCCCTGCACGATATTCTCCCTCAAGATCTTGGCCACCTCTCTCCAGTGTTGCAGCTTTTCCAAGTACTCCGGCTCTGTCAGCGAAGTGGGTTCCGCTGCAGGGATCGGTGTTGGGGGTGGAACGACGGTCGCCCCGGAGCTAGATGTTGTTGCTGAAGACGAGGATGCCGGTGTGGAACAGGATGTAGGGGGAGGAGCGGCATTGCTCGGTTTGATCGGCGAGGTGAGGGTCGGGGAGAGGAAAGTGGTACGAATGACTGAACGGAACTGGTGCTGTGATGCGATGTCGCCTGCAAGAAGCCCAGTCGTGCAATAATCACATTATATGAGTAAGGGTTGTAATCAAGGTTAGCAAACAATCCTAAAGTAGAGGAGGCGAAGAGCAAGCAAGAGCAGACTCGCCTGCGAATGTCGAGTTGGAAGCTCGGATGAGCAGCCGATACACCGATCTGGCCTGGTTTGCTAGTGGTCCCGGTGTGCTCATTGTGGCTGATTTCTAGGTTGTGTTGAATGGTTGAAAAGTGTTGTACGAAATATGATAGGAGATGTTGTAGGTGGTTTCCAACTTTTTCTCTCCTCGGTCGAGGTCGAGCTCGCGTCCGAAGCTAAACCCTAGGCATCCTGGTTACGTTTTGACCCATCTCTACATCCATGGCCAGACACCATAATAATAAAATGTATCAACCCAGTTGCACGGATACTCGATCATACAAAGGAGACTCGACTCCTCTGTACGGCCTGCACGTAAAGTAACTTCGCCAGCCGTTGATCTGAAAAAAACGAACAGCCAACAGGCTCGACCGGTCGATCGGACAACATCGACGATCTAATCGTAATATCGTAAACAATTCAGAAGTTGCAAGTTGTCTGGTCGTCGTCGTTGATTTGGAGACCACCATCTGGAGCAACCTACAACCCTCATTACTGAGGTGCGGCTGACCCCTAGAAGTCTAATAAGCTCGAGATGTCCCTCTCGGACGAGCTCGCTCAAGTTCGAGCAGAGATCAAGACGTGGGAGCGATCGTTCAGGGCAGAGAACGGCAGGGATCCGAGTAGAGACGACATCAAGGCCGTTCCCGAGATCAGTCAGTATCACAGCCCTCCTCGTTCGTCTTACTATGCTGATAGAAATCACACGAATTTCGTAGCTCTCAAATACAAGCTATACAAAAGTCTGAGTAAATCGAAAGACCTTTCGTCATCCCAGCCCGTCAGCTCTCAACCTTTGCAATCGCAATCACAATCCCGCCCACCTTCCCGTCCTCCAACAAGACCCCTAGATAAAACACCAACATCGAGCACCCGGTCCTTCTTCCAATCGGTCTCTAGTATCTCTACAGCTGCATCTATATCGACACCTGTAGCGGACGACCAGTCAAATCCGTTCTTGGAGAGTACGCCTGTGGTCAGACGCGGATCCTCCATGATAACAACAAGAGGGAAACCTTCCACTCCGGTGCAGGATGACACGTCTAATCCGTTCTTATCCCCGACTGCCGGAGGAAAGAATGGCTCGACCTCGACGTCAGTCTCGGAATCTCGGTCGGGGACGAACGGCGTAGCGGCTGGATCGTTATCATCGGCTAGACGCAGCAGCCGACCGTACGGACCTAGCGTACCCGATCCTTCGTTCCCCGATCCGTTTGCTAGTCCATCGAAATCTCAAGCTCGGGTACAAGCGTCGGGATCTAGATCTTCGACTTCGGTCTTGAGAACCCCTGGGAAACCATCGTCATCGTCCCAACGAGAAGGACAAGCGGGGTCGTCTGCGGAAGGATTCCTCTTCGCGCCCAGCCCGTCTAGGTTGAAATCGCTACTAGAGGCCAACTCGTTATCTCGCTCGCCTTCCAAAATGTCGCCCCCTGCTGGACCTTCCGCGGGGCAAGGGATGGGTATGGGCATAACGCCTCGGACGAAAGCTAGGAAACGATTACGGGGGGAAGAGGTCGAAGATACGCCTAGACCTAGGGGTAGGGGGTCGAGGGGATCAAGCGGGGCCAAGGGTTTCTTCGGTTCGGATGGGCTAGGACGGGGAATAAGCGATGATGAGGATGACGATCGGGCTGAGGATGAGGACGAAGACGAGGTTCTTGGGCCGACACCGAAGAAGGGGGAATCGGGAAGGAGGGGGAACTTCAAGACCCTCTTTGGGGTGGATGAGGAAGAAGACTCTGATCTTGACAACGACGTTGAGCTGGGATCGGAGGGGAACCAAAAGAAGAAGAAACGAGGGGAGATGGGAGATAAGATCGCGGGTGCGACAGGCGGAATGGGAAAGATGTTCAAGAAACGCAAGATCGAGATTGGGGAAGGGTCAGCAAGAGCAAAGGACATGAAGTCAGGCGTTGTGAATGGAAATGTCGCCAAAGATAACGGCAAGGGCAAAGGGAAGGAATTGCCCACCAACGGGTCGACAGATATGGGGCCCCCGAGTACGCCTAAGAAAGACCTGAAGGAGGTCGCTCAGAGCCCTCGGTCGGCTAGCCAGGCAACACCGCTCAAGGGCAAAAAGTTGGCGTACCTCGCTCAGCTCGATAAGCAAGATGGTACAGCGGAGGAGACCGACAATTCGGAAGCAGTACCTGGCCTGGACCTCTCACCTGAGGATAAAGGCCGAATACACGTCGAAGAGGATCTCGTCAGGGAGATCGAGTACTCGGATAGTGATCCAGAGGATGAGAATCCTGCGCTCGATGGGAATGACATGGCGCTTGATGCGGCGCCTCGAAGACGGACGATGAAGGTCAAGATAGAGCCGTACAGGTTGGATCAGCAGCGTCGGGTCGCCGCTGCAGGTGGAACAATACAGGCGCGGGACCTACGGGGTGGCGGGAGACAGTTCGAGCGGACGATGTCTAGTTCGAGTACGGGTGGGAAAGGAAAGATAAAGACGGTCGTACGAAATCCTGATGTTCTCGATGAGGGTGACGTCATCGAGGAAGTAGCAGAGGAATCGGACGAAACCGACAGCCTGTCCCGCTTAACCCTTCGCTCGCCCGAAAACGACATCTTGAGAAAAACGATGGCATATCACGAGCGTAAAGCCATGGCCATCTTTTCCACCAAGGCCGCGAATGATCTGCGGCTTAGGCGCAAGGGGATCGAAATATTTGCCGCCGGAGAGGGATTCGAGGGCGAGGATGACGATGGTGAGGTAGAAGATTATGGTCGAGATGACGAGGAGAGTGAGGGGGACGACGATTGGGACAGCGAACCGGAAGGATGGAAAAAGGTCGGACTGGGAGTCGACGATGATTGGTAGCGCGATGTGGGATTACATGCGAAGTAACCTCAAGCGGCAACGCATGTGCAGTTTAGGCGCATATCGTCTGTTTCACCCATGACTAGTCTATGTACGATATACGAGGTGCCTAAAAGCATTCCACCGAGATTTAGGCCAGCTATCCCAGACGAATTCGGCCCGGTCCGAACGACCTGAATTTGCCTGGGTACGGGTATTACTTCAAACTCATCGCCGTTGTATATTAACTTAGGGCATGCTTCATTGCGAATGAGTGGATTCCGATCGATAAGCATGGGCGGAGCGACCATAGGCGCAACCGTAGGCGGAGCGATCGTAGGCGTGATCGTAGGCGTGATCGTAGGCGCAACCGTAGGCGGAGCGATCGTAGGCAGAGCGACCATTGCCGGGAGGGTAGTCATGGTTTCCGGACTACAGACCAAGGGCAACAACATCAGTCAAATATTAGAAGCAGCGAGATGGATTCTGCTTACCTTTTCCCTTTTTCCTTGACGTTTTCCTTGCCCGCGAACATTATCTCATACGGTCGTTGCGCTTGTCACTCAAGGCAGGTGGGACCCACGATTGATCTGTGTCTTTCCATGGTCTGTACCGAGAGCGAGGCTGGGACCACGGCTAACTGCACTTGATATGTTTGCAGATAAGTTAACTTGTTCAGCTCCGAATAGAATCGAGACTTAAGATTGATCTGACCGCATTGGTGTGCCTTGATCATCAACCGCTCTTGAGAAGCTGGCATCAATTCCCCTAGGTGACAAAACCTTCTCATTTCGACCGCTTGAAGGGTGGACATGTGCTCAGGCGGGTGCCGACAACTGCTCTGTTCTGGTAGGCGGAGGGTGTAGATATCATGGGTACAGCACATTGTAACAACATGCTCGACGTATCAACAAGCTTGCAAGAGTATCTGTACGGTGTCGACATGCTCAAGCATTCGGGGCCTTTTGCACAACAGTTTTCATATGCCAGATTGTAGACCGCGTTCATTAGGACCTGCTACCGAGCTTTGATTTACAGAAGAACCCTGCTGCATGTGTCGCCATGTCGCTACCGAAGATCCAGCTGCGATCGCTTCCGTGTGAGAGTAACCCAAGCATGGCTTCATGTAGCTATGGCATGACGTGTACGCCTGGTGATTACAACCTCACAGGCGAGTGCGGCATCCTTCCAGTTAAATGATCCCTCTGAGAGAAGTCAACTTGCAACAAGCTTGGCTGGAACTTCCCCGGAAGAAGAGGCGCTTCACCGCGAAGCCAGTGCTAGTCGCTTTGAGTGAAAAAATAGCTACCGCCAGTCAAGGGGTCCTTTACTGAGGACCTTAAAGGGTTTCTTGAGTCTCCTGTTATTGTGGATAGCTTGGGCTGCTCAGAATCTCATGCAAGAAATCGCCAAGATGTCCCTGTACATGTGGCAGGTTGGATTATGGGCTGGAAAGGGAGGGGAGAGGAGGAAGGGGACAATAACCAGATGGCCAAGAACCTAAAAGTCTGGAGTATTTTGGGCGTTGAGTGGCCCTCTTAGCTTGTTATCCAAGCAGACCAATGGATGGGCGATGGATGGAAGTCTTTCCTGCATCCTGGGCTCAAGCGCAAGGCGTTGTAGGGATCACCGAGTAGCGCTGCCGAGACGAAGCGAATCAACCACGACAATACGCACTCAAACTGTATCACAACCAAATTGATCAAGCCACCGTGGGTGAAACACCTTCGGAGACAGAATTTACAACGAAAAAGAATGCAACCAAAAAAATACCCAACACACTCGAACCCAGAGGCAACGAGACATGTACACACACTTTTCCTTCTTCTACAAGTGCCAACTTCTACAAGTCGGCCAACTGCTTGGCGAGGCTCTTAGCCTTGGTCAACTGGGACTTCAGACTAGAGTTCTCGATACGGATAGACTGGAGTTGACGCTCGGCTTCGGCCAATTTGGCGCGCAGGTCAGAGACGACCTTGTCCTGCGAGATGACGCGAAATGAGCGGAGCTACTGAGAAAAATCGTGAACGTGCACTCACATCGCCCGGGTTTTGAGTGGTGATGGGGGTCTTGTCGCCGGCAGGGGTCTCGACACGAGCCACCTTGTCCGCCTTCTTCTCCTCACTCCCGCTGACATCCACGACGGAGGGTTTGGCCTCTTCCTCGAAATCGTCCTCATCCACAGGCGCCCTCTTCTTGGCCTCGGTGAGCTCCTCGTCGTCGCTGTCCGGGTCGTCCTGCTTGATCTCGAGATCTTTGGGGTTGAAATCGGTCGGTTCCGGAACCTTGGTGGCCGAGAGCATAGGGACGTCTTTCGGGTACTCTGCGGTAGCTTCGGTAGCAGGGGCGACAGCTGGAGTGGGGTTAGGAAGCGAGACCGATCGAGCCGGGGTTTCCTTCTTTTCTGCCTGAGCGGGAGGGCTCTCAACCGGGGTCTCCTTCTTCTCAGGTTGAGCGGGAGCCTGATAGGCCGCCTGCGCCCTTGACTCCATGTCGATCAACTTGGGAGGACCCTTTTTGCCATCCATCCATTCCTTGGCGGTAAATGCGGCTTCATCGGAAGGAGCAGGAGGGAAGATGTCTGCCTGGAAGCTTTCAGCCTGTGAAGTGGCGCAGTTTTCGGGTCAGTTGATTGCCATTGTCGGAATAACCTAATCAGCATCACTGACTTTACGGGGAACGACAAATCCGATCGGTTCGACGGTGCTCGTAGTGAGCTTGAATCCACGAGCGATCTCGTTTTGTCCGACATCGACAGCGTGTCGAGGCAAGAGGGTGAACCCTCGTTCTGGTACAACAGCATGGACCTCGTCGTCAGTTTCGGCTTCGGCTTGGTCGAATATAGTACGCGCGCGAGTGTGCGGACGTACGAGGATCGGCACTCTTGTGTTCGTTCAAGTAGAACAGCTCGTCGTCAGCGTATTCGTAGTACCTGCGTCGAGAAAAAATGGGATCATCGTGAGCCTGAGTCACCAGCCTGATCTTTTGTGAGGATGAATGATTTACCTGATGTTCCCGTCTCTACGAAAGACGAAACGCGGAACTCTTATCAGTCTCCATACCGAAGATTAACAGCCGCCTTGACCCGTCAACTCACCCCTTTCCGGCCAACAACAAGACCGAGTTGCCCTCGACATAATGCGGCATAATGACACCGCTGCAGTGCACAACCGTGCCAAAAAATAACGCATTGAAGAGAAGCATACAAACGATGTCACATCAGCGTCCATCTCGTGCTTCCCCTAGGATATGAACCCGCGCCAACAAAGGAGACGAAGGGACGTAGACTCACGAACTGCTATCGATATTCTCCGTCGAGATCGGCTTCAAAGTCGCCGTATCCCAAAGGATCATCTGTCTGTCCGACATCCTGGAGAACCCGGTCGTCACCGCCCTCTCCCGATCGCCCAACCAGACGACCCTGGAGCCCTTGATCCCACCGTGGCCGTCGGCCTGTTTAATAGGGTCGGAACCCGCTCGGGGGTCGTACATCCGGATTTGTTTATCTCGGGAGGTCTGTCGTGAGGGAGGTCATGTGAATGACACGTTGCGACATGCATGAGATCGAGGACGAAGAGATCAGCATCGGGGTGAACAGACGATTCAAGAGAAAGGCCAACTCACGGTGATGAGCAGATCTCCGGTATAATTCCAGCAGACGCTCTGTACGGTATCCTTGTGCCCCTTGAGCTCTACGAGCGCCTCGTCAAACTTGCCCGAATCCACGTCCCAAAGCCTGACGACGTGGTCCCCACTAGCACTGGCCAACAACCCCGAAGCTACGGGGTTGAAGACGACCTGTCCGACCTTTTTCCCCTGACCGGCTTTGGGGATAAAAGCCGTATGTTCCCAATCCGAAGGGGTCGTCCAGTTCTCTTCCCCCCATCCGCTGAACTTGCCAGAGTATCCGGTACCTTCGGACCCACGAGCAGAGTTGGAGATCTCGCTCTCAAAGTTCCAGAGGAAGATCTTGCCATCCTCCCCTGCGCTCGCCAATACAGCTTCTTTGTGCGGGTGCCAAGCGGTATCCAATACCGGTCCGCTGTGCCCTCGGCAGAGGGGGAGGAGGTCGGGGAGTTTCGGGGTGGGGATCGCTGGGGCGGAAAAGGGAGAGAGAAGGGGGAGGACAAGGAAGGCTCCACCACCGGATGCTTGGTAGTTGATAGAGAGGAATTTGGGGTTGGCTTTGATCAGGTCGGTATCCCAGGCCGAGGTGGAGACCTGCGCGGACGCACGTCGAGGTTGAGCACCGCGTTCAGGTTGAGAGCGGCGATGCGTCCAGGAATGGTAAGAATCCGACAGGGGCACGGGATATATGGTCAAGAGGTAGACAGCAATAAATGTCATAAGAAAATCGGTGACCAGATCAGCAATCATCGCGACTCAACCACAACCTCCCCGGACGCGTCGCGCTGCTGACCTTCAAGTTCTCATAGTTGTGCTCCTTTTTCGCCTGTTGCGAATAGGTATGACGGTATTTACTCGGTCGGACGAATCTGCTCATCTTGACAGTAGTGAGAGAGGTGGTGTGTATGAGCTGGTTTGCAGGGATGGAAGGAGGTGTAGGATGGTCGATATGATTGAACGATTATGACGACGTCGCCGGTATGATGCGATACTGATCGATGATGAGGTGGACACGCTAATCAATTCGTTTTTCCCAATGACACGTCATACACCGCAATCCTCTCTTATCAATCATCGGCTCGGAGTTGACCGATCGACGTCAGAGTCATGTTCCCTCCATGTCAGACGTTTCTTATACCTCATACCTAAACGATCTGCCTTCTGTACTACGTACTTGTGAGGACATCGACGTCAACCACCGCAATCGACCACCTGATCAAGCCTCTCATACAATGTCGACTACATACGATCTTGCCGATCTGGCACGCGTCGCTCTCAAAGGCAAGACCGTCATGATCGTGAGTGTGTATCAGCCAAAGTTCTTTGCAACAGCAGTAAGAAACTGACTCACGTATACGTATATTTGCCATCCCAGACGGGAGCCACAGGAGGGATCGGATTCTCCACCGCTCGTCTGATGTATCGTGCAGGGTGCAACCTGATCGTTACCGGAAGTAACCAAGAAAAGATGGACAGGCTGCTGGCGGACCTCGTCGATGGGGAAGGCAAGGTCTGGTCCTATATATGCGACCTTACCAAGCCGAAGGAGATCGCCCACATGATCGAGAGATCTGTCAGCGAGTGTTCACCGGTAGACATCCTCATCAACAACGTCAGTGGTCCGATGCCAAATCGCTTTCGTCCATTTCTTCCAAGCTGATGTCCGGCCACCTCGTGTTCAGGCTGGCTTTGCTCTGAAAGCCACCAAGCCGTTCTGGGAGCAGGATCTCGACGATGTGGATACCGTCATGGACGTCAACGTAAGAGGTCTCATGCATATCACACGTAAGTCCACCAGCCTGACAATCTCCCGGATCGTTTCCTGTGGCTAAAATCCGCCGAATTGTAAGGACAGACGGAATTCTTCGGTACCACATGATGAAGCGGTCTCCTCAGCCGACAGGCACTGTCTTGTTCGTCTCCAGTATCACCGGTAGATAGTCTCGAGGTAGTGGGGTCTGGCGACCGATGCCATGGCGGGTGCTGATCTACGCGAATCGATAGGTCATCAAGCTCCACTTAAGGATTTCAACGAAGCTTCCTACCATACCTCGAAGGTTAGTAGTAGCCGTATTCTCTGTCTCTGGTCTCTTGCCAAAATATTGACAGACCCTTCCGATGGCCTTGCTACAATAGGCAGCCGTCGAAGGATTCGCCTACGTGCTGCGGCACGAGACCTCCGGAACAAACATCCGAATCCTCGTCCATCGCCCCGGCACCACCTTGACGGAATTCCACTCTCGGCGGCTCGAATACGACTCTTCGTCGATCGACGACATGTTTTCGGGCATGTGCGCTTTGCAAGCGGACGATCTTGCCGAGGGGATCGTCTGGCAATGCCTTCAGCCGGAGCGGGTCTCTGTCGTTACGATGGAGACGTTGCCTACTAGCCAGAGGAGCCTGTATCAGGTTGACAGGAAGTGGGAGGAGCGTAATCGGGTTTGAGAGGAAATGTCGGTCAGTACAAATGCGCTCGGGTACTGTTGTTGATGGATCGATGTTCAAATCGCCGAAGCCGATTCCAGGATGTGGGATGAAGCCATTGAGCAATGTACCAAACGGCTTCGTGGCCACCATGCTGTATCCCATGATTTATGATCCTCAAAGACGTGGCCCATGAAGGCTCAACATGCGCGGAGCCAACACATGGGACATCCTCAAAGCCAACGAGAAGTGGTGCTGGGGGAAGAGGAGGAGGAGGAGGAAGGTGCGGAAGGTGAAGGAGACCCACCCCGCCAAGAAGAACAAGATCGGCAAGACCAACATGACCTATAGTCAAAGCAAGGACAAGTAGATGCTATTGGGTTGTGAAGCAGAGAAGGCAGGTGGAGGGTATGAAGGGCGGCTTACGGTATATCCACGCGATCGTCGGATATCATCGAGATGATTGCAACTGTTCCAAATGTAGAAAAGCTCTCATCTGTCCTGGTCGTCAACGACATCACTTCTCACGGACCAACCAGAGTCTACATAACAGACCTACAGTGTCTTACAATGTCAGTTTTCATGGACAAGCGTTCCAAGTTGGAGAGTTTTCTTTAAAGTGCCGCGTTATTTGGTGCTATCATGGTCGGGCAGCAGGAAGGATCTTCCCAGGTCAGTCGACATGGCAAGGGACGCGATCGATCGATAAGACGTCCGCGCGACCTGGCAGACTGAAAGCGAGGTGATGGATTTCAATGCTTGATGACATGTCGCCGACAGCTTAGCGTCTGTCCCGTCAAAACAACCTCTCCGAGCACATTATTGACCACTCCTAAAACAGCCAGTCGAACCTGTCATGGAAGCGGACCCGCCTCCCGTCATCGGCATACACTTATTCCGAAGTCGAGGTGAGCACTTCGTCTTGATGCCGGGAACGCGACCTGTCGCTGATCGAGATCGAACGAGCCGCAGACCTCCGGCCGAGCAGTCTTTTCGACGTCGTCATCTCGTGGCAGGGCCAGAGCGTTCCCCTGGGAAGGACGTTGGAAGATTGGCTGCTCTCGTTGTGATCTGGGACGACACTTCGCGATCGACATGAACCACAAGGCTGAACCCACTACGCGATGTCTTGAGTATGACCTTGCATCTTGCAACTAGACGACCATACCGTGTCCGATCGCCTTTGTAACCTAGTCTAACATGTCCTCATTCATCCATATCCGCACCTCAACGACTATGAAACCCCGGTCGAACACCGAGCTGCACTGTTGATGTCACGTGACATGCCCGTAGCCCGACCCGACAAGTCGTCTTTCGGCCGAAGCTCGTCCAACTTTCGGGTGATCGGGTGGCGAACGAATGAACATCGGGCCATATACACGTTGCAACCTCGAAGCATATATACACCACCGGCCACCAACAACTCTTGCCCCGAAACTATACACACATCGCATCTTTGCTACGATCTCTCTTTCTCTACAACACCAGCTCACACGCACACACATCTACCATGCCCGCCCCGACGTCGACCCCACGCACGCTCTACGACAAGGTCTACGACGACCACCTCGTCTACTCGGCCGACCAGGCGTTGATCTACATCGACCGACACTTGGTACACGAGGTCACCTCGCCTCAAGCCTTTGAAGGGTTGAGGACCGCCAAGAGGATCGTCAGAAGGCCGGATTGTACGCTCGCCACTGTGGATCACAACATTCCGTGAGTCGCTTCGTCGAGAAAGCTAGGTTCGGGCTGTGGAGCTGATGTTTTCGCCACTCCGTCCTTTGTGTTCTTTTCCTGTTCTGTTTCGTATCGGTAACCTCTTGTCGGCAACTTACCCTTTACCAACACTATCACCCCGTTGACTCTCTCCACAACTCTGGCCCAACTTGCTTCTCTCCGCCTCACGCCACCTCAATTGTCAATCTCAATCCACCACCTGCCTCGAAACCTCATCACACCGCATCACACCACCACCCTTATTCCGACTATCAGCACCATCTCCCGAAAATCATTCAAATCGATTCACTCCTTTATCGAAGAACCCGACTCGCGAGCCCAAGTCGGAGCCCTCGAGGACAATGTGAAAGAGTTTGGCTTGACCTATTTCGGGATGGGGGACAGGCGACAGGGAATCGTACACATCATCGGGCCTGAACAGGGGTTCACTCTGCCCGGAACGACGGTGGTCTGTGGGGATAGTCATACGTCCAGTGAGTTCAGATTCTTTTTTCTCGATTTCTGTTTGGGGGTCTTTCGGCAGGCTGGAAAAGCTGATTATTCTTTCTCACGCTCACGCGTAGCTCACGGAGCGTTCGGCGCGCTGGCTTTCGGCATCGGAACTTCCGAGGTCGAACACGTCCTCGCCACCCAGACCCTCCCCCAAAAGAAATCCAAAAACATGCGTATCAACGTCGAAGGCGCCCTTCCCGCAGGATGCAATTCCAAAGACATCGTCCTTCACATTATCGGTCTGATCGGGACTGCCGGGGGAAACGGATGTGTCATCGAGTTTTCTGGGAGCACGATCAGGGAGCTGTCTATGGAGGCGAGGATGAGTATCTGCAACATGTCCATCGAGGGAGGAGCTAGGGCGGGGATGATTGCACCGGACGAGATCACTTTCGAGTACCTCGCTGGGAGGCCCCTGTGTCCTGTCGGTGAGGAGTGGGATCAGGCGGTCGCCTACTGGAAGACCTTGAAGTCGGACGCCGGAGCGCACTATGACGTCGAGGTCGAGATCAAGGCCGAGGACATCGCGCCGACCTTGACCTGGGGAACCAGCCCGCAGGACACTGTCCCCATCACTGGTACCGTGCCCGACCCCGAAAAGGCTACCGACCCGATCAGGAAGAACGGTATGAAGAGGTCTTTGGAGTACATGGGCTTGCAGCCGGGCCAGGTGATGGAGGAGGTCAAGATCGACAAGGCGTTCTTGGGATCGTGTACCAACGGTCGAATCGAGGACTTGAGGTCTGCGGCCAAGGTCATCCTCTCCGCTGGCAAGGACGCCAAGGTCGCCGAGGGCGTCTACGCGATGGTTGTTCCCGGTTCGGGGTTGGTCAAGCAGCAAGCCGAGGCCGAGGGGATCGACGTCGTCTTCAAAAAGGCCGGTTTCGACTGGAGGGAAGCCGGATGTTCCATGTGTCTCGGAATGAACCCCGACCAGTTGAAGCCCCAGGAGAGGTGCGCGTCGACGTCGAACAGGAACTTTGAGGGTCGACAGGGACAGGGTGGGAGGACGCACTTGATGAGCCCTGCCATGGTCGCTGCGGCGGCGATGACGGGAAGGTTGACCGACGTCAGGAAATTCGTCGGCGAGAACGTCAGCGACCACCCGGAGATCAAGGTCACTAGCGTCTTTGACTACATGGACGCTGCGATCCCCTCCCCTGCCCCCATCCCCAGGGAGACCAAGATCGTCGACCCGAACGCCAAAGCTCTTCCGGAAGCCGTCGACCCCGCCACGGCCGGTCTTCCCAAATTCAACGTCCTTACCGGGATCGCCGCACCCATGTCGACCGCCAACATCGACACGGACATGATCATCCCTAAGCAGTTCCTGAAGACGCTCGAGAGGACCGGGTTGGGCAAGGCCGCCTTCTTCGAACACCGATACGATCAGAAGACCAAGGAGGAGAACCCCGATTTCGTCCTCAACAAGGAGCCGTTCAGGCGGGCCAACATCTTGATCTGTACCGGAGCCAACTTTGGATGCGGAAGTTCGCGAGAGCATGCGCCTTGGGCGATCAACGATTTCGGAATCAGGTGTATCGCTGCGCCTTCGTTTGCCGACATCTTCTACAACAAGTGAGTCGCGGCCGTGTCTGACATCTGACAATGGTGATCATGCCGCTAACATCAGACGCTGTTGTTCACGCTCACCCTCACCAGCTGTTTCAAGAACGGCATGCTGCCCATCGTCTTGCCTCCCGCCGAGCTCGAGCAGCTTCACGCCGACGCTTCGGCCGGACAGGAGCTCACCGTCGACCTCGAACGCAAGGTCATTGTCAGGCCCGATGGCAAGGGAGAGATCTCGTTCCAGGTCGACGACTTCAGGCGTCATTGCCTTATCAACGGGTTGGACGATATCGGTCGTGAGTCGAGATGTTCCCGCATCTTTCGCTATATAGAACAAATTTGCTGACTGCTGAGAGCATCCGATAGTCACCCTGCAACACCGCGAAGAGATCGAACAGTTCGAGACCCGACGGACGGCCACCTGGCCCTGGTTGGACGGACTCGGTTACGCTAAGAAGGGAGGCAAGGTGCCCGTCAAGCCGGCCAGTCCTCAGAAGAAGAAGATGGACTGGTAGAGGGCGCGCTTGTCTGGCTGCCTCGCGGTGGTGATACGATAATGAAGAAGAACAAAAACGACGATTCAGCAAGGACGTCGACTATATTACCTTATCTCGATTTTGGTCGTGGCTTTCTTGACAGTAAAATGTATATACTCGACATATATTATACCTTGTATTGGATTTTCAGAAATGGATTGTTCTTGTGTTTGGAGTGCAAAGAAATCAAAGCAGAAAGACGGGCTGATCCCTTGATGTCGCCGACGGACGTTATCCTGTTTGACTGGACCACACTCGATTCGCTAATTCGCTTCCGGCGGATCCCTATCTGCATAATCATCACCTTGCGCCTTGAATCAGGTTACTCATGACTCATGTCACTCAATTACACAACTCTCTCTTGCTCATCGAACAACCTTCAACGTCCCTTGGGCTACACCCATCGCCAGCCATGTCCATATCAAAGTTAGTTGGCGTCTCCTTTTCAGCAGCGCGGCAGTCACGTCTCGAAGCTGACCACTCAACCTCGAATCCGCAGGTCCACCCCGATCGCTGACCCGCCATGCTTCGCTCCATTCTCGACGTACACCTCGTCCACAAAAGTGAGTCTGCCCTCGAACTTCATGACAGGCCCACCTCTGACTGATCATGCTTGCCGATCGTGCAGAGGAACAAGAAGGCCCTCGCTTCGACGCAAGACGATTCAGCTCTGGAACTGGCGGCCACGACCAAATCCAACGACCTCAAGCTGAAGAAGGCTTGGGAGGTCGCCCTGGCGTCAGTAGTTACCGCTCTTACATAGACCTCAGGAGAAACTCTGCTGAAATCATGTCCATGATAACGCTATCCCCTTTTAGTCCAGCCAAATCTCTCCCCATGCAAGCCATCATGCTCTACATGTCCGGCTCGGGCATCCAGATCTTCTCTATGGGGATCGTCTGGATGTTGTTGACGAGTCCGTTCAAGGCGTGTTTCCAGATCATCAAGAGTGAGTTTGACTTCTACAGTAGCTCGTGTT
This sequence comes from Filobasidium floriforme, assembly GCF_021052385.1. Taxonomy (NCBI): domain Eukaryota; kingdom Fungi; phylum Basidiomycota; class Tremellomycetes; order Filobasidiales; family Filobasidiaceae; genus Filobasidium; species Filobasidium floriforme. The sequence goes on along the minus strand of NW_025763628.1, from coordinate 194,296 downwards.
CCACATATCATACTGTATCGTCGCTGACAGGCAGAACTCTTCTTTGCGTTCGTTTATTGCTTCGCATGGACAGCTTTTGAACCGTACCGACAGGTTACCGCCACGTCGTCTGCTTCTTCACGATCCATATCGACGACCACATCATCAACACCCACTCGGAAAGGCAAGATTACCCCTGATCTTCTTACCGCCATGCTCGTCTACGTAGGCTGTCAAGCGCTCGTGTAAGCCTCAGCTTCACCTGTCCCTACCACCTGTCGAAGAGTTTTTTCCACGTTTACAGAACTGCTTGCTGATCCTTGTTCACGGTTTCATGTTCGTTCATATCTCCGTCTTCGGCACTCAACGATAGGCTCGGACTGGGGATTTACAAGTGTAAACAGATGGGACTCGTTCCTACCGGGACGGGCGATTGGTTACAGTTCGAGAGTCGGGCTCCGGTAAGCCACCTTCTGCTTCATGGTTCTTTCCTGTGCTGAACACCCAATATCGGTCTCATGATGTTATGTCCGGGGTCGGATGTGCTCAGGCGCCGGAATGGTCCGCCGTACGATTCGGAGGCATGGGAGCAGGGTATTGACCGACAACCTGTATCGTATAGAATGTACAGTGATGATGTCGACAAGCCTTAAGATCGTTAAGTACGAGTTTAAAGATGGCTCGACCCAAGACGACTCGCTCTTTCTCATTCACGGATTCGTTAAGAAGGACGTCTAGAGAGACGATGTGGACTTTCCCGACTGTGTTCAACCTCCGGTGCTAAAATCTTAGCTTGGTAATGCATCGTTGCACAATCAATCAGCTCAATCCTGGTGCGAGCCGGAGCTTGGTGTTGAGCCAAAGACGACGCACTTAGGGCAGGTGGCATTACGTCAGTCGATGGAGTCGGAATAAAGACCGAAGCAGGATCAGTGCTTTCAGCGGGGACTGGCATCGCAGCTGAGCGGAGGACTACAGCAGGGATTGACGTAGTAGCCCAGCTGCTGCGTATTGGAACAGTAACTGAGCTGCCTGTACAAGGCAGGAGCAGCGGGTTTCACAGCGGAAATACCGCAATCAACGTTCTTAGACGTTTAGGTTCTTCTCCTTGAAGCCTGAGCTCCGCTATATCTTAGTGGGCCTCATGTATCTCCTGATTGATTCGCGTCCTTGTCCTTGCTTCAAATCCATCTTCCGCTTCTCTAAGCTCATGAGCTTCATTGCTGACCTCATGCTCTTGCGGAGTTAAGCCCGACCACACAGATACCCTCCAATATGCCAAAGCGAGGAGCGCTGGATGACTGGATACTTTCCACTTGCGCCAATTCCTGTTGATGCTACCGATCTTGAATCCCTTCACGCACCTACACCTATATTGCCGCCAATTTGAGACCTAAAGGAAGGCACAGATCTAACAAGGATGTTGTCGTCAGCGGCAACTGAACTTCAAGTGCTGCTTTTACCTCTACAGCTGATCAGAGAGACAAGTGATTGTGACCGGCCAAACTATTGGAAAGAACAACAGAAGCTGGAGTTCAAGGGTGACGCTTGGCTAGAGGCCATCGTAGCTATCACCCATTCAAATGGAGCTTTCCTCAGCTCTGCCCTCCGCTCCAGCTCTTTTCGATGCGTTCCTTTCTGAATTCCTGACAGAGGCCCTGGACATCGCATAGTGAGCTTAGAAGGAATCCGAGGGCAGGAAGTAAATGCAAAAGAGAGGTACCCCTGATAAACTCTTTTCCTCCGCAACACGACTTCTTTCGCTTCTCGATTAAGTCTCCAGCGAATCATCCTATACTCGATCGGTAAGCATGTCTCCTTTTTCTTACATATAGAGATCTGAGCTGATCGATCCTGTCAGATATTATGGGCAAAACGGGGACGAGGACCCCGGCTGCGTTGATCAAGAAGGGGGGAGCTACCTTGTACGTCAAGGCTCCAGCAAGCAATTTGTGTATCGCGTCCACCCATTTCGACTCCTTTGTTCTTCTGACGGTACGACCCAGTGAGATCCCAAAATCTCCAAGTACGGAAATTGCTACGAAATCGTAGAAGAGGCTTGCGTTGTCTAGCAGAAGCGTTGACAAGTGTTTCATGATTGCCTAGGCTTACATCGCGTGCGATACGGTAAAGAAGTTTGACAAGCGACGAGTCTCGGGTCAGCACCTTCTTGGTAACCTCTTGAAGATCTTGAACCTCGTCACCAGATCAACTGGATAGCTGCACTATAGCTCGACCTGGGATCACCCGCAATGAAAGTCGATCTACCATGGACTCTCTCTTTACATTCCAGGAAGAGCTCAAGTCAGAGGCAAAGAATCTGTACCAAGAGATCCGCAAGAACTCGGCTCAACACGATTCCTACAATCGACTGCATTCGATACAGCACGATATCGCTTTTGTACGCAAGGTAGCGGAAGAATGGTATGATGGCGAATTCAAGGTGGTTGCCAATCAACGATGTGGAAGCTGGTATACCGACCCCGAGGTGAGCAGAACGACCACCATTATTGTCACGCTCAAGGAAATCCGATTATTCGCTGACACTCTCTTGATTCTTGCATGGCCCGACATAGTAGGCTCCATCGACAAGCTCATCCACCTATGCCTACTTCAAGTCTACCGACGGGCATACCAACGCCTGGGACTTTAGTGTTCGACGGTCAAATCTATCATTGATCGAGTTCGCCGTCCAGCAAGGCGGGTTCATCATAGTCGATAGCACGAGACGGGGGAAACGGATGCCCGATGCCTTGTCCAAGACGATACCCATCTGGTCAGTCTGAAGTCGGTCTTAGCTCGTCATTCGAATTACGCTCAAGTACATGCCATGTACGTTCCCCGACTTGCAGGTGCACCGTCATCAATAGAGCTGTCCTGCGACTGAACCCAGAACTAGAAAAGAACGAATGGAACACCCAGCTGTATACCCCGCCCAACATCGTCTCTGCACAGGAAAAGAGTCAGATTGAGGAGCGTATAGAAGGATGGGTAGATCATCTGGTCGTAAGTCTATATCAGGATGGCGGAGTACCAAGTCTCCAAAGCTAAAAAACAGATACCTTGTCCTTCTCCTTGGTCTCGGTAGAATTCGAGCTTGACGATTCCTGCCCTCCCTCGTCCTCTTCGACCGATCTTTATCCACCCAGGTACAAGTTACCCTCCCACTCTTCCTTTAATCTCAGCTACAAGATCACCAGTATCACCTCCTCTACCACCTTTCATTCCGATCATCTGTCTATCGGCATCTACGTTCATTCCCCACGGCGGTCCTGAACCGAAACGTGACGCCTATGGGACGTTCGAATACGTCCAAGGAAGCGGGGACGACGACGAGCTATGGGGCAAAGGATTGAAACCGGGGCATTTCTTTTCGAACCGGGAGGAGATCTTGTCGGCGAGTCGGGAAGATCTGCCAGAGCTCATCGCGAGGTTGGTCGAGCGGGGTCAAAGTCAAGCGGGGTCGGCTCTGGTCACACAGGGGTTGGATGTATGGAAAGAGATTCCAAGGGGATCGAAGATATGGCTAGGGACGACTTCAAGCGATCTTCCGATGGACTTGGGTTCTTACGCCTTGATCACGTTTGAACAATCCGACAAGCCTTCCATCGAGACCGTCAGCAGCGACGAGACCTCGACATCGAAACAACTCGTCTTGCGGTTGCAAGAAGGCAAGAAGAAGAAGACCGACCTCGATTACGCCACGCAGGTTTTGCCCGCCGTCGTCGACTTCGCTCGGCGTGTCCGATCTCAAGACTCGGACGTACAAATCCTCGTCAGGGATCCGACCGGGAAGTCCCTGAGCGTCGGGGCGGCAGTCTGTCTCTCTTGGCTGTTCGTCCAGTCCGACCGGTCATTGCGACCAATAACCAATTCCAAGGAAGACGGAGCTGTACAGCTACCACCACTTCCCACGCCAACTAAGGAAGACCTGAGGAAACGCCTCGAGTGGATTTTGGACGAGAGGCAGGGCGTCAATCCTAGTCGGCACGTTCTGAAAGCTGTCAACGAGTACCTCATCTCGGCCAAGTATAAATAGCACGTCGAGCAGAGGGGGTATAATATTGTATCATATCGCATAGCATGGATGTTGTCGTACAAAGGGATGGCGGCTGCAATGGACGGTGTTTCATGCTGGGTGTCGTGTAACGTGGACGGTAATCATAGTTCAGGCGGGATCTCGAGCTGTTGCCTGACCTGATCCCGGATAATCTTCTCGAACAACGGCGTATCGTCTCTGAATACCTTGCAGCACTGCCACAACCCAAGAACCCCATCTCATCAGCCTTGACGCTTTCGACTGATATCCGAAACCCCACCCTGAGGCGCATCGGGGGGGCCGAACTGCTCCGGCTCGAACCCGGACTCACCTCGATATTAGCCCCACTCTCGACATTCGGCTCTGCGAGCATGCTCAGTACGCTCATCAATACGCTCCTCACCCCTTGCACTGGTGACCAGCGCTCCGAGGCCTTTTCGTAGTGCAAGGGATCGTCTCCGGGGGTATGGAGGATGGATATGCATACTTCGCCGTTTGAGTAAACTATGTGCCAGGGAGATGTTGAGTGTTGAGAAGCGGAAAAGAAAAAGATGGTGGAAGCGTTGATATCAGCGGAAGTTTAGGTGTGAGAAAAGTTGGCTAGACTAAGCATGGTCCGACTTACCGTTCGGATGATACACAGGAGGATCGAAGACCATCTTGAACGGGTTTAACGGGTAGTCTTTAGGCTGTGCGAGTTCATTCCGGGATCATCAAAGGACATCAGTGGCATTTGCGAGACATCACCGCGATACGATGTGGATATGGTGGAGATTTGTAAATCAGCCTTCCTGGCGGAATGACACCCGAAGTGGTCTCGAAGACAAAGGAGAGACGCTTACAAAGCTCAATTTCGCACAGAATACTCCTCCCTCCTGTCATATCGCAATCAGACAAGCAAATCATCTCTCAGTGATCTATCCTCTCGACGTTCATATCGAAACTCTGATGAGACCCCTGTCATATCAACCCGGACAGGACTCACATAAGGCGTCCCCTCGGGTCCAACTACGAGCGCTTCCCACTCATAGAAATCATCCTCCGAGATCGGTCCTGCTACGAACATGCTCTCCTCGAGGGGTTCTTTCGACAGATCCTTGTATTCTTTGGCCAGCCTGTGTATATCGTAAGAGTGTTATGTTCTGATCGTCAGTGATCAGTGATCAAGTGCAAGTGAAGGTCGTCGTCTGGGTCGCGTGATGGGGTGATCTAAACTTGCCTTCTGACCGCTGTAGAGTTATTTCGACCGCTCATGATGTGCCCGGGGTTTGACTTTACGTTTCAAGAGTATAATATGTTGAAGGATCCTGATTTGAATGCACCGAGTACACGCTGCTAAGTATATGAGTATATGAGTATATAATGCACTCCGTGAACATCCATAATGCTCGTTGCTCGTTGCGACGGCTCAAGCCGGTATGATGAGACCGCCGCTGCCGTAACTTGTTATTACTGTTGTGGGACTGCTGTAATTCTGCAACAAACCGCTTTGCGACCTGATACTCTCTTCCAAGCCCCATCATGATCGGACCCCTACCCCTTGACAAATCTGGTTACTCTGTAAGCACAGACATATCGTGATTCGGCAGAGATAATGCAAGCACGACATCAATCGATTGATCATTGACAACTGGTATCAGCAGAGTACAGACAAATGACTTCATAGTTTACACAAGTTTTGCATACACATCCACTCCCTCTTAGCTCAGTTGGTAGAGCGCTACACTAGTATTAAACTAGAAGCAACATCGCGATATGTAGCGGTCAGCCGTTCGACTCGGCTAGCGGGAAATAACTTTTTTTTTCCGGCCGTTCGCGATACCGACGGCGATCCCTTCGCATCCGTCGTCCGGTGATCGGCGACGATGTGAGACATCTTGCCAATGATGATCAGGCAAAGATCATTGTGGGTCTCGAAAGCAGGGCTACAGGCGCCTTGCTGGGTACTCTTCTTCGATTTCCTGCTCTCGCTCTGGCCGGAGTTTCGTAAGTGTATGGACAACTTTTCAACTCGGCAGATACGCGGATGCGCTATTTTGCAATGACTGATGTATTCGCAGTGACACTTTCAACTACCGACAATACAACAATCACTACAACCCAAGAAGAACCCACAGCCACACTCTGCAAATCGAAGACTCTACATACATCCAAGCACCACATCACTCGCGCTCGAGTACCAACCCGCTCACGTAACTCACGCTGCTATCCCTCAACGTCTCGCACCGACTACTCTGCTCGTACCTCACAAACTTGATCTCGAACGGAGAACCCGATTCGGAGGACGAAGACGAGTGGGTGGTCGCGGACAGGTGTTCGAGCATGGATAGGAGCTGGATGACAGGGTTTCGCCCGCAGATGGTGTTCTGCCGCACGCGTTCAGGTTGGTTAGTATTCACTTTGTGCGATGTTCCGTACATACAGGACCTGGTTGCGAGAGGGACGAGGCCCGGCCGGAACTCACCCCAGTCCTTCTCAAATACTCTCTGAACTTCTTGCCCGTCCCTTCCTTCCCAGCGCCACGCAGGATCTCGATAGCCTCGTGGTCCATATACTGGATGCTCTCCCAGATCGGGGTCGACAATTTCTCAGCGACGTTATGCTTGGAAAGGGTGACGAGTTCAGGCGCTGACTTCGACGTCGATGGCGAAGACGAGGGGGAGGGGACGGGCGGGACGGGATTGGCGATGGACGGCGGGGAGGGGTAATAAGGCGTATGAGAAAAGCGAGTCCCCCTACGATCGCGATGATAACGATCCGACGCCCCTCTATCAGCTTCGCCCCGTATATCCTGCACTCGGATTGACAAGGCCAGAACGTACCAATGGCAGAAATCCGTACTGATCACCCAGAAAGTCCCCGGATCCTTCCAATACTCTGCCAACACCTCGGCATACGCGTCGACCTTAGTCGGGGAGACCGAGCCAACGAGGAGAGGAATGAGCTTCAGATCGGGCCTATCGGGGTTGGACCGTGTACGTGAAAGAAGGCGGAGGTTGAAATATCAGCTCGTCATAAATACGTACGACCGAGAGTGCTTGAGGAGACCATTTTAGAGAGCTTTTATCAGAAGACAAGGCGAACTCACCGGTTAGAGAATACGTGCCGGATATAAGGCAAGTGCATCTCCAAGCTGTGTTCATCCTCGTCCGCCTCCTTGTCCAGCTTGTCGAACAATTCGGTATGTTCCAGGTCTTTGATGACTGTTGCGGAGCATATACCAAGGAGCAGCCGTGTTAGTACAGCGCAAGGCATGCGCGAATTCGATCCGGAGGAGAAACTCGACGACGGGGGAAAGGCGCAACAGACACGCACCATCGAGGTCCAAAGGGATATCGCCCAAAGGCGTCCCATACTTGTGATGCTGGGAGAGGGCAATCTTGTCGAGGTGATAATGATGAGACGGGCCGAGCAAGAAAACGCGTTTGCTGTATCAGAAGCGAGCGAGTATTGATGATCAGATTCGACGTCCTTGCGTGCCAGCGGCCAAAGGAGAAGGGGACGAAGGAAGAAGAAAGACGGGAGATACTAGCATGGACTCCGTAGGAATAGCTGCATAGGCCCAAGCAGCCGCTGGAGCAGAGTACGAGTACCCAGCGTGCCTGTTATTCCAACCCAAGACCACGCTCAACCCATCTCAGCTTCTGATGATCGCGACGAGACGGATATGCCCAAACTCACGGTCCAATCAACGCCTTGCACTTCTGGATAGGAGGGTCAAAATCCAGCTCGGGGATCGGTTTGACCGCGGAAAGATTCTTCTCCAGTTGAGCTCGGAGGGTGGCCGCTGGAGTAATGCCGAGTTATAGGAGCGGTTCAGATAGCGAGGGGTGTGTGGAGGGCTCACGGTTGTTGCTGTACCAGCTCCCCGCGTGGGTAGCGGATCTGACGGCAGTGCGTGTTCAGCGATAATTCTCTATGACAGGCTCGACGGGAACTCACCTTGTGCTCATCTCGAGATGTGGTCGAGGCTCTACTTGCTACTTGATAGCTTGATGAAGGATGGCGATGACCGAAAACAATTATGTCTGAAGTGATCAGAGATCAGCATCAATCTCGGTCTCCATCGATATTGGGGGGGGGGAAGCAAGGGTGATGACGAATAAGGTGCAGCTCGAACGGACATTACAAACGTTGTTATGCCCGCCGCAAGTCTCCCTCGGCGCCCGACCCGAAACCGGTTTCAGCCGAAAGGCCGTTCGGACGATCTGCGATCTACGACCCGCCTTTCGGTCAAAGCGATGCAAATCATCGACCGATCGGTGGATCATCAGAGCCTTTCCTTCTGATGTGGATCTGTGGGTGTTCGCCGCGAGGCCCAACCGCGTGGAACGATTTGCGTGTGATCGCCCGATTCCTTGCTTCGCGCTCGGGCTTTGTCGCTCAAGTGCGAAAGTGTTTCAGATGGATGCACGCGATCACCATGATGATGCCTGCATTGTCCCTCCCCCTTCCGCCTTCCCGCGGCAAAGGAATATGATCATCAAGGTTTCGATCACCCAAAAGGAAGATCATCCCGTTTCGATTCTCCCTCTTCTTGCCGTTTCCAGAACAGAAACCACGCGTACCAGGCGCGGATCAAACACGTTGATGACGGTATGATGATCACGTTCAAGCTGCGGGCTGACGCAAGGGCAAGAAGGGACAGGTTCGGTTGTTTACCGAGGTAGACCAGTTTTGATCTCGATCGATCAATCGATGACCGTCGCAGACTCTTGGCTCGGCGATACCCACGATACCACTAGGTATATAGCACGCAGACCAATTCCGTGGTCGACGACGGCCTTCCCGCCGCCTTTGGCGTGCAGAAGCACCTCTCGGCCTGATTTCGATACTAACTGACCTGCCTTTCGACGAGCACATAAAGGCCCTTGAGAACCTCTCCACCTCGGTCCGATCCGGCCTCCCGTTAGCTGTTCGGCCGGAATCTTTGACTGTGGGAAGACTTTCCGGTATATAGCTCCACAGTTCTCGCCTTTCGATCCCAATTATCATCGCGACACCCCGTGCCACATCAACTTCGCATAGCACGAGTACGGCATAACATATCTTGTTTTTATCGACATCCACCAATCCTCGAACTATACAAGGACCCAAACACCCCCGTAGTGCACCACTTCCACCAAAATGTCAACCGCAACCCCAGCGAACATGCTCATCACGAGCCTCTTCGCCATCTCTCTGCCCCTTTATACCGCTTACCATTCCGTAAGCCCCCGCTTTCCTACTACCTGGACTGGATAGGACGAAAAAGGCTGATCATACGATTTTAATACGCCGTGCGGATTGTGATCCGGTAGTACAAATTCGATGGGATGAGGTGTCTAGTCCCTTCCCGGAAAAACGGGGTTCGGACGGGGATGGTCGTGAGTCCTTTTCGAGACCAAGGACAACATCTCGAGGAGAAGCCCCCTTTCGAATAAAAAAAGCTGACCATATTATTGATAACTGCCGCCTGGTGCTCGTCAGTGGTTGATCATGCTCTGTGATTTCTGTTTCCTCGTCTGGGGAGTCACATTCGCCTGGTTAAAGTATAAACACGGATGGTTGATGCAAGTCCCCCCGTTTCATCCTTTTCGACCGGTCGACTTTGGTTACAAGTACTGATTTGCCGCATCTGTGTCGTTGGCGCTTGCCGCGACAACAGGTTACCGGAACCATGGGGATTCGTCCCGACCCCTATCACGCTCTGGCCGAAGAGCGAGGATTCGTTCGTAAAGGCTTGCAACGTCTGTATCGTTGTGGCTTTCGTGCTTTATGGTGAGTCCCGGTCGGCTTAGGCTGTTGAAGAAATTTTGTTCCCGGAGGATTGATACTGAAGTTATACGCATCGTCTGGTCGGATGGATTTACTATAGACGCGGTCAACTTGGTGGGTCTCGCCAAGTTCAGGCAACACGAACACGCGTGCTGGACAGCTAACACAATGCCAACCGAATCGCAGGAAGAGACTCTCTACTGGATCTTCCTCCTCCGATCGATGAAGAAATCCCGTTCGACGCGTACTCAACGACTCGCCCGATGGCTCAATTCCCGAGTCTTCTGGATCTGGTTGGCGTTATCGATCGTCTCCGCTACAGCGCACATCACGATCCCCTTTGCCCCGGGTTCGAACAACAATGAGGCAGCGAGGAGGATCTTCTTGTTCGAGGGGGCGAGCGCGACCATGAACGTGTATGTCGACAGAGAGGCAATTGCATATCGGCTGAATGTTGGGGCTGACTTGGAGATGACCTTGCGATAGCGTCTTGAGTATCATTTTGGGGTATTATCTACCTGGTTTCATCAAGCAGGTTCGTGTCGTAGCGCCTGCAGACATTTCGAAGGCTGGAAGACGGATCCTGACGATCCACACTTATCTGTACAGGTGGCGGATCATGGAGGAAGTTCCGACGTTCTGTCCAAATTGACATTTTTCCAGGGTAGGACCCGGCGCACTTTCCGCCCTGTTGATTTCACATGGTTGACCAAAGCCCTCTCGATTTGTAGAGATGAACAAGCTCCGCCTGGTCTTGCGTTTCTTCTTTGCGGCGGGACTCATCACCATCGGAGTAGACGTCTCCACAAAAGAGTTCCGTGTAACCAGGAATCGGTAAGTCTCGGATCTTTGGCTCTCGAGGAAACCCTATATACTGACCCCATACCTGTTTGTCTGGATATAGCTTTGCCAATGACTTTGTCTTTATCACCTTGGTCATGACCTTTTGGCTGAGCAACGTCATCTCACTCATGGTACGCCCGACCGCTCCTCGTTCTCGAATTGGCGGGCACTCGAAGCTGATCTGTCGACCTTGTGCTCGATGCCAGCTCTACCTCCCCGTCAGCTGGCACAAGGCCGACGGGGCAACGAACGGCATGATGATCCGGCGCAGAGCGACCGGTGCCGATCTCGGACCTCATGCCCGTCGACGGTCTTTCCAAGTCGGGTCCGGTGGGGGTGGAAAGGAGGATCACAAAGCCCACGATGATCTCGACGGGGACGCTTCCCAGTTGATGACCCAGCACAGTATGGAGCACCGTACGCTCGTCACCCTCTTAAGAGAGCGAGGTACCATCCTGGACCACGAACGTGTACCGGAAGACGCCTTATTCTACGACAACCCCGTCAGGGACGACCGGGGGGCGTCTTCGACTACCGCTACAACCCCCAAAGAGACAAGGGTTGGGAGGTACGATCATAACGACGACGAGGAAACGGGATACGGGTTCGGTTCTCCATCCTCGGCGTACCCCACGGAGACGTCGACGGTACCTTATGGATTCAGCTCCCCAGCCCCCCCTAGCACGTCTGCGAAACGCCAGAGTAGCTATTCCGAAAAGATCTTTGGCTCGAAACTACCTTCCGCCGTGAGCTCCCGCTTGTTCCTCGAATATGGTGAAGCCTGTGCTGATCGATAACGCCTTCCTGATCTTCGTACTGGTACAGATCTCGAGGTTCGCTGGTCCATTCGCTGGAGTCCCGGTAGAACCAACCACACCTCAAGAGGTCGTTATCCAGGTATCCAAAGAGGTGGAGGTCACTCATGATCGTCACCACGAACCCGCTCGAGGTCCCGGTTCGTACCCTCCAGGCAGGATCTGAGAGGGATCCACAAGGATTTATTCCGACGTATCAGGTAGTTAGAGGATTCTTGTAGAGGTTGTCATAGTAGAATTGCCATGGATGATCAAGTCAAGGTTCAGGTCGATCACTTGCTAGTTTCTCTTCACCCGCAACCCGTCATCGTCTCCCCGGTTCCTGCCCTCAGTAGCATGCCTGTCCATCGTAGCTACAGTGGGAGCACATTCAGCTCTGCACGTCACCTTGGTATGCGGTCCTCCCGTTTCTGCCCTGTCGAGAGAGAGTTGGACATCCGGAACAGGTTCCTTCCTTTGTAGACGGCCCAAGTTGCCATTATTATTCAGCATTGTATTCGCTCTTGACTTGATCTGATCCTGTATGTCGGTCGAGGTAGGTCTAATTCCAAGATGCAGACGGTGGTATGTAAAGTTCGATTCGAGACGGATAGGTTGCGGGCGAGGAAATGGCAAGTGCTGAGAAGTAGAGGTAGTAAGAGAAAGGCTTCAGATGTATTAGTAATTCTTTCTAATCCCTCCCGAGGTTCATTAGTATTCTCTTTCTAATGACCAGCCAGACCGCGCTAGCAGCCTTGAGGGCGATCGCCGAGCGGACAAGTCCGTCAGGGGAAAGAAGAGACATGTTCAGATGACATGCCACACCACAACTATCTCCTCCTCATCAGCATCGCCACCGTCACGCCACATTGTAGCGATTCTGGATATCTACTAGGTCTTCAACTCATCATTCTTCATTCGTCATCGCTCTGGAGTCAAATCTGCCAAGAAAGCGCACCTCTCGACCTCTGAGCCGATTTCGGGTCGAGCCCGACGCCTCGACCTGCTCGGACGGCGAACGGTAGAGCTTCTTACCATGTCCACCTCTCAGCCTCGCCCGGAGATTGTGCTATCAGATGGATTCACCCACATCCGTAAAGTCCTCATCGGCAACCGCGGCGAGATCGCCTGTCGGATCATCAAGACATGCAAATCTCTAGGACTATCGAGCGTATCCATCTACTCTCCAGCGGACAGGTCCAGCTTGCACGTCAGACAAGCCGACGAGGCGTACTTATTACCTGGACCTGATCAGACGGCTTATATCGATGAGCAAGCCATCTTGGACATCGCAACAAAGAGTGGAGTGCAGGCTGTCATTCCTGGTTATGGTGAGCTTCTTCTCGATGCTGGTGCTCGCGTGACCTCGGAGTCAAGGTCGTTGCTGACCTTAGTCGCTGGGCTTTGTTCCTGCTACTTCGCCGATAGGTTTCTTATCCGAAAACGCTGGATTTGCCGAACGGGTCGAACGAGCCGGACTCGTCTGGGTCGGGCCTTCGTCGACGGTGATCAAGCAGTTTGGGCTTAAACATACAGCCAGGCGGTTAGCCATGGAAGCTGGAGTGAGTATCATTGATGACCGCGATTCGATCATACGCTATTGAAGGGTTGTAGTAGATCCGAGCTGATCATCATCTGTTCTGTTTGTATTTCCTGTACGGATAGGTCCCGGTCCTAACAGGCTCGGGGCTGGTAGAGACTGTCGAAGATGCCTTGAAGGCTGCAGAGGATGTCGGCTATCCCGTATGTACATACCATCTTATCTCAAAACCATCAGCCTGAATATACCTCCTGACCTTACCATAATCTCCTGAACCTGTCATCAGGTCATGCTCAAAGCCACCGCAGGCGGCGGAGGAATGGGCCTCCAGATCTGCCACACCCCTTCCCAAATCCCCTCTTCCTTCCAGACCGTCTACGACCGTTCAAAGACGCTCTTCCACGACCCAGGCATGTTCGTAGAGAAGTACATTCCCGAATCCAGGCACGTGGAAGTACAGGTCTTTGGGAACGGGATGGGCGGGGCTGTGCATTTTGGGGAGAGGGAGTGTAGTATACAGAGGAGACATCAGAAGGTTGTCGAGGAGTGTCCTTCGCCGTTCGTACATACTAGGCCAGGTAAGCGGTCGAGTTTTTGAGATGGACGGCAAGGAGCGACTTTGCTAACACGGTACTATCGATGGGACACAGGGTTGAGGAAACGGCTGACGGATTGTGCGGTCTCGTTGGCGAAGAGCGTTTCCTATGGGAGCGCAGGGACGGTGGAGTCAGTCAGCTAGTTCACGCCGCCAGTATTTCCCTGCTGATTTCTATACCCTTTGGCCTCCGCTAGGTTTTTGGTAGATGACCAGACGGGAGATTTCTACTTTCTGGAGATGAAGTGAGCGTGCTTCGCGGGACGAAGCGTTGGCAAGATGAAGCTCGAGGTGGATACTAAGGTTCGAGGTAATCCTTTGCAGCACTCGACTACAAGTTGAACACGGGATCACCGAAATGTGTTACGACGTCGATCTCGTCGCCCTTATGCTACAACAAGCCGAGATGCAGGCCCGAGATCAAGGCGGAGGGATCGACCTCGAATCGTTGAGGTCGTTGCAAAGAGAAGCTCCTCGAGGTTTCGCGATCGAGGCCAGGATCTACGCAGAAGTACCTTCTCGTAACTACGAGCCATCTCCCGGTCTCCTGCAACATGTCGAGTGGTACGAAGCCGCGGACGTCCGGATCGATACGTGGGTACACTCGGGTACGAATATCTCGTCCTTTTACGACCCGATGATTGCCAAGATGATGGTCTGGGACGAACAGTCGCACGATGCGGCGACCGAGAAGATGGTTCAGGCGTTATCCCGGAGTCTCGTACAAGGATGTCCGACAAATATCCGATTCCTATCAGCCATCGTCGATAGTCAGGCTTTTCGGAAGGGTGAAACGACGACCTCGTTTTTAACCCGAGAGGCTTTCGATTTTCAACCTGCCACACTCGATGTCATATCGGGCGGGGCATATACTACCATTCAGGACTGGCCGGCTAGAAGAGGCGTCTCGTTTGGCGTGCCCGAATCGGGTCCGATGGATGCAGTCTCGTTCAGGCTCGCCAATGTGATCGTCGGGAATCCTCAAACTATGGAGGGCCTCGAGGTGACGCTCATCGGTCCAGAACTGCTCTTCAACACGCCCGGTATCATCGCGGTCACAGGAGGAGTCATTGATGTTTATATCGATGGTGAACCCGTCGACATGTATATGCGACACTTGGTCCCCGCCGGAAAGAAACTGAAACTGGGATACGTGACTTCGGGATGTCGCGCTTATATCGCCATCAAGGGAGGGTTCCCATCCGTGCCACTCTATCTTGGCTCCAAAAGCACGACGTCGACATTAAAGCTTGGGGGCTATCAAGGTCGGCAGCTGTTCCCGAACGACCTACTAGAACTGGATCCAGCATGTAAAGAATGGGCGGTCCATCACGAACCGTTCAGTCTTCCCGCGAGGATCCGCTTGGATCAATTTTGGCGTGACGACTGGGTCTTGTACGTGATGCCCGGACCTCATGACGATCCCGAGTTCGTGACCGAGCAAGGTCAGCTTAGGCGAAGATCAATTTCGTCTGTAATCCCAGCTGACGCGCCGATGTATCGCAGACCGCGAGATCTTGTACTCGACGCGATGGAAGATCTCGCACAACGCAACGAGAAGCGGGTACCGGTTGAAAGGTCCACGTTTACGCTGGGCGCGGACAAGCGGAGGTGAAGGAGGCAGTCATCCGGCCAATGTGATCGATGAGCCTTACCCATATGGTGGCATGAACTGGAATGGGGATGAGCCGGTGCTCCTGCCTGTCGTAAGTACTGCCTTTTTTCAGCGAGAAGTAAACTCCGGGCTGAAGTTGAAAAATAAGGACGGTCCTATGGCTGGGGGCCTCGCCACAACGACCACAATTGTCCGAGCTGACCTCTGGCGGATGGGTCAATGTCGTCCAGGGAATCGAATACAGTTCAAGCGCATAACGTGGCAATCGGCGCGGGACCTGGCCGACCGGATCGAGGCGTTCATCGAGATGGTTCGGCGATTCGTCGAAGGGCAGGTAGGCGAGGAGGATCTATCGGGATTAGATATTGAGCTTCCAGATGGATGGGATGAAACTGTTCTGCACACGGTCGAAGGGGACGAGGCGAGTGGGACCGCGTTGGTCAAGTTCAGGCAGGTCAGTGATTTTGTGAGATTGCCACTCTGACTTCTGTAGACAACGTAGGCTGACGCTCATAGATCGCAGGCCGGAGATAGCCATATTCAAGTTACGTATGGCCCGATGACTGCTAGCGCATTGATGCGCTCGCACGTCCAGCAAGTCATAAACCGTATTCATGACATCGAGATTCCCGGTGTTGTCTGCGTCACCGGAACGACAAGAGGTGAAGATTGATGCCTTGCTCCCACTTGTGCCTCTACTGACGACCTTTTTCACGAAACAGCCTATAGCGTACAGTTTCATCCTCATCAAATATCACAAACTGCGCTCCTACAGGCTTTGGTCAATATCGAAAATTCCCTTGTGAAATCCCACGATCCACTACCCAGCCGGATCTTCAAGTTCCCTGTCCTGCTCGAGGACCCCATCTTCAAGGTAGCTGTTGCGGACTATACCGCGACGGTTCGAAGTTCGGCCGTCTACCTCCCTGACAACATGGACTACATCGCCAAGTCGAACGGCGTATGTGATCGAGAAACGGCGTCGAGATCGATCGTCGCCTGTCCTCAGTGAGTCTCAACTCAGAAAATTTGTAGGCATAACTCAGGCGGTCTGATCGCGCATGTGGTACAGGCTGGTCACTGCGCTCAGTTTCCTGGCTGGGACACCCTTCATCTTGCCATTGGATCCGAGGTATGTCGAGGTCAAATGTTTGCACAGAGCCTCTGTTTGACACTCATCCGCATTCGATCGGTCAGGCTAGTATATGTTGCACAAAAGTACAATCCAACGCGTATGTTCACGCCGGAGGGGACCGTCGGACTTGGTGGGCCTCTACTCGTTAGTGAGTCGGCCAGGCAGGGATCCGATTCGTGCAGCAGTCGACTGACCTTGATCGTCCAGTCTATCCTATGGAGTCCCCTGGCGGCTATCAATTCTGGGGAAGATCGCTCGCTGCATGGGATGTAAGCGCGCCTGTCATCACCTCAACATTCTCCTCATACACTGATCTGTACGACCGACACCCTACAGGCCTATGCGAACAAACCCGGATTCACCAAACCCTGGCTCTTGCGCGAATTCGATCAGATCCAGTTCTACGAGGTGGATCAGGCCGAGTTCGACCGATGTTACGAAGACTTCAAGACCGGTCGGTTCCGCTTCGAAGTCGAAGAGACCACTTTCGACCCGGCTGCATACAAGGTGTTTCTGGACTCCATCGAGCAGGAGACTAAGGATTTTGTGGCGAGGAGGAACGCGGCGAACCTGGTCTCTGGGGAAGAGGAGACGAGGTTGTTGGAGGTATGGCATGCTGATAGTGCCGAGCGGGATGGGGACGATCGGAGCGGGGACGATGTGGCGGTGAAAACGATAGATGGTAAGCCTCGCAAACTCCTCAAGCAGATAATCCCATACACTCTCGGTCAGCGCTTATAACCTTGCCCTTGTCGCCCCCCTTATATAGACCGAAGCGTTCACGTAGTGGCGCCCATGACATCTAGCGTATGGAAAGTGCTGGTCGAGGCTGGCGACAAGGTCGAACAAGGTCAGACGCTGGTCATCCTGGAAGCTATGAAGATGGAGATCCGTGAGTCCGGCTTTCGTATCATCTCAACGCGAGATCGACATCATCGTCCCAAACCTGACGACCCCGTCTTCCTCCCATCTCTAATTGTGACCGTGGCAGCAATCCGAGCGGACGAAACGATGGACGGCTCGACCGTCGTCAAGGTCGTCGCCAAACCGGGTAGCCTGATGGATCCCGGTCAGACGTTGGTGTTATTATCATCAAGATCATCAGAATAGGCGGGGCGCAAACGACCCGACTAAGAGGTCCGGGTTCTCTTCAACAACAGCAAGAACGGGTCGGATGGCGTAAACGATGGCGGATGGGGTGGAGTGACGATAGTGGCAAGATTCGCTAAGAAGCAGCGAGTTTATCGATCGAGCGGGAATCTGGGATAGCGTACGTTTCACTTCGAATCGAGTGGAAAGGGTCATCGGTTTAGTCTGTAAAGGATGGGCGATATGCGCCAATAGCGTATGTAGATGTAACATCTTGGGTCAAGGGGTCCGTAAAAGCGTTGTATTAGCATTGCCATAGCATACCCACTGAGCGAGGCGTGGAGTGACACTGAGGAAAATGACCCGTTGGTGTTGTCATCTCATCGAGCCGTATGTGCGGTACGGCGGAGGCGGCGACGACCAGAACACAGTGATGATCACGTCAGGTGGCAGGTTGTCAGCGCGTCAGCTCGTCCGCTCGTCAACTCGTCAGCTAGTCTTCACTCTGAGTATCCGATTGACGATGACGCCCTGATCGCCCTGATTATGAATCGCAGCTCGCGAACCTCGCAGTTTGAAACGGCCTCGGCCTAGATCACGATCGGCCAACTTTTGCCATTACGTTACCTTACGGGCCCGAATAACCGGTCCCTCGCTGATCTTTTGCATAGCCGGACCCGTGTAGCGCGTTATCGCCGCGCGTTACGGTGCTACCGGTTATTCGATCTTCGCTAGTGTGATGATTACCGGTGGAATGACGGCAACGGGCGCCTCGAACAACAAATGGGATGGGTGAGGAGATGGCGATTTTTCTGCAAAAGCGGTCAAAGGGGGGGGTATATAGGAAGGTATGTGAGGAAATGGTGGTGGTGCAGTATATCGAGTCTGGAATATCGCCACAGATACGCATAGACATCCTCGATACCTTACCTCGAACTTGCTGGTTCCCGACGATCATCGCCTGATCGGATACTTTTTCCCCCTCTACGGAATCAAAACCAAATCGATCGAGATCACCTGACCTCGGCGCGCTACCCCCTATCCTCGAGCCCTCGAGCCATGTCGTCCTCCCAGCTCGACAAACAAGAACCTCAATCCTCGGCCTCGTCCATCACCGTCGCCGAAAACCATTACCACTCGCACGACCCATCTTTACCAGCGAAATCGAAACCCGGTTCGTTCGAGGACCACACGCTCAAACCTCGACCTTGGATCCGCAAGACCACCCCTTACTCCAGGATCATCGAACAACCCTACGATGGCGCGGGGACGAGGGAACAACCTTTCCTCATCGACTGGGTGTCCTCCACCGCTCCTTCGACGGATATCGGGGAGAAGGGCAGCGATGAGTCCAAGTTCGTCGACGTAGAGAACCCCATGACCTATGGGAAAGCCTACAAGTGGTCCATCGTCGTCTTGGCTGCCATGTCCACTTTGGGGGTGTCGATGGCCAGTTCGATGTTGTCCGCCGCCGTGTTCGACATGCGGGTCGATTTCCCTGGCAAATCAATCGAGAGCTATATCATGGGTGAGTCTTCCGAACTTTCGCCTCATGTTCAAGCCAGAACGTCGAGAGCTAATTTGCCTTTCCCGCCAACCACGACAGTCACCTCCGGCTTTGTCCTCGGATTCGTCCTCGGTCCCTTCATCTGGGCCCCCATGTCCGAGATCTACGGCCGTCGTTCCCTCTTCATCTACACCTACATCGCTTTCACCCTCTTCAACGGCCTCGTCTGCGCCTCCCAAAACCTCGCTACGGTCATCGTCTTCCGTTTCCTCGCCGGAACCTTCGGAGCGTCGGCCATGACCAACGCCGGAGGGGTCGTCGCCGACGTCTTCGAGGCCAAACAACGAGGTCTCGGGATGGCCGTGTTCGCTTCTGCACCGTTCATGGGCCCAGCTATCGGACCCATCATCGGCGGGTTTTTGGGTGAACACCGGGGCTGGCGCTGGGTAGCCGGTCTCCTCACCTTCTTCTCCGGTTTCCTCACCCTCCTCGGTTTCCTGTTCCTGCCCGAGACTTACGGCCCTGTTATCCTACGTCAACGAGCCAAACGGTTGTCCAAGATCACCGGGGACGTCTACCTCTCCCGTGGAGATGCGAGCGCTCCGACCAAGGCGAGGCAGGTCTTTGGGAAGGCTCTGGCTATGCCTTGGATCTTGTTGTTCAAGGAGCCTATCGTCGCGCTCATGGCCCTGTACTTGGCGGTGATCTACGCCATCCTCTACGTGAGTACCAGCCGGGTCATTTTGACATGACGTGCACGTTACTCATTCCTCTCCTCCGTCTTCCATGATCACTCAGATGCTCTTCACGGCCTTCCCCATCGTCTTCCAACAGAACCGCGGATGGTCCCCCGGGATCGGCGGTCTCGCATTCATCGGTATCGCCGTCGGCGTAGCCCTCGCCCTGGCCTACGTGGTCGTGATCGAGAACCCTCGATACTCCCGTAAACTGAAAACTCAGGGCGGTTGGCTCGTCCCCGAAGAGAGGCTCTTCACCGCCATGGTAGGCGGCATCATGCTCCCCGCTGGTCTCTTCATCTTCGCTTGGACCGCCGTGCCCACCCACATCCACTGGATCGCTCCGATCATCGGTTCAGTCCCCTTCGGGTGCGGAATGGTGCTCGTCTTCCTCGGAGTGCTCGGGTACCTGGTCGATGCCTACTTGATCTTCGCCGCCTCGGTCCTCGCTGGGAACACGGTCGTCAGGAGCATCTTCGGGGTAGCCTTCCCCCTCTTTACCAAACGCATGTGCGACAACCTCGGAGTCAACTACGCTGGAACCCTCATCGCTTGTCTCGCCTTGCTCTTCGCTCCTTCCCCCTTCATCTTTTACGTCTACGGCAAGAAGATCCGGAGGTCGACCGCTTTCGGACGGATCGGGGACGATATCGGTCAGATGCTCAAGGCGGGCATGACCCCCGTGCAGATCCAGAAGGCCATGGCCGCTGCTGCTGCGGCGAAAAAGGCCGAGGGCGAGAATGATGTCCCCGCCGTGGTGGACGTCGAGGCTTCGATCAATGCGCCGGCCATCGCTTCTGCTGGTGACGACGCTGTCGGTGCCGCGCAGAACGCTACGAAAGAGCAGGTCTAGAAAGACGAACGCTCGGGACAAACGCTCGGGAATCCACGTACGACAACAATAGATGCAAACCGATTAGATGCGTAAATAGATCAAATAGATACCAGTTGTAGCCAGTATCCCACCCATCAGCATGGATTATAATGATCGTACAGAGAAGCGCAGTTGTTTTCTTCGTGTTTCAGGTTGACTGCACGGACATGGATCGCTCATCCTTCAAGTCCGCTCGTGGGTTTATTGACGATTCGTCATATTCCAGCCTCACAGAGCCTCAAAAGGTTGCACTACACTGGCTAAATGGACTCCATCTATCTGTACATCACAAGCGACTCAGGACAGCCGGTATCCTCTCCTCATGGCTTCTGAGTCAGAATCAGAAGATAGCCAAGAATCGAGCGCAATGTCCAGCGAGGCTGACGTGCAAGGGGACGAATCAAGAGAGATCCCAACGTTACTAGAACCGGCAGGTAAGCAGCTGATATGCCCCTTTATGCAGGGATAAGTCCGCTAATCGCAGTCAAATCTACAGGGTATGGATCATCCTCCTGCGGTTACTGTTCACCTCCAGGAGAGAGGAGCTCATCGTCGACCAGCAAAAGCTATGGCAGTAAGTCCCGATGACTTATTTGGCTACGCAGTATCTGATCGTGTCTGGTCTTTGGGGCACCTACAATTAGTGATCGCACCTCAGATGTCGCCTAGAGTAAGACTTACTATACAAATAGCCTTGGCTTTAAGATCTGAAACACGAGAAGCTGATTCATATCGTATCATTCTTAGGTCTATCAACAGCTCATCGACCGCGGCTGGAGACGTTCCGGCGACTACGTCTACCAGTAAGCCCTTACATCCCCTTCTCTCCTTAACACCCCCCCCCCCGGGGTACGCTAACCTGAAAAGAAAACCTCCTTCGCTTCTGAGTAGCCCGGATAACGCGAACACATGTTGTCCGCAACTGACAATCCGGCTAGACGCCATGGCGTTCAAACCCGAAAAAGATCGAAAGCTGCGACAAATCTTGAATAGGTGGAAGAGGTTTGTGATGGAAGGGAATGAGAAGGAGAAGGAAACGGAAGAGAAGGTCGGGTTACCCAGGAGTACGGTTGGAGCGACCAGAGCTTTTGGAGGCGAAGATGGCAAGAAGGGACGGGAAAAGATCGAGATTGATGAGCCGAAAGAAGCAGATCCAACCACATCTGCGAGCGGGTACGTCGGTCAGCTTCCTTTACTCACCCGCTCGCTCTTTGCTAATCCGCAAGCTCTCGACATGAGAGGCCAACGGAGAATAGTAGTCAGAAACGTATCCGAGAATACCCGGACCTCACAAGTGGTCCAACGATAGAGGGTCGGAAACGTCAGAAAGGGAATCAGAAGCCCAATAACCAGAACAACAAGAACAAGAACAAGCCGTTCGACTTTCCCGAAGAGTTACATGCACCAGAATGGATCAATGGAGGACCAGCCGCAGCTCATCAGTTCGAGGTCAGTCCGAACCTTACCAGACCATCGCACAAGTCGTCGGTTCTTACAACCGCGTCTCGGTCCTTGACCAGATCCGACTGGTCAAAGCGGAAGCCACGCCCGAGACATTTGCACTGTACGACAAGTACCAACAAGCCGTCCATGGGGATAAACCGGGGAAGAATACTATGAGCAGTTTCAAGAGGTTCTTGTGCAAGAATCCGTTAGGCGTAAGTTCGTCATCGCCAGCATCGAGCTCGAAGTTAAGATTCGAATCAGGGCTGAGCGTTTCTCTTCAATCTCGCAGTGGCAGAAGATGAAATATCCGGAAGGTCAAGATGTACCCGCCCACCTTCCTACTCACTACGGAGGATATCATCAACGTACGTAGGGCATCCATCAAGTTCCACGAAGATCCCTCGCTCATTTTGTCTCTTCAATCCCGTTGTCCTGATCCTGAGATAGTCTGGATGGTGGATGACAAACTGGTGGCCTTCTCCGTCATCGACATTCTTCCGGGATGCGTATCGAGCGTCTACTTTGTCTGGGATCCGGATTATGCCTGGGCGAGTTTAGGAAAGGTTTGTCGGCGTTTGTGACACCGATCGAGTCGGGACTCTGGAACTGAAGGGTTCGATCTGGTGATATCGCAGCTTTCAGCCCTAAGAGAGGCAGCTCTGGCAAGGGAGATGCAACAAGCGGGAATAGATGGCGCAGGATGGCTATACATGGGTCAGCTTTCCTGCCATGTCCCATCCTGGGATGACAGGCTGAACAAAGCTGCGATCCGATCGGACAGGCTTCTACATCCATTCTTGTCAAAAGATGCGTTACAAGGGCGAATACTCGCCTTCTCAATTGCTCGATCCTGTGAGTCTTGAGACATCCGGTTCAGGTGTTAGATCAGAACTGAGGAAGCCATATAAAGGGAACGAATACATGGCACGCTCTCGAAAACGTGAAAGGCTTGCTGGATTCGCATCCAACCGGCTATCATCCATTCGACGGTAGCGTCAACGAAGCCTATGTGAGTCGGAATTCGTCAACGACCTCCTCCGTCGGGACAAAAGGGTCGGATGCCTGGCCAAAACCTCCGCCGCCAGGTTTCCGAGAGCCCCAGACTGTCAGCAAGGAAACGTTGAGGAATCTGGCCGTCTTTCTCGGAGACCAGCTCGTGCTCCTCAAGGTAAGACAACTGATAAATATGTGTGGCCGCAATGCGATGGCTGAAAGGCACTGTCTCAGTCCGTACCCTTCCGACGTCCTTCACAAGGCCTCGAGATGGCTTCTCAACTAGTCGCGGCGGTCGGAGAGGACATGATCGCGACAACAAAGACGCTCGATCGTAACGTCTTCATGGCGCTCTAAGAGCTGGCTTCGCCTACAAGCATCGATAGCAGCACTTCGCGAGCCTTCTTCGCATCCGCTGTACCCTTGCTGTCCTTCATGACCTGACCTACGAGACGCATGACGACCTTTTCTTTGCCTTTTCGCACCGATTCAGCTTCTGCAGGGAGCTTTTCAATGACGGCACGACACAGTTCGGCTAGGGTGTCCGCTCCAGAATCTCCCGCAGCGACAAGGCCCATCTGAGTGGCCAAGAGCTTGATGTCGGTATCGGCAGTGATAGTAGCTTGCTCAAGCAAATGCTTGAGTAAATTCTTTGCGGCGGTGCCTGGAAGTGGCGATATGTCGTTTAGGGGCACAAGATTATCTGCAGCGACGCGGTACCGAACTCACCTGTCATTTCGCCAGTTTCCACTAATGCAAGCAAACTGCTCAGGGTCTGAGGTGGCACCCGATCCCATGTCCAGATCTCGTTCTTTCGAGCGAGTCTGCCTAGTAACTCGTTGACGATCCAGTTGACAGCTTGCTTGCCATCACGAGACTGGTCGTTGCCTACGACTTCTTCGAAATACGCGACTCCGGACCCTTCGACATCGTCCATCGAAAGCAGCACTTCGGTGTCGGCCAGCGAGACTCCGTACTGCTCCGGCAGGCGTCTACGGACGTCGTCAGGCAGTTCCGGCAGACTCCGACGGATACTTTCGAGATATCCCTGTTCAATGGAACCGTTAGCTGGTTGTTCAGAGGAGAAGGCGGGGGACATTGTGCGAGGTAACTCACCGGTAAGATCACGATGGGTCCAAGGTTCCCATCCGGCATGTACCGATAATCCTCGGCTTCCTCTTTCGTCCGCAGGGTAAACGTCTCTCCCTTGGCCTCGTCGAATCCTCTCGTCTCTTGTCTCAGCGGTACATCCGGTTTGTCGAGGTAATGCTTGAGATGTCGTCTCCGTTCATTGTCTGCAGGCCAACACACTGCTTAGTAAGCTCTTCGAAGCTCAAATGTCGACTAGAACTGACCTAGTGCTGCCATCATAAATCTAACACTATTCAAGTTCTTGATCTCACAACGAGTCCCGAACGGGGTCCCGGTTCTGTGAATGGACACGTTTGCGTCGACTCGCATCGAGCCCTGTGCTTAGCGGTCAGCGACGGGTCATTCGGAGAGTTTCGATTATCAGCACACCTTTTCCATGTCACCATCGCTAGCCTTGATCCTCCTCAACAGAGCTTGCAGTTTCCGAATGAAAGCACCGGCTTCCTTAGGAGATCTGCTCAGGAAAGATATTAAATCTCTTCACGATCAGCGTTCCACTTGGCTTTGCCAGACTGCGGTCAGCTCGGCATACCTCATATCCGCCTCGGTAACGATCTCCATCAACCCCATCCCCGCTCGATTCAAGTCGATATGGGTGCTCCCATCCGCGAGCTTTGTCGTCTTGGCCGTATCCTGTCGCGAGTTACCCAAAGATTAGTTCAAAATCTTAAACCGCATCGCATGCAACAGACACATTTGCAGCGACCGTATCCTCACCTGTTCGATCTGGATTTGTTGGATCCTAACGGTTACATCCCGATCGAGCGTAGGGTCGAGGTCGGGTGATAATTCGATTTTACCCTCCGTAGCAATCGGGTCTGCTCACCATGAGTACAATCGGTATCAGGGATCCGGTCCTTCGTCGAAGAGGCGTGATCTGACCGAGATGTGAGCTTACTGTAATGTTGCGTGATCTGGTATGAAGCCGGAATATCGTGGTAAAAGTAGTGTTTCCTATCAAACGTCGACCTGGGATTCTGAAGACAACGAAAACTCATATCAGCGACTCCAGTCTCTCGGTTGCACGATACGTCGGCAAGGAAGAACGGGGCTTACTATCGTGCAATTCAAGGCTAGTGCCGTTGAGACGGTTAGATCTACCGCTTGTCGATTCAAGACCTACACCATCAGCACGATTCCCATCAAATTCGATATTCGGCAAGTTACCGACACATCGATACGATAAGAATGAGCTATCATCCCTCAAACATAGAATCACGAAGAACATCCAAATAGGGCTCACCGGCAAAGTCCCCGGGAACCCGGCATCGAAAGGTACGACGTTCGTATTCGGTTCCTCCTCGAACGAAGTCCTACTCGCCGAAAACAACTTGTGATCCGTCCGGATCTGAGCGTGGATTTCTAACCCGATGACCGTCTCCCAGCCTTCCAACCCTGGCTCGGAGACGGGAGGTGGTGCGGTTGATGTTTCTCCCAATGTCCTGCTTTGATGCGCAGCTGCAGAGCTGTAATTCCGGGCAGGTGTAGAACTAGAATCTCGATAGAGGTGTCTTGAAGAAGGGATGATATTGGATGAGGAAGCGAGCCTTGCAGAAGAAGGCGAGGCCGGTCGTGCATTCCGAGCTAGAATCCGGATAGACCTCGGATGTCGTAAAGCCCGTGTCAGGCGAATTATCGAACCCGCTGGCCGAGGCAAACTTTGCATCTTGCCAAGGATACCGGTAGTACAAACTGGTGACGTATATTCGGCCCTCCGAGTGAGCTATAGTCAAGAGGGATCTGATAAAAGGTTAATCAGCGATATACTGCGCTACTACAGCGATGCCTTACGCCGGGTCATACTCGTGTTGGAAGGTTGAACGACGATCGAGGCTCGGACTTTTTGACCCGAGACTCGTCGTTCGCCTTGGCAGGACCATCAAGATCGCCGAGGTATCGTTACGACAGCATGTCTTGATAGATGATAGAATGGTATGTCGATGTAATGTCAAATCACATATGCGTATGACGACCAAGTAGAAATACATGATCAAGATCAAGAGCAGGCACCTAGGTCTCTCGCCTACGGAGCGTACGGAGAATACAAAAACCTAATCAAAAACCTTCTTCCGACCCGCTTCAACCCCCTCCCTAGTCAAGAACGTCGACGACCGGTTTTATCCTCGGTTAGGACACCCAGCGCACTTGCAGACGTCCCCACAGGTACAGGTGGTCGATGAAGGGCCGCACGATTGACACTTCTCGCCGCACCTAGGAAGAGACGAACGACACGAAATGACGGACTCGGGTAAGCAAAAGTAGAACGTATAACGAGAGAGGTCGAGATGAGATGCCAGAGCGGGAACTCACTTGCAACCGGTCTTCTCCTCCTTGGCCTTGTTAGGACATCCCTTGCATGCACAGTCGGAACAACTGCATGATCCGGCTCCGGTTGAGGAACACATCTTTCCGCACCTGTACGTCGCCGAACCGACCACAAGTAAAGAGCTCGTCAGCGTCGGTGCACAAGCACGAGTGAGGAGAAAAGAGAGGGGGAAGTGGGACACTCACGAGCATCCGTCCTTGGGATCAGAGTCTACCGCCTCGGTCTTCCTGTTCGGGCACCCTGCGCAGGTGCATTGTCCAGGGCAGGAACAGGCTTCAGAGCCGGAGACGGGGGAGCACTTGGTGCCGCAGCTGTTGAGGCCGAATTAAAATCGAGGACGAGGACGAAAGAGGTGGGCGAGAGCGTCAGCCATGGAAGTCGATGAGGATGATGAGAGGATTGGATGATCGACCGGGACTTACGAGCATCCGCCCTGAGTCTGCTTGATCTCGGCCTTCTGGGATTGACAGCACGACATTGTTGATAAGTGTTTGTGTTTTCGGGGAAGGTTTGGGTGTGTAATGGCGAGGGTGTTTGCGTGTGCAAGAAGATGATCGATTGTGTGAGTTGTCGAGTCGAGATGAAAGAGTGATAGAGTTGCTCGAATGTCCAAAGTTCTTGTAGGGTTTATATATTCGACTCGTCGACTCGGACAATTCCCTTTGATGGCCAAAACAGCGCAAAACTCGCTCATCTCCCCCCCTCGGTACGGAGAGTGGCGAAAACAGCGCATTACTCGCTTAGACGTCATTTTGGATCCGCGTGGATCTTCTGCCCGATCGCCTGCCGATACCGAGCTGGCGAAAATCGCGCATCGTGACGGCATGCATGCTCGGCATCAATACCGCAGCCCCCTGGCAACATGCCGCTCTGCTCGGGGCTTCGCGCTTGGGACATCGGGTTTGGCTGGAAGTTTCGAGAGGCAACGTCGCGATGTCGAGGCGAATCGAGGCGAGCGTCGAGAGGGATTTGTGCCATCATGCTGGGGGAGATTATGCCATCTACACCGAAGCGGTCGACAAGAACGCTGTGCGAGATGATTCTCGAAGAAGATCGAGTTATCGTCGTTCGCTGTCCGGCGCAAGACGAAGCGCAGACGGCGAGCTCTCGCGTCAGGACCGCCTACATGGAACCGCAGGCTGTTAGAACTGCTCACTGTCCGCACTGACAGCTGTAACAAGGTAGGGTTCAAGAACACCGGAGATCAGGGTAAGGCAATGTATCCGTGCTGGTCGTCGCGTATAGGAAACCGAAACGAAAGCGCAAGTCGGCATGACCGACGCCGAAACCTATCCATTTGGGAAACAACTCCGCGCGACACGCAGGCTTTGCAGCATCACACCCATGGATTATACGTCCAGTCCATAACATGATGGAGAAGCACACGAACGAATTCTGACGGCTCAGCTCAGCCTTGGAAATGTGCTAGACATGAAGACGATATGCCACGTTGGCTCAAGAACCGTGATTCATGTGTCGTGATCACGTGCCGATTTCGTTCTCGAAAGGGTGTAGTATGAAAGGAAGTCTTTCGTTTCAGCCGGTTGAGACAGGGGAAGGATCTCTGTGTCTTGACTATATAAACTGTGATACGTTGGTGCGGCTGGTGTCTAAATTGAGTTCGACTAGCTGAATGGCTGCCATTATCCTGACGCGAACAAGAGATTTCCAACTCGACGGTCGACCATCTGTCTGACATCATTCAATATGCCTGGATCCACTCACGACCAAGAAGCTTACTCCTACTCCGGCCGTAAGCGTCCCAATGTCCATTTCGTAGCGACACTCACTAACCTGCCGCTGCGCAATATGGTTATCAGATTCGCACACTCCCTCCACTCAGCAGAGCAATGGAGGAACTTACAGCGACTACAATTACCCGGCGTCGTCTGCGAGTCATGGAGGGTATACTGGTACTGGGGTCCATGATCAGCAACAGACTGCGAGGGAAATGAACAATCAACGGGAGCAGGACCAATGGGCGGCTGATCAAAACCGCAAGGATCAGGAGGCAGCCGAGAGAGCAGAGAAAGCACGTAAGAGGTTGCAAGGAGTGACTTGGGAGCGTGGGAAGTCCTGGGACGGGAAATACTGAACAGCATTCCAGTTGTGACTGAGCGCGCGTACACTTGTAAACTATTCATGTCAGGTCATATCTTTACGTATCACAATCGACGTACGGGGCGTATCAAGACGATCCTGTCTTGGCATTCGCTTGCAACCCTTCCAAAAGATAACGCGACCTTCTCGATATGACTAGAGTGAAGCGATTTTACTGCATCAGATCCAGATTCAATCTGGAGCGATCGACGTCTTTACGGAAGAAGCGCGCTCGCCGGAAGTGACAAGTCATTGATACTGCTCATGCCCCGCCTCGTCTGTCTCTCGCCTTCACGGGTACAAGCGCTCTCGATCAAGCGAAGAGCAACGGATGAGGACGATATCACCTGACTGATGCGTCAAGAAGCATAACAATGTAGGCCCTTTGTGATAACGTGTTCGCCGCGAGATTACGCCATAGCACGCTTGGTTTCGCACAACGCGACCAGCGATGAGGTTTACTGCGGCTGATTGTCACGATACGCTCGATCAGCTGACACTGATCTCCTCAGATGAACCCCCCATGTTGTGTCAGGTGGGCAAGATAGCATGGCTACGGCAGCGTATCTCGTCCGACTGGGCCGACAGACAACTAAGAACCTGGAGAATCTTGCCGCTAACCACAAAGGAAGAGGTGGTAGACTCACTGGTACGATCGCGAAAATAGAGGGAGGGTCACGACGGCCGCTTTCGCCATCATGCGATTGAAAGGAGAAATGACGCTACGTACACAGCCCCTGCTGCGTGAACGGCTTGCCGAGCTTCTTCTTTACCAGATGGCAATATCGGGGGCTCATCACGTGATGCCTTCAAAGGCTCGTTTCACTCTTGAAAGGCCTTCAAGATGACGAATAAAGGGGTGCTAGGGGAAGAGTACGACTGTCGAGAATCAGGTCGGACGGCAGTTGGACGACAACCCCTGGGTTCCGCCATTCGCCGCCATTTGTAGTGGGCGCGGAATGAAAGGGAGTCTGCCCATAGACATCGCCATTGTTCATACACACTGCGAGGGCAAGCCTTCCAGACGAGTATAAATGACAGCCTCTGGAGGGAGGGATTTCCGTGTCCCCTCTTTTAGATGGTATCATCCATCACTCTCACTCCAGCTTCATTGCGCTACTCTTATCTTACCAAGTACAAACTCACTTTGACCCGATTACAATGGCCTCTTTCACAGGTAATGTTGACCTACTGTATATTCAATGATACCTCCACAACTCTATGACTGACATATTGTCTGCGATATCACAGGAGATCAAAGTTTCCAGACGGAATCGAGCGCCCCATCAGGATCTTTTGTGGACGGAGCCTTTTTTGTGGGCGATTCAGGGGATTTGACTGCGAATCATTCAGTCAGTTGGGTTGACTGGCAGAAAAACTACGAGACGAGAACCTTTCGTGCCGCCACCCTGGCAGACGCTCAAAGAATCAAGGAGGAGAAGGAGAAGGAGAAGAACATCTCGGACGTCCAAATACATTCAGAGGGATTGTTTGCCGTCTTGGACGGGGCGGGAGGCGCTCAGCTGAGCATGCGCATTGACGATGCCAAGGCCGCGCGAAACGCCTTGAAAGAGATGGTTCAACACGACAAGGAGGCGAGCGAGAAGATCGAGCTGATTCCGATGCTCGAATACTACAAAAGGCAGTATCCGGAGGCATGGCACGCGACGCAGTGAACGACGGCCGCACCTGATGAGGTGATTTCCAGCTACAGTCATCGTCTGCATCCCTCGATACTGTGTCGACCTTCTGGTGTAAACTGTACCCGTCGACCGTCATGTAGATGTATCAATGGTTCGTTCGCAATAGGGAGATGACACAGAATCATAAGTTTACGTAGATCGAGGATATTTTTGTTCCTGTGCGGTGTCATTCACGGGTAGGTGATACTGCGTGGCGCAAAGTAACGTATCCTGAGAATCGAAAGAAAGGGTTAACCAAGATTCCTATCTTCGAAGCGATCAGAGGGTATTTGTAGGGCAAGTAAATCGGGCAGCATTCAAGCGCGGACATGTCGTTACGATGACTCCAAATTCTTGCACACATCGATTTCGGCTTGGAAGGCTGGCTGTCATCGTCCACGAATGGCAAGGCGGGCGTCACGAGCGCCATCACGACGGGTACTGGATACTGATAGAACACATAGTCTGCATCACGTACGTCGCAAGGTTCTAGCGTTTGGGTCGATGCGTATGATCATAATCCCATTACCAGGTCCTCGCAATCGCAAATACATTCGCTTCAAAACATTTCGAAATCAGGCTTTCAAGTTGTATCATACAAACTACCGTATTTGACGTGTCTCTGCTTCATGCGTCTTAGTCTGCCGTGATAATGCTTTCACTGAGAGTGTTGTGGTTCTTGTAGGACACTACAAACCCCCTCATCGAGCGTTCTCTACATCTGTAAAGGTACTCAAGAGAGATGTAAAAGGGTTGAAGTCAAATCGCTTCGGAGTGCGGGTTTTGCTCAAAGCTTTGTGCTTTTCATCTTCATGGGATACCGAAATTAGGCACATTTATCCTACTTTACGCCGTTCCAAGAGAGTATGGTATACGTTCCTTTGCCTAGTGCAACATTCGTATGATAGCGCTATCTCGAGGTGTCGGGTTTGAAGCACATGATAATGGCGTGATATTTTGCAACTGCATGTTCAGCTGTGTCGACAATCTCGATACAGGCGCGAACGCTCATATCAGTGATAACACTGTATCGCTGAAACGATTGAGGGTATAGCATCATTTGCCTCATATAGGCGCAGCTCGCGTCTGTGCGAACGCTTCAGCTGTGCCTGTGAATCGCCTACAGCGACTCAACTTCTGCGCTCGAGCGCTCCCACGGGGAAATTTCCACTGCACCGGCAAACCACCATCTGTGGTTAGCAGGAGATTTCCAGGAGGTATCATCATCGCTTCTCTTTGCCTCCCGATCGATTCGTTCCATTGTCCCCCACCAGTATGACGTGCCCACCCGTAGCGATCCTTTCATCTCATCACATCACACTAACAGGGAATTTCTCACAACTCTACCGCGGCCGATACTCGAGCGATCACCTGCTCACACATGGGCGTGACAACATGTAGGGGGATCAAAGGAAGCGGCGAGCTCGCCATCGACCACTATCGAGAAAGAGAGCTAGATGGGAACGGATATAAAAGCTGAAGGGGGAAAGTCGAATCGGCGCCCTCCACGATCGTCGTCAATTTCTGCATATCATCACCTCCAAACAGCGCTTCTGCACACCATCGCGCATTACCATTTAACAAAAGCCTATCTTTTTTCCAGCGATGTCTGACCATACCCAATCAGGTAAGACTCTTCGAACAACTTGCAGCAGTGATTCTGATTAGCTGATAGTCGCCTGCTGACTGTTTGTTCGGACTTGCTAAGTGGGAAGCTTCAACTCTGAAGTTACAAGCGTGGCAACTCACGCGCCCGCATCGGGCACCAGCAAAGCCTCTTCGGGCGGTCGTCGGTCCCACTACGAAGTGTGCGAGGTGGTAAACGGCGCGGAAGTGTGTATTAGCAAACATGTCACTTATGAAGGCGCACAACAAGCATGCCTAAACTGGGCGAAACAGGCCAAGATCGGAGAACAGATCGTGCCGCGTTTTACTCATGGGCCGATGCCGGAGACTATCCACTGGAAAGGAGTCACAAAGGCAGGAGTCGTCGAATACTACGAGACCTGGGAAGTGGCGAAAGAAGCTGCGAAGAAGGACAGAGAGCTTCGTATCACTATGATAGAGGGACCGAGTGAGTCGAAATTTCCAAAGATGCTACAACCGGTATGCGCATCTGATTCTAAAGCCTTCTCATATCCAGTGAGTGTTGAGGCTAGAGTAGCGCAGTAGACGTATCCGTGTTGAAAGGGTAGAAAGATTGTAGTTTGTATGGGGAAAGCATGGCATCAAACATCGCTCTTCTGTTGTTGTAAGGTAACTTCTTCTTTCACCACAAAATGGCCATGTCTACCGAGATGCGAGATCATACGAGAGGCGAGAGGCCTGACGATACCGAGCGCCAACAAGCAGTGGCTTTTCGGCGCGATTTTGTATGCCTCAGAACGCATAACTGCTATTACGGGTATCAACCCAACCAACGAGTACGCCTCCACTTCTGAGGCCGCACTTGTATTAAGATGGGCAATGAAGATCCGATATGTCATAGCAACTAGATAGAATCAGGCTACAAGAAACTGCCAGCACAAAGTCAGATATGTTCGGAAGTGTCGCCAGGTGGGCCGCCGCGGGATTGCTCGTCGCCGCCGCCGTTCGAGCCGGTCTACCAGGAACAGTGGAACATGCTCATCAACTGACGGCCGAGAATTGGGAGGAGAAGACACGGAATGGGATGTGGTCAGTATCTCGGCTTGCGGTGTCTTGAGATACGGGATGTGATGCTGAAGGCTCGATCTCTACAGGCTAGTGGAGCATTTTAGTCCTGGATGTACGTCTCGTACCAGTCACGAGACCAAGGCAGACGAGCTCATCGTGTAAATCGAACAGGCGGGCATTGCCGAGCTTTCGCTCCCACATACGAGAAGCTTTCGGAGGAGAACAAAGACCTAGAAAAGAGTCGAGGGATGTTCTTCGGGCAAATCAATTGTCAGGTGCAGGGAGGTAAGTCCACCCGGAGCTTTCGTTGGACAGGACGTTCACAGCGGAATGTAGCTAGCTCGTGGAGCTGACTCGTGGCAATGGATACACTTGTGACAATAGATCTCTGCAACTCCCACGAGATCAAGTTCTGTAAGTATTCTTCGTTCTCGATCAAAGCACTCATCATGCGAAAGGACGTTCCTCACATCTGACTCGACTCCCTTTCATCATACAGACCCCCAACTGAAGCTCTACCAAAACTCGCAAGAAATTGACCAATACACCGGCGACCGCTCCCACGGCCACCTCACCGAATACGTACAGGACAAGTCCCGCATCTTCGCTCGGTCTTTGGCTCAGAACGTCTTGGTAGAGTCTGGGCGGGAAAAGGTTACGTCGGGGGTGAATGCTGAGGGGATCAGTGTGAATGCGGGAGAGGAGGAGTTGGATAGGATGATCAAGGATGGACCGGTCTTCGTCAAGTTTTACGCACCTTGGTGTGGACAGTGAGTCGGTGTGGTATGGTCAAGTTGTTAAGTAGTCACGCTGACATTCAGCTTGCCGATATAGCTGCAAGAAGTTGGCTCCAAGTACGTAATCCGGAACTTGTCAACCTGAATCGCGATCGGCCCTAACCAACTCATCTATCTTGTGCTTGCCTATAGCCTGGGCTGAGCTAGGCACAGCGATGAAAGACAAGCTCGCCATCGCCGAAGTCAACTGCGAAGCACTACCCGCCTTGTGTAAGAAACACAAGATCACCGGATACCCTACCTTGAATCTGTGAGTACGATACGAGCCGCATCTGACTGATGACTTGGGCGTCCACAAAAGAAGAAAAAAGCTGAGAAAAGCTGAGCGCGATCGGAAATAGGTACAACGCAGGCGCCGTCAAGCCTTACAACGGGCCTCGAAAACTGAACAAGATGCAAGAGTTCGCCTTGAACGCCATCATACCGTAAATTTATTCTTTGAGGGCGTGTCGACGCGTAGAAGCTTACATAGCCCTTCTTGTAGACCGACATTGCATCACGTCGATGCTGAAGAGCTCAAGACAGTACAAAAGCGGAAGGACGTCTTTTTCCTTTTCCTCCATACTTTCGGCACGAAACCTAACGATCTGGTATGACGCCCGTGATCTTCGTCTTCTGAATTTGGCCGACTGACGCTGTATCCACAACAGGCTATGCTGAAAAAGACGAGCACTTATCGAGCAAACGACGTTGCCTTCTACCAATCCTCAGATCCCGACATCTTCGCTTCCTCCAAGATCGACGGTACCAAAGGTAGCGTCCTGGCTGTTTTCAAGGATCACATGGACAAGCCCGTTTCGACCCTTTACTTCGACGAGGCCCACCCATCGACCGACCAGATCAACACGTTCATCATGTCCCACAAGTACCCATTGGTCACCGAGCTCACGCCTGACAATCACGAAGAACTCTTCAACTTGCCTACTAGGGCGCTGATCGTCCTCGCCGCTTTGAAACCGGGTAGCAAGAACCGGAAAGAGTTCGAATCTGACCTGGCGTATTTTACCAAGGTCTCCCGAGCATGGCAAAAGGGTGGTAGACAGTTCTCCCAGCCGGTTCACTTCGTGTGGACCGATGCGACGAGGCAATCCAAGTGGTTGAAGCACACTTATGGGTAAGTTTCGGCGAGCAGCGGGAGAGGTCGAGTCGAGCTAATCAGGTGAACATGTGATACAGTGTCAACCCGAAGAAGCTCCCGGCTGTCGTCTTGATTGACCCACCTGTGAGTACGAAAAGCCATTGGATAACTGGGATCCGAGTTCACTAAACGATAGTCTTCATACGACAGCTCAACCAATACTACGATACGACACTCGAACGGGACTCGCTCAAGTTCGACGGGGCTAGCATCTTTTCTACCTTGGAGGGGATGTACCAGCATTTCTTGATTCCAAAGGCTGCTAGTTCGGCTCTAGAAAGGGGTTCAAAGGTGAGTCTCTGGATGTGGTCTTGTATCAAGGCGATTTTAAATTGAACTTGTCGCCATTTGCAGCAATTCGAAGACGGAGTGATGGGTTTGATGGTGAGCTACAATTCCTCTCGGATCCGCCGCCTTATCGGTATCGCTGACTCCGCGTTCCTGTCACAGAAAATCGTCGCCCGGCATCCATTCTTGACGTTTTTCATCCTAGGGGCCTTTATCGCTTTTGCGATCTTTGGCTTGGGACGATTCATCGATTACGACTTGAACAAGACGAATGCGGCGAATTCAAGGTTAGATTGATGTGGCTGTCATTAGCGTTCCGTGGAGGTTGTTGTAGCATTAGACATTGTTATTATCGGATGGCTTGAGACAAAGGCTTGGAGCATTTATCCAGACGCATCCTCAGTACGAGGGGGATTGAATACCACAGGATCGGTTGTTTACAAAGTCGTGGCATGAAACTCGATCGTGCCCGATGATGCTCAGAGGTCAGACTTGTAGTCGACCATTGTGAATATGCGCAATCGTCATAATTCGAGGTCTAGCATGTACAAGGATTTAGACGGCTACAGAACACCAAGTGTACACCAATTAGTCCGCTTTTCTACCGAGATCAACAGATACAAGTAGATCGGTCTGTTGTCAGGGATAGGCCAGGCCAGAATCGTATTAGGACTCCGGCAACAGCCGAAATTAACGCAACTATCGACTCGGCTTCCAGGTTCTGGCCATGAGCTTGTTTCGCAAAGGCGACGAGAGCGACTCTGGCAGCGATGCCGAGAACGAGACTCGAATCAGGTCAGAGGTCGCATCGAAGCAAGGTGTCTCCCCTGCCAGTCCCGATGCCAGGGCGGACGAGCAGGAAGACGCTGGAAGCGATGAAGAAGGAGGTCTCTTTGGGAACATGATGGACCTGCCCGACCCGAATGCCGGACCATCGCCAGAAGACGAAGCGGAGACATCGACCATCAGAATCCGGGATCTTTCTGTGCCCAAACACCTTCCTTCGGCCTTCGTCCTCCCTAAGAAGCTGCTCTCCGAGATGCTTTACGCCAATACCAAGACCAAAGCAGCGTCGGCGAGCCAAACCAAAGATCCAGCTCTAAAGGGAATCCCTACCAAATTATCGGTCGTAAATCTGAATTATACCGACTTGAGTAAAGGTTCTCGGGCCAAACGAGTCAGGTTGGATGTGGAATGGTCGCCAGACATAAGCGCTATGAAGAATAACGTCAAAGGTGCAGGAAACA
Organism: Filobasidium floriforme; assembly: GCF_021052385.1. Classification (NCBI taxonomy): domain Eukaryota; kingdom Fungi; phylum Basidiomycota; class Tremellomycetes; order Filobasidiales; family Filobasidiaceae; genus Filobasidium; species Filobasidium floriforme. The sequence continues at coordinate 157,968 of NW_025763628.1, read as the reverse complement.
AGAAGGCGTTAAAGTCCGGGTCGACTACGCCCGCCAGTCGACCGGATACACCTGATCTTCGGCTCTCAGAAGGTCTAAACAAGCTTTCCCTTTCCTCATCTACCGAACCCGGTGTTCCTGCTACCTCAATAGCGACTCCTCCTGCACCCCCTGCTAAACCGACGTACAAGTACTCGATGGAGATGACCTCGACAGGATGTGCAACTCTGGTCGAAGCGGAAAACTACGTCTCCCTCGTCCTTCTTCACGAGCTGACCACATCAACACCCCATTCTTTGATGCTTGAAACGAAGTCGACTGGGCTGGGGATTGAATTGCCTAAACCGCCTAAGCCGCCTGCGCCGGTCGTGGTGAAGACGGACAAGCCGGGCGAGGAGAAGAAGGAGGTTCCCGCGGCGGTAGATCCCAAGACGAAGGAAATTCCAGTATCAGGTACCGACTCGAAAGACGATACCAAACCTCTTCCCTCCGATCCGGCCAAACCGACCGAAGAACCCAAACCCGAACCCCTATCTCCGCTCGAAGCGTCCGTTCCCCTGTGGCTTCCCGAGTACCCGCCGATCAACTCCAAGTACCTACCTTTACCTTATCGGGACGTCTGGGACGAGCTTGAGAAGATCAGGACGAACTGGGAAGATATGGCCAACCGACAAGTTTGGCGCAAGTTGGATGGTCTGATTAACCCCAGCGGGAAGAAAGACTCAGCAGAGGAGTCTGTACCTGTCGAGGAGAGCGGGAAGGCGGCTGAGCCTGTAGCAGGTAGTCAGGCCAAACCGAGAGGAAAGAAGGAGCGGACGAATGGGCAAGCGAAGTTGACGGAGCCCGACCAGAGAATCTTGGATTCGTGGCAGGTCCGAGCGAACAGTCAGGCTTATAAGAAGATGATGGTTAGTCGAGCGAGAAATCCTCCTCAGCCATGACCTATTAATGCTCATATCAGTCGAGATCGAAATCAACAGGAACAACGAGAAACGTTACCGATTGCTTCATTCAGGGAAGAAATCGTCAACACGCTCAAAAACAACCAGGTTTTGGTTTTGAGCGGAGAGACCGGTTGCGGGAAGTCCACCCAATTGCCTTCCTTCATCCTGGAAGATCATCTGTCGCGAGGTCTTCCCTGCAAGATTTACGTGACAGAGCCAAGACGTATCTCGGCTATCTCCCTGGCTGAGCGAGTCTCGAGAGAGCTGGGAGATAAGGGGGTTGATGCAGGGGGAGCTGGGGATGACGGTGGCCTGGTCGGATACAGCATCAGGCTGGAAAGCAAGATGGGGAGGAATACCGTAAGCACGACCGATGGTGCGAAGGTTTTGCATATGTCGCTGATCACGATCGCCATTACCAGCGGTTGGCTTTCGTGACGAACGGTATCGCTTTGAGGATGTTGGAAGCTGGAGCCAGCGGATCAGAGGGACGCGGTTCTACTTTCGACGAAGTGACCGTAAGGCAGACCTATGCAATGGTGCGATCGTCGCACTGGCTGACCATGAGTTTTCATTACAGCATATCATCGTTGACGAAGTGCACGAGCGGTCTATAGACTCTGATTTCCTGCTCATTGTCTTAAAGTCGCTCATGGAGCAGAGACCGGATCTCAAGATCGTGCTCATGTCGGCTACTTTAGAGAGCGAGAAGATCTCGGAATACTTTGGCGGATGTCCCGTGCTGAAGGTACCAGGCCGAACTTTCCCGGTTAAAGTGGGCTATCTTGAGGATGCTGTCGAGTTTGCCGGCTGGGCTATCACCGACAAATCGCCTTATGCCTTGAAAGGTATATTTCAAACCGCCCTCTCCCTGATGAAGCTCGAGCTGACTGTCCCGCTGTGTGGATCGCAAACGCAGGCCGTCAGAATCGAAATCAATTGGAATGGGCGGAGGAACCAGCTCTTGACGATGACGACGAGGGAGAGACGCCTGTGCAAGCCGATCCGAAGCAACTGTCGTCGGCGCTGTACAGCCAGGATACCGTCAAGACGGTCAATCTGCTGGATCCCAAACAGATCCCGTACGAGCTTGTCATCCGCCTTCTCGAGGAGCTCTGCCTCGAGCAAAAGTCGCCTTACTCGCAAGCGATCCTCATTTTCTTACCGGGTCTCAATGAGATCAGAAAGCTGCATGATTTGCTACAAGACCACAAATCGTTCGGTATGCCTCAAGACTTTAGGGTATACCCGCTCCATTCGAGTATCTCGACGGAGAACCAAGGTGCTGTTTTCGAGATACCCCCTGAAGGCGTGAGGAAAATCGTGCTGTGTAAGCCGTACAGCACAGGCAATATTACAGGGAGATCTTACTAATTTGTAATTACGCTTGCCGACCGATATAGCAACAAACATCGCGGGTAAGCTTCAGCTCAAACTAGCACAGCTGATAACAGCTGATAGATTTCCGCTTCCACAGAGACTGGTGTAACCATCCCTGACATCACATGCGTCATCGACTCTGGAAAACACCGAGAGATGCGTTACGACGAGAAGCGCGCGATCTCGAGATTGACCGAAACGTACATAGCTCGCTCGAACGCTTCTCAAAGAAGAGGTCGTGCGGGTCGTGTACAAGAAGGGTTGGCGTTTCATCTATTCACCAAAGCCAGGCACGATACGCAGGTAAGACCGTAGCTTCTTGACTTTTTATGATTTGGGGATACTGATGAAGTTCCGTGCAGATGGCTGGACATCCACTTCCCGAAATACTTCGGTTGTCATTGCAAGACCTTGCCCTGCGCATCAAAATTCTCAAGGTAAAGATCGGCAATACTATCGCCGAGGGACTCTCGCGAGCACTTGATCCTCCTCTTCTGGTGAACATCACGCGGGCTGTCAACTCGCTTATTGAAGTGGGAGCGTTGACCTCGACCGAGCAAATCACACCTATGGGTCTTTTGCTCAGTAGATTACCCGTCGACGTTCATCTTGGTGAGTACGGTTTCGTGAACTCCCTCACGTTAATGGCGCTCAGAATTCGATTACGTTTTACGAACAGGGAAATTCCTCTTGTTCGCTGCACTGTTCAGGTGTCTTGACCCAGCGCTCACAATAGCTGCCACCCTGAATTCGAAGTCGCCCTTTATTACACCCTTTGGACAGGAATCCGAAGCAGACAGTATCCGGTCGTCTTTCAAGACAGGTGAGCTTTCTGTCGATCGAGACGCAACCAGCAGAGGAGCATGCGTCAACAGCTATATCCCTTCCATGGCTCTAGGCAATAGCGACTTTCTTACCATCGTCAACGTGTTCTCCATCTGGCGACGTATGGCATCCACCAACCCCAATCAGGCAAGGACTTTCTGCCGAAGGAACTTCTTGTCGTACCAGGTGCGTCCATCAGCGATGCGGAGTGAAGATACATGTGCTGATACCGCGACGAACCCTTAGACTTTGCAACAAATCGAGGAATTGCGACAACAGCTTTACTCGTCAGTAGCGCTTGCCTCCTAATCATGGGCGGTTGCTGATCTCATACCTATTCCAGCTACCTGATCGATTCACAGTTTGTGCCATCTACCAAAGCTGACAAGGACGAAATCAGCCGGTGTGTGCTGCATCGGCTCCTCGTCCGGGAACATGCGGAAGGGCATTGACTGACGCTGTGACCTATTCGCCCATTACAGGGCAAGATATCACAAGGGCTTCCGAACGATGTTCGTTAATATTCCAGCAGCGTACAACGAGAACGCGGAGGATGAGAAGTTGGTAGCCGCAACCCTGGCCGCCGGACTTTACCCCAAGATCTTGACAACGAATAACGACACCGGAGGTTTGAAGACGCTTACAGGAGGTCAGGCCATCAGTATCGTAAGCGATTGGTGTACAGGACAGAATCAGCATTAGCTAAGAAACTTGTTCCCGCAGCATCCAAGTTCAGTCAACTTCCGCATGAAAATGAGCGAGTTCGAAGCCAATCACATCGTCTATTTCACGATCATGCAATCGAAAAAGGTATGCATCAGAGGATCAGAAGTTATCGGGCGGAAACGAGTTGGTCATTCAAACGTTATACCTGCCAGTTGTACGCATGGGAGACTGGCCCGGTCGAAGACATGGCTCTGTTCCTGCTTTGTGGAGAACATCTGGAGATCAAGGTTGGTCCCCCGAGTAAATACATCACGGATACACTGTGCTCATACCCATTGCGACGACTAGACCTGGTCGGGCGCGGCCATCATCGATCGAAAGATCCGATTCAACGTGTCTGGCGATCTATTGTTGCATCTCAAGCGACTACGAGAGGAATTTGCGCAAGCGCTCTCACTCAGGATGAGTGGCAAGCAGTTCAACGAAGATCAGGCAAAGTGGTTCGAGCTCGGGCTTAAATGCCTCATGACGCCCCCAACCCCAAAGGAGGAAACGATACAACGCATAGGAGTTCAGATCAAGTAATGTAGCACAGGCATAGAAGACATTCTGACCATTTGTAGCGAAACGAGATAGACGGCATAGGTTTGTTTTCAAGTCATGATGATCATAATAGCCATGAGCAGAAGAGCGGACGGATCCAGAGATACAAGACGGACCATACGGAACGGAAGGATGCTACCCGGGTTGACAATTATTTCGTGCTCAAGTGAAGTTCATTAGACGGTCGAGATGCTATAACGGAAGGGCAGTACCGCTTAGCATGAACCCCAGGGCGAATCAAGAGAGCAAACTTACATAGCCTCGGCCTGGTTGAGGGCTCCAACCATCTTGATGCATTCCTTGCGCCTCGAAACGATATCAGGAGACTCCTTCAACAGTTCCTCCAGGATCTCAGGTTCTGGTAGACATGAAGCAATCAGTACAGGCGGCTGAGCGCTGTTTTGGTCAAGCATCATGCTGCTTACTGTAAAGATGCTCCAGAAGCACACGTTGCATGTTCTCCTTGGCAAAGTTTACCAAGGTCAAGGTGATGGCTTTTGGCACCATGTCGATCATTTCGCCTATAGAGAAGCACAATTAGCGACAGGATTCTCAACCTCCCCCACTCGATTTCGTGACTCACGCTTTACGATAGAAAAGTATGACACGATCAAGAGCTCTGAAGGATGATGTTTTCCTAGTTAGCGATAATTTCCGAATACCAGCCTCCGGGACGGATTACGCACTGATGACCTCGGTCTCCATCAGTTCTCGATCGTTTAAAGTTGCAACCGGTCGAATGACGGGGGGCGGCTGTACGGAGATCGTCTGGTCAGCTGAATTCGCCCCCACTCCTCTGCACACATCACTCACAGCCTCCATGACAGGGGTTCCCTTCCTCTTGGGTGTCTGGTCCTTCTTGAAGAAACTGTTAAAGAAGCTAGGCTCCTCCTTCTTGTAGTCGGCATCGAGGTCCCTTCCGTTGTTGAGCGCACCGGGAGCGAGCTTGCCCGACTTGGGGTCAAGAGGCTTCTCGACAGGCTTGTTGGCGTTGAGACGGTCTTGTACGATCGACATGGCCTTGTGACCGTTCAAGAAGTCCGGGTGGGTGGTGTTGACGTAACAAGCTTGCATTCTGCGGAGCAAGCACAAGAACGCTGAGCTAACCGTCCGTCCAGTTGGATCAATCGGTCCTCTCTGACTCACGCTACCATATCCGTCACCAGCTTGTTGGTAGGTACCATCGATTCCTTGAAAAAGTTGATGACGACCGCGTTGAACCTGTCTCGCAGTTCCGGGTATCGCTTGAACGATGACTATGCGGTATCAAAACGGCTTAACTGACGGTCTGAACCTCCAATATCTCCATCCGGGATGCTCACCGTCTTGACCAAAAGCTGACCCAAGATCCTGATCAGCTCGTCGTACACGAGCTGACAACATCGCAGGGCGGGTTCCTCCAATCTTCGGATTTGCTGCTTGACAATGACCTCAAAGGCGGTCGTGCCGACAAAGAGGGAGGGAGTCGAACCCTGAATTTCGTAATCCACATAATTGGCCGTAAGTACCCTCTATCAAAACCCGTCCGCACCGACAGACTCACGGCAGAGTTGTACAAGATCGTCCTGATATCTCCATCCTTGTTCTGATCAAACGGATCGATCCCCCTGACTCCGTTGTTGAACAGCTCGTGGAAGACGAAACTGATACGAGCTCCACCGGACAACTCGTTGAGCGAGAGGTCGTTGGTGTTTCCGTCGATCATGGTACGAAATTCCGAGCAGAATTCGGTGATCGTGGAGAGGACCACGCTTCCCTGCGAATGCCAACATTTCCAAGAGGGATATTTTTTTTGGTGAGCCAAACTGGACTGAGTGTCGACAAGACCGCCTCGACTGGGACGACGTACCGGGTTAGTCTCGCCCATAGCACCTCCAAGCGCCTTCAACTCCCCCGAGTACTTGGCCAACTGCGACCCGATCCTCGCCTTGATATCCGGCAACGTCGATCGAATGTGGTGCATCAAGATCTATCGTGGACGTATGATCGTACCGCCAAGGGAACATCTTAGCCACACATCCAGCCCCGAGCGCACCACCAAACCATGGCGACGACCGAGGACTCACGACATTCAACTTTCGGGCCAAATAAGGCGTCCCGCAGTACTGCGCCTTGCTCGCATAACTAGCGTGGTTCTGGAAGAAGTTCCTCTCATTCTCCAAGGCCGACCCGATCGACTTGCTCTGTTCGATATCCCTCTGACCTCGGTTGACGACGGGGACGTAACCGAGTCGCAAGGGAATGATCCGGCCGGCGAGGATATCAACGACGTCGGTTCCTTGGTCCCTGCAAGATTTTCCAAACGAAAAACAAAAACAAAAAATGTTGAGCCTCCAGATTGAGGGTTAACGGGGAGAAAGCGACTCGACTCACATGAGATCGACCTTGGTCAACACCCCGATCGTCCTCGTCCCTTCCGGATCCACATCTCTAGCCATCTTCAACCCGTCCGAATTCGCCAGATCCGTGTTCGCCGCCGTCACAGCCAAGATGATTGCATTCGGCTTGCTGATAAACTTCAACAACATCTCCCTGATCTGCCTCTCGATGTCCCTAGGCTGATCCCCCACGGGAACTTTTGTCAATCCGGGCAGGTCGACCAAAGTCAAGGTGAGGACGTTGGGGGAAAAGATACGCAGGTTGATAGGGTTCGGGGAGATGCCGGCGTTCTTTCCCGTCATCTTTTCGGTATCCCTGACGATCTCGTCCCGGATCTTGGAAAAGTCGTGGAATTTCTGGTTGGGGAGATGAAGGAATTCACCCCACTCGTTCTCGTTGTTGGCGTTGGTGCGTTCCTCTGATGCGCCAAGCCACATATGCTCATCAGTGCCTTCTTCCCCTTTCTATCAACCCGGATGCGAGTCGGTACTGACCAGGCTCCCCATCCTTTTCCTCCTTGACGGGCTTGTTAGCCGCCGGCCGGTTGATCAATTGCAAAACCTGTCGTAGACCATCCCACCATCTCACGTCAGCATCGTTTCACACATCTCGAAATCGAGCAGAAGAAGGCGGCTCGGGCGACTCACCAAAGGTCGACGGGTGACGATACCCGTTCCTCGAGGTAAGAAATCTCGTCCGACGATGTTCTGCTCCCCGCACGCACAAAGCCGAAAGCAGTATCGTAGGTAGATCGAATTGATTCCGCCATCGCCATGAGAGGTAGTTTCGCCAAAGAGAGAAGTCAGGGTATATGTAGACCAGTCGGACCAGAAACACCATGCGTGTAAAGAGGATGAGATTCCGATCAGCTTTCAACCCTCCAAGAGCTTATCGCAGTCGAAGGGAATGTCCAATGGTGGAAAGAAGAAAGACAGGGCCAGACTGAGACTGACCTCGAGCACACTACTCTTCCCGCTACTCTGCGAGCCGATCACCGTGATCTGGGGTAGGTCCTATGTATACCACATACCACATAACACATATCGTATGAATCGCGAGAAGGCAGAGAGGGTGGAATATATGGTTAGATTTCAACCACTGCGCTCATGAAAGGTAAGAAAGAGGAGGTGGGCTTACGATATTGTTGCTGACCCCGATAGATGCGAATACATCTTGTAGCTATGTACCATGATGAACCAGAATCAGCAGTACCATCGTGATCAGCACCACCGAGGTTGACAAGACAGAAGAGACAGAAGAGATTGAATAAGAGTGTCAGTCATCTTGCTTGCCGTAGTAATCGCTTGAACCAGGTCGCTAGCAGGACGAGACGAGAAGAGGCTGTGTACGGTATATGTAATAATGTACGCCATCTTCGTGTACTCTCCTCTCGTCCTACACCGGTCCCGACAATGGGGCGATCGTCTCACCTTGTTGATGAGTGCAATGAGTTGTTGATCCATCTTGTCAGATCTCTATGTGTATTATTTGCAAGAAGCTAGATCCGAGTTGACCAAGTCTCCGAAGTAGACGATGATGTGTATCTATATTCGACGTTCGATGTTCTGATATCGGTCGTAGTCCCGGTATGAGCTAGAGCTATGAAGTGACGACACCCTCCCTCGGACGCGTGGCCCAGCCCTAGGCTGCCTTAAATCTAGGTAAGATGACTTAAGGTGGCGAGCCATATTTGCGTATCGACTCCTACACAGCAACGATTGGTTCTTGACCGATCTGAACGCACAGATCGTCTCGAATACTTCTCACCTTCATTCTCTAGGTATTTGAGTGGTTCTACGATCGGTATAGTCTTGTATATGGTGGTGATTATGAATTAGGTCGACGTTGATTCGAGAGGCGGATCTCGGAAAGTGGCGGAACTCGCGAGAGTCGGGAGTCGGGGGTGGAGGCGAGAAAGTCGAGGATATGACCAAGATGGATCGGTTAAGATGTGCTCTGCCTACCCATACCTACCCTATCTTAGCCATATCATAATAGCTGCGATTACAATCATCTCACCCCGAGTAACAAACCCTCTGAGAGCTAGTCAAGAGATCTACCGCGCCGTAATCCTTTCTACAGCATAATCAATTCGATCATGGCTTCATTCGCAAGATCCTCATCTAGCACCATCTCCCGGACTCTGGTCCAATCCATTCGAGCTCAACGTGAGTTCAGCAACTCTACAACCACAGGCAAACTCATTTTGAATAAGAGACTGAGGATGAGTTCTCACTTTCTACGGCTTTCACTTTGGACAGGTTCCGAGTTGATCCAGGGAAGCTCTCGAGGTAAATCCCAAGCCCGCCTCCCAGGTCTTTTTCCTGCATGGACCCGCACAGACCCGCTTACAGACAACACTTTATGCTTACCACCGCGCCTACAGGAATTCTTAGTAGTACCACTCGATACATTCCGACCTCATCCGTCCAGTCCAGCCGGGGCTTATCGACCTCGTCAGCCCGCCGAGGCTTGATCTCGAGTGCTGAGCGGGGCGTACGAGCAAAGAATGTCGGTCGGAGTTCAGCTGGGTTTGGTCAACAAGGTGAGTCCCAATGTGCCATCAGCTTGCACGAACCACAACAGTATTGACTAACCTATTCGCTGTGTGTCGATGGCAGTCCGAACAATGTTCATCCAGACCGAATCCACGCCCAACGAAGCCTCCCTCAAGTTCATCCCCGGAGTCCCCGTCATGTCCTCCGGAGGAACCTACGAGATCCTCGACGCCCGTTCTTCCCTCGTCTCACCCTTGGCTGTCCGGTTGATGGGCGTAGACGGGATCACCTCGATCTTCTACGGTCCTGACTTTGTCACCGTCTCCAAAGACGATTCCCAGCCGTGGAGCATCCTCAAACCGGAGATATTCAGCATCTTGATGGAACATTTCACCTCGGGCAAGAACCTCTTCAAGGATGACCAAGCGGAGATGGACGGGCCTCAGGATACCAAGATCTTGGATACCGACTCTGAGGTCGTCGCCATGATCAAAGAACTGCTCGACACCCGCGTCAGGCCTGCCATCCAGGAAGACGGCGGGGACATCGAGTTCAAAGGATTCGAGGATGAAGATGGCGAGGGCATCGTCAGGCTCAAGTTGAAGGGGAGTTGTCGAGGATGTAGCTCGAGCAGCGTGACGCTCAAGAGCGGGATAGAGAGGATGTTGACGCATTACATACCCGAGGTCAAGACGGTCGAGCAGGTCAGTCCCGCTTGGTGCTTTGGAAGCTTTTCCAAGCAATTTCCTCCCCGAGAGCGTGGCTCATCTTGGAAATTCGCTTCTATGGAATACTTTTCACGACCATTCAGGTCTTGGACGAGGAGGAGATCATCGCTCTGAGCGAATTCAACAAGCTGGAAAAACGTCTAGCGGCCAAGAAGGGCAAAGACGCTGGTTCTGAAGGAGGGTGAGTGCACTCGACTCGTCAAATCATCCGGCTATCGTTTTGTATATCGTGCTGATCCTGTTATTGCTGTTGGTGGTATCTCGTGTAGTGATGGAATGTCGCAATACATGTCCCTCTAGATCTAAGCCACGATCGAGGGTATTCGGCGTAGCATTGTATTGTACTGTATCTATACCGCAACGAGGAATATCGTTCTGTACTTGCGGTCCGCCTGTGCTTGGCATAATTGAAGGCAAAACCTCTCGCAACTTCGCTCCCGGGGTCAAGTACAGGTATATCGTCTGTATTCTCGCTGTGCTAGCCTTTACCAGCTTCGGCGCTCCACCTCGGCCTCGTGTCGCAGTGTCACCTCCAAGATATCCACCCGGTCATGCCGGCCAGTCGATAAGTCATCTGTCCGATAGATTTCCGTTTCTCAAAACCTTCCGTTCAACATATCCCAAAGTTTGTGAAAAAGACTCTGAAGAAACCTTAACGTATATGTCGGGCCAAGAGGCGTCCTTTGGACGGCAATCTTGAGCGAATCACGGCCTTCATGCTGCAAAGGCTACAGCAGGAAAGTATTGGCGGGCGAGCGAGTTGTCTGGTGGGTGTCTACTTACATAAACAGCCACCACCTGTAGAAAGTTGTTTGGGACTCCTGACCAATTTTGTAGGAAGCCAACAAATGTTTCGGCAAATGAATGGATATTGTAACCTTGTTCCTGGCCCTGCCACAGTTCCAAGTCGCTGCAAATGTCGCGTCTTCAGGAAGTCACTACCATTCAGCCTCGCGCAACAAAGCTGGCCAGCTTCAAGGCTTCTGGTGACCCGAGTCATGCGGGTCAACTTTCCGTGTGCGTGAAGGCTATCCCGTAGACTCTCTTAATAATATGCAAGCTCAGTACTCTACAACGGCAATCCGTTCCCGGCCGGGGACTGACTTTGGCCTCCTCCTTGGTGATGTCACGGTAGATCCACTCGATTATGCGACAGGCGGTAAGAATCCAGATCTTCACAGTCTCAATACTATTATATTTGAGATGAACACGTCTGGCTGCAACCTCGAGCCGGTGAACCAAGTATTCCTTGAACTGGATGTGTAAACACTTCCCGCCAGAAGGTCGAAACCTGGTCTCGGAATTTGCATCCGCAGGCTAGGACAGTGTCTCATCAGCAAGTGACGATGAAGCGAGGGATGATTGATCGTTAGGAGCAAGAGATGAAAACACTCGCAGTGTATGTCAATGCCATAGCAGCCTGTGGTATAACCACGCCCTACGAATAATGAGTGAGAATCCTGAAAGATCACGGCACAAGCGAGACGTTACGAGATCACCGTAGTGCTGCGTTCTTGACATCCCAAAAAATCAGCCTTCAGACACGCAGCTCACGCAGACGATCAGACACTGCTCAACCCCCCAAATCTCAAGGACCTCAACCTTCCTGCCCATAGCACAACTGACAAGATGGAAGCACTTGCAGTCATGAGGATTGAGGATGCTGCGGTTGGCGGTGCAAGAATAAATGCTCTTCAACAACGAGGACAAGGTAGGGAGAGTGCGAGTCCGGGAGATTCTTCGGTGAAATTCCGGGGATGAGCGTCGGGGGGAGCATCATTGTCCCGTTTATGATGTCGAAGTCGAGTACAAATAGATCGTCCACCATCATATCACCGCCCATGCCGCCCACGATCAAGATGAAGATATGTACCGATCCTCGACACTCGACACACTTCTCATAGCCGCCATCTGCCTCGCCCAACATGACCACCCTGATCAAACACGTCAACCGCTACTGTATCACCCCCTCCGGTCTCGAACTGTTTGCGAACTTTTATTACCCGCCCCATTGCCAGGATAGGAAACCTAGGGGGTTGTTCGTCGCTTATCATGGAGGCGGGGTCATCAACGGCTCGAGAGATGAAGAGTTTATCAATGAACCTGTCAGACGTGAGTTGGCATTTCATCGAAGTCGGTAACGTCAATGCCGTTTGGAGTTGTTCTGTTTGTGGGATTCGGAAATGAGATTGGCGAGCCGAGGCTGACCTGATTTTGATCGCGATCACTCCTGGTGCTACACATAGGCGCCGTACTGGACAACGGCTACATTCTCGTCCAACCGGGCTACCGTCTCCTGATCCCAACAAACGGCCACGATATCATCTCAGACGTCCGCAACTTTTACGACTACCTCGCTTCCCCGGCTTACACCCGGACTTTACCGGAGAACGTGCGGCCTGATCTAGGAAAGATCGTCGTCGCGGGCTTTTCTGGTGGAGGGTACGTCTCAAGGTTGGCGGCGATCGAGCTGATCGAGAGCGCCAAGGAGGGCCGACGAAAGGGGATCGAGTGTACGGGGATGGTCTCTTACTTCGGAATGGGCGGGGACGTCTTCCAACCAGACTGGGCGGAGAACAAGACTGGGAAATCGGACCCTATGGACGAGGTCGAGCATCTCTACAAGCGCAAAGAGATCTCGGATTCGCCCTACACCCCCGGGCTGAAAGGGTGGGAGAACAGGGTGGATAGGGATATGATCTGGGATTGGTTCAGGTCGAACGGGGTCTTTGTCGACGTGCTCGCCGGGACCCGGGGGACCGTCCTTAGAGACGCTTGGGCGAAGGCCAACTCGGGCTCGGATTCGGTGTCGAGGATGGAAATCGTCCGACAGATCGTCCCTGAAGAACACCACCCGGTGATCCCCCAGATCTGGTTTGAGACCCCGTCGAACGCCTCGTCCTTCCCACCTAGCATCTACGTCCACGGGACCGCCGATGACAAGGTTCCTTATGCCGAGAGCGTCTTGACTGTCGATCAGTTACGCAAGGCTGGGAAGGGAAAAAATGAGGTCGAGTTCATCACGATCGACGGGGTGGATCATGATCTCAAAGTACCGGGAGAGAGCGAGTGTAGGCCCGAGGTAGACGAGGCGCATGGGAAGGTGGCCGATTTCATTTTGAGGCAGCTCAGGGCTTGATCCCGATCTGGGCGAGACGAGACGGGGGTGGTATGAGGCGTGTACATGATCTGTATGCAGAGCTCAGATGATATGATACCAATCATCGAGTCATCGAATTAGATCGTTTATTTTCCCAAGCCTTTCGAAGCCAAGCTTGTACGAGATCAAGCACCGAGTCATCAATTCCGTCAAACCTTGTTCCGGTTCCATCCGAAAGGGTATCGTAACGGAAGGAACTGAGCCCCGAAAGAGGGTAATGTTCGGTTCGAGATCGTCCTTTGAAAATCGTCGTTCGTGATCACTCCACCTGCATCGGGTGCAGTAGGGGGTAGGGAGGTAAGGCGCAATAGTACCTTTGTTCTGGGCGACGACCAAAGGGGAACGACAACCCTTTCGAAGATCCTTTGTCGGACAGTCTCGTGATCGTCCGCTGAGGGGATATATAAGGTAGAGGTCTAGCTGACGGAAACAAGCTTTTCCGGATCGACGTCGATCGTCTACTTTATATATCATACCGCACAGCGACTTTACGATAGAGCACACGCGCGCGCTTATCGAAATCACGAATTCGCCCCTCGACCCCGACCTCTTTTACTTTTACATTTGCGAGCCATGGGTCTTCTTGGCTTTCATACCAAACCAGCCCCGCTGCTCAACCAGAACTACACTGTTTCTCCCGAGCGGAAGAGCAACATCTTGTCTCAACTGACATTCGCTTGGGTCTACCCATTTCTCAAGGTGGGTTTCAGTTCACAAATCCAAGCGCGAAAGAGGCCATTCTGAAACTGCCAGCCATTTTCTTTTGTCACACATAGATTGGGTACTCAAGACCCCTTCAACTGACTGATCTCTGGAGACTTGAAGACGAAAGGTTGTCCTGCTATCAATCGAACTTGCTCGAGAACAACTTCTATGAGAAGTATGCGCATGTTGATGCGGCATTTCAACAGCCTCAACCTGATGAGGATAGTGTCCGAGCGGAGAGAAGCGGGTCGGTTAAGGTTGCCATTGACGGCAAAAACGAGACGTCAGAATTGGGTCACAATAAGGAGGAGCTTGAGGCAGCAGCCACACAGACCTTACAGCCCATGGTCTCACGAGCGGATTTACCTGGTGCCAATGTCAACCCAAAAGCTGCCTCTATCCGACAAGCTGAAAAGACCTTTGTGCCTTCAACCAACCGCTGGACATGGGTGCTGCCACTGTTCTTAAAGAAGAAAGACATATCTGGTTCAATGTTGGCAGAGAAACATGAGAAGGCGGCCATGCGAAGCCATTCAATCCGCCTATTTTGGTCTTGCCTTCGTACCGTCCGGCGAGATCTCCTGATAGCGCTGTCAGTTAGACTTGTATCGCGTGAGTGACGGTCTGGCACTTCAAATACGCTTGAGGACTGATCTGATTGCCCAAATGTTTGATCCCACATGTAGGAGGCATCATCCTCGCTTCATCTGTTGCTGTCAAGGAGTTGATACGTTTTGTCTCGGAGTCCCATGCATGGAGCAAAGCCTCAGACGACGAACGGATCAACTTGAGTCAGCCGAAACATATCGGCGTGGGGTTTGGCCTCGCCATAGGTCTGGCTGCCATGCAACAAACTGCATTCATCCTCAACGGAGTCTATGGATACCGGTCGCTCTTTGCAGGGTCCCTGCTGCGGATAGCTCTCATTGACCAAATCTCTCGGAAATCCATGCGACTTTCCACAAGAGCCCGGGTCAAGCAGACTGCTGGCCGACTGACAAGTGCAGTATCAGGGGATGCAACTTTTATGGATACAGGAAGCACCAGCATGGTTGATGTCATTGTGGAACCCATTGCCATTACAGTGGGCTGCGCGCTGTTGATCTACAACCTTGGGTACAGCGCCCTGGTTGGTGTGGGTGTATTGTTCGCATCATCACCAATTTTGACTGCAATGATGAACCAGCTCATTGGCAGCCGACAAGAACAGATGAAATTTATCGACAAGCGGTTGAGGCTTCTAAGCGAGATATTCAAATCAATTCGTCAGATCAAGCTGTACGCATATGAAGCGTTCTTTGGAGAACGGATCATTCAAGTCAGAGAAAAAGAACTGGGACGGCTCAAAGTCATTGTTTGGAATCGAAGGTAAGTAACAGCATTCTGATGTGCATCAACTGCTCTTTAGACTGACTTCAATCTCCATCATCAGTATGGTCATTGCCACAATGACTTTCCTGCCAACTCTTGCTGCGGTCTTGACTTTCATCACCTATGGACTATCCGGTCACAATCTGGAACCTGCCGTCATCTTCTCTGCATTCCAGCTATTCAACATCATTCAGACACCTCTTCAAAATCTACCCGCCTCATTTGCCAATCTGACTGATGCATGGGTTGCCCTGACCCGCCTCTCAGACATCTTTTTGGCTGAGGAATACTCTGGAAGCGGACATATCGAGAGCAATCCGCACTCTGATGCAGCAGTAACGGTCCATGGAGATTTCACATTCGAATCCTCTGAGCCCTCCAGCAACAGCAGTCAGAATGAGACTGCAGGAAGGGATCGTAAAGCTGAAAAGGAAGAAAAGAAGCGGAAAGCTGTGGCTGAGCGCGTGGCCAAAGCACAGGAAAAGCAAAGCTTGCCCTTGGTGGCAGAGGAAGAATTGGAAGATGTGGCCAGCATCCGTCCTCCTTTCATGCTGAGGAACATTAACCTGTCAATCCCACGTGGAGCATTTGTTTGCGTAATTGGCCGCATTGGCTCTGGCAAAAGTGCACTCATGGCTGCCTTGATCGGCGAGATGCGGCAGATCAAGGGCAACTTAGAACTTGGAGGCACGTTGAGCTATACAGCACAACAATCTTGGATACAAAATGCCACTCTCAGGGAGAACATCACATTTACCAATGACAATCTGGATGAAGAAAGGCTTGCAAATGCCATTACAAGCTGTGCTTTATCCAGAGACATAGAACAGCTGCAAGATGGTCTAGATACTGAAATAGGAGGTGAGCAGAGTGTTCAAATGTTGATTGCATCAATGGGTCTCCTGACAACACTGCTTGATTGCAGAGCGCGGAATCAACCTATCAGGAGGTCAAAAGGCTCGAATTGCACTTGCACGAGCAGTGTATCATGATGCAGACATTGTGCTGCTGGATTCTCCACTAGCTGCTGTGGACAGTCATGTTTCAGCTCACCTGGTTGAGAAGTGCATCTTAGGACAAGGTGCACTTGGAAACAAAACCCGCATCCTTGTGACGCACCACCTGGAAGTTTTACCAGATGCAGATATGATCTTGGTCATGGAAGAAGGGCGTATAGCTCAACAAGGAACGTACAAGGAGCTGATGAGTAGACCTGGCCTGCTACAGAGTCTCATGGCAGAGCATGGAAACAATCAGGCAGACCATGGCAAGACGGGAAGTGAAGAGACCGCTATCGCTGAGAAGGAAGACAGCAGAACTTTCAAGGACAAGCCTCAAGATGCCACTTCAAATACCAAATTGATCATGGATGAGGAGCGCAATACTGGCAGCATATCCTGGAGAATCTACATGGCTTATGCACGTGTCATGAGCAAAGAATGGTGGTTCATCACATCAATCTTGATGTTGATCTTTGGCCAAGCAAGTTCTGTGCTCAACACACTCTTCCTGGGTTTCTGGAGTGGTCAGTCAATCTCAGGATTCAGGCAAGGAGATTACATGGCTCTTTATGCAGCCTTTGGTGCCGCAAGTGCCCTGTGTGCATTTGCCTCAAGCTATGCAATGTTCATGGCAGGGGTCCGCGCCTCCTTCATCATGTTTGACAGCGCATTGACAAGTGTCTTGCGCTCACCAATATCATTCCATGATGCAACTCCTGTTGGCCGGATTATCCACCGCCTCACAAAAGATGTTGAGAAGCTGGATGACAGGTATGTTCAGCTCGAACGGAACAGACCATTGAGAAGATGCTTATGATGAGTTGCCTCCATCCTTGATTCTCATCCACTAGGCTCACCTATCAATGGTATTCTGTCCTGGTCAACTTGGCTGCAGTTGTAGGCACCATATTTCTTGTCTTCTACAGTAAGTTACTTGCCATTTCTCTGAAAATCATACCGTCTCATCGTTACTGACAAACACACTGGACTTGCTTTTGTCACCTAGCTTACCCCTTATTAGGGATCCTCTTTCTACCTCTCACTCTCATTTATATGGCTGTAGGGAAATTCTTCAACAGGTCATCTAGGGAGATCAAGCGTTTGGATTCTCTACAACGGTCATTTGTCTACAGCTCTTTTGGAGAGCAGTTGGGAGGACTTTCCACTATCCGGGCCTTTGGTATGCAGGACCATTTCCTTAAAAGGCTTCAAGAAAAAGCAGATCGACAAATGCGCTCGGAATACCTCATTGTCACTGCCAGAAGATGGCTTGTGCTTAGGCTTGACAGTCTTGGCACTCTTCTGATTTTGGGAATTGGTCTCTTTGGAGTTGGGTTGAGGAACCAAGTTGACCCTATCAAACTTGGAGTTGTCTTGACATACTCCATCAGGACCGTTCAAGTCTTTGGCTTGATGGTACATTATGCTGTGCAGGTTGAGCAGGAAATGAATACTGCTGAGCGAGTGAGTTACTGTGGGTTACAGTGAACACATCTCTGCTGATGCCAACATGTCTTTCCAGGTTTTACATTATATTGACTTGGAGCATGAGGCTGCACCAAGCTTGGGATGCGATCCTCCAAGCAACTGGCCTCAAAACGGTCATGTCATCTTTGACAATGTTCAAATGCGCTATCGACCGGATCTGCCACTGGTACTGAAGGGCCTTACATTTCAAGCACAACCTGGGGAGAAGGTAGGACATATCAAGCATTCAACATAGAGTCCCACTGATCCTCTGCACTTCTTGACAAACAGGTGGGGATCGTTGGCCGTAAGTTGGTCTGCGGACCAATGAATTTGTGACTGTAGGAGGCTGACACTATTGCTGCCGTGTCATAGGGACTGGAGCAGGGAAGAGTTCACTGGCTCAAGCACTGTTCAGAATCGTTGAACTGGCAGAGGGCAGCATCAAGATAGATGGCTATGACCTGAGAAATATAGGCTTGGATACCCTTCGTTCCCAACTATCAGCATTACCGCAGGACACCCTTCTTTTCTCTGGAACGATGAGAGAAAATTTGGATCCAACAGGCATCAAATCTGACCATGAACTCAATGATATCCTTCATCGTTGTGGCCTGGTTCCAACTGCTGCTCAAATTCAAGCTGGATCTGATGTGGAACGCTACAAGAAATTCCAGTTGGATGCAATCATCAGTGATGACGGCGAGAACTTCTCGTAAGTCCAGCACAGGCTAGAGGCTGCCACTATAATGCTATTGCTCATTCAGTTTCCCCCTTGTGGCAAATCTCTCCCAACAGAGGAGGAGAACGTCAACTTGGTGAGTTTCTTGCATACTTGGTGTCAGACGACTTTGGCTGATCTTTTGCATACCTCAGTTGCTCTGTGTCGAGCCCTTGTGAAAAATTCACATGTCTTGCTACTAGATGAAGCTACCAGCAGTGTGGATCCTGAAACAGATGCAATCATCCAAGATTGCATCAGGAAGGAGTTTTCTAGCACAACTCTGTTGTGTATTGCTCATCGACTTGCCACTATAGTAAGGGAGAGATCATTCCCTCATTCCAAGCCTTGTCTTGCTGATTTATAGTTGATCTTGAATTGCAGGCGTTTTATGACAAGGTGCTGGTGATGGATGCAGGTCGGATTGCTGAATTTGCCCACCCGTTAGAAGTGAGTTTGGGAGAAATGTTCTTGCTTTTCATCCCAAAGCCAGAATCAGCTGATACTGGTGGTGGCAAGTAGCTGTTTGATAGGCCCAACTCGATATTCCGTTCGATGTGCGACGCAGCCAAACTGACCCGTGAAGCTATCATCCGGATTAGAGCAGGAGAGAATGCGCGCAATGTTGAGGGAGAGATGGAAGCCGGAATGCAGCCTGAGAGCGGTGCAATGGAAAAGATCCCGGACGAACCGTATACGCTTGGAGAAACGGCCAGAAAGGCGGACCAGGCTGATGAAATTGTCGCGGTCATCCCGACTGAAGATCACGCCACTGACAAGCAGAAAGACTAGATAGAAAGAGCGAGTGCGAGTCATGATCGTATCACGCATGCAATATGTATTCTGAATTCTCTATGCTACATCCGTCGCTTTCGCTACATATCTCATATATGCCGTCGAATATGGCAATATCTCGCTTGCTAGTCGTGTGTCGCAAGACGAAAGGCTATACGATTGTGTCGAAAATATGCTTTATAGTTTCCGGCCAGGAAGAGAAAAGCAGTGTCGTGAGTTTATGTCGTTTCATCAGGAGCGCCAGCGAACAAGAGACGCGATGATGGCGGAGTCCCTAGCGTTCCTCGATCGAGCTCAATTGAACCTCTAGACCTTCAGTGTGATCCCGTCGAGATCATCCCATCAACTTTTCCAAGTAACGTTTTCTCAACGGCTCGACGAGCTGATCCGACAAGCTGACGGGCGTCGGGATCGGTTTCCCTCCAGCGATCCCCATCGTCAACCAAGTATCCACCAAGCCCATCGTCGCCGTCGTAAAATAGACCCAGGTCCATACCCAGCCGACCGGGCCTTGGACCCGTTTGCCCGTGATCCGGCGAAAGAGAATCTCGCACGTCATCCCGCACGCCATGAGGATGAAGGATTTGGCGACTGCCCAGT
Organism: Filobasidium floriforme; assembly: GCF_021052385.1. NCBI lineage: Eukaryota > Fungi > Basidiomycota > Tremellomycetes > Filobasidiales > Filobasidiaceae > Filobasidium > Filobasidium floriforme. Next base: position 138,146 of record NW_025763628.1, on the reverse strand, counting down.
TTGGCGAGGTGTGACCGACGAGTGTGAGCGTGCCGAATTCGTGCATCGCCGCCGAGATGAAGAAGGCGAAAAAGGGGGCGACGAGGGAACGGTATTTCTTGGGTACGAGGCGCGTGGGGACAGTGAATGCTTGCTGAGACGAGAAATACAAGGTTAATCGTTAGAGCCAATCCCGTTGCATACAATGAAAAAGTTGATCCGCAACTGACTCGGAAAATCTAAAATTCGAGAATAGACGCAAGTCCACCGTGAGCTTCTCGATACGTCCATGACGCATCTACCTCTGCTTTCAAAAGCTATCACGAACTCACCTGATGCCACCTCTTCCCCCAAAACTCCAACAAGCTCGTCGACCTCCAAGGCTGGTTCATCAGTCTCGGCCACTCGGACGACGGGTTGCCCAAGAATTTGACGCCGACGAAAGCCATGATGTGGTAGCCTAGACAGAGGGCTGATTTGTTTGCGGTATTTCAGGATCAAAGGAAGCAGGATTAGAAATCGCCACCGAAAAGAACCACGAGAAGGGATTCAGGTATGATTTGCTCACCCTGGTAAAACGCAAACCCCATCGCTCCTCCAACCCACCACCTGAATCCAACTTCCAGAACCCATCGCTCCCAACTCGCCTTCTCCCCACTCAACCCTTCCCTGACCCACCCCCACCGCTCCATCATCCTGATCCATCCTCCTACCGCCTGCGCCACGCTACCACCTTGCGGCCTCCCAATCCCCCTGTACCCAAGCCCATGAAACGCGTACATGGTCGCATCGCTCCAAAAGTAATGATAAGCCGCCATCTTGAGCTGGTCGATGGCGAACTTCTTCTCGGCGACGTCCGTGGGGAGGTCAGGGTATGGAGGGGGCGCTAAAGGGGTTCCTGAGGACCAGCCCACGAGACGGGATGAGCAGATCAGGTGGGCTGCGTCGAGCGAGGGGGTTGTTCGGTGTGTTCGGTGGGGTCCTGTGGGAATAAGAGAGTAGGAGAAGAGGAGGACGGTATACTAAAAGTACGCATATAGTCAAAAGAAGGAAGGGATACGTGAGTGTTTCCTAGATGACTATCTGACCGGACGTACGAATACGGCAGCGCATCCGAATGCAAAGTTGAAGATGTTGTATTTCGGAGCTATAGTCGATCAAAAATCATCCATTGTCAGTTATAGCCATCAAATCTACACGTTTCAAACAAGTCGACCTACTCATGATCCTATATCCCAGCCACGCCTTCCCAATGCTCCAAAGACCAACGGGCAGCAGAGCCGCCCTGACCAAGCGAGGTCCCGTCTGCTTTCCATACTTTAGCAACAAGTAGGCTTGTACGTAGAGAAGGATGAAAGGTAGAGTGATGATAGGTAGGACCGAGGGGCTGTACGGTTGCAAGGTGGATAGGTCTATCGTGATCATGGTCGACGGGAAGAGGTGGAATGCGTTGAAAGGTGGAGGTCGTGAGTCGTGATGCTGTCCGGTTCGTTCGAGATGTTCGTGCGCAGGCTTTTCAGGATTCTCTGTGTGCTGATGATGATGAATAGTTGCTTGAGTGATATTGTGTTGTGCCAAGGATGATGTCGATGACGTCGATGCTGATATTATGATTGATTCTTCTGATGAACGACGTCGTCGAGAGACCCGGTTGCTTGTCTACCCAAGGACGAGGGGATGATGACGAATATCACCAAATCAAACGGACATTGACACATGTTTCTGAGAAAAGGATGATTGAATAATGTCCGTGTGGGATATACAGATTCCTGATCCAACTTTTGAGACAAGCGGATCGAGACGGGCAAGGAAGGCAAGAGGGAGGCACGGCTGGTCGCTGAGAGATGTCAGTGTTGCTAGGCAGACAGTACTGATCACTACTGATCACTGGTGGAATAACAAACATCCAACTCCATATGCGAGGGCAGGGGCCTCGGCACCGAGTTGCGCTGCGCCACTCCTCTTCGGGTTCGGGTCCGCCGGACGACGCGAAGGTCGGTAGCGGCAAAAAAGTTATTCAGAATTCGATCATCTTTCGATCCTTCGATGATCTTGAGACATCCGTAGATGACGGGAGGATGGCGACGGTGGTAACCTGCACAGAGGCCGGAAGTCATTTATGCATCTATAATAATAATACTAGTCTCCGAAAGGTCGAACGGCGGCTGGGTACCGCTGTGCATCCATGAGAACGGGGAACGTCTGGCGAGCTAGTCCTTGCCTCCGTCTGTTCATTTAGCGTCGCGGAGTCGGTGATCTCTGTCTGTGTAACAGTAGCCGACTGCCGACTGGCGACCAGTCATCGTCCAAGTCACAGCCTATGGCTCTGACAAGGTCTTGCTGTTCCAGTCGTGGCAAAGTCGTGGTCCAAGCTCCTGGGTTGTGAGCGGGCGATACGAATAGTAGTCAGCTACTCTGTACCTCGGCCTTGGAACTTCGCCCCCTGAATCGCGGATCCGAAGAGGGATTCACCTTGCACCTCATCTCTTCGAGAAGACCGAGAGAAAGTCGACCAGTTCAATCTACCCGCCGATTCCCACATCATACAACCCATCACATCACCCCCACACACTAGCTACACTTTTCTCACAGACCACTCGCACGATCATCCAGAGCTCCCCGCCTCGTGTGCGGGCCCACCCACGGTAAATCATGGCCATCCAGCCCGATCCCGCCTGGCAGTACCCAGGTCAAGGTCGAGGACAAGGTCAAGGTCAGGCAGCTTTCGGCCAACATCCGCGATCTCAATCACAATTGCAGGCCATGCAATTGCAGCAACAGCAGCATCAGCAGAAGCACCAACCACAGCAACAGCAACAACAGGGACAGGTTCTGCCTTTACGGCCGCCTCATTCGATCAAATCGTATTCAGAGGAGATGATGTACTTCAACCATAACCACGGACCGAATCAGAAACAGGGCCTTGCCCACGCCCACGGTCAGAACCAGATGCAAGGCCAGAATTCGGAATTGGATATCAAACCGAATATCCAGCATAATCCTTACTCTCACCCTATATCCCGTCATTTCCCACAATCTAACGCGGGACCGGGCTCTTTCGATCCGTATACCATGAATTCGAATATAGGCATGGGCATGGGCCCGATGGGGATGGGTATGAGCAGGGGGGATAACGCCATCGCCTCCGGTAGCGGTACGAACTCAGCGTCAATGGCAACTGCAAGCTCCGGGTCTGGGTCTGGTTCTGGACCGGTAGGCGGGGGTAGGACTGGGACGAGTGGAACACCGAGTACGAGTACCGGGTCTGGCTCAGGGTCGGGGTCGGGGTCGGTTCCACGATCAGGAAACGGATCAGGAGCTGGGGCTGGAGCTGGAACATCGACTGCAAATGTGGCAGGAGCAGGGTCCGGTTCTTCAGCTGGACCCGGGAATTCAAGCTCGACAGGACCAGGCAATTCAAGTACAACTGCGACTGCGAATGCGAATGCAAGTGCGAGTGGACCAGGGGAGGGGAACAAGAAACGCCGACATAACGTAGGGAAGGCTTGTGAGAATTGTCGGAGACGGTAAGTCTCGTCTTCTTTATCCGGGAGTTTTCTTGTGATTCCCGGGAGTGAATACAAAGCATGAGGATTTGATGGTTGGGGGGTTCGATGGGCTGATTCTGGTCCGTTTTGAAATGTGGGTGGGTGGGACAGGCGGGTCAAGTGCGATGGAGTACAGCCGTTTTGTGGGACTTGTAAAGTCTACAATGTGAGTTCTATCGCTGCCTTTCCAGTGTTTTTTATCGTCGTTTGTTGGTCCTCAGCTGATGGATGATGCATCTTGGCTCGATCTCGATCTCAACCTCAACCTCGATTTCAACTTCAACCTCTACCTCGTCGCCTTCCTCTCCTCGACCCTGCCTCGTACAACAGGACGAATGCTCCTGGAACCCACGTGAAGACTACCGAAAGCCCCTCTCTCGACAACAAGTCGAAGCGCTCCGTACTCGGGTGGCGGATCTAGAGAGGATGTTGAGGGACCATGGGTTGGACCCGGGGACGGGAAATGAGGGGAGTGCGGTCGAGCAGGTTGGGGGTGGAGGTGCCGGTGGGACGATTGGCGGTACGGGTGGTAGGAACGATGGGGTCGGAGGGTCTGGTGGTGGTGAGGGAGGAAGGCCCGACGAGACTAGAGGTGAAAGGGGGGTCGGCACGGACAAGCCGATGTTGGAAGGACCGGAGGATTTGAGGGATTGGTCACAGAGTCACTTGGTACGTTCTCCTTGTCCGCCTTTTATCCAAGCCAATATCGCGATCTAACCCTTCAACCTCTCGCTCGCAGGTCGAACACGAATCCGGCGATTTTCAGGTATACGGCCCGACCTCTGCTTTCCGCCATCTAGGCAAACAACACGCTAGTACGACCGGAAGCAGCAACGAATTCAACCCGGATTCCTCTCCACCTGCATTCGGAAGCGGTGGAGGCCCAGGATCCCCGTTCTGGAACGATTTCAGGAGGTACCTGCCCAGAGAAGTCTCGTTGACCGAGGATCAGCACGAGGCGGCTTTGGATAGGTTCTTCAGGTATTACGCTCCTTGGGGTGAGTTGGCCGTTCCCGGTTCTTGTCGTGCTGGTGCGAAGGACTGAACAGGTGGGTTTTCAACCGGCAGGTCAGCGAACGCACCCGATCTTGTTCCGAGAAGACATGGCCCTAGCTCTTTCTTCCGAGACGCCCATCAAGACTCCGCACTATTCACCCATGCTACACAACGCTATTCTGGCTATCGGCCTCTGTTACTGTGACGAACCGCACCTCCGTACGCCCGCACTGAGAAAGGTCTTTGTCACGGAAGCGAAAAAACATCTAGAGACCGAGGGGATGAACCCGTCGGTCGCGACCGTTCAGGCGTTGGCGCACTTGGCTTCGGGACACAGTGTGGATGCCGAGCATAATTTGGGGTGGCTGTATATCGGCATGGCACTGAGGTGTGCTCTGGCTCGTGAGTTTGACGTCGTGATGATACGGTAGTGCTATCGGACAAAGCTAATGCGTTGCTGCTCGTCGCGAAGTCGGACTGAATATGGACAACACGCCAATGTTGAAGAACGGCAAGATCACCGAGGTTCAGGCTCGGGAGGTGAGTCTCGTGCGTCTTGTACGCTCAAATTGTCAAAGCTGACGTGTTCGACTCGCAGCGTAATGTCACATATTGGACGGCGTTCATCCAGGAAGGCTTGTGGGCACCTTACATCGGACGGCCGGTCTACGTCCCGGACTGCACGTGAGTACAGATCTCTTCAGACCTTTGATCTTGAACAACGTGTAACAGGGTGTCTGATCGCGTTTGCAAATCTCGATAGGACCCCCGCTCCAACCGTAGACGAGCAACTAGACAACCTGATCTGGATTCCGCACGATATTCCAGGCAGAGTAGTGGAGCTCTCTTTGAAACCGCAACCGAGCATGGTCAGCTCGACCTTTGTCGAAACCGTCAAGTTGATGGAGATCGGGGCGCGAATCATGAACACCCTGTGAGTCGAATTCTGAGCTTCTCGGTTTTCAGACCCGCTGAATAGAGCTGGTCATGCCCTCATAGATACGGGATCAAGACGGATATCGCCACTTTGACCCGGTCAGGAGTGATCAGCGAAATCAGGTTAGCCCTCTTCGATTGCATACTGATCGCAGGCTATAGCTGATTCTCGTCGATCAAAAACGCAGTCTGGCACTAAGCACATGGCTCGAGAAGCTACCACCTACGCTGGTCTTGAATAGTCACTCTGCGAAACACGCGCTTCCTCACATCTTGATGATGCACCTGAGTTGGGCATGGCTGGTCATCCTTTTGCATCGACCGTTCTACCGACCGTTCGCGGGTTTGCCTGGGAAGGACACCAAGTCGCCAAATTCCGCTGGGTACAATGCGGCATTGGCAGTCAAGGTTCGTCTGATATCGACAACAATCACCGGACGCTACAAGCTGATATATCAACTGCATAAACAGCACTGCGACCGCGCTGCTATACAGATCGTCGCGCTCTTGCAGACCTGGCACAGGCTCCACGACCTTCGGTTCACTCCACCAACCGCGTTGCAGTGCTGCTTCGTGGCGGGCACTACCCACCTCTTGTCGTTTGCGACATCGCGCACGGAAAAGAAGAAGACGGACGCCTTGAACCGCGCACAAGACTGCATCAGGCTGATGAGCTACATGGCTGTTAGCTGGCCAGCAGCGCAGCAGAAGCAAAAGTTCCTTGAGGATCTCTTGGTCGAATACGGAATGACCGCCAAGACGCGATCCGGTGGAAACACACCGACGGAAACGGCACTGCGAAAGGAGGCACGAGTCCAGCCGCCCGTCGTCGTCAAGATCGAACCGCAGACGATGCCAGCTATGCAGCAGTCGTCTGGACCATCAGCGCCCATGCAAATGCCGACATTCCACCAGCAGCAGCAGGACCCACCGATGATGACGAATTTCAACAACATGTCCCAAAGCTCCAGCTATATCGACCCCATCCTGGCGGTACAACACATGTCCATGTCGTCGAACAACCCGGTCAACATGTTCCAGCCGACGCCGCAGCAACAACAACAGCCGCCACAGTACTCGGGCGGCAATGTCGGTCAGAGCATGAACAGGTATGTAGACGTAGCGAGCCTCCTCATGATTGAGAGACTGACCCATGGCTTCTCTTCGCAGTCAATCGATGCTTCAACCCAACCAGCCCATGTCAGCCGTTAACCAATCTTATGTCCCCATCAACGACTTCGACATGCAATTCGGCAACTTCGATTACAGCCTCCCTCCCTCGGACAATCAACCCCTTGAGGCAGACTGGGACCCGAACAACTTTGTTATTCCAGACATCCCTGCGCAACGATACACACAAGCACTCTTCGACCATATCATGCAGCCTCATACTCAGTTGGGAGTACACTCTCAGCAACCGCCGGCACGCCGATGAATAAAGGAACAACGCTTTCCTGATACGACCTTTCGATTGTAGCTCCCCGGAGAGCATTAGACAATATGCAATATTGAGCACGCAATTCGCTTGCCCTTTCATTGCGGCTTGGCCCAGCAGCGCGATCTCATCGCCGCAGCTTTCTCGGCCGATCCTTGGCCACGTCAGCTGACGGTTGTCAGGCATCCTTCCAAAGAGCTAACGAATGATGTCTGAAGCTTTCTCCTAAGTTTTGGCGCGGTAGCCGCTGAACAATGGGTGAGCTGGAGATCCTTAGATCAGAGAGTCTCAATGAATCCTATCGCCATCGCTCATGACTCTTACGAACCAGGGAACTGGCCACGAGCCGTTACCGCCCCCGCGAGGAGTCAGGGTTTCTAGGGGTTAATTACACGCGATCCTTTCATGACATATCCATGCTTCAGGTAGAGCTTTCGTACAGTCCATGCGGCCATATAGTCGAGAGCTCGGCTGGCGGCATCCAAGCAGAATCCAAGTCGCCTCCCACAAGTAAGGTAGATCCCCATCCCCGTTTTGCACATTGCATTCTTTTAGACTCTAATTCGTTTGAGGCCAACATGGAGCAGACCACAAGCGCGAACCCTACTAGGTTACAAAACATGCGCCGGAAAGCATTGCCAAGTCTCATCTCGCGTGAGATACATGAAATATTTCAAGAGAGCGACACGGTTTGGGCGAGCGAGCAATGGTTTCCAGGTCAGTCTTGTGTAACCAAGAGCGCATTCAAGTCAAGCTCATCGATTCCGACATGACCGATGTTCAGCTCGTAGACGTGGACGCAAGATGCACCTGGCGAGGGCAATATTCTCTGGTTTCAAGGATAGAAACTCCAGCATCAAGGGCGTGGCTGTGATCAACAAAGAAGTTCAGGCTGCCACTTGGAGGGGCTATAATGCTTGGGGCGGCGCCGCCAAGATCGTCACGCACGTCGTCTGGGCAATCATATTAGCAGATTGCGTCATAAAACAACAAAATGTGTGGATGGACAGAGCAGAAAAATTGTTGGCCGACGGCGAACCAACTCGTGCAGATTTGATGGAGCTGGTCAGGGCGATCTTCGATTATCTCGCATCCGTGAGAAAGTTAAAGGAAACCTCGCCCACTCCAACCGGCATTCACTGCGAAATTCTGAAAGTGATCGAAACAAGCTCATACCAGCTTAAAAAATATATCGAGGGCATGGCATTGGAGCGATCCACCTCACAACTGCTGGGAGACACGGATATCGATGCCCTAAACTCCATTCTTCTGAAAACGATCGAGGATCTAGGCCTGATACTTTCCGACTCGAGCGAGATAGACGTGGCTGCTCAGGCAAGAGCCTGGGACGCCGATAGTACTGCAACGTCCGTCCAAGAGAGCACTGAGACTCTGTCTTTGGAACAAGCATCCATCGTCAGCCATCTTACGGGAGCTTGCGATTCCCAGGGGGACTGGTCGTCTCGCGATAACGCGACAAGCATAGCCGCGAGTCTTCTGAAACATCTCGCAACAGTAGTACAAGAAACGCCATCTGTCAGCGGGAAAGTTCCCGATTCTGGGCATTCTCATTCGCTTTCGGCGCCATCCAGGTTCGAAGGTTTTGTGCCGGATGTAGAGGTACTGAAAGCCCAACTACGGGGCTCAATCATCTCCGCCGTATTTTCTGAAATGCCTCAGGGTCAGTATCGCTTGTTGATTTAGTCTGATAAGTGAAGTTGATGTTCTTAGCATCTGTTCCACAGATCAGACCCTTCTCGACTACATCGCCTTGACACACCGACTTTTTGCCGGGCTCAAGGACAAACATCCGAACTCATCCATTGTCATGATCACGACAATTACCATGAAGGAGTGCGGCCTCAATCTATGGCGTGAAGCAGCTGAGGCGGCGACCAATGCTGCTTGGCGCGTAATCCTAGAACGAGGTCTCATTCCTTCAATCGGAGATCGGAGGACTATCTTTTTACGAGGGACACCATTCGATGAGGCTCGGCTTCAGGTCCAGAAGGAACGAGATGACATGCTCCTTTTACGGAAAGTCTCCCCAGTTTATACCCTTCTAGTGGATGAAATATCCACTATAGCGAAATCGGGTTACGACGCCATCGAATCTGCCCTAAAAGAGGTGTCTCAGACAACTGATCAGTCGAGCGGCCGACTTCCTCAGTGGCAATTGAACCACAAGCTCAACGTTACCATTGCCCAGCTCTGTTGTCTCACTGAAGGCATGCAGGATATCGAACCGGATCAATCAGCAGAGATATCTGAGATGCACTTCGGGCCCTCTGACCATATGTCGAGTGCCTCATGCGACTCGGATGGGGCCACCACGTCGTCTGGATCTAGTGTTGCGGGTGACTCTGTCTTCTCGTATCAGTCACTCAATACCTCCAGAAGTAGTCTACACCCAGATTTCCAGTGCTAGAATCTGAGTGGCTATTCGTCTCTTTGCGATGGCAATTATGTACAAGCTGTATTCGGATCCAACTACGCAGCCTGACTTAGTGGATGATTGCTTTTCGTAATTTCCCGATTCATCCAGGGGGACCATAAGCATGTTCTCATCCCTTACAGTCAGGGATTTTCATGGGTGAAGCAGGGGGAAACGGAGAGGAGACGAAGGTTCCTTTGTCCCGTTGTGAATGATCAATTTAGCTCCTCGAGGATGTCTACGGGGTACTGCTCAGTCAGTTCCCTGTATATCTATCACAGCCCTCATCCGGAGACAAGGCATCCGTGTCGGATCGATCAATGTATTTCGAACAACGACCTCATAAGTAATATCGGCACAGACTACATACCCGTCATGACTGATCTGAGAAGCAGAATTACGCTGAATGTCGAAACGTTCCTGCAACAGCCTAGAAGTCAGTCCGGTCGTCCCAGACGCTGTCTTCTCGTGATCAACCTCGATACTTACTTATCCTGCTCCAATACGATGCAGTCACCACATTTGAACGATACTGTGACGCTTCGAGCCGTATCTTCCGCATGTTCAAGGACCAGAACGGGATGTGGAGCGTTGATAAGCTCATCGATTCGGCGAATGCCTCCAGGAAGGATGTCTCGACTACTATCACCATGGTCGTATTGGAAAGATTGACCACAAAAGGCTTGATCCCTCGATTGAATACCTGGATCGGACCTCATTACGGCATGAAAAGCGTTGGGCAGGACCTAGCGTCTGTCAACAAAAGAGTAAAGACAGTCATTCGCACAGCACCGGTTCGTCGGAATGATTATATGGCCGTATGGGAGTCCGTTTATGCCATACTCCTAGGGGCTTTGCGAACGGAAGGGAAAGAATTCCTTCGATTAGCTGTAGCAAGATCTACCGATAAGCTCCTCGACTTCGTCCAGGATTGGGCGGAAGATGGAACCTGCGAAGGTATCCTGGAGGCATGTTCATCAACGTTGGATCGCTCTCTGAGCGAGTCGACCTGCTGGTCACTCGCTCCCACAGCGGTTACGAACCATCTAGAGTCTGGCGGCGATCCTTCGGAATGGTTGCCCGAAGCAGAACCAAATTCATCCAGCTATGGATCACTCTCGTCAGTCGGGGGCGACCTGGCAGACCAAGCAGGGTTCACTCAGAACCTCCGGGGTCTCATCGGCAATAGGGTGAGGAAATGCGACACGGCTGAGGATGAGCTTGCTCGTCTTTTGAAAGCTGAGCGAGATGAGCAAACCGGACTAGAAGCCTGTCTGAGTACTTTCACGTTCTCCGCCCCGGGCGGTGTAAAATATCTTCCCCGAAGGGGATCGATCGCTAGCAGCACAACGAGCAGTGAACCACCATCAATCTTCGACGAAGAGGGCGGTGATCCTTCTAGCAGGCGCAGTTCGATCTCGTCACAAGGATCCAGAGATCTTACAGGGTCCATTCCAGAACAATCAAGTTCGATGAATACCCTTGATAACGATGATTGGCGCAAGGCTGATTGGCGCAGTGCTTGTGATGACAATCCCGATGTACCAGCGGGATACGTTAGCCGTTATTAGATTGTACGAGCACGAGCGACATACTACACCCCCTCGTGTTAGATCCTGGTATCAGGAAAACACTGAAGATAATGTGATACATGCGATGAAACGTAGCAGAGGGGCGACGCGCATTGTATGATCGATCCGGCGATCAAGTAACCGGATGGCGATCAACTTGTACAAGGCAATCGTTCAAGCATCAATTCATGTCACACCCTGTTTTTCTTATAACCCCATCATAAGTCTGTAGAATCGTCACCTCATCATTATGCCATCCAAGACTCCTCAAATAACGTTACATCACCTGAACAAGAGCCGGAGCGAGCGATTGTGTAGGTCGCGTACCGAGTCTACTGCGCTGCTACCCCTATCTATCGATTGACGAGACTACGTCTCCTACTTATATAGTCTGGCTATGCGAGGTAGGACCGAACTTTGGTAATATAAAAGACTTTCAGCTGAGTCCAGCATATCCTTTGGGCGCTCTTTAGGAACTCGAGCTACCGTACGAAGTGAAGGTATGGCTACGAAAGCCCATCCGAGCACCATCCGAGCTCAAGACCATACATCCTCTCGGTAAAGTGAGTCCGGGGCCGACTTGGGTTTGCCATCAAGCAGAACCTAGCTAATAACTGAGTTGAAATTCAAATTGCGACTTCGTCACAGGCTCCGGTCATGACGGACGGCGACCTCGTCATCGCGTAAGCCCTCGATCTCCCCACTCAACCCAACCCTGCACAACCCAACTCACATCCATTATCGTCGACCTTACTAACAGTGAAAGCGGAGCGATAGTCGACTACATCCTCAATACCTACTCTCCCACCCCACCCGCTTATTCTCTGCATGACTCTTACTTCTCGCACTACGCCGAGGGGAGCTTGACGTTGTTCTTGCAGATGGGGATCACTTTCACGGGGTCGGCGAGCATGGCACCTTGGTACATCAAGCCGGTCATTGATGGTTTTGTCGGGAAAGTGAAGGTGAGTCTGAGGTATACTGGCTGCAAAGTTGTTACGTTTGTAGCTGAGGGACGATCATTCTCATTCTGGTATATAGGCGGGCTACGTAGATGGGCAGATCAAGATGCATTTCAACTTCCGTAAGTCTACTCTCTCGAATGGGTTATTGACCGATTTGCGCTGATATCGAAGTATTATTGCGATCCGGTCAATAGTGGAAGAAGAACTGGGTAAATCGCCTACGGGTTGGTTCGGGCATAAAGAAGAACCGAGCGCTGCCGACGTGAGTCTCTTCTTCCACCTTTCTTCTGCCTCTCTACAAGTATACCGGACGCTGAACTGACCTCTGCCACCTCGACCTCAACCTCGGGCTTGATCTTGATCTGCAGTACATGCTCCTCTACCCGATAAACACCGTCATTTCTGACCCTTCCCGCGTGTCCGGCCTGACCGTGGGGCCTCGTCTACAAGATTGGATGCAAAGGGTGAAATCGCGGCCGGCTTATCAGCGAGGCTTTGAGCGATTGAAGGAAGAGGAGAGGAAGGCCAAGGAGGAAAAAGAGAAGGTTGAGGGTGGGGAACAGACTGTTGCTGTGGAGCAGGCTGGGAGTGGGACTGCGTGAGTTCCGGGAGGTCTTGAGCAGGTCAGAGCGTGAATGAGGACAAGGTCTGACGGTTCCTGCTTGACTTGTGCTCGGAAAAGCTAGGAGTACCATGAAGAGCAAACTATGAAGTGATACGACCCCTACAGAGAACACCCAGATGGGCTTAGCAATTTGACGAGGAACAACCTTTTCGAATTGTATCATGAGGCCAGCGAGCTCGATCCTGACAGTTTGCGTAAGAGCTCGATGCATCAAGGGCATATCGTTGAGACGCTCTCAGTCGAGCGCAGGACACGATCGAAGGGATGCTTTGTTTTTACACTACAATATGGTGTGCATGCAAGATGCGACTGTCTGGCCCAGTCAGGGCATTGTCCGTTGCCATGCTGTATGAACGATCTTCAACTGTAGGATCGCTGTTCCGTCTCGGGTCCGCTATCCCCAATTCCAGCTATCTCGGTCCCCTCGGTCCTGACCAGTGTCATCGCCCAGTATACAGCTCGGCATTGACCTCGTCCACCGCTCTCCGTGCCGCTTTGAGATTCTCCACGCACTTCTCAAAGTCCGAGTGGATGCACACCGAGAATGGTCCTCCCTTGACCCCTATGTCCAGCTCCTCACCGGTCACGCTCGGCAAGACCCCCGTCGTTCCCAGCTTTTTTGTTACCCCGTAGATATATTCTGGAGTCATCGGGTTGCTCTGGGCCACCCCGAGAAGATGGCCAGCGTTCGAGTAGTTGAGGTCGACGAATGCTTCGGGGATGAAAGGGATGCCGTGCTTGGCAGCTCCGGTTTGATGTAACGTGTTCGGAAGACCGTAGAGAGGGACGTTGAAATGTTTGATGGCTCGCATGGTTGCGTCGTTGAAAGCTTCGTCGGTTTGCATCAGGATGTACTGTGAGATCGAAGATTGAACAGGGGCATGGTCAGCTTTGGTAAGAGGGACTGGATCGAGTAGCAGCAGATGACTTGCCCACATTCCATGCGGCTTGATATGGTTGAGCGGCAGACCGGCTTCGTCCAGGAACACCTTTAACGCTCCGACCTGATATAGTCTACGGGGTGTGCGTGGAGAGTTAAGCTGATGCAATTCTCTTCCGTAAACATCGGATAACGACTCGACTCACACTTCTGCATAAGCCTGTTCCGGCGTCATCACTAAAAGCCGTCGACCGAACCCGACCTTGTCTGGGAATCCAGGATCTACAGGGGCACCATCATACGTTGATCAGCTCTTGCTCTTCACCTATCAGATCACTCTGGCCTTCCTTGTTAAACTCACGAGCCCCAACCTTGATCCCATGCTTCTTCGCGGCGGCGATCGTCCGTCGCATGATGACCGGATCACCAGCGTGTCCACCACAGGCGACGTTGGCGACGTCGATCATGGGCATCAACAGCTCATCCGAGGGTCCACAACTCCAGTGACCGAACGATTCGGCACAGTCTATGTTGATCTCTATCCGGGGCAGCGATGGGGACGACATGGTGTAAGGCTGGGGTTGAATGTGTCCTTGATTTGGGCCGGTGTTATGGTATCTAGCGGAGTGTAAGGGACGTGATCGAGCAGTCCTCAGATAGGGGTTATTGCATGATGATTGATAGAGAGAATGTTATAACAATCCAGCTCGTCGAAAATCGTAAACTATCTCTCCGTGGCCTCGGTTCGAGTTCTAGAGACAAGTCGATCTGGACGTCGAAGCGTCGGGTATCGTATCGTCGTGTCAAACAAAAGTTGTAGCTGTGTACTTCGGTTACCCCTGTCCACGGAAGATGCGTTGATCTTCCCTCTGGTTCGAATTCCTGATCCATTCATCTTCCCGATCCCACACCGCCCTTTGGGTACCTGGAGGCAACAGCTGGATGGCGCACGGAATGTCAAGAGGCAGCACGGTGGGGGTTCGTGTGGCATGTCGTACACGGACGGATCTCAATGCCATACGACTAGGTTCAAGCCCGGATAAATGCTCCGAGCACAGGAATACAAGAGGAATACGAGGCGTAGAATGGGAAGTGGGCAGAAGCAACGACACCGCACTTTGCCCAGGAATTCGACAGGAGAACACACGCAGGAAAAAGAAATAAATTCCGAGCGTTTCGGCGCTTGTACGGGTGAAAGCGAGGGGGTTGGAAGGGCCAAAGCCACCCGGAGGATGTGTCGCCTGCAAATCTCGTTTCACGGTCAATCGTCATTCGGAACCTTGGCTAGGGTAGTAAACTTCATTCATTGTTCCACATTATCAACGAGCGACGGGCGGGGCTTCCACCCACTCGTCGTCCTCATCAATCACAGCAGGCTTGACTTCGACCTTGTTCTTTTCTCTAGGCTTTTCTTCCCGCTTCTCCTCTTTCCTGCGCCGTTTCCTGTCTCTCTCCCTCGCCGATTCTTCTTCCCTACCGCCTTGATCGTCCGCGTCACCCTCGTCATCCCCCATATCGAAACTGAGCATCGTCTTGGCTTTTGCACGGTCCCGCTTCTTGTCCTTTTTCTTTATCGACAACTTGGGAACATCAGACTCGGGCTTGCTAGTCAGGCGATGGGCGCTGGGAGCAAAGACCGGTCGGGCAATATCGCCGGCGATAGGCAAGTTGGAAGGGGGAGGCGGGGCTGGCGAATATTCCCTGTCCGCTATCGGCTTTGGCGCAGGTGCTGCGGAGATTGCAGGTTTGCTCTCGATGACCATCCGGTCTGCCGCATCATTGTCATCCTGATCCTCATCATCGCTGTCGTCCCCCTCGTCGTCACTAGCAAAGATGGCTTTGAATATGTCCATCTCGGGCTTCTTGTACGTCAAGGTATCTCTACCCTGATTGACATCTTCTGCCAATCCGACCTCGCCGATATTACGCGGTTGGCGTTCCTTAGGCGGTTCACCCGGAACAGCAGTCTCTTCGGTCTGGCTCGACTCTGCGGGTGTTTGGTGGACGAAGTTGTTCTGCCAAGCGACATCCTGTCCAGGAGCGCTTAACAGGGGTTTCGTACCCAACGCTCGTCCTGCAGAAGGTACAGACGCCTCGGCAGCTCCCGATTCCTTGGGTTTCGAACCAGGCGGACCGTCCGGCCAAGGATTGGCCACGCCGAACCGTTTACACAGGAGCGCATGGGGGACCCAGTCGGATGTCACTCTGGTCATCTTGCCGAACATCCCCGCCCGAGCGGCCTCTTCTCGCGGGGTCAAGACCTCTTTGATCTCTTCCTCGAGCCTGGTCTTGTCTTTCCACTCGTCCACCTTGTTCGGGTCCGGAATGTGGAGACCGGGTTTAGGCTGGACCATGTCCTGTGCCGATAGCTTGGACGAGGTGAAACGGTTGGCCATGGCGAAGCTCAGCGGACGGAACATTTGCGCCGACTTGGCAAAGTCTGACAATTCTTTGTTGATCTGGTCGAGTTGCTTGACCGGAAGCAGCTTGGGGTTCGGTTCGCTACTGTCGTGCGTCTGTGAACGCAGATACGACGTGTATCGTTCTTGTTTCGCTGGATCGTCGCCGAACGGTATGAACCCCTTCAGAGCGGCCGATGCAGTTCGGGGAGAAAGAGGCGGGACGATCACCCCGTCCCGCGCAGCCGCAGGCTCTGGCTTGACTTCCTGCTCGGGTTCCATTGAGACGCCCGCTTGTCGGTCTCCCGGGATGACTTGAGCCAGCCTCTCTTTGCTCTTGGCCGACATGTAATCAAAGATCGATTTGGAGGGCTCCTTCAGTTGTTCCTCTCCTAAAGCCTTCCCGCGCTGTGATCAAGACCATATTAGTCAAAGGGAGGTTCACAGTCGACAAATGCACAACTGGGACTCACTTCATCCGCCGTCATCTGCGGTCTGTTGCGCCCTGTCGGTATCACAGGCTCCTCCTTCTTCACGGCTGCCTGATCCCACCGGCGGTTCGTCTGCCACACCCGTGCGGGTCGAGGTCGCCATCCTTCTGGGATATCTGGGAAAGGAAACCTGCAAGCCAAAATTGTGTTTTTCAGAATAGTGTCTGCGTGACTCAGTCAGCCACGGGCGGACGACATACCACTTGTCGTTCGAGATGACGTTGATATCCACAACGAAACCGGGAATGACAGGTCGACCATCGTGCCACGTATATCCAGCTGAGCCTGAAGCTCTAGCCTTGTTCCTCGGGTCTTCATTACGTGGCACATTGGCTTGCCGTTTCTTGTTTCGATCCGCACCCACCATGCCCTCGCCAAGAAGAACAACGCCATGATCCATATCATCGTCTTCATCCCGATCGTACGCTGTCCTCCTGTTATCCAAGTCTCGAAGAGCGCTAGGTCCGGAGGAGTAGATGTCGAGGTCGTCCTCGTCGGCATCATGACCCCCCAAGCCGAACCCTGAACTGATCTGCGGTTCTGAAGGGGCGGTACGAGATGGTCCAGTTTGGGTTTGAGATTGAGACAAGTTCATACCGCCGCCCCGGATATAACCTAGACCGGAACGATCTTGCTTGTTGTCGAACAATAGCAATTTGGTATCTCTCGGAGCGAACGTGTGTTTCTTCCCGTCCTTGTCCCGGGCGTCTCCCATTCCCATTCCCATCCCCATGTCCATGTCCATCTCTTCATCTCCATCCAAGTCGTCCACGCCAACCCGAGATTGAGTTTGACTAGGTAGAACGCCGACGTGGGCGGCCCGTCGTCCGATCTTGCGTTCCTGCAATCTCAGCTGCCTCGCCGTCAAGCGTGGACCGACCCCTTGACCGGGCTTCCAACCCATCTTCATCAGCAATTTTTGACCGATAGAGGAGGTTGAGGGTTGGATGAGCGAACTCAGGGCCGAGGTCAGGGATCTGATCGAGGTCAAGGTCAAGGACGATATCGTCCGGGTTCAGTATCATTTCTACGGAGACGAGACGAGTTGAGTCGAATTGCGAAGGACTCACCCTTCCCCAGCCTGACCCCCCAGTTCAGCTGCAGTACCGAACCCTTCCCCAGATCTGAACGTCTCGGTGTTTTCCAACTTTCTGCTATCCTTGAGATCGGCCAGATCTTCGTCGTCCATGAAATCCTCGACGGCTTGGGTTTTGGAAGCTCTTTGGCCGCGGGATGAGACGAATGTCGAGGGCGTCCATCCTGGTCGGATTGAAGGTTCAAGAATCAGCGGTCGGGGTTTAGTAGAGTATACTAGATGTATGGCTGGTGCCAGCTTGTATCTGTAGATCGCTCACCTTCTTTCGATCCGACGGTGTTGAAGTACCCTGCACTGAACCCTCCGGTGAAAGCTCCATGGAACCGCCTTCGACCCTGTTCGTCCCTAACTTCCTGCTTCCAGACGGGTACGAACTCGTTCTTGTCCCGTTTAGTATCAGCCAAGGAAGGTAACGGCGTACCAATCTGGAGTAGAACGGTTGGTGCAAGCTGTTAGCGGGCGAAATGGATATGGGGAGGGAAGGGGTATGACGAACCAGGCAGAAGGATTCGTTCAGGTTGGTACCCTGTTCTTCCATGTGGTCGAGCTTCTTTTTGAGCCTCGACGTCATCCTGGCAGTCTATGTTGTGGTCTAGGTAAAGTCCTGGCAGGCTGCGATGTCGTTGGTGTGTTGGGATGGAATACAAGTTATGAACGAGTTACGATCGAGAAGTCTGTCGAGGTTGTAACCCTCGGCGACGAAGCGGGAAGCGGCAGGGGCACCAATCGACTCGAAGGCAAATTACTAATTACTAATCGACCAAGCGGTAGTTCAAGGTTCCATGAATACTTCTTGGCATAGAGGGACTTGCTTTGGTTCTGGAAATATGCATGCTTCAATCACATCTGAGCGTTTCATCGTTTCTCATTATGACCATGATCAGGCTATATCGCGCCACATGCCAGTCATCCGTAATGATGTTGTTGAGCTTTTCATACGAGTTGGCAGTTTCGAACTGATGGCCAAATGACAATCGCCGATTTGGCACATCTGCTTAGAAGTAGTCTGTTCTCCTCGTCCCGACGTCCTGAGATTTACCCCATACTGCCAGTCCCCCAGTCGCATCCTCCTCTTCCTTCTCCTTGACCGCGCCGATCTCCTCGGCATCCCCGACAGTACTCGTATCGTCCGCGATGACAGGAGGAGAGGTTTTCTTGGTGACATACCCCACCGACCCGGGTCCGAACGCCGGACGCGGCATAGTGAACGGTTTGGCAGCGAGTACGGGTCGACCGGATGGTAAGAGCGTCTGGAGGGTCGATGCGAGAGGGATCGGTTGAAAGTGTACCTGCGGGTCAATGCTCCAGATCAGCGGGGACGCTCAATTTCGGTCTGAACAACAGTGGCGGGCACTGGGGATAAACTTACCGTCTGGTTCATATGCTTGTAGAGCTTGGTAAACGCCTCGATATCGGCTTCTTCGACCCCCAACCTTCCCTTCCTCTCTTTCCTCTCCTCCCTCCCGCCCGAGTCCAACTTGAGACCCTTCATCTTCTCCTTGAACCCGCTCGTCTTGCCCCCTCCGACCTGTCCACCCGATTGTAATTCCCTCAAGCGTTTCGCAGCGTCCTCCAACCAGGCCAGAGCCAGTCCGATCTTGCTCCCTCCGGGAGTCTCTCCGGCTTCCACGCCTAACCACTTCCGAGCTCGGATATCCGCCAAGCCGGATTCCTTTTTGAGGTAGTCTAATAGCGGGCGGTCTATGTCCTGGCCGTTTGATTTCAGGAGACTACGTGCGCCCGAATAGAGCGAGGCGACGTGCAGGTTGAGTTTGGCTAGCAGGCCTGGAGGTGGATGGCCCT
Organism: Filobasidium floriforme; assembly: GCF_021052385.1. NCBI lineage: Eukaryota > Fungi > Basidiomycota > Tremellomycetes > Filobasidiales > Filobasidiaceae > Filobasidium > Filobasidium floriforme. The sequence goes on along the minus strand of NW_025763628.1, from coordinate 118,988 downwards.
TGGGTAGCGGGAGAGAGGTCGTCTGGAGGGTTATGGAGGGGTGGAAGGGGGAGAGGAGTTTTAGGATGGCGATGGCGTTTGCGTCGGCGAGCGTCATCCTGGGTAGTCACAGTGTGGTTACAGAGAGGGTGTTCAGCACAGTATCCAGCTAATTGGCTTGACACAATGATTCGAACTCACATAGCCAATGCCCTGATAACCTCGACATTGCATTCGAGCGGCATCTTCCCCTTCCCCTTCCCACCTCCGGAAACCCCAGCCCCTTTCAGGCTCAACCCTTTCAACGGGTTCATCTTGGACATCTTCCTCCCCATGATCGGTCTTACGTCGGGATCACCCTCGGCATCAACTTCGTCCCCGATAACTAGCTCCCCCAGCTGTCCCTCCCAACTGGGGATCAACTGGTTGGCTATCGTCTCGAACACCCCGGAGGCTCGGCAGAGATGGTCCGCGGCGTTGGAGAGGTTGTCGATCTGACGTTTTTCCATGGAAGAGGTCATGACTTGAGTCGAATTTGAAGATAAAGAGGATGAGGTGGTCGAAGCGGATTGAATGAGGGATTGGGAGAGGTTGTTTAGGCTCGCTGCGAGGGCTACGAGCACGAAGATGAGTTCGTGACCGAGTGCCCAGAGGTTGATCGATGATGCTGATGGTGTCAAGGGGGACTTCCAGCTGATGGCTGTCGGACCATAACAAGAAAGAGGTGTCAGTATGTAGTGGATACTGACGAGTCATGTCGAGCGATCTCGGTCGAAACTCGAAATGCTCACCCAACTCGGACTTTGTGAGAATGTCATCCTCGTCCAGACTCCCGATCAACCCGGTCAACAATGGCAAGTACGACTGAGCAGTCTCGACGACAGAAAGTAGTTCTCCATCTCCCTTGCTATTGCTATAAGCCTTGAGGGCGTCCCGGAAACGGCTCCGATGTTCGGTAGCATCGGTCAGGTGGACCGTGTACGACCTCGAGCTCGTGGGGTCGGTGAAGAGCGAGGAAAACGAGACCAGGCTCGTCTGGGTCGGCGGGAAGACGTAGGGCGGCATGACTATCTGGCTGGGGTGAATGAAGTGATGGATTCCTGAATGGCTACGGAATTGTAAAGTGGTTATAAGAACGACTCTTTATGATATTGGTCAATTGGTCATTTGCCAAGCCGAAGATCTCCCCGACGATGCGGTGACGTGCACGAGTACGTAAAGCGCCAAACCTTAAATTTCGAATATGCGCAACGACCATCGATGGATCATTCACGTTTAAAGTCGCATTGACTGCGCTGACGTTGCAGACTCGGCCATACTTTGTGAGCAAGCAGAACTTGATGGCCCAGGCTGGCAATATCAACTCGGCCGATTTTTCGGGTTTCTGGGTGACGCTTCACATCTGATCTTTCAGGAACTTCTACCGCTCCCCAATAAATTCGACATCAATGGATTCGATATCGACTCATTCTTCACCAATCTTGGTGATGTCAAAGCCGATGCCCTCGTTCAACACGTCCTGTACTCTGTCATGTCGTTCCCGTCAAAATCCGATTGACTTTTGAGGGCTTGAGGGACCTCAGTTCTTGTTTAAAGCTTGATGAAATGAAGTGGTACATCCGGCTGTGCAACCGGGGTGATTTCTACAGTTTGGCTCTGCTAAGGGCGATCAGGGGATACACGATCTCTTCTTGTAGAGCGCTCCCTGCCACGCCTTCTTTAACATCAAAGGAGGCTACACGGGTAAGTTTCAGCTTCCAGCTCGCCCGTCCAACCAGCATAAATAGCGGCGCGAGCGGTTCCCCGGAAACAAGCGATAGGGTTTATTCGATCGAATCAAGTCTCGAGACCTATATCCCTTGTTCCTCCACATCCGCAACTACCACAATGTGTGAAGGCGATATCTTGTGTTGTTGCTGTACGGGTTGGGGCTCATGCAGCAAGAAGGAACCAATTCCCGTACGTCAAATGCCATCTGGGTCGCAGTCGCAATCGCAATCGCAACAATACAGCAGCGGAGACGTTGAGATGCGTTACCTGGGACCGTCGGGCGCGGCGAAGAATGGTTCGGCGGCGAATGCGCCTGTCTCAAACTCCCAGTCTAATACGCAGAGACCAGTACCGGAAGAACCCGCATCGACCTTGCCTCCTCGGTATGCAAACGCTCACAGACGAGAGACTCCGGAATCCCCGGCTGCCAACTCGGAGGAGCCCCACTTTGGAAATTCATCCAGCTTTCCCACATCGTCAGTCGGTGGATCGCTTGGACCCGGATCGTCTGATCACTACACAGTCCTCTCTGCACACTCTCACGGCTCCGGTGTCGGGGACGATGGCGGCTATTTGGAGGCCGGAGAGTCGCAAGGATCCTCCAGCCGAAGGCGCTGAACTACGATCCTCAGCGGAACACTTTCAATCTGATACAATGCGTCTCTATGCACTTTGTAGTATACACACTGTACGTTTGATCCATCATGAAGCGATAGGCGAGGATGTTAAGAATGCCCCGGCAGCCCATAATGATCGAGATCGACACGGCCATGACGGCAGTGTAAGCGTTCGGGAGGCTTGGGACTCAAGGGCCATCTCAGACCAACGACATGTCTCTAGTATGTCTATACGTCTCCCCGCTACGACCCGCGCATCTACCACCGAGTGATATCCGCTTCGGCCTCTCCAAACAGACTCTCCTTCTTCACCCCGAACCCTTCTTCACCCAGAGCGTCCGTGTCGATTAGAGGCTCCCGCTCGTAAACTTCGGGAAGCTTGGCCTGGAGCCACCGTTGGATGTGCGAGTTGATCGCTTCAAACTCGAGCAAGAACCCGTCGTGCCCGTCCGGCGAGGGGATGATGACCAACTCGGAATCCCGGATGGATTTGGCGATCTCGCGTTGTTCCCTCGTCGTGAAGAGACCGTCGGATTCGATGCCCATAACTAGAGCAGGGGGTAAGAGGGAGAGAGCGTGGGCGAGGGCAGAGGTCTGTTCTTCCTCCGAAGCGTCCGAGCTGGGGAAGGGGAGTTGGTGCGAGAGGATCGAAGGGTCGGAGTCGAAGCACGAGGGGAAGGAAATGTCGTGCGTGTCCATCTTGCGGGTGATGTGGATGTAGCAGTTGGCATCGAATCGAGAGGTGAACTAGGGGGTCCCAAAGGGAGTTGAGACTTGTCAGCACTGGACGTCGCAGAGGCTAATCCGACAAGACGCCTCGCCTCACCTTGTCACCCTGGTAACGCAAATAACTTTGGGCAGAAAAGACCTGCCTCGAAGCCCCAGTCCCGAGCTTTCCCTCTTGCTGAGCCGGCGTCCTACTCCTACTACCTCCCGGCATGCTCAACTCGAGATTGGTCAACCCGGGACCTCCAGCGGCTTCGCTTTGGGTTTGAGTCTGGGTCTGATCCTGTTGATCCACTACGGTGGGGAGGGGAACATGCAGCTGCTCGAGCACTTCACGGGTCTTTTCCAGGACGGGCGTCCCGGCTTTGCTAGACCCGGTGGAATCCTTCCTCGCTCGATGTCCGTCGTTGTGAGCCCGGAGGTTGTCCTCTCCCCTGGGCGTGACGGTACCCGATCCAGCACCGGATCCTCTCTTTCTACCGTTCACACCTCCGGGGGATAGGGCTCCACCTCGACCCCTTTTAGCGGGCTGACCGTACTTGCGGCCGAACCGGCTCTCGAACGAGTCTCGACTTCGGTACGTCAACAAGGCGGCCATTCTAGCCGCCGCTAATCCTCTCGTCGGCTGTCTCTCCTCGATCCGCCGTTTCCTCTCCTCTTCCGTCTCGTTCGGCACGGCGTCATCGTCCTCGCCCTCTTCATCCGAGTAACAGTAGTACCCGTCGTCGTAAGCCGGATCAGAGTAGATGCTCTGACGTTGAGCTTCTCCCCAGGAGATGCACCAGGCGGAATGTCGGGCGGAGGTGGCGATGGGGATGATGTGGCGGATGTAGCCTTGGGGGGTGTTCAGGGGGTATTCGAGGGTCGTCATCCCGCCCATGGAACCGCCGATTACGACGGCGACTTGTTTGACGCCGAGAGAATCGAGGACCAATTTATGTAGCCTGGCAGATAGTACAGCTTTGCCGGTCAGAACATGTCTTTGGCTGACAACCCGGGTTGATATGAGTGAGAGGGGAGACTCACCTGACATCGTCCTTGACGCTGCTCCCCGACAACTCTGGACCCCACTTTTTCCCCGTCTCAGGGTTCAACGTCACACTGCTCACGGTCCCATACGGCGACCCGATGACATTCGCACAAAAGATGAAGTACCTCGTCGGGTCGAAAGCTTTCCCCGGGCCCAAGAGCGGTCCCCACCAGTCTTCCACGTCGGCGCTCCCCGTCAGGGCGTGACAGATGATCATGACATTGTCCTTGGCTTCGTTCAGCTTTCCCCAGGTCTTGTAGGCTACGGGCACGTCGGTGAGGGTCTCGCCGGATTCGAGAGTGACTTCGGGGATGATGGCGTAGGTCTGGTCGATGAGGGCCGCATAGCTTGAGGACGGTTGAGACAGGGTTTCGAGGTTGGTCTCTATTTCGTATGGAGAGATGTAGGTTAGCTGTATGGCCGACTAGCCTGACCTGGCTTCCAGGGACTCGCTTGGGTATGACATGGCTCGTTCAGAGATGTCTTTTCTAGTCAGTTGTAGGTTATATGTGGCTTTGTGAAGCTGTTTGAGGGGGTCATTGAGGTGTTTGGACAGATGTATGTCTTATCGAAGAAGTCGAACACCTCGGAGCGAGTCATCGCGATTTCACGGAATCGTCATACGGACATGGACATGGGGCGATGGCGACGAGTCAACGCCCGGCTGCCGGACTTCTGGCTTCTGGTTCAGTCAGGTATGATGCTGATATGCTGATGATGATGTACGATTGTAGGATACAGTGGGGCTCGAAGCATTGGTACAACGAGCGAAGAACACAACGCAGAGTCTGACCTGCTTCTCAGACCAACCTCGCCCGAGGTTCCGAGTTCGCAGCACTACTACTCGTGCTCTTGACGGTCGCATCCACTCCCCACTCTGGAACACCGGCAGGTCGAGCTACTCGGACGATGTCGTATTCATCAGACCCGATGCCGAGGTTTTGTAGTCGCTGCGAGCAGGACGGGAGGAGACGTTTAGCCAAGAAGATGGTTGTAAGAAGAGCGGATGGCTCACATAGTATTCTTCCCGTAGATCGAGCTTCTTCCTGCCTTTGCTCATCTTGAGCTCGTCTTCCTTCGTTATCTGGGTTCGGGCCGGTCGTCCGCACAGCGATAGGTGGTGGGTCGTTGAGGCGAGACAAGCAAGAACCGAGTTCATGATCGTCAGCCTTCCTCGTAACCCGTTTACATCTACTCTCCCCTTCTTCGCAGCGACTCACCGTCTGAACCTTGGTATCATGATAGTCATACCTCGTCTTCGTGAATCCCTGCAATCCATAACTCGCCAGGACGACGATGGACAAGAAGGGCACGCCAAAGTAGAGAAACGGCCGGTTGCGGAGTCGTGAGGCGACTGTTTTTTGAAAGGGAGTCGGGTTGAGGGGTTGCGAGGGGAACATTGAAGTTGGGAGATGTGGTCTTCCTAGGGATACGGTGTGGGCTAGATGATGTACGTCGCTATGATGGTAGGTAATCTAGGTCGGTACTGTAGCAGTATGAACAGGAAGTGATAGAGGCTGTAGTTGGAGACGTGAATGCCGCGATCCCCGATGACCTCGATCGCGATTCCCGGAAACCAACAGTCAAGGTCAGAGCACAGAGTCAAAACGAGAACGCTCTCGATATGGATATGCACAGTACTGCTCAGAGGCTAGGAATACATCCCCAAACATCCTTCGCCTGATGGCCTATGTCGATGTTCAACGTCGAAAGCTCGAATCTCCGCCAACATCTAGATGTCGGATCAAGGGAGGCCTGCTCGGCCCTCATGCACCGAATGCTTCAGGCCAGATACAACCATCACAATCGGATCAGACATGATATGCAGTGGACTCGATTGCCAAATCGAAATGTATGTTGGCATTTGTAATTACGACAGGGCAGAGTTTTGCAACGTAAAAATGATTCGTGTTCGAACAATCCTACATCGGTCGACCTCGGTTCTGAGGCTGCAGGTAGAGATGCAAACCCTTGTGTTTCCGGCATCATGAACAAAATTGAGATTCAACCTCGCTTTTTATCAAACACCTTGAGGATCAGTGATCAGAACCATGCCAAAGACCGTTGAACAACACCTTGACAAGGTCGACAAGGCGAAAGCGGCGGTCAACAAATTTTGAGCACCACTTTGACAAACCAAAGGGGCAATCACGACCGCAGCCATGGAAGTCAATGAGAAGTTGACCGTAAAGTTGGCGGGCAATACAAGCCAAATACTATATACCACCACTGCAATCGGGTCGATCACACATCACATCCAGTGGAATCTCAGAATCGATCTCTCGACGTATTGTATCTCGGTACGTAATATAGGATCCTTGTACAACGATCCTTCAGCCTTGAGCAATCGTAGCGGCGGCTTGACCTGGTACGACAGGACCTCTAAACCTGGAGGTGCAGGCGCAAGCCCTCGTCCTTGCTAGCCAGATATTCCTTCGGGTTCTCCTCGTACATCTAGAGGGGAGAAACAACCGAAACACGTCGACGGCAGAGGGGCGATAGGGAGCAGCAGCAGGAGAGAGGATGAAGATATCGAATCAATTGAGAGGGCCCCGATCTTCCAGGGTTGCGCAAACTCACTTTTGCATGCAACGCCAGCACCTGCCTCTGAAGGGTCCTCGTGTCCTTCTCCGCTTGGAGCTTCGAGCCCCATCTTGCGGACCTCGGCCATGACCAGCTCGCCGGCCTTGGTGGCCTGCTTAATCTCGGCCTCCTTCTCCTCCTTCTCCCTTGCCGCCTTCTCCGCCTTCTCCCGCTTCTCCTGCTTCTCCTTCCTCTCCTGCTTCTCCCTCTCCTTCTTCTCCCTCTCCTTCTTCTCCCTCGCCGCCCTGGCTTCCTGGCTTTTCTCCTCGTCAGAGGGGGCGTCGTCGACGCGGGTCTTTCACCCGTCCTTCCCGCGTCCACCACTCGCGGAGCAGGTGGCCCTTCGTTTAGTGCCGGTCGTGCCGCTGGTCGTGCCTTCGTTGTTGTCGCTGGATCCGATGTACGTGGCTTCGTCGTGGTCTTCTGGGTCAGGCGGCATGATGATTGTAGATGTGGTCAGGTGTGATAAGGTTGGATGGGTACGGACGAAGGATCGACTCGAGAGAGTGCTAAGATGGAGTTCTAGATCTAATTTTCTCCGACTATCCGCGAAGGTCAGGCATGCGCTAGGTCACCCTGCATGGAAAAGCGCCTGTGAAGCGCAAGTCGCAAGTCGCATGCCAACAAAAAGCGCAAACAAACTCTCTCACGCGTTCCTTGCCATTGAATGAAGCAGTCACGTGCTTGTGGGATGACGCGTCAGCCTGTATCATTATGGCAGTGCCCCGCTGGGTTTCCTGTGAGGCTTTGAAAATCTTGTACCTTTTGGTCTTATTAGGTTTGATGGCTTTGTCAAAAGCAAATCGGAATCAAAATCGGAACCGGATCTTGCGCGCCCAAGAACTGGAATCATCTAAATATATAGACCTCCAGATCGACAACCACATCGTAAACAGAAACGTAAATCAACCTTGCTTTTTACCAAACACCTTCCACATCAGCAATCACAACTATGCCGAAGGCCATCGAACAATACCTTGACAAGGCCGACAAGGCAAAAGCGGCCATCAATGAATTTCGCAAGAAGAAGGGACTGGAGCCCTACTTTGACAAACCAAAGAAAGCAAAGTTGACAGTGTCACAGGAGGGCTAGCCGTGTAAGCGAAAGGTGAAGTCCAGCGTGGTAGGGCACTTTACTGTAAGGAACTGCTCGTAAGGGTGGCTAACCGTCAGGATAGTGACCTTTACTCTTGTGCAATGATCAAGTATCGAGGAGATGTAATATCAACGCTTGAGTCCTGTTCGGTACTCAAGCGTCTCATAACAAGTACGCTACGTTACAGACAGCTAAATACTCAAGCCGAAGCGTACCTGTACCGTCAAGTCTGATCTCGAGAGCGACGCGTACGTAAGGGTCGTCAGGCTTGTTGATGATCTCGGCCAAAAGTAAGGCTCAAGTTGCGCATGATGTTGATCGTCCTGTGGCATTATCTTGGTACGGTGTTTCAACAAGTAGGTGATATCTACGCTCATCACCATCACATGTGCCCCAAATAGTCTTGGATTCTTAATTGAACTATTATAGGCATCCGCGGTACGCATGTTGTACACACGCGGGATGTAGGTTTTCACCTCGTATGGAGGTCCGTTCAGAGATCCTCTCGGAGACCCTCTCGGAGACCTATTAGGAGATGTGTTTGAAGATGTCTAACTAGCACCTTGTAGGAGTTAGACATCCGTTATTACAGTCATTACCCTACCCGTACCTTCTAGTCCCGTGTTTTACTATTCAGGCTTGCTGGCAAGCCTTATATGAACTAAAAAGCCCAGCGTTGCAACATCCTTTTTGTGCAGGTGCAATCTAAATATGGAATGAGCAAGCTCAAGCCCCCTTCAGCATCAGTTCTCCCATCACCTGACATCTGTGCTTAGCTAGTCTCATGATCATCGTTGTTGTCGCTGCTCCATGCCTCATTGACATGTTTCAACTGGTTTCTGGATGCTAAAATCCTGGTAATTCCACTTCTTGTTGGGAAGATGCTGTCTTTTGCTGTGCCCAATGAATGTATGACCCCCACATGTGCATTGCCATCACAGGCCAAAGAAGCCAAGGGTCAAGCCTAGAGCTGCTGCCCAAAAAGGAAGGCCAACAGATGATGCTAAAGAGAAACAGCACCCTTCTGCAACCAGTCAACACAAGCAAAGAAAAGAAGAAGAAAGCGCGGCGCAGCCGCGCAAAATTTTGGCACCTTTGTGAGTATGGGCTAGGGAGCTTGGTGAGTCACGTGTGGGTGTGAGGAGGTGCACAACGTTCAGCCGGGTTGGCCCAATGGTAGGCGGGACGTCCGCCTCGAGTTTTGGCACCTTTGTGAGTATGGGCTAGGGAGCTTGGTGAGTCACGTGTGGGTGTGAGGAGGTGCACAACGTTCAGCCGGGTTGGCCCAATGGTAGGCGGGACGTCCGCCTCGAGTTTTGGCACCTTTGTGAGTATGGGCTAGGGAGCTTGGGGAGTCACGTGTGGGTGTGAGGAGGTGCACAACGTTCAGCCGGGTTGGCCCAATGGTAGGCGGGACGTCCGCCTCGAGTTTTGGCACCTTTGTGAGTATGGGCTAGGGAGCTTGGTGAGTCACGTGTGGGTGTGAGGAGGTGCACAACGTTCAGCCGGGTTGGCCCAATGGTAGGCGGGACGTCCGCCTCGAGTTTTGGCACCTTTGTGAGTATGGGCTAGGGAGCTTGGGGAGTCACGTGTGGGTGTGAGGAGGTGCACAACGTTCAGCCGGGTTGGCCCAATGGTAGGCGGGACGTCCGCCTCGAGTTTTGGCACCTTTGTGAGTATGGGCTAGGGAGCTGGGGGAGTCACGTGTGGGTGTGAGGAGGTGCACAACGTTCAGCCGGGTTGGCCCAATGGTAAGGCGTGACTTTCCTACGCAATAGGCACAGGTCGAGATTCTGGGTTCGACCCCCAGGCCTGGTTCATTCTTTTTGCCCTTTTTGGGCGTTCTGGCATGATAAAACCCTCAACCTACACTCACACAACTCCACCCCAAACAGATGCCAGGAGATAAGCTAGTATTCTGGCTCCAAACCCCAGGCGATGTAGGCTGCACACCTCCGAGATGATGCCCCATCAATGTACATTCTGCCCTATTGACTTCATTTTGCCTTGTTTTCCATTTGATTGCCTTCAGGATCCCAGTGTCAACAAGGCCCATTTGAGGTGCCTCCTGGACTCAACTCCCTGGCATGTGTGCTATCCCACCCTTCCCACCTCTACTCTTATCCTTCTCCATCAACTATTGATGCTCCCCAAAGAGCGTTCTTGACAAGGTCCAACTAACTTGGCAACAGGTCGATGACGAATCGCGAATCGCGACCGTGATGATCGATCATCGACTGAGCGACCTGATGGGCTGATCGTATCGAACCGACCCGCTGCGTCAACAAGCCCTACACCGATTCGTACGACTGTCACGACGTCCCTTCAATACGGTCTCACCGCCCACCATGCCCAGCAACGCCCAAATCGATCCGCTCCTCACCGAGCTGTTCGAACGCTCCCCGCTCCCGCCTCTCGAACCCGGCAAGACCGTCTATTCGACATCGCTTCAGACCCGCATCAAATCCCTCCAGACGACTCCGGCTGTCAAGGCCGCTCTGAACCTCGCCAACGACGATATAAAGGGCTGTCACGATATCGTCGAAAAGATGCAAGGCGAGAGCACGGCCGATTGTCTTCACGCGATACTGCATCGGCGAGAAGGTGAGCTGATGGTCGATTCGGCGGGGATGTTCGGGGCATTCGTCTAACCCTTGCGCCTGATCATGCTCTTCAGGCGACTATTGGAATTCGAATTGGTGAGTAAATGCTGCGGAGAAAATCTTCTGCCAACGCGACACCGTTCTGACACCCCCTCGTGTACTCGCAGGTGGTGGTCCCGAATCCAACACCCCCTATTCCCGTCCACCCGCCAATGCAAAACCTTTGTCAACGCCTGCGAAAAGTCGACTCCGGGATCGGAAGAGGACGGAGAATTGCGAGAGCAACAGTGGCAAGAGATGAAGAGGGTCGTCCGATGGGTCGTCGATAACAAGGCTTGAGAGATATAGGGGGAGGTGCGGTCCGAGATAGGGGTTAGGGATTGTATCGCTTACGTCCAACTGTATCCATACTTCTTAGCGGCACTCCGAATCCATGAATCGAGTACGATATTATATGACTCCGAAGATCCGTCTCTCAGGACCCATCAGCCATGATATAGTCATCGAGAACGATGGATCACGAATGGCCGCACGAATTCGTGGTTCACATTCGCCGTTTCTTGGCCTTCCCATCAGGTTTGGCGTTCTAAGCCCTGCTCACTACGGAGATAGCTCAGCTTCATGACCTGGACTCAAAGGCGCTCTAGATCATCAGCCGTGAGAGTGTGCCTTGTCCCCCTGCCTTGAGGATCTGCTCGAGCATTGCCACACATTTGTCTCTTGCGGATGGTATCCAGACTGGCGCGAGTGTATACTGCATCGACAGGTGTATGAGCAGGTAGCCACAGTCTTCGTCGCCAAGACAAAGACAGAGTCGGTATAATGTATAGCTAGCAGTACAACGATAAGATACAAGCACAAAACCGATACAATATCCGCAGTCCAAGTCATTTCGTAAGGGAGCGCCCCATGATCGTGTATCCGTCAATCAGTGCCTGCAATCCGCACTTCGTCACCACTCATCCACCACGTTCAGATCCACATAGGTCATCACGCTGCATCGATCCACACGGACGTCTGCATCCTCGTCTTCCTGTCCCGTGCGATCGCTCGTCGACGTCGTGCCCTCCCCTGCATCCAGACCGACGTACTTGCGCTCGGGCACCGCCAGACGATACCACTCTCCAGCGTGAGTGACGATGACCAGCTGCAACTCTGGCACGTAGCCTAGGGGATCCGATGCCCCGACGCCGACCCTCGCATCCCTGACAGCCTGCCAAGCGACGACGTACCGGTCTCGAAGTGCCAACTCGCGCATGCTCGGACCCGACGAGCTGGTTCGACCCAGAATTTGAGGCCTCGCCGAGGTCTCCTCCAAGGGCAGTCGGAACAGGGCGGACGACTTGGCCGCCTGAAAGTATTTGGGGACGGGGATGTACGGTCTCAACAACGAGTTGAGGGCCTGTTTCGGCGTGACGCTACGAGATGAAGCAGGTGATGTTGATCAGTGACGCGTGTTTCCAGGAGAAAAACACCGCATGTGATCTGTGATCCCGGGACCCACCTCTGATTCCTCTTCGCCGCCTCGGTCTGCGCCGCCGTCGGTTTGTTCTCCCCCAGAACGTCCCCCCAGACATGTACCGTCCCCTTGTCGCTCCAACAGACCATCCACAATTCCCTTCCCAGCCTCTTCTCCGCGTTGGCCGGACGATAGACCAGGTCGACACCCCAGATCACGGCCTTGTCGACCCCTCTCCGCAGTTCCCTCTCGAGCGAGCCCGTGGCGACGTTCCAAACGCGGAAGATCGACCCTCTTTCCGAGGACGAGACGAGGTATTTCCCGTCCGACGAGCATGCCAACGAGGACAACGTGTGGGAATGCGCGTTGATGATGGGCGACCGAAAGGCGGCATGAGGATGGGAGTCTGACTTCAACGCCGTATTCGATTTCGCCGCTCCAACAGCCAATGTGGAGGACAACTGGACGAGCTGGACATGACCCGGTTGTCGGCCCGGGATGGCCAACAAGCATGATCCCACGTCGGCAGATAACGCTGCGAGGCCTTTACGTCACAAATCGCTCGTCGCCGGGGTCAGCACTTCCGCCCATGACCCCGATGTTTATGCTGACGGACTTACCATCCGGGTTATAGGCCGTCTTCCATTCTTTCCGCTTGACCAACCAAAACCCTGCCTTCTCCTCCTCACCTTTCCTCGACCCCTGCGTGTCTCTCATACCACCAGTGGACGACGAGTCTCTTTCCGTCTCATCGCCGCGAGATTGCGCCTTGTCAGACTTTGGATGCATCCCGTATTCGTACCAGATGACCGACTCTGAGAGTACGACGATGAGGGTGTTCATCCGGGTCTCTACCGCACGTACCACTTCGCTATGATGCGCAACCACCAACCAGATTCCGATTCCAAATTCGATGTCGTCAGCCTGTATTCTCATCCCCTTTCGGATATACCGATACGTGAGATCCAAGCCGGTGAACTTACGGATACTCGATACTAGCGATCACCCTCCCCACTTGTCCCTTCTTTATTCCCGGCCATCCATTTTCTACTCCTCCACCATCTCCATCTCTATCTCCTTGACCGTCCTGGTCTGACACTTCCGGGGCTGATGGTACAGGCCACTTGTCGTGATAGACGACCACCTTGTTGGGAGGGAAGACTGGTTCTCGACCGCCTCCTACTAGGGCGAGCAAGGGGGTGAAGGGGAAAGGGAGGGCGATATCGAGTGAGCCGCCGAGGTCTGTCGAGGATGGCACGCGTATCAATATATGATCAGTGTCGCGGTGACAGAGTCAAGATGATGACCAGGCCCGGAAAGGATGGCAAGAATGTGAGAATGGACGATATATAGCTTACCTCGCTCGCAGAGCTTGATAGGCTTGGCTTCCTCTGTCGGTCTCGTCCTGGCCGGCCCGTCGTCCAGGTCTTCCTTCTTCTTCCCCTTATCTTTAACCTCTTGTATATCAGCTTTGTCGATGTTGACAAGAGGCGAAACGGGCCGTATCGAGTTGTTCCAGATGGTATACCCTTTTTCGCCAGCTACGATGAAATGTCCATTCTTTCTGCTCTTCAGCTTTGCCCGGACGTCCTTTTGATGATCCACCTGAGAGTTCTTCTTGTCTCGCCTCTTTCTCTCACTGATTGGGTTTGAAGACTCTGCTGTAGGTACAGGTTCTGGGATGGGCAGGTTGGTAGGCAGGCCCGAGGAGAAGCTGATCGACGCATAGGTCGGTCTGTAGGTCTCGACGAGTTGGGCACGAGCGAGGTTCATCCTGGTCGACTTTCGGATAGCATGAGGAGTGGCGGAGGACGTTACTTGCACTTGGTGGCAGTGAAAGCTTATGTATGTCAGAGTGATGCCTATGTTGACAGCACTTATGGGTTATACCTGCACGAAGGTTACAAGCAAGAACGACAAGAGATCCAAGAGATCAAGCAGCAAGCAGGAGGTTGATGCCCCGGATTCGGATATGAGCGAAAGGTCGCTCCCGATCGAAACATACAGCCCATCAGAGACCGGTGGTGTTCTCGATATCCAGTCCTCAGAACGACGAGGTTGACAAGAGCTCAGTGATGCAGACCTTCGGTAAGGATTCATCTCTCTAGGAAGCGACTCGTCAAGAAGCAGGCCTGCCATGCCGGTTTGTCGTCAAAGTCGACGTTCTCCCCGATTGTTCTCGTCATCGAGGAGGCGCTTATTGGCAAGAAGCAAGAAGCTAGAAGTAAGTCATTTCTTCTTATAAGCTCATCTAGGCCTGTGATCATTTCCAGTTGCTCATTCAAGAATCCGTTGTAGGTGTAATGGCATTGCAGCTCAAGAGCCCGTACCATTCAAACAACTATACCCATCATCCTGAGGTCTTCTCTTCCGCTCGTCATCATCATGCCCAAGAGCCAACAGTCGCCAAAAAAGAGTCCCAGCAAGCTGCACATTCTGGAACCCAATTTTGGCTATCAGGTCACGATCCCGGGACAGCGCATAGTGATCCCAGTCGGACTCGGCTGGGCCAATCACCCTGAGTGTGATTGAACCGGTGGAGGAGGCATTGTCGATGTAGGGCCATTCATGAGTAGCACGAGCAAGCTGATGACCGGATGATGAGCGATTTCGATCGAGCTGACAGTCTTTAGGCGACAGAAGAACCACGATGACAGGCCGTACAAGTACAAGGTGGACGTCAAAGAGGAGAGTGATGATGATTGGGGTGATCCTGTTGACCGGGGTCCAAGTGTGTTGACACGTCTGGCCAAGATCAAGAGCAAGAATGCTCTGTTTGAGTCGTCGTTGTCGGGAGCTGATCTGTGGTCGTTCTTGCAGCCAGTAAACCTCGTGCCACTTGGTCTGCAACCCGTAAGGCAGCTGAGATCGATAAGATCCACCTCTCTTGAATTGGGGCTGATCGGTGATAGTCAATCCCAGTAAGCCTCTCCATCGAAAGACACTCACCTCCATCACATTCCAAAAAGAAAACTCTTTGTCATCATCCATGTCGTCTCCCTTGGCCCCCATGCCATCTCCCTCGGCCTCCATGCCATCTCCTTTGGCTACGGCATCGACCTTGGGGGTACCATCTTCTCCCCCAAGTAGATCCAGCACTTCGAAAAGACCAGGAAGCCCCATGGCAAAGGATGGCAGTAAACGACAGAAGGGATCGGGCGATGTAAAGGGAAAAGGCAGAGACGAGGAAGAGCCTGACGGTGTTATAGCATCCGCGGTACGCGTATCGCACACCCGCGTCGGGTAGTTTTACAGGGACCTCCGAGGGGATTTCCCGTACGGAGTATATCTAGAACACCCCCTATGTGTTTACTGTAATGTAGTACTAGTTGTACTACATCCGTTATTACATTCATTACCTTACCCTTACCTTCTAGTCCCGTGTGATACTATCTCAGGCTTGCAGGTAAGCCTAATAGAATAACGGATCTACAAACTTCACCCCGACTAGAAACCCCTACGCGATGAACACTTCCTTCACCCAGTGTTTTCGCCCCGATGGGACCCCCCAAGGAATCCCGCCAGGGATCTCGCCTGTGCTGTCCGAGGATGGACAAAGCCAGCAGGTAGATGGGGAGGGAAGGTTTTTGTGGTTGCGAACGACGGACTCCGGAACGGAGACCACCGCAAACGAATTGCGGGTGTTTGCCAACCAGCAACCTCAAACGCAGGCCACGCCGGCCAACAACATGGGAACGGTCCCCCCACAAGTGGTACCAACCTCTCCTGCGAGCAATCCCGCAGCCACCCCAGCTCCCGTTGCCGCCGCGCCGGACTTGAATGCCCTCTTTCAATTGATGGCCAACATGCAAGTCCAGGTGCTGGAGTTGGCGAGGGCAAGGGAGTCGCGGTCGACGTCGGACGAGGCCCGGGCCAAACTGTTTAAGTTTGGAACGCCGGACAAGTTCGATGGCAGCAAGAAGGAGAAGGTCCGAGGGTTCCTGGACCAATGCAACCGGGAATTCGAGGTGAAACCGGGCGTCTACGTTACCGACCGCCTGAAGATGATGTACGCGGAGTCGTACATGGAAGGACAGGCCGCCGATTGGGCCCGGGAATACTCCACGGGTCGGGTGCCGGCTACCTGGGAGCAGTTCGAGCAACTGCTCATCTCCACTTATGGTGGAGGACGAAACATCGCGGCAACCGAGGCCGAATTAGTTCACTTAAGGCAGGGCACCAAGAGCCTCGCGACGTACATCACCGAGTACAACGACCTCTTGGCCCTCCTCCCCAACGTCTGCGAATACTCTCGCCGGATGCTGTTCAGGGCCAACCTGAACCAAGCGTTCAAAGACGCCATCGTCCCTATGCCGGGCCAAGAAACAATGACTTTGGTGGAATTCCAAATGGAATGCCGCCGGTACGAAGATCAGGCGGATGCCAGAAGGCATATATCCTCGGGAAACCGCTACAACTCGGGCGGTAACCGACAAGCGAGTAACCACTCCGCCCCCCGTAACCCCGTTGTGGTCAATACCACCGTTGCGACTCCTACCCCCGCCGCCAACACTTCCACCGCTGCTCCCATGGAACTCGATGCGGGCAGGATGAGGCGGAACGACCCCTGCTACCGGTGTTTCCAACACGGGCATGTAGCCGTCAACTGCCCCAACCAGAGGGTCCCTGCCCCTGCTTGGTTCAAGGGTAGGAACAACGGTCGGATGAACGTCTCTGGTGCCCGGGTGCAACCCGTCGAGACCGTCCCGGAGGGAGGTTGGGAAGCCGAGCTCGCGAGGCAGAACGGAGAGCAGCCTTTGCTCTGGACCCCGACTGATTAGACGTACGGTTGTGTTGTTATTGGCTCATCATTTGTTGTACCCCCACGGCAGGCCCGGCGGGGATGTTTTTATCACCATTCACTTTTTCAAGCACCCGACTTCACAGTGACTACGAGAGATACACTCACCAAAGTATACGCCATCAAAAGGTAACTGTACAAGAAGTACAATACGAAACATGTCCCTCGCGAGGAGTAAACGCATACTACTGAAGAACACAACCTGAAACGAGTCCCTCGCGAGGAGTAAACGCACAAGTCCCTGGCGAGGAGTAAAACGCACAAGTCCCTCGCGAGGAGTAAACGCACATAGAGAGAAGAAGACGAAGTCGGGACTCTATTATGGTATATCAAAATACAAGAGAAAAAAGAGACCCCGACGTAAAAACAATCCGGAGAGTACAAACACGACGAAACTCCAAAAGACCCGGAAACCCCTCACTCGTCGCCTTCCGAAGCGGGGACGACCTTCTTCTTCTTCTTCTTGCCGGCGGCGGGATTCGGCGTCGGGGACGGAGGAGGGGAAGGCGTAGGGGTGCGGAGGACGTCGGCGTCGTACTCCTCGCCGACCGGTCCGTCAGCAGCGACGGGGGGTTCTCCAACATCCTCACCATGACCTTCGAAGAGGAAGTCCCGATAGGACTTGTCCTCGTCCCACGCGTCACGATCGGGGATGGTGACGGTCCCGTTTTCGTTGGCGACGTACGGGTGCTTTCGGCACCACGACAGGAAGTACCTCTTGCGGTACTTGTCCTTGACAGCGAGCCAGGCGGGATAGCATCGGGTCTCTACAAGACAATCGGTCTTGTTCGAGAGAAGGGGAAGAACCTACGCGAAAGGCGAACGTTAACTCCGAGGCAGATTCCCGCCGGGGGCTCAAATCGGAGCGACTGCTTACCATGAGCTTCATGATCCTCTGAAATTCGTCCGCGACGGCGATGGCAACCGGATTGGGGACGTTGGGGATCGTAAGGACCTCACACGCCGCCTGGTACCGGGTGCGGATACCGTAGGCCGGATCGAAAACCGTCATGAAGGTGGACGGCAAAGGGGCGCACTTGATGTTCGTTCCCCGGCAAGGGAAGCAGGAACTCCCCTGTCCAGAGGATTTCCCCGCGTCCGGTAGAGGGTGGCGGCAAAAGAAGATGCCTTCGAACTCCATCACGTTGTACCACCCTTTGACCCCATCCTCGACGTAACCGGGAACCGAGTTTTCGGCGGAGAGGTGGAAGCGGTCCTCGTGACCGAAACAGTTGAGGCAGCACCACTTCCAGCCACCACGGTACTGAGCCTACGTACGCACGATTGGAATCAGCATACGACAACCCCACCGGAGAGAATAAAAGAAAAGAACAATACATACCATCAAACCGTCGAACCCCGCGACGTTTCCCTCCTTCCACAACTTCTTGAGGGAAGGGATGGAAGGACTATCGGCCAAGAAGGCCGTGCGAGCAAGTTCTTCGGACTCAACTTGCCCCTCTGAAGGAGCGACCGACGTATTAGCCACAGCGGACCCCACCCAGACGGATACCACTCACTCTCGTCGGCGGACTTGGTCTTGGGGTATACGAAACCCCTGCCCCGATCTTGCTCGAGCTTCGACGTCCCTTTCGGAGTCGACGGAGAGTACGGCTTATCGCCGTGGTTCTTGGAAGTCTTGGGAGTGGGAGGCATGTCGAATAGAATAGAAAGGTAGATGGGGGATAGATAGCGTAGGAGGGGAAAGTGAGTAATAGCGAAAGGACACCTACGACTTACTCCCCACCTCGCAAACGCGAACGCGAACCCCTTTATACCCTACATCCCTGCTGCTACAGCGGCCCAAACAAAAGAAGAGTTGCGATACTAGCAAAGAGAGCAACTAGAACAATACTATTGCTATGGATATGGGCATATGGAGAGAGGGTATCGTACAACAACAGCGGTATAGACGTCAACATCAACGACGGTCTCCTTTGTTTACACCTCCCGAACAATGAGTCGGACATGCGCCCATCCGGATGTCCGCGCCAGGACAAAGAAAAGAACAACAAACGAGACGCGCCCCATCGGGCCCGAAATTCGGGTACCCTGTGAAACAGGTAGACGTGTGTAAGCGACGAACGCTTACCGGTGGGAAGGGCAAAAGGAGAGAACAAAGGCGCCTACATGAAACACGACCGGCGCTGGCCGATCTGGAATCTCGGCCTAGGGGGGGGATCCTGTTATAGCATCCGCGGTACGCGTATCGCACACCCGCGTCGGGTAGTTTTACAGGGACCTCCAAGGGGAGTTCCCGTACGGAGTATATCTAGAACACCCCCTATGTGTTTACTGTAATGTAGTACTAGTTGTACTACATCCGTTATTACATTCATTACCTTACCCTTACCTTCTAGTCCCGTGTGATACTATCTCAGGCTTGCAGGTAAGCCTAATAGACGGCCAGCAGTGAGTGCAAAATGGGTGTCAAAGGATCAATGGCAGTCCTCCATCAAACTTATCCCGTTGCACTTGGTGGCACAGAAAACAGGTCAACCACCCCTAGCGAGTTCAAGACGACAAGAAGCTGAGGGTCGTCCAGGAATCGTAAAATATTCGATAAATGTGATCAAAGGCCCGGGATCATAATAGTCTCATGATACTTGCACCAGGAATCATGCTTCTGAATACGCCCGCGGCCCACCCGAGCATAACCTGTCAAGTTTACTACTTTTCATATGCAGATGTTATATGCAGATGTCATACAATGATCCTTCTACGTCTGTCTTGGATTTGGAAGACGGTGGAGGTGATCGACGTGATGCCAGGTCTATCTCTACTTGCAGCATCCCAATCGTCTGGACCCCTGCTTCTTCTCATCTCTGATATCTCCTTGCACATGACTCGAACTTCCCAGACGAGAAGATTGACTTTGAGTGCGGGTGCGGATGTGTTACGGGATCATCACGTGAGCCGACTACCGACACATGGACTCGATTTACGGACATCAGCATACACCTAAGTCCGGCTCGACGAGGCGAATCCGATTCCCTCGGAGCAGATTCGGTCGCCCCTACCATTCACCGAAACAACAATACGTTCCCGGTACATATCACACACAGGTACAAGGACCTCGAGGTACACGACAACTCTACTCAGGACCTCGACAACCTTACTCGACGTACCTAGGGACAAATGAGAACTCAAACCCGCCTCCTCTACCGAATCCGGTTGCTCTCGACAGGATTCGGCTGTTCGCCATCTCGTTCTTCCAGTTTCGCCATCTCTCGCCATTCTTTTCTCTTGGGTCTTTTCAGTGTTCGCCAGCCTCGCCTCCGTACTCGTCTCCGTATAAATAGCTAGAGGAACTTGACCGAATTCGATAGAGGACGCTCTGTAATAGTAATAGGTCAAGTCCCGATATCACATTCAATACACGCCTATCTGACTTGTTACAACATCTTCAAGACGTGTTGCGGAGAGGTTACAACTCAAGGACGTCGCTAAGTATCTACGCTTCATCGTTTTACCTTAGACCGAATCCGGTACCTCACACCGAGTGATCACCTTCCTTATCCATACATCTCTGGATTCGTATCCCGCACCCGAACCCGCTTCATCTAAGCGGACTTGCGACATTCTCCCAACTACCTGCGATTCACCTATAAGCACCCTACGCCTTACGACTTAGGACCTAGCTCGATTAGCGACTTCCACCGTAACAGCATATCGGAACTTCTTTATCGCACCTGGTTAGGACAATGTCAGTCTTTTCCGAAAACCACGACCTGCCCCCCGAGGAAGAACAGCGGTTCTCTCGAGCCAGGACCGGCTCAATCGAAACGAATCCGGCTCCCAGGGAAACGGACTCTGAACGTATTGGTCGTCTCGAAGAACAAATCCTAGAACTCATGCAGACGATCAGGAAACAAAGAGACGAACTCGCTACACGAGAAGAGATTCCGGCTCCCCTTCCTCGAAGGCAGTTCAACATCTACCCATCCAACCCTCCATCTCTAGCGGGAACTACTATCGACCCTAGAGAACTTCACCGACCTTCGGTGGCTCGGTCCAGGGATCCCTATACCCCTATGAGGGACGTTCCCCTTCGGGAGAACGAAGCGGATCTGCTTGCCAAACGGACCAAGGAACCGAAGCCGGCTGATCCACCCACGTTTAAGGGAGACGCTAAGGAGTTAGACGAATTCATCGTCAAACTTAATATGGTCTTCCGACAATTACCTGGACGCTACCCCACTGGAGGATCCAAGATCGATTTCGCTATCGGATTTCTTGGAGGACGAGCTTTTAAAACGGTTTCGTCTTATCTCCAGTTGGATGAAGCGGACCAACCCCTTTTCCTACACGACTACGATGCCTTCAAGAGATTCTTGAAGCATAACTTCGGAGGCTCCAACGAGAAAGCTGCAGCCCAAGCCGCTTTAGACAAGTTGGTTCAAACCGGATCCGCTTCGTCTTACTTCTCCGAATTCACCCAGTACAGTCCCTTGTGTGGCTTTAACGATGAAGCCCTTATCGCCGCAGCCAAGAAAGGACTGAAGGCCAAAGTGGTGGAACGTCTCGGTATCCTGAACAAAAGGATGGAGTTCGCAGACTTCAACGAGTTCAGGAATGAAGCTGTCGACGCGGACAATAGGCTTCACGATGATGGAGTTCTCAACCGAGAAGATGAGAAGCGGAACGCTCGCAAGGATAACAGGAAGGAACCGAATCCGGTCCGATCCGAGCGAGTTGTCACTGAACGGACCAAAACCTACGAAAAGGAGGTCGTCAAACCCAGAGGTTCGACTCCTTACCAAAAGGGTCCTATTACAGATGAAGAAAGGAAGAGGCGACGCGACCTCGACCTTTGTACCTATTGCGGGAAGGCCGGACACTACGCTTCAGCCTGTCCTGTTCTTGCCGGCAGAGGAGGAGGAAGCACCCCCAATGTCGAGAGGGCTAGAAATGCAACAGTCGAAGCAGTTCCGGCTCCCACCTGGGCGAACCAGGCGAATCGAACCGAATGGATCAAGTTTCGCTTCCAGGGGCAAGACCCTTTGATTACGGTGGATTTCCATGCAGGCGCATCTTCTTTCACGACGGACGCCCTGATCGACAGTGGGGCCAGCTGTAACTTCATTCGACCCTCTGCGGAGGTACTCCAGCATGTCGAGGCAATCCCTTATGATCAGCCGAAGCGACTCCGGTTGGTTGACAACCAACCTAACCCGAATCAGCGAGGAGAGATCACCCATTACGTGAATCTGATCTTCTATGTCGGAGGACACATCGGTCCTTACTCCCTCGACTTCGACATTGCGGAAATTGCGGCCCCGGATATTATCCTAGGAGTCCCATTCGTTAAGGGTCTTCGTACCATCACGGATTGGGACACTTGCGAAATTAGTTTGATCAAGCCGGATTCGCCTCTCAAGGGAACGAATCTGGAATATTTGGAGCGAAACCGGTTCCTCCGAAGACAAGACCCGGAAGTTGTCGACACAGATGTCGATCCTCGAGCGCTACGGGAATTGGGTCTGGAACACGACGACGAAGAGGATTACGACATCGCATCGGAAGAGATGCGTCAAGTGATCCCAGTTGAGTTTCATGACTACTTAGACGTATTCAGGAAGAGCGATTACACCAGCCTTCCTCCCCACAGGTCGTACGATCACGTTGTGGAACTACTACCAAACGTGGAGTTAAAACGACTCAAGCCCTACCCACTCTCCGCTGCGGCAGACAAATGGCTCAAGAATTGGATCGACGAATCGAGGCGGATTGGGCACATTGAACCGAGTTCGCATTGGTTCGGTTCCCCGGTCTTCCTCGTACCAAAGAAAACTCCTGGAGAATTCCGGATGGTTACCGATTTCCGAGCATTGAATAATGCTACCAAGAAGAACGCGTATCCGCTTCCAAAGATCAACACCACCTTAGAACGAGTTAGCAGAGCTCGCTTCTTCTCCAAATTCGATATGCCAACTTCATATCAGTTACTTCGAATGCGAGAAGAGGACGAAGATTGGACGACAATCCTAACTCGCTACGGGTCATTCAAGTCTCGAGTCATGCGAGAAGGTATGACCAACGCAGGAGCCAGTTTCCAGTTCTTCATGAACGATGTGTTCAACCCCCTATTGGATCAGGGTGTTACCGTATACATTGACGATATTCTGGTGTATACGGAAACGAGGGAGGAACACATTCGGCTCATCAAGGAGGTTTTTAACCGGATCCGCTCCTTTTCGCTTTATTTGAAGCCGAAGAAATGCGAGTTCTTCAAGTCTTCTATCGAGTTCCTCGGCTACATCATCAAGGATGGGCGGATCGCGATGGCTCAAGACAAATTGGAGTGCATCCGAACTTGGCCCAAACCGACGTGTATCAAGGAAATTCAACGATTTCTCGGATTTACCAACTATTACCGACGATTTATCAAAGGATACGCGGGGTTAACACTTCCGCTTGTGAAGTTAACCAAGAAGTCCGAGCCGTGGATCTGGGACGAGAGGCAGGATGGCGCGTTTGCTACACTACTTTCGTCCTTCGCAAGCGAACCCGTTTTAATCCAAGCAGATTCGGACGAAACCTGTTATCTTGAAACGGATGCATCGGATTACGCTATCGCTGCCGTCCTTAGCCAGCGCTACAAGGACGAACAGCTGCACCCGGTGGGATTCTTTTCAAGAAAGTTGAACCCGGCAGAAATCAACTACACCGTTCATGACAAGGAGTTACTTGCGATCGTTGAAGGATTCAATCACTGGAAGCCAATTCTGCTCGGGATGGCGAAACCGATCGAAATCCTGACCGACCACAAGAACCTCGAGTATTTTGCCACCAACAAGCAGCTTAATCGTCGACAGATTCGATGGGCTGAAACATTGGCGGATTTCAACTTCTCAATCCGGTACCGACCCGGAACCAAGGGAGGTAAACCGGATTCGCTTACACGCCGACCGGATTACCACCCAGGTAGAGGAGGTATTAACTCTTTCGAACACAATCAGCCCAACTTCACCACGCTCTTGCCCAAAACCTTGTGGCTCGACAACATCAGGGATTCTGAACTTTACCGAAGAGCTGAAGAGCAGGATCGGGCTGCGATGGATGAGTATATCCGCGAGATGGAAGCGAATCCAGAAAAAGGGGGAGATGGAGATCTCATCGACCGCATCATCAGCGAGGTAAAAGCAATCGCGCTGACTGATGAATTCGCTTCCACGGCATTCAAAGCAATCTGGAAACAGGACGAAACGGATCTGGTTACCGGAAGCGAAGCCGCTTCGGACGAACAAATCTGGTCCTGGACCAAGAACGGTATCCTCAAGTACAAGGACGCTATATACGTCCCTGACTGCGAGGAGATCAAGCTCTTGGTACTAAAGGCACGACACGATGCTTCGCTGGCTGGACATCCCGGGAGAGAACGAACTATCGAACTTATCTCAAGGGATTACTACTGGAACGATTTGAGCAGCTTCGTGAAGGTTTACGTCGCATCTTGCGAGGTGTGCCAGCGAGATCGTACCAATCGACACAAGCCTTATGGCTTGTTGAAATCACTTTCGGTTCCGTTTAAACCGAATTCGGATCTTTCCATGGATCACGTGGAAGAACTACCAAATTCGGAAGGATTCAACTCGATACTGGTAATTACCGACCGATTCACCAAGCGAGTCAAGTTCGTCCCTACTACGACAACCTCTACAGCTAAGGACTTAGCCAAGATCTTCCTCAAAGAGGTCTTTACGCAGTATGGGTTGCCCGACAGGATCGTTTCGGATCGGGGAAGCAAATTCACTTCGAAATTCTGGAAAGAATTTACCGCGCTTCTCAATATCTCGAGCGACCTGACTACAGCCTACCACCCTCAGAGTGACGGAGCTACCGAACGGGTCAACCAGTCTCTCGAGGGATTCCTTCGGCACTATAGCAGTTATCACCAAGATAACTGGGCGAATCTGCTTCCCTTAGCCGAATTCGTTTGCAACAACGCGAAGCATAGCGCCACCGGTATTTCTCCTTTCATGGCAACCTTCGGCTACGAACCACGATTCGACGTCAGTCTCGACAAACACAGGGCTGAATCTCTCGTCGCAAGGATCGAAGCTAGGGATATGAAAGAAGTTTGGGAACAGATGCGAGTACAGATGACTGCAGCTAACGAAAGAGCTGCCAAGTATTTCGACCAGAAACACCAAAACCCTCCCGAATTCACTGTAGGATCGAAGGTCTATGTTTCATCGAAATACATCGCAACCAAACGACCTACGAAGAAGCTGGATCACAAGCGATACGGTCCCTACGAAATCATCGAAGCAATTTCGTCTCATGCGTACCGGATCCGCTTGCCGGCCACACTCAAGGTTCACAACGTGTTCCACATCGACATGTTGGAACCACATTACGAGAACCCATTTGGTGGACGAGTACAGACTCCTGGGCCAATTGTCGAATCGCCTCACGATGACGAGTACGAGGTCGAAGAGATTATCGACAGCAGGATCAGGAGACGCCAATTCGCGTACTTAATCAAATGGAAAGGATATTCGGGACCTGAAGGACAAGATTGGGTACCCCTCGAAGATCTCAACAATACAGCCGAGGCACAAGAGGAGTTCCACGTTCGGTTCCCGACTAAGCCAAAGCCTCCGGGTTGGGAAGCGTAGCTTTCCCGAATCCGCTTCATTGAACCGATCCCGGCTGGACCGAGGTACGGATAAACATATGTTCTGAACTCTTCTGGATCTCGTCTCGGACTTCTCGCTCGCATAAGATTCATCGTATCAAACGACTCGGATTGAAAGAAAATACAAAACCCAAAAACAAATTATAGACGAAGCGGAGCCGCTTCAATCCTTCTTGGCTCGCTTCGGCGGGCGACCATCATTCTCTTCCTCTTCCTCGTCCTCGTCCGGATCCGCTTCCTTCTGCTTCCCCTTACCCTTAGGAGTCGACTTGCCCCCCGACTTCTTCGAATCCTTCGGAGTCGACACGACTCCGGTCTTCCTCTTCTTGGGCGTGGGCGCCGGCAGCGGGTTGATAACCCTCTTGAAGGCCGCGTCACCTTCCGCCGCGATCGCCTCCCGGACCTTGTCGAGGTCTTCCAAGGCCTTCGAGAGACCCTTTTTGATGCCCTCATCCTCGAGCAGGTCGGCGTAGATCTGAATACGGTCTCTGGCCGATTGCTGCCAAATTCGGTTGCTATTATAGGCGTCACGTGACGCGCGACCTACGGTGCGCGTCGCCTCGGGGTCTCGTTCGGAGACCCTCTCGGGGACTCTCTCGGAGACCTTCTAGGAGATGTTCCCGTAGACGTCTAACTAGTGCCTTGTAGTAGTTAGACATCCGTTATTACATTACTATGCCTACCGTTACCTTTCCTCAGTCCCGCGACCTTATTACCTCAAGACCCGGCAGGTCGGCTGCCAGGCCTTATAGAATAACGGATCACCAAAGGACCCCGGCTGGGAACGTGAAAAGGGGTAGTGATGGGATCCCGCTGCACATTGGTGCTAGCGGTAACCCTAGTGGTCCGGAGAGCCACCTCACTCTGGTAGGAGTGTTCTACCCGCAGGGGATTCCCGTGCAGGCAGTGATGATGGTAGATTCGGGGGCCACGGGTATGTTCATGGATCGGACGTTCGCGAGGATCCATAACTTTGATGTGATAGACCTAGAGAACCCTAGGACCGTCACGGTCATCGACGGAAGAGAGATAGTGGGTGGTCAGATCACCCAGAAGGCACATGCTATTGTGCGGACAGGATTGCACCAAGAGAAGGCGGAGTTCTTCTTGACGGATTTGTGTGGGTACGCGGCGGTCCTCGGGATTACATGGTTACGACACCATAGCCCACACATCCAGTGGGATACGAATACGGTCACCTTCGCGGACGACTGTTTGAAGAAGGGGTGCGTCAAGAAGGTAGAGGTAGTATGCTCCCCCGACGAGGTGGAGATAGAAACGCGGAATATCGATCCGCTGTCGAGAATGAAGGAGCCGATCACGGAGAATCTCGTGGTGGCTCAAATGCAGATGACGAGGGAGGATGAGGAGCGGGCCCGCAGGCCGGACCTGTGGGACTGGGACGTCAAGCCCACCGACTCGATTCAAAACGAACTCGATCCTCCCGAGTACATGGAGAAGTTGCGAGACGTTGTGCCGAAGAAGTACCATGAGTACCTCGGAGCGTTCTCCAAGACGAAGGCAGACTCGCTGCCGCCGAAGCGCTCGATCGATCATGCGATCGAGCTGAAGCCTGGGACAACTCCCACGTATGGGAAGTTGTACAACCACTCGCAGAAGGAGACGGACGCTCTCAAGGCGTGGTTGGCGGAGAACCAGGCGAAAGGGTTTATTCGACCCTCGAAATCCTCGTGTTCGAGTCCGGTACTGTTCGTACCGAAGAAAGGGGGTGAATTGAGGCTGTGTATTGATTACCGCCGCCTCAACGAAATTACCGAGAAGGACAGGACCCCCCTGCCGCTTATCTCGGAGACCTTAGATCGCCTACGGGGATCGAAGGTATATACAAAGATGGACCTGAGGGGAGCGTACAACCTCCTGAGGGTCAAAGAGGAGGATGTTTGGAAGACCGCGTTCACGACACGCTATGGTCTGTTCGAATGTCTCGTCATGCCATTCGGTTTGACAAACGCGCCGGCGACGTTCCAGCGCTGGATGAATCAGGTCTTCCAGGACATGTTAGACGTGTGTGTGGTCGTCTATTTAGACGACATATTGATTTACTCCGCCGATCAGGAGACACACGACGAGCACGTACGGGAAGTGCTGAGGAGGCTACAGGCGAATGGCCTGTACGCAAAGGCGGAGAAGTGTGAGTTTGACACGGCGGCGACGGAGTTCTTGGGGTATGATATTGCCCCTACGGGGGTCAGCATGAATCCGTCGAAGGTGAAGTCGGTGTTGGAGTGGGCGGCGCCTCGAAATATTCGAGGCCTGCAGTCGTTCTTGGGGTTCGCGAATTACTATCGCCGGTTCATTCAGAACTACTCCAAGAAGATTCAAGGCATGACGGCCTTGACGAAGAAAGGGGTGAAGTACCACTGGCCGGAGTCAGCGGATGCTGCCTTCAAGGAGTTGAAGAAGGCGTTCACCGAGGCGCCCATCCTCGCTCATTACGACGAGGAGCGCCAGGTGGTACTGGAGACGGACGCATCGTCAGGCGCGATGGGAGCGGTGATGTCGCAGGTAGGGGACGACGGGAAACTACATCCCGTGGCGTTCATGTCGAAGAGCCTTACGCCGGCTCAACGAAACTACGACGTACACGATCGCGAGCTGCTCGCCATCGTGTACTGCTGCCAGATATGGCGGCATTACCTAGACGGGAAGTTCCCGGTGAGGATCCTTACGGATCACAAGAACCTGGAGTACTTCAAGAAGGACAAGATGTTGTCCCACCGACAAGCGAGATGGTCTCAACTGCTTAACCAAATCTCGTACACGTTGGAGTACAAGCCGGGGACAGAGAACGGGAAGGCTGACGCGCTCAGCAGGAGAGAGGAGTTGATGGAGGAGACGGAGCCCAAGCAGGCAGAGACCCTGCTGCGCCCCGTTAATGCAGACGCGTTGGTGGTCAGCGCAGCGACGGTACAACCCCCGTTGAGGTTGTGCGGAACGATCCCCGTTATAGGGGATTGGTTTTTGAAAGCGTTGATCCCTGCGGGACAAGAAGATCCAGTCGCGAGAGACCTGATCAAAGGCGTCAAGGAGGGAACCTTGACGAATAGTCGGTACAGTCTGAGCCCGGGAGGCGCGCTCATGTACGACGGGCTGGTGTATGTTCCCGATGCGGGAAGCTTGAAGACGGAGCTCTTGAAGAGGCTCCATGATGGGAAAACCGCCGGACACTACGGGCGGGACAAGACGGAGGACCTGGTGAGTAGAGATTTCTACTGGCCGGGCATGAAGGCGTGGATTAGCCAGTATGTGGCTAGCTGCGACAAGTGCCAGAGGAATCGGAGGCCAAGGGCCAAGCCAGTCGGGGAGCTGGCTCCCCTGAAGGCGGAGACGGAACCCTACCAGTCGATCACGTGGGACCATATCACGGACCTACCGGAGTCGAGGGGTTCGAACGCGATCCTGGTGATCGTCGACCGCTTCAGCAAGCGGGCACATTTCGTGCCTTGTCGGAAGGACAACGACGCCAAGGTGTTGGCACAGATGTTCCTGCAGGAGTGGGTACGATTGCATGGGTTTCCCCGGCAGATCATCTCGGACAGGGGAACGCTGTTCACATCGAGGTTCTGGAGAGAGTTCTGTGAGTTGTCCGGTGTCGAGCCTAGTTATTCGACCGCCTTCCACCCCCAGACGGATGGCCAGACGGAGCGCAGTAACTCGACGCTCGAACAGTACTTGCGGACGTACGTCAATTACCAGCAGGACGACTGGACCGATTTGTTGCCCATGGCGGAGTTCGCCTACAACAACTCGAAACACTCGGCGATCGGTATGTCGCCGTTCATGGCATCGGAAGGGCGGGAGCACGCCGTCGAACTCCCCATGCCTATCTCCAAAGATTCGGCCGTGGAGTCGATACAGGAGTACAGAGAGCGGATGAACAACATCTGGGAGTCTGTTAATGTCGCGCTGAGACAGGCCCGCGAGGATATGGTGAAGTACGCGAATCGGAAGCGTACGGCGGTACCGGACGAGGGGTACAATGTTGGCGACATGGTGATGTTGTCGTCGGCCCACGTCAACACCGTGAGGCCGAACAAGAAGTTGGAGTGGAAGACCTACGGCCCGTTCAAGATCACAGAGGTCGTAGGAGAAGGTCGCATGGCGCGACGCTTGGAGTTGACACCGGGGATGCGTAGGATCCACCCGGTGTTCCATGTCTCGCTGCTCATCCCGTACAAGCCGAACGAGCTTCCTGGGAGAGCAGTAGACCCACCCCCTGAGCCAGAGGTGCTGGACACCGGGGATTTGGGGTGGGTGGTATCGGAAATCGTACACTCCAAAGAGTTGCGTTCGACGCGCGCCGGGCGTAGGACTCAGTACTACGTGCGCTTCGAGGGGTACGGGGACGAGCACAACGAGTGGGTTAGCCCCTCGGACTTCCACCACAACGACACGCTGGTGCTGGAATTCCATAAGCGACACCCCGAGTTGCCGGTACCGGGCCGTCAGGAGTACGGCGATGCTTGATGCGTTCGGAGCTCGCATCTAGGAGGGGGATCCTATTATAGGCGTCACGTGACGCGCGACCTACGGTGCGCGTCGCCTCGGGGTCTCGTTCGGAGACCCTCTCGGGGACTCTCTCGGAGACCTTCTAGGAGATGTTCCCGTAGACGTCTAACTAGTGCCTTGTAGTAGTTAGACATCCGTTATTACATTACTATGCCTACCGTTACCTTTCCTCAGTCCCGCGACCTTATTACCTCAAGACCCGGCAGGTCGGCTGCCAGGCCTTATAGTTGCGTTAAAACAGATTCGGTTCGTTGAAACAAATTCGACTCACTACCTGCGCTTCCCATCGAGCTCGAGGAAGCAGACTACTCGTCGCCGGAGGAGTAGTCGGTTGTGCTGCATTCGCAGCAGCCGCGGTGTCGGGGCTGGGGACTCGGCCGGGAGGTTCCGGAATCGGCTGTCCGGCAAGCGAACACTTGTTTTGCCGACCAGTGCACTCCGCACAACCCTTCAAGGTCCCAGACCTTTTGGAGATACATCCCCAACTCAACCCCTCGTCCCCGAGGCCCTCGCAGTCCTCGCACTTAGGGTCGTTCACGATACCCTCCTTGGCTTGGGCGCGAGCTAGGCGACGTGATTGCAACTACCGAAACGAACAAGATTTAGCCGAATCCGCTTAAACGCAAGCGAAACGAGCTTACCACCGTCCTCCTGGTCTTCACCTCGCTGGCCGTCCCAACTCGAGTCGAGAAAGGAGGCTCGCCGGGCCTCGCCTCGTGATCGATGATCTCTTGGTCGGTAGCGTTGACGATACCAGCGTGGGCTACAAAGCGGATTAGCTCGAAGCAAACGATTTCGCTTAAACAATACGAATATTACTCACTATCCCACCACTCGGGCTCAGGGGTCGACGCCAACTCGTCTCCCTCAGTGCCGACCGTGCCGATGTTGATCACGCTCTCGTCCCCAATGTCGATGATCGAATCGGCCCCCTCGCTTTCGGCTAAAATCAAGCAAATCTGGTTCAGCGAAGCGAGTTCGATCGAAGGGTACCGAGTACGAACCAGCAACTTCAGGAGTCCCGAACGCTCTTTGATAGCGACTCTCGATCTGCCGTTCGTACGCTGACCCTGGAGACGCGTCGGGCGACTCACCCGGTACACCGCTGTCGTGGTAGTCCGAATCCTCATCCTCGGACGTCACCACCTTCTTCTTCTTCTTCTTCTTCTCCGACAGGTCGTCAAAGAAGTTGGCAGGCGCTGCACCCGTTCGCCGAGTCGGCTGTACGCCCTCGAAGTCGATGGGCCGAGCTGGAACGCGATTATCCAAATTAGCTTCGTCGAACCGGATCCGGTAGAAACCAAACAAAAACGCTTACCGGGTTCCGGGCTCACCGACCGTTGGCGCACAAGAGCACCCCCCAAATCGATGTTCTCGACATCGACCCTCGCACCCGCCGATGCGGCTCCTCTCCCTCGACTCGACCTCGCGCTGTGTCGTCCTTGTCGACTCCGCTGAATCGACCTCCCTCGAGGAGTCCTGGGCGGCGACACGACAGCTACCATCGAGCAAGAATAGACATAGTATCAGGTTACGAATTATCGATTCAGAATCCAAGCAGATTCGCTTTACTCACCCGCACTCGGCCCCGCAACCGGTTCCTCGTCGACCGAATCTAAAGGTTGCCCGGTCATGGCAACGTCCTCGCCCGATACCGGGCGTCCAGTCGGCCTACGAGCTTCCCCGTAGAGCCCTTCCCGACGAGCCGGTTCACCACCTGCGAAAAACCCAACAAGTTCAGCGAAACGAAACCGCCTTTCGGAACCGAATCTGCTTACCTTCCAACCCCGATCGGGTCACCGACAGCCCCCTTATATTCGAGGCCAGGTTCTGGTCGACCTCGTCCGTGTCGTCCATATTGCGGAGTTCTTCGAAATCAAAAATTCCTCCGGAAAAGACCTGGTTGACTTCTATACACAAAGCGGAATTGGGTCAGTTTACGCAAAGGAACCGGATCGACTCGAATCGCACGAACGAGAAGCCGAGTCTCCTGGAGTTACGGTCGAGGCTCGAGAAAGAGTCGAGCGTTCCTCAATCTTGGGAGATACGTCAGGAGACGGCATCGTTGAGTATCTTCGAGAAAGGAAGGACACAATTCGCTTCAATCGAAACGGATCCGGCCTATACCCCCCACTCGACGCGAGTCGATGGACCTTAGCGAAATGGAAAAATCGGTCGCCATCAAATCAAAACAAACGCGTCGTAGACAATCATCAAACAAATTGATGCGATCAATACTTGAAACACAATGGCTCGGGGCGCGCCATTCCGGAGGGGGATATACTGTTACGGGATCATCACGTGAGCCGACTACCGACACATGGACTCGATTTACGGACATCAGCATACACCTAAGTCCGGCTCGACGAGGCGAATCCGATTCCCTCGGAGCAGATTCGGTCGCCCCTACCATTCACCGAAACAACAATACGTTCCCGGTACATATCACACACAGGTACAAGGACCTCGAGGTACACGACAACTCTACTCAGGACCTCGACAACCTTACTCGACGTACCTAGGGACAAATGAGAACTCAAACCCGCCTCCTCTACCGAATCCGGTTGCTCTCGACAGGATTCGGCTGTTCGCCATCTCGTTCTTCCAGTTTCGCCATCTCTCGCCATTCTTTTCTCTTGGGTCTTTTCAGTGTTCGCCAGCCTCGCCTCCGTACTCGTCTCCGTATAAATAGCTAGAGGAACTTGACCGAATTCGATAGAGGACGCTCTGTAATAGTAATAGGTCAAGTCCCGATATCACATTCAATACACGCCTATCTGACTTGTTACAACATCTTCAAGACGTGTTGCGGAGAGGTTACAACTCAAGGACGTCGCTAAGTATCTACGCTTCATCGTTTTACCTTAGACCGAATCCGGTACCTCACACCGAGTGATCACCTTCCTTATCCATACATCTCTGGATTCGTATCCCGCACCCGAACCCGCTTCATCTAAGCGGACTTGCGACATTCTCCCAACTACCTGCGATTCACCTATAAGCACCCTACGCCTTACGACTTAGGACCTAGCTCGATTAGCGACTTCCGCCGTAACAGGATGTGGGTACAGTGGTGGAAAAGTGTGTTATAGTGACGCGCGCGTACGCCGGACTCGAGTCGTACCAACTCCGGCGGAGTTGTTCAAGGAGCATATCGTATTGTACCACTTTGTATTAGCATTGTAGTATATAGTCTTTCATCTGTTATTACATCTATATACCCTAGTCCTACGTTCTACATTACTCCCGGATATGTCCTCGCAGGTATACATCGAGCCGGTCTTCCCTGGAGCCTTCTCGACGCCTAACAGAATAACAGATCATCCGAGTTCCCCGGGTAATGACTTGAACGTAGCAACTGGAGAACCGTTGGTGCTGAGCAGCATAGGTTCTCCCTCTCGGCCGGAGGCTCATATTACGGTCACCGGCACCTTCTACCCGAATGGTACTCCGACGGAGACGGTCTTGATGATCGACTCAGGAGCGACCAGTTTGTTTATAGACACCAAATTCGTCGAGCAACACGGATTCGACCTCATTCCTTTAGAACGACCCCGACCACTCCTGGTCATTGATGGGAGAGAGATCTCTTCCGGTGCAGTTACACACCGGGTACAAGCTAGACTACGTATCGGTAGACATACCGAAACGGCGTACTTCTACGTATGTAGCCTCGGAACTTTCACAACGGTGCTCGGCCTACCATGGTTGAAGGAGCACAACCCCCGAATTGACTGGGAAATGAGCGCAGTAGCGTTCGAAGATAAGTGCGTCCAGAACGGATGTACACCAGCAAAAGAAATAGTATACTCCCCCGTGGATTACGAAGCGGAGGAGAAGGAGTTACGTTCGACGGACCGAATCAAAGGAGGGGTCACCGAAGAACTAGTAGTGGCCTACCTCAAGGCCAATGATGAAGAAGAAGAGAGGGTGAGGCGTCCCGACTTATGGGATTGGGACGACAAGCCAGCGGAGAGTTTCCCGGGAGACCTGGACCCTCCCGAATATATGGAGACGTTACGGAAGGTGGTACCGGAGAAGTATCACGCTTTCCTCGGAGCGTTCTCCAAGACCAAGGCCGACGAGTTGCCGGCACATAGAGACTTCGATCACTCGATCGACGTAGAGGAAGGGAAAGTACCCCCCTTCGGAAAACTCTACAACCACTCCGAAAAGGAGAGCGCCGAATTGAAGCGCTGGATCAAGGAGAACCTTGATAAAGGTTTTATCAGGGCTTCGACGTCACCCGCCGCAAGTCCCGTATTGTTTGTCCCGAAGAAGGGAGGAGAGCTCAGGCTCTGTATTGACTACCGGCGTTTGAACGCCATTACCACAAAGGATCGGACCCCGTTACCGCTGATTTCCGAGACGCTCGATAAGTTAACGACAGCGAAGGTCTATACCAAGTTGGACCTCCGAGGAGCGTACAACTTGTTACGAGTAAAGGAAGGGGACGAATGGAAGACAGCTTTCCGTACTAGATACGGACTGTTTGAGTGTCTGGTGATGCCGTTCGGGTTGACGAACGCTCCGGCGACGTTCCAAAGGTGGATGAACCATGTGTTCAGGGACCTTCTGGACGAGTCCGTCGTAGTGTACCTGGACGACATCCTCGTGTTCTCTCCCGACGAGACTACGCACGAGAGACACGTGAAGGAGGTGCTGCGAAGGCTACAAGAAAATGGGCTGTACGCCAAAGCAGAGAAGTGTGAGTTCCACACAACAGACACGGAGTTCCTTGGATACGACGTGTCCCCGGGAGGGGTAAAGATGAACCCCTCCAAGGTGTCGTCCATAGAACAATGGGCGGCGCCTCGAAACCTGAAGGGACTACAGTCGTTCCTAGGTTTCGCCAACTACTATCGGAGGTTCATCACGAACTACTCCCAGAAGATACAGGGGATGACAAAGCTCCTGAAGAAAGGAGTGCGGTTTCAATGGAACGAATCCGCAGAGACTGCGTTCGTAACGCTGAAGAAGGCGTTCACGCAGGCGCCTATACTGGCGCATTTCCAGGAAGATGCAGAGGTAACGTTGGAAACGGATGCCTCGGCCGGAGCGATTGGAGCAGTGATGTCGCAGAGAGGTTCGGACGGAAAACTCCGACCAGTAGCGTTCATGTCAAAGTCGCTAACTCCCGCAGAGCGGAACTACGACGTTCACGACAGAGAGATGCTGGCCATCATCTACGCCTGCAAGATATGGCGACACTACCTGGAGGGACCTCACCCTATTCGGATCTTTACCGATCACAAGAACCTCGAGTACTTCCGAACGGAGAAGTTACTGTCGAGGCGACAAGCAAGATGGTCTCAGCTGTTGAACAGTCTGAGCTACACCCTGGAGTACAAGCCGGGGGTGATGAACGGTAAGGCCGACGCCTTGAGTCGGAAAGAGGAGCTCCTAGAAGAGAGCGAACCAAGACAGACCGAGACGATGCTACGGCCCATGAATCTCTCGGCTACAGCGCGGGAGATTCCTCCGCATCTCCAGATCAACGGTACCCTGCCAATTCCCGGCGAGGACCTTCGGAGAGACCTGTTGCAAGGTTACGAGGCGGACGAAGTAGTCAAGGCCATCTTGGAGAAGATGGAGAGGGAGCCCAACGAGCAGGGTCCCTACAAGAAGGATGGCGAGGGGTTCCTAATCTACAAGGGACTCCTGTACGTCCCTGATGTGGAGTCGGTAAGGGTCCGACTGATGAAGTACGTTCACGACGGCAAGCTCGCGGGGCACTACGGGCGAGACAAAACGGAGGACCTCCTCTCGAGAGACTTTTATTGGCCCCGAATGAGAGATTGGGTAGGCAACTACGTGGCCTCGTGCTTGACGTGCCAGAAGAACCGCCGTCCCCGACAAAAGCCGATCGGAGAATTGGCCCCTCTACCTGCGGCGAGGAAGCCGTGGTCGTCCATCACTTGGGACCACATCACGGACCTCCCCGAGTCATTGGGCCAGGATGCAATCCTGGTAATCGTCGACCGCTTCAGTAAGCGGGCACACTTCATCCCGTGTCGAAAGGATAACAACGCCTCGTACCTGGCGAAGTTATTCTTCTCCCACTACGTCAAGTTGCACGGGTTCCCTGATCAGATCATCTCGGACAGAGGAACATTGTTCATGTCTAGCTTCTGGCGGGATGTGTGTGCTTTTGCGGGTGTCGAGAGGAGGTTCTCGACGGCATACCACCCGGAGACTGACGGACAAACGGAGAGGAGCAACTCGACGTTGGAACAGTACCTGCGGAGTTACGTGAACTTCCAGCAGGATGATTGGGCGGAGTTGTTGCCTCTGGCGGAGTTCGCCTACAACAACTCCAAGCATTCCGCCATAGGGATGTCGCCTTTCATGGCCTCCGAGGGGACTGACCACAAGTTCACCATCCGGATGGCCGAAGTGCCCAATGAAAGCGCGGATGAGTTCAGGGAGCGACTCTCGAACATCCACGAGTCGGTACTCCGGGCGTTGGAGCAAGCAAGGGTAGATATGGCGAAATACGCCAACAGAAAGAGGCGGCCCGTTCCCGATGAGGGAATGGAGGTCGGGGATCAAGTGATGTTGTCTACGGACCACATCAAGACGGTTCGTCCAAACAAGAAGTTGGACTACAAGACCCTCGGACCTTTCAAGATCACCGAGGTCGTGGGAGATGCGAAGATGGCGCGAAGGTTGGAGCTTCCCGAGCAACTGCGGCGGGTACACCCTGTGTTCCATGTCTCGATGCTGATTCCGTACAAGCGGAACGAGCTGCCCTCGCGGGAACAGGTCCCGCCTCCTCCCCCAGAGGTGGTGGATAACGGTGACACCCAGTGGGTAGTATCTGAGATTGTAGATTCGCGGAGCAGGAAGCGGGGACGTCAGACGCGTACCCAA
The DNA here is from genome assembly GCF_021052385.1 of Filobasidium floriforme. NCBI lineage: Eukaryota > Fungi > Basidiomycota > Tremellomycetes > Filobasidiales > Filobasidiaceae > Filobasidium > Filobasidium floriforme. The sequence continues at coordinate 82,277 of NW_025763628.1, read as the reverse complement.
TATCTGGTGCGGTGGGAAGGTTACGAGGATGAGTATAACGAGTGGGTACATCCGGAGGACTTCCACCATGACGACCAAGCGGTGCTGGACTATCATCGACGATACCCAAACAAGCCGAAACCTGCTTTCGAGGAGTACGGTGATGCCTAGGGCGTTCGGAGCTCGCCCGTAACGGGGGGATCCTGTTATAGCGACGCGCGCGTACGCCGGACTCGAGTCGTACCAACTCCGGCGGAGTTGTTCAAGGAGCATATCGTATTGTACCACTTTGTATTAGCATTGTAGTATATAGTCTTTCATCTGTTATTACATCTATATACCCTAGTCCTACGTTCTACATTACTCCCGGATATGTCCTCGCAGGTATACATCGAGCCGGTCTTCCCTGGAGCCTTCTCGACGCCTAACAAAGTGCTGAAGAAGAACGCACAGATCCTTTGAAAGAACACGATCGTTCAAACGAGATTGGTGTGCGTAAGTGCAAAAAAGACCGCAGCAGCGTGAGATGAGATGAGAGAGAAAAAGGGATTCACGACCTGGAAATGGGCAACTCCGATACCAAAAGCGTGGTGGGTGGGAGTGCGGGGTGATCTGACTGCTGCTCTACAAGCTACAAGCTACAAGCATCGACCGGCGAAACACCCGGCCGCAAAGCCACTCGGTGAATACCCACGACAAAGAGGTCAGTCACCATGCCGAACCTTCCAAAGGCCGAGTGCCGAGGGGGTTAGTGGCGTTTATGGGCGTTAGTTACCCCCCCCCGCCTCTTCCCCTTGGCCTGTGGCTGAGTGTTGGGGTTTGTCACGGTTCGGTGGCGTTCAAGCCCCTTCCTCCCTTCCCCTCGGCGCCGAACGCGAAAAGTAGAGGGAGGGAGGGTGAGAAGATGAAGATAACGTGGTCAATTTAGAGAGTGCAACGAGGGTAGAGAGTGAGGGTGAGGGGGTGGAGGTCACACGGCACCACCCGGTTTACAGGCTACGAGGGTCACCGTGTGCAGCTCTTGTCCTTGTCCTTTACATCCTTTCGTCGCGGCTAACACACATCTACGGTACACCAATCTTTCCACCACCTCTTCTCTCTCTCTCTCTCTCACGTCCTCACCACCTACTGTACCACCTAGTCATCCGTACAGTCTACATCGCACCGAACCCTCCTCTTACCGACTCGCAACTCGCACTCGCATGCACACGACCGGCACACCAACACTATCACTTCCGTGTAGGACCCTTGGACGTCCCCGTCCCTGTATATGCCCTTCCTTTAAGGCGACATGACACTCACCATAGCATCACCTTCACCATCACCTTCACCTTCACCTTCACCTTTACCTTCACCTTTACCTTTACCTTCATCGTCAAAGGCTTTAAATTTGGAGGCACGGGTCAAGGTCGATGTCGATGGAGATGGAGATGGAGATGGATTCGAGTCGGGCGTTCGGGACTTGAATTCGAATAGGGATATGGATCGAGATGGGGATCGAGATGGGGACCTGCACTCGAATAATAGGGGTCATCAAGATGGGGACCTGAAACTAAAATCGAAATCGAAATCAACCACGACCGATCTCAATCTCGATCTCGATCTCGAGACTAAAGACCCAAACTCAAACTCAGACTCAACTGAAACCTCAGACCAAGATGAAACCTCAGACCAAGATCCCGACGAAGACGATACGGCCTGGCAGATATTCCTCAGCGCCTACGCCCGGGGAGACCATCTGAATGGGCGGTACGTGCGAGGTCCTCCTCCTTTATATCTATCGCCTTCATCATCACCTTCGTTGTCGACATCGGCATCGGCATCAAGATTGGCATTGAAGTCGACATCGACATCGGCATTGAAGTCGACATCGACATCGACATCGACATCGGAGTCAACTTTGAAACCTTCACTTGCCCATAATAGGAATACTCAATCTCATACGGACCTAGACCTTAGAGGGGAGGGTGTGGGGGTAGGAGGATCGACGACGACGACGAATACGAGGACCAGGACGAGGACGGTGTCGGTGTCGATTTCGATGGGGACCTCTCGGCCTTTCGACTCTACCTCTACCTCTACCTCAAGCCTGACTTCCCACTCAACCTCAACCTCAACCTCAATTTCGATCCCGAACCAGCCCACCCCCCGATCCGAATTCCACACCGAACTCTCCTCCTCGCTCTACTCCGCCTCCTCCACCTCCATCCCCCTCCGTACAGCGCGTCTCGTCCGCCAATTCTACACCACCCACGGGTACTTGCCTCCTCCTAGATCCCCGGAAGAAGGGGTCAGGGTGCAGTGTATCAAGGATTATGATTTGGGTAGGAGGGCGCAGATGAGGAATATACAGAAGGCGACGGAGTTGTTGGCAGGGTGTTTCTCTTCCACGTCTTCCTCTGGCTCTGGCTCTGCCTCTGGCTCTCGTGACGAAAAGGCATCTGAAGGATCTGGTGTGGTCTGTACGTTCAGCCTCTTCAAAGACGACGCCCAACACCACGTAGCCGCCGCCGGCCCCCCTTCTCTAGTCGACTCCCTAGCGCTGAGTATCGGCACCCGGGTCCCACCCCAGATCTCTTTGTGTGGGCATACGATCCTCAGCCCGAAGTCGGAAGGGGGGTTGGTTTATGTACGGGATCTTGCGGGGGATTGGAGGTTTAGCGGGAATCCTTGGGTCAAGGGGAAGAAGAAGAAGAAGGGTAATAAAGAGGAAGGAGAGGGTGATACAAGTAATAAAGAGGAGGGAGAGGGTGATCAAGAGCTCCAGGGGGGGATGAAGAGTTATATCGGGAGCGTCGTCAGGTTGAGGCCCGATCCGACTTTGCCTTTATCGTCGTCGTCATCGTCATCCGTTATCGAAGCCGACAGGAACAACGCCGACAGGAACAAAGAGGACGACACCGTCGCCATCGGAGCCCTCAACATATGTTTCCTCACCGAACCCCTCCTCACCCTCTCTTCCGATCAGACAGACATCATACGACGCATCACCGACATCCTAGAGGGACAACTCGCGCTCACTTGGCAAGCGCAACGACACGAAAAGGAGGTCCGGGCTAGACAGGCCGTCTCGGATTTCCTGGAGGAGGGGTTGGTCAGAGGGATGCGTCCCCAGCGCGAACGAGGGTCGGAAAGGGGAAGGGGTGAGAGGGTGGATCGAACTGCAGATCCTACCACTACTACTGCTACCACGTCCGACGCAGGGGACGAGGGAGGAGTGGCCACAGACAGGAACGGCGACGACGATGGGGACAAGTACGTGCACTTTCGGGCCCAAGCTCGATATGCCGTGGAAAAGATCCGGGAACAGGTGCGAGAGATCGGGTTCGTATGTATACTCGATACGAGTTCGTTCGTGTCCTTCCAGTCCCGACAGAAAGTGAGTTTCGGATGTGAAGGGGGGGTGGGATCGAGAGCAAGTTAGGTTTGGGTTTTTGGAGGGACAGGCGCCGGTGCACTATCCCACCCTGATCTCATCGTCTCGTTCGGAAACAGGCTGATCGGGGTTTCCTCCCCCTTTTTCTGCTTGCGAACCCGTTTAGACCCAGCAAGCGGACGATGACAAGACGATGATGGGCGTACTCGCTTCTTCCAGCGACGAGTCGAGCGCTGCCGCTGCGATGTCGTCGATGGATCCCACCGTCGCTCAGACGGTGAGCGATTTTCTCGACCGGCATGTCGATCACCATCACCGCGCCGATCAGACGATCTTTGTCAAGGCCATTGGGGAGGCTTCTGGGCTCGAACCGCTCTTGCCCTCGGACACGTACAGCCACCTGATCTTGCCGCTCTTTTCCGGAGGAGACGCCCTGTTCGCGGTGATCGCGTGCAGTGCGGACCCCGACTATTCGTTCAGTCGAGGCGATTCCGACTTTGTGAGGAGCATGGCGACCGTGCTCAAGGCCGTGGCCATCCAGGCCCGCGCCATCGAGGTGGAACAGAAACGTACGACGGTGATGAGTCGGTTCAGTCACGACCTGCGTACGCCGCTGCACGGGATCCTCGGATCGATCGCCCTCCTCAACTCGTCGGTGGACAGCGGAGAGCGCGAGCAGGCGGGCGAGCTCTTGACCACCCTGAACGCTGCGACGAGGGAGATGGAGAGGCTCATGAACGACATGCTCGACGAGGAATCGTCGAACCGGCTCGATCAGAGCAGGCGGGCAGAGACGAACGCGAGAGCTTGGGGAGCGGTACAGCGGGGACATCGTGATGGGCAGCACGGTCAGACCGGTTCTGCCACGTCGAGCGATTCGACATTGTCGAATTTTGACTTTGGTCAGCAGTTGCCCTTGTCGCCCGGGTCACAGCGGGCCACGACGACGGCGGCCCTGCCCTTGCCCTTGCCCCTCCTTCCCATCCCGGAGCCACTGCACCAGGCCCTCCTGTCATCCGACCCTCGGGACGCGCCAAAGGAGCCCCTATCGGTCCTGATCGTCGAGGACGAAGCGATCAGCAGAAAACTCCTGGCCATGGCCGTCAAGCGAGCGGTCAAGGGGGTCAAGATCGCGCAGGCCCGGGACGGTGTCGAAGGCTTGACGGCGTTCTGCAACTCGCACCCTCACCTCGTACTCACCGATGTCAACATGCCGATCATGGACGGCATCGTCTCTGCCAAGGCGATGAGGACGGTGGAAGCCGCGCAGGGCTGGGAACGATCGACGATCTATACCATCACGGGGCTCGGGCAGGCAGACGTCCAGAAACGACGTGATGCGTTGAACGTGACCTTGGACGGGTGGCTCGTCAAGGGACAACATCGGATGGAGGATATCCAGGCGATCGTGAGGGAAGTGAATGAGCGTCGCAAGGGACGAGGCGACCACGATCCGCAGGTCGATCTGACGAGGAGGGTGACCGGGTGAAGCAAGGTCGGGCAGGGTCTCAAGGCCACACAACCCGACGATGTGGCGATGGCTGGCGATTCGAAGCCGCACGATTTTGTTGTAACATACCATTTTGGGTTTCATGGGTTTTCCTCACTAGGCTTCTATCGATATGACTCTACAATCTGAATGCCGATCGTTCAGACTTCTGGGATGATAATCATCGGCATCGTCGCTTTTCGTGCTTTCTCGGTCATATGATCGTCTCGTGCCGCGCGTCGCGACCCTCAATTTATGATTGACGACCATGTCACCGCATCCGACACCGCCACCGCAAGTCAATCCGACCTCTCAATGCCGAATCTCTGGCCGCGGCCCCCGCTTTCCCAGCCTCTCCGAACCTCGAGAGAGCCAAGTCGAACCCTCCTCACCGTCCTCGCGTCCCTACTTTCACGTCCTGACGACCTTTCTACGCAAGAACGCCGCGTGATAGATGGCCCCCGGTTGTTGGTAGTACGGTATGCGTTCCTACACGTATCGTATTCGTATGCAAGATATTCGAGGTGTGTGGCGTTCGTGGTCAGCGTGATATGGTATAGTTCAATAGCGAATGGATAGGATAAACATGGGAAGGGATGCCGACGTATAGCACCAGGAGCGAGAAGAATAGACCAGGTCTGTCAGCCTACGATCCTACAGTCCGGGACACGAATCGACTCGAGACCAGATCAGGGTAGATTTCCCAACCCGGTGGGTATCGAAGGACCACGCGGCGCCACACCGGGCCATCATCCTCGCAGACCATCATCATCGCCATTCATCTCCACCATCGCCATCCACCATACACCATCCACCACCATCTCATAAAAAAAGAAACCCAGTCTGAGTCAAACTCACCCTAAACTCCTCATACCCTCTCCTCCTATACCACCCCAGATTCCTACTCTCCTCCCCGATCCTCTCCTTGCCCGGCTCTTTCCCACTCCCACTTCCGTTCTCCTTGCCCTCCTTCTCCTTCTCCTCGCCCGCCTTCGCGTTCGAGTTCTCCTTGCTCATATCGTCGATAACATAAGGCGTCGTATCCAAAGTCAACCACTCCGCACCATATTCCTCGATCGCCAGGTTTTCGAGGATCGTCAGGCAGAGAGAACCTAGGGAGAGGTTTTGGTAGGCGTGTGTTATGTAGAGGGAGGCTGTTTATTTCCACGAGGACGGGATGAAGCGTGGGGGGGGGGGGGGGGTCGGAAATTGGAAAAGTCGAAATTCAAGGGTGGAAATCGAGGTGTAATGTAAAAGTTCAGCCTGGACTCCCCGTGATCTCTTATAAGGAAATGTAGAGGAAGGTCCGAAAGACACAACACAGGAAGTAGCGAAACGTAACATAGAGCTGATATCTCGTCCTCGTCCTCGTCGTCCTCGTCATCACCATCATACGCGGAACGAGAAAGAAGGTGGGTAGAAACGAAAGTAGAACACGCTGACACTCACAGAGCTTGACCGTCCGACTCTCCCGATCGGCCATATACCTCTGCCCTTCTGCATGTAATACCAGGCCTCCCATACCTACGTCAAGAACCTCCTTCTCCTGTTCTCCTCCTTTCTGTCCCTTCATATTCTCGCCCATATCCTTACTCGCTACACTTTCGCTCGCTACGCTCTTGCTCGCTCCGTTCTTGCTCGCTACGCCCTCGCTCGCTCCGTTCTTGCTCGGCACGCTAAAAATCCACAACGGCGTATCCCCCTTCCCACCCTCATCCCTCAGATCCTTCTCCATCCTCTCCAACCCCCAACCGCATTCGATCCGGTACCTCCTGAGTAGATCGTAGTCGGAGAGGGTGGCTCGGCGGTATGAGATGTCGGAGAGAGTGTATGTGTAGCGGTTTGGAGATTTGGGATTTGAAACGGTTGGGGTTGGGCTCGGGGCTGGGATAGGAATAGGGGTAGGGGTAGCGTCGGTGGTCGTCATCCTTGAACAAGATCCTACGGCGGGTCTTGCTTGGTCGATCGTCGAGTTGTCTAGGAACTATCTGGACGCTCGAGTTGCTCTCGTCAAGGTCCTCGACGACGGATCGATATTGACATGCAACAACTCGAGGAGGATCCTCCTGCTGACTCGAAGACTTGACCCCTATGCTCCATCGGATCGGATCTCGGGGGATTAACAGCAGCTCGGAAGCGAATTTTACTTCCGAGAGATCGTTCGGACATGGCCGAGATGACAGATCCAGGATTCAGGATGACAGATCGTCCAGCACTCGAGGACCTCGTCGATCTGTCGAACCTGCCCTCGAGGGAGGAGTCCGGAGACGAACTTCTTCTATTGTGACATCGTGTGCCATCTCACTTCCGGGCCGACATGCGACGCACAGCTTTTCGCACAGATGCGGCCCGAATCACAAATGCCAAGCGAAGCCCGAATAGAAAGTCGATCAACCTGTTCCATTCCACGCGCCGCAAAGCCACAGGATAGGGATAGGGATAGATAACGGAGACGTGCGAAGATCGTTATCTCCCGTTTGATGTGGCTGTGGTTTGATGTTGAACGACTTTCTCCGAGGGGAAAGGAGAATATCGCAGATCTAGATCCCGCATGGCACTTAGGGAGGATGACAAATCCTGGTTCGGATCGCGGCACGGTCGATGAAACCCCGGAGGAGAGGTCGCCAAGCGAAACGAAGCTCGAAGTGAAAGCCATCAGGCGATCAGGCGGCGAACATCGTCGGATGGCGGATGGGCGATGCGTGGGTGTTCGTAGAGATAAGCATCGAATTTCTATCCGATATTCGCTAAGAATCATACCCATCAAAATGGAAATGGAATATATATAAAGACCCCCTGAACGAAATGAAGCTCGATTGACAGTTTCCTTGCCTCTTTCCTCGCCTCAAACCTCTTGAACAACCCTCTCGCGTTTGAGCATCATAATCACCCACACCTCATCACCCCCACCCATCCATAACCCTCTCATAAAACCTCATACCTCCCAAACCTGAAACACCGCCCACAGCATGTTCCCCTCCATCCCTACGCTCGTCACCGCGGCCACAGTACTGGCAAGCAGCGCTCTCGCCTCCCCTACTCCTATCCCCATCGCATCTTCCCAGGTACTATCGCTGGTCAGGAGGGATAATTGGACACCTCCAGCAGGGTTGAACGTGACTTACCAGTCCGAGTATAACGCGTGAGCTTCCTCGTTTTCCGACAAACTTTTCTTCTTCGTGCGGTACCACGACCCGGCTAAACCCATCTTCCTACCACATACCGATCCATATTCGCACCCTACTCTCTGATGTATGTAACAACACCACGCTATAGCTCGTTACCCTCGACGATGATCTTCGCCACAGGGGGGACCATCGCCGGCCGAGGTTCTTCTTCGACGGCAAGCGGGGTGTATCAGGCGGGTAGTATCGGGGTTGGGGCTTTGGTTGACGGTAGGTCTACTTTCCCCCCTCTATTTGGTCTCCGTTACATACCCCTTTCCCACCCCAAGGGGTTTCCCGCTTGGTTTCTGTTTGTTTCTCCCGTTGGAGATCCGCGCTTATCGCTTGATGGTTATGTGATTGGATTGATACAGCCGTACCCGAATTATTGAACGTCTCCAACATCTATGGGGTGCAGATCGCCAACGTCGGGAGTCCTTCTATCGTACGTCTGACATCCTACCTTACTCGCCCTTCATGCTCGCTTTCGCGATACTGTATCGTTCTCTTGAGCTCACGTATCAGACATCATGACTGTTGTCGTATTTCCTCTTATGGCGGTAATACATACACTGTCCGAGTAGAACTCTACGATCCAGCTCAACATGGCCCAGTATGCCAACAAGGTCCTCTGTGCGGAAGATAGTATCTTCGACTCGTTGGTCATCACCCACGGGACCGGTGAGTGGCCTCTCTTTAAGAGAACACCAGAAGAAGAACAATAGGCTGATGACGAAGGTGATTTGTCGCTTGGGTAGATACGTTGGAAGAGACCGCCTTCTTCAGTAAGCCCGAGTCGTAACCAAAGTTCCCAATGATTCGGAAAGCTCACCTTGCCCCTAAACCTCTTCCGTAAAATAGTGGACCTCACGGTCAACTGCCGCAAGCCCGTCATCATCGTCGGCGCCATGCGCCCCGCCACCGCCCTCTCCGCTGACGGACCCGCCAACCTCTACGCTGCTGTCAAGACCGGAGTCTTCCCTGACAGCAAGGATAGGGGAGCTTTGATCGTCATGAACGACCGGATCGGGTCGGCATTCTACACCCAGAAGACGCACGGTGAGTCGCCTTGGAAAAACCTCTGTACTGGACTGCGTCTCGCTCTGGTTTTCGTGCTAACATGGCCTTTCGCTCTCGCAGTCAACTACCTGGACACTTTCAAGGCCCCCGAACCGGGCTACCTCGGCGGACTGTTCAACAACGAGCCTTTCTACTATTACGGTCCTGCTACTCCGAAATGTGAGTCCTTGCCTCTTGTCGACCTGTGCGTTGGTCATCGGATGGCTGATGCTCTATGATGGCGCGTAGATAAGAACACGTTCGACGTGACCAACGTGACGAGCCTTCCCAAGGTCGACATTGTTTACGGGTGAGTGGCGAAATCGAAAAATGTATAATATTCGGATGACACTGACCGGTACAATCCGATACGGTCGTAGTCATCAAGAGACGGACCCCAGGATCTTTGAATCGATCGTCAAGTACGGAGACGTCAAGGGGATCGTCTTGGCCAGTGAGTCCCGCCGTGTCTCCCTCAAGACTCCCTGCACGATCGCTAATGACATCCTCGGCAGGCCCGAACGGTGGAGTCGGCGTCGACTCTGCCATCACCGACACCATCTCCAGTGGTATTCCCATCGTCCGCCACGTCCGTATCAACGTCGGCATGATCGCGCCCTCCGAGACCCCGCGAAACGGCAGCGTCATCAGTTCCGGACTGATCAACAACCAAAAGAGTCGGATTCAGTTGCAGTTGGCCTTGGCTACCGGAGCTGACCCGAGGGCCGTCTTTGAGGATGCTTTGAGGGAGGAACTTTATGGCAACTAGAGGAGAGGCGATGGTGTCGGAGTTAAAACGTAGAATTCAAGCTAGTACTTTCATTATATAGGGGTTTCTTCAGCATAATTTCCCTGCCATTCAGTCTCCATAGGCAGCTAATTGATTCGGTAGCACGGCTGCCTTTTCACTTGTTCAACCTTTACTATCATAATTTTTATCGAAATATCGGCCTAATCTTGCTAGACATATTGCGCTCGATCAGGCTCTTTAGAACCGGCGCTGTCCTTGGTCCATATTTCAGTCGATCTCCAAGCGGATCGCATCGTACCTATTGATAAAGTCGTCCTTTATCTTCAGTTTCTGACACCGTCAGTCTCAAACGAATCTCTGTTGGACCCACATAACGGAAACGCTATAATTGCGGAAATTGACGTCTCCTCCGCTGGCGTTGTAAGGCAACATGAACTCGAAGACGTTGATCTCGGTCGTCTCGTTCTTCAACCAGTCTCCGGGGAAGCCGAACCTAAAGAATGAGACCGATTTCCGTCAGGTCATGATTACCAACAAGGGCAATCGGTATACGCTCTTACAGGTTGCGCAAGTTGTAACACGCGATCCCATTTCGGTCCGAGCACGAAGACGAGGCGTTGTACGGGATCGTCCAGACCAGCTCGTTGCCATTGATCATTACCGTATAGTCGACATCGGAGTAGTTGGAACTCGGTTCGGGGAGGTCCAGGTTGCCCGATGCAGTCCTCGCTCCGGCCTTGAATAAGAGGGGAACCTTGCGTCAGGAGGCATCGCACAAAATTAGGAGGTGGGGCACTCACCAGTTGAACCGTCAAAGTACTGCAAGTCAAGACAGCAATGTTAAGACTGGAAAAGCTGCAGATGGTAGTCTACTTCACTACTTACGCGTTCTTGCCTGCCTTTTCGAAAGCTTGCTCCGGTTGCCAATTGACAGTCCAAACATTGACGTTGTCGAGGGCGATCTCTTTGCGATCATGGGTTGGACCATATCGACTGTAATGAACATAATTCTAAAGGCCGTATGCGTAAGCTGCAAAGATCCTTGCGGCTTGGACGACAAGACACTAACCCAATCTTTGGAAATGTCCGACTGGCCGATGGTAAAGTTGACACCTTCCGGGAAATCGGTAGGAAAGTCGTACACCCCCCAGTATTGGCGATATTCATTTTGATGTAAGGTATGGTTTGGGTCGGCGGCAAAACCATGCCTGAACTCTCCCGCAGTCTTCAAAAGGGGACCAAAAAACCCCTTCAGCAATCGAACCGAGGCTGCTACCCCTCGATCAAGCGCCCAGTCTCACCTTATCTGGAGTTCCGATCCTCCACAATTCCCGACCATGAGTCTCACCAGACCAATCAATTGCAAAAGGCGCGCCCTCTCCATCGCCAGCCGAGACTGTTACCCCATCCATCTCGAGTTGCCCAAAGATGCCCTCGGCGTACACGGTCAATCGGTAGCTCCCTGCCTTGACTCGCGGGATCGCGACTTTGCCACTGGAGCTGACATTGCCCCAATACTGTCCGACCGCTGCAATAAATCGTTATTGGTTTGATAATCTTCCAATTCGACAGAGAGTGTCACACACTGACCATAATCAACGGCATCTTGGAAGTCTACCCCAACCGCCGACAGGACGGCTTTGCCATTCGACGATCCCGATGGCAGATTGACCACAGCGTTGAAGTCGCCTCGACCAGTCGTCCCGACGTAACCTGGAACGAGCTCAGCGATCTGATCATAAAAGTCAGCGGCAAAGGATGAATTCCTAGCATGAGCAGGTGACGGGTATCAGCAATCAGGTTGTGTAACATAGCGCCTCAGACTCACGCATACTGTTCCGCATCGGCTAGCAGAGTCTCAACGTCCCCATCCCGGTTGATGTAGTTGAAAGACGGCCCGAAAATACGGTCAAAGCCCGACGTTTGGTTCAAAGTGGCCGCGCCCCGGTGGTTCGAAGCGTAGTCTGCGATTGCTCACCCCAACATCAATAATCTGTTCGCTGTTCGGATGCTCGACCCACTTACAGTTGTAAATATTGGTATCGACCACAAGATCGCTTCGCAACGGCCCTCCGGTATAACCTTCCAAATTCGAGAACACTGTCCAAAAGCCCAAAGTTGTTCCGTTGGACTCTGAACCGTCCGCATAGAACCCATGCGCCTTGTGACCGCCTGGAAACATCTCCAGGGTTCAACCAGCCCGTCCAGTCTTTCTTGCAAATCATCGTATCTGCGGCTCACCATACAAGTCCGCCCATTCATACTTCGTAAAGTAGTCCGAGCTATTCGGCGGAAGAATTTACTTTAGTCCGGAAAGAACAGGACGTCGTTAGGTAATTTCGCTTACGATTCGGTCTTGTAAGGATTGCCCTCGGTCACATTGTAATACCAAGTGGCATCTTGCACGGTCCTGACACGCAATTCTCGTCAGCAAGCTCCCCTCCAAGTATCGTGTTCGACGATAGTTCTGGGCAGTTTCGCACTTACACCTGATTGGCTATAGCGGCTTTTGAAGGCAAATGCCCGTATTGCACCGAGTTGGTGACCAGATGAGTCCAAATCGGGGTATTCGGGGAGATCTACAAATACGAATCCGTACCAACCCGATCTCAGCGGATGCCTACCACGTATATGCCATATACTCGTGCATGGAGTCTATGTTCCATGCACGGTTCTATGTTGGGATGTGCGAGACTCACCACCTGTCTCAACTCTTGTACGTTTCCCAGATCGATCTCCTCTGTCCCATTATCGAAAGCCAACCTCGTAAAACTATGATACCCCGTCTCGTTCTCCCTCAAGAACCACCATTGCTGGAACAGCTGGTCTGTGACATTATACTGAGACCAAGTGGGAAGTAGAGTCAGTGGGTTTACTGTGCTTGTCGTGTTCTTACAGTGGATTTCGATTTCGATGCTTACCTGTTCGCTCATCATCAACCCGATCCAAGAATCGCCCTGATGGACCGTATAATTCGCTTGACCCGACTGTCCCGCATAGTCTACCACGTCCCAGAGCAGGAACCTTTGATCAGCCTCAGTCTCAGTTTCAATTACGTCTCGATGAACGCTCAGAGATCATTGTGATTGTAGTATTCACAGTGCCGGGAAGACTGAGGATTAGGATTAGACGGCGACCAAACCGAACTATTGACCGCCGGAATACCTTCAAACGCCCCAAACGCGAATCACGTAAAAATCGATTCAGCCTTCCCGTACTCGTCCTTCTTAACATCGAGATCCCTGAGGGTCATCCTCCTAGAAGTGGGAGGGACTTGCAGTAACAATCATAATACCCCATCCCTATCCTCCCCGAGACCGGTCCTAAGACATCGATGCCGTCCATGATCAGACCCGTCATCGCGCCTAGGGTCTTGTTCACCCTACGGCAGGTTACAGTAAGCGGGTCGGGATGGTTCGTTTCAGCGCGCGTGTAGAGCAGGCTAAGGTATGTGGATCAGGGAAGTTGACTTACGAGATGCTCAATCGGTCGGAGGCGATCGTCACCACTATTGTACGTATACGCGTTTATGATCGTTCAGTCCCTAGATCGAAGATTGTACATTGGGTCGTGACGGAAAACAAAAACAGGAACTCACATTGCTCGGTCTCGTTGTGCGTTAACTCGGCCTTGACCGAACCCAGAGTCGCCATTGAGAGTAGGAACGGGATGGCCATCTTCGACTTCGAAGCGCGCTTTGTCGAACCCACTTTGCTTGATCCTATCGTGTCTGATTTACGCTTTCGTTTGATCAAAAGCCCACCGGTCCCGAAACCTCATCATAGCCTGTCCATGAAGTATATATACGATACTACACTCGGAGAAACACCGTCCAACCTACAACGTTACATGCTGCACGAGGGCTCCCAATTCCTCAAAAGTCTCAAAATTGGAGCTAAATCGACTTGTTCATCTCCCGGGCCGGGTGGGGCGTTAGCGTCGAAACGCGGAGGATCAATATAGCGAGCGAGCGATATTCGGGCTGGTCGAGGTTACGCATGGGGCTCGTGATCGAGACGACAGGAGATCAGATGAACAACTGGTGCTCCAGATGTTCTACCCTCCTGACCGTGCACGGCGCTGGAGTTGTCTGTCCGACCTCGATATCCGAACGGGATAATGTCAAATATTCAAGCGGACCTCCTTCGGTCATTGTCCTCGAGTCAGTGCCACGTCATCGGAATCACGTGACGATCCCTTTCGGAAGCATCTCGTTCCTTTCGGAAGCATATTCGCGATTATGATATCCGTTTCTTGCTTTGCCCGACTACAAATCATTTCTCTGACCCGACTATGAACCTTTTATGTAGACTATAAATCCCTTTGAAAACTTCCGTCAGCGACAAATCCTGAAAAACGTCGACGTTACAAAGCGGCAACAGCTGGGACAGAGTGAAGAGGTAATATCAGCAACCCGAAACCTTGATCCGTGGTTTCATCGTGTCGACTCACCTTCGATCTCGACCGAGATTCCACTACGACGGTCATAAAACAAGAATTAGTCAGCTATTGTCGAAGTGCAAGAGAGAGCGAGACTGTACTCACGTGACGGGCAAGTTGCCCACTTCGAAAGCGGCACGAGCAGGCTTGGGATCCGGGATCATGGCCGAGTAGACCTCGTTCATCTCGGCCAGATCGTTGATATCTACCATCGCCAGCGGGAAAGAATCCGAATGAGCGTCATCAGAGCGGATTCAACCATGGGTTCGGATAGAAAAGAGGCAACGAAATTGTCGACATACCTTGCAGCAAGACGGTAACCTTCAACACCCTACTCCAATCCGTTCCCGCCTCCTGCAAAATCTCCCCGACCCTCTGGATACAAAGAGCCGTCTCATTCTTGATCCCACCCGGCACGATAGTCCCGTTCACCAAAGGAACTTGCCCGCTGACGAAGACGAGGTCCCCGAATTTAGTTCCTCCGGAGAGGGTCTTGCCTACGGCGCCTAGGTGGGTGATATCGTTATTCCTACGTTCGAGAGCTGAACTTGAAGGAGCGTGAGAGGTTAAGGGGGAGGCGGTGATGCTGGTGATGGCCAAGAGGGAGGTGAGGAGTCCGAGGTTGAAGAGCATCGTTAAGGTTGGGGCGGAGTTGGTCGAGGCGCGGGTGTTTGTGTAGATGAGTGGTGCGAATGGAAGGTGGAAGTGAGTTGAGTCGACGAGATCTCAACATTGAACCAGAAAGCAACCATGACGACCGTCCTGACTTGGGCTTTATACTCGTTCGTCCTCTGGGATCTTATCAAACGGACCCCCCCGGATCGATCTTCTTGGCCATGGCATGTCCATCTACGGAGCCCGAACATTCGGAAGAGTAGGAGAACAAGAACGTTCATCCGCTATGCTGCCCGCCGACCGACCTCGAAATCTCGAAACCTCGAAGGGCAAAAACGACAAGACCCCCTTGGCATCCAGATCCATCTGATTTCACCTTATCATCGGACAAACGATACAAGCCATCTCTTCGTGACTCGACTCGATTTGACTTGAGTCCGAGAACGAGGTCTTCCATGCGGAGCGATATCCACCTCGAAATCTCGAAGCCTCGAGCCTCGAACCCCAAATCTGAGACCACCTATGAGTGCGACGCTGCGACTATTCTCCCGCTCCCGGGACCCGACCTCCTATCTCTTTCGGCGATGACCCCAAGCTCGGCCAATTCCCGTCTGCCCGTTTGTGAACGCCGTCGGACAGCAAATCAGAGTTGGACGAGCGTTTCAAGGCGGGGTAAGACCACACGGAACGGACCGCAAGTGATGACAAAAGTCCGAGCTTGAGCTTATCATCGATTGATAAGAATGAGATCGCGCTAACAAGCCAGCGCGTGTGGCGTTTTCTTCTTTGCCAAGCTAAACGGGTTCAAACGGTGGATCTGAACCCTAAACGTACCAGCTTTGCACATGGGCGCATGAACGGATCTCGAGCTTTTGGCAGTGATACGGTCGGGATATACGGGGTACGAACCTCTTGTCGAGCGATATCGCACTGAAGCGCCGAGTTCTGCTCTTAGAAGCGAAAGAGAGGAATGGGGTTTTGCCGACGGGTAGATACGCATCGAAGGGTTCGAGTTGGGATTGGAAAAGGACCTACTTGCGACCGGACCGCCAACCCCGAAATGACTTGATGGGTGGACGGATCCACTGAAGGTCGAGCGATAAGCTGTGGTGCTTGAAAGTTCTCCCTGGAGATCCGGTGAGGGGAATGTTCGTCGGGATGACCCGTCGTGCGTCGACTCGGAACGTATATAAGACGGTCAGGTCGTCGATCTCGAGCAAGATCTCGTCCTGTCTTCTACCTCAGACAACTCACTCCCGCGCACACAAAATACCCATCGAAATGAAAGACTCAATCCTCATCTCCCTCCTACCGCTTCTCCTGGCAGGCAGCTCGGCTGTTCAAGCCTCACCAGCTCCCAAACCCTCGATCGAGTTCCTCAAGTGAGTCGGTTCAGGCTCGCTTCTAAGAGGGTTTACATCCGAAGCCGGGGACTGATCATCGTCTTTTCGTCCTAATGATAGTAACGGACAGGTCCACCGCAACGGCGCCCATAACATCCACGTCTCATACGACCGACCTGAAGCTCTGAGTGGCGATGTCATTCTCGTCTACGGTGACTGCGGGTTGGATCACCATTCCAAGTCGCACCACGAAGTGGGCCGATTCAGCTCGGACAACTACAAGCGAGATGGAATGCCGTAAGCGCGCCTCGTTGACCTGTTTCACCATTCAACATGGACTGACCTAAGACGACTTTTTGACATCGTAGCACCCGTTTCGTCTGGCTCACTCCGGAAGACGCCCCCAGTGGCGGCTGTCTCCACGCATTCACCGATGCAGGCCTGGTCGGTCAATCCGCCCCGCTCGATATGCAACATGCCCCCTTCGGCAAACGTAACACCCTGTCCTCTATCAATGACCCTTACGGCGCTTGGTTCGACGGAGTAGCCTACCTCAAGGCCAAGGAACCTGAAGCTTCGTTCGTCGCAGGAAAAAAGGACCAGAAGATCGGGATCATCGGAGGTGGGATGTCGGGTCTCATGTCCGCCTTGTTGCTCGACTCGGTCGGTATCCATAACTGGGAGATCTCGGAAAGCTCTCAACGTATCGGAGGGTGAGGCTAGAATGGCAAATCTACCGAGGTGCAGTGAGCTAACTTGTCATGGTTGTTTAGACGTCTGCATACCGCATACCTCAACGGTACCAAGCCTGAGGATTACCAGTACCAGGAGATGGGGTATGTGCGACCAGTCCTAGTCGATCCGTCCACCGTATCTGACCTTCCACGTTTTTCAGGCCCATGCGATTCCCTACCAGCTTGACCTACACGGGTACCAACGAGACGCTCGAGATTCAAGACCACAAACTCGTCTTCCAGCTTGCGGATGAGCTTAACAAGATGAACAAGGGAGGCGACCCGTCCCTGCAGGTCAACTTTATTCCCTGGATCCAAAACAACCCCAAGTGAGTGTTCCTAACCAAGACTGTTGGTTCAGTATGATTGTGCGTAGACTGACTTTATCCCGCCTCACAGCACCTATCAATACGTCGGAGGTCTTCGAAACCCCGACGGCACTGCACCTCGACGAAGCCAATATGCTGCCCTCGCCGCCAACGCCTCTGCTGGCACCGAGGCTGCTGAACCTAATGCTGCTGTCGAGGCCGCCGAGGAACATCTCGAAGAGTTTATCGGGTACCAGGACAGATACGCTCTTTCCGCTGCCAATATCTTCAAGGCTCACAAGGCTGGCATCGGTAAGACTTTCCTGGGAACTCGTCTTAGAGTATTTTTGGCTGACCAGTAACGATGATACAATCAGAGGGTGGTCTGATGGACTTCTCCGAGTCGATGTTTTTGAGATCGCAAGGACTGGGATGGAACGAGACCTCGGCTGTCGGCGGTACCGGTAAGTTTAAGTCGTTGAGCGAGAGCCGCTATTTTGATTACGATGTCTTATCATGATTCCTATCGTGCAGGAACCCTTTGGGACGAGATCTACGACGGCGTCTACTTCTCTGCCACCACCTGGAAGACCATCGACAAGGGTTTAAACCGTCTGGCCGAGGCTTTCCACCCCATCGTCGACAAAAAGATCACCTACGGCCGACGAGTCAACAAACTCAGTTACGATGAGTCCACGAAAAAGACTTCTGTACACTGGTACGATAATGCCAAGTCTTCCAGCGAGACATTGACCTACGACAAGACCATTGTCGCCGTTCCCTTCTCTGTCGCGCGACTTTGGCGACTGCCGAAATTCAACCCCGTCATGACCGAGGCAATCACTGGACTTGGTTACTCTTACGCCTGCAAAGTCGCTGTGAGTGACATGGTCTCGGCTACTTACGAGGCGTCCGAGCTGACCTTACCCGTGTCGTTAGCTTCTGTACAAGACTCGATTCTGGGAGCAGATCGAGGACCCTATCTTCGGTGGTTGCGGGTCGACCGACTTGCCAGGGATCGGTTCTGTCTGTTACCCCGCTTACAACATCAACGGTACCGGTCCCGGAGCCATGCTCGCCAGTTATACTACTCCCGTCGGACCCTCCCTCTCTGCCATGTCTGAAGCCGACCACGTCGGTATGGTTGTCGAGGCCATGAACGAGATTCACGGAGACATCGCGCGCGAGCAGTACACTGGTGAATACGACCGGGTCTGTTGGGGTCTTGACCCTCATCAAGCTGGATCGTGGGCCTCACCTTACACCGGCCAACACGAGCGATACATGCCCGAATACCACAAGACTCACTCGAACCACATCTTGTGAGTAGCGGCGCGGGCTGTCCACCGAGACCATGGCTGACCTTTTCGCGCCCGGTATCAGCGTCGGCGAACACACCTCGGTAAACCACGCCTGGATCTTCTCTGCTCTTGAATCAGCCACTCGAGGAGTCGTTCAGCTGTTGCTCGAAGACGGTCTCGTTGACGAAGCGAAGGAGGTGAGTTCGAGCGGGACGGCAAACAGGTTGTGGAAAACCAAAAGGCTGACCGGGTTTGGTTCGCCCTTAAAGATCGTTAACAAATGGATGGCGAGGTGGATCTCGGTCTAAAAGGACGGAGTCCACTTGGGAGATATGACATGGGCCAGTCTTCATCGGAAAGAATGTGAATCAAACACTAGAGATTGGGATATAGTAGAGTATTGAAAATTTTGGGCATATTCGCCACTATTCATAATTGTAACGGGATGCAGCATGCCTTTGAGCATAGACAGATTTAGGTGTCATGGTTTGAGACAGCGGAAACGCCCATGACGACCACGGGCCAAGTACCCCGCCGTGTACAGATCTCATCGCCCAGCGCGACACATCTCCTCCTGCCTCTCGGTTCAATCACCGTCCCAACGTTGATACGTCTTGCATCCTCAATCTGTTCTCATCCTGCCCCCGCCGCAACCCTAGATCTCATCTTCAGAATCGTCCATCATATCGGCAAACTCGTCCACCTCCGGATAATCCCCCACCACCACCCTCTCCGGTCTCACAAACACCCCGCGCATCGGTCCAGAGGTCGTAAAGTATCGCTGTCCGTTGACGCTGCGGCGATGAAGCAATCGCATGAGGACCGAGTCACGAGAGGGGCCACCGCATCAGGTGAACAGCATCGTCCAGCAAATACGAGATCATACGCGATATACCGTCTTAGTTTCAATCTCGGATGACCGTACGGAGCAAGACTCGGACTCACCTCCCATCGTTCTTCCCAACCGGTTCATCCAACTCGATCCCGATCCAATCGCCCTTCGCATCCCCAAAGTTCGTCTCCCCTACGAACCGTATCGTCCCCCTCTTCTCCGTGCCATCCTGCTTTGGTGCACTATCGGTACCGGTACTATCGGCATTGATATCCACATTGACATTGAGATCCGAGGGAGTTGATGAGAGGACGATACACCGTGCACCCTCCCTTTGGTCCGGTTTGCGGGTATGCGAGGTGGTTTGGGTTGAGGATGATGAGGTGGGAGGAGCGAACCGACCGAGTTTCCTCGCTTCTAGGTCTTTGAGTACGGTATCTACGTGTTGCAGTTATGTCGGTCACACATAAGCGTATCCTGATCAGCTCCTACTATACTAAAACCCGGACTCGTATTTCTCATCTCTGGAAAGATGGGAAATGTCGAAGCCAGGGGTTGAGGAGTGTAAAGGGGATGAGGACTGACCTGCACGTTTCTCATACTCTTCCTGTGAGATCTCGTATTTCTCCACTTGAGAAACATCGGTAAACTCTCCTCCTGCACGTGCGTTCGGGTCGGTGTTCTCTACCTAAAATAATCATAGGTCACAATCAGAATCAGCTTTCTTGATGACATCAGCCACAAGTCGAACAAGCACAATTCAAGCTGCCGGACCATGTTTCGCTCAAGACAACCGGGAGCTCACCTTGATGCACTGCCATTCCTGTACCCCATACCCATTCAACGTCCTATCCTCATCATCCATCACAACGACGGGCTTCCCCAAGGCTTCCGCCGAGTCGACATCTTCGTACAGGACGAGCCTTTGTGAACGGTACGAGATGCCCGTGACCGCTTCGAGCTTGCTCTAATAGTACATCAAAGCACAGGTTGATGAGAATCCCAAAACAGGCTAGTTTGCGAGTCAGCCTCATCTCGTCGGATTATATAGCTAGCCAGGAGAGTGGTTGGGAGGGAATCGAGCTGGTGATCCAGGACGACCCCCGGCTCACCTTGAGAGCTTGGATCGTGATCTCGGGGTCGTAACGTCGTTCCCCAAAGGTGTCTGGGCTCTGGATAAAGACTTTGAGGGACATGTCTAGCTTGTGTCGTCTGTTGACTAGAGTCTGTACTGGTAGAAATCTACAGTATAGGTCGTATCAGAGATAGATCGAGAAGTGGATGGTATAGTATATAAGTAGTAGCAGTAGGAGGGGTGTCTAGCAGAGCTTGATCGACCTCGGTGACCTACCTCGCCGCGAATATGGAGAATCGAATTACAAACCTCTCCGGTACTTGACCTGCCACTCTCTATCTCTGCTGCGACACCACTACAACCAAGCTAGCAACTCAAGACCTACCTCCGAAATAGACTGTCAGGCACCTCTCGAAGAAATCCTGTGCAAGGCGGACTTCTGGACCTCATCCGGCCTGCATAGTCGCATCGACATCAATTTGACGGAACAGCGACGAATCCCCCAGGCCAGGTGGACCATCATATCCTGGCTACCTCTCCCCCTTTTGACTGGTAGACCTCGATGCCGCTCACAGCCCATCGTAGGCATGCCATCACATCCGTGAGTTCCTGTCATACCCCACGTCCTCATACACACCTTGGATCGTCAGGCTGAAAGTACCGTTCGACCTCACTTTGTAGCTCCTCTCGGTCGTAGGGCCCATATGCCTGTATCAATACCTCCTCGCTCCGAACCTTACCGTCTTTATCGTCCGGCTAGTCACTCAGACCCGTACGCACAAACAGGTCCCCCCACAGAGCCCGAAAATCACATGCTGATATGTTACCCTTATGAACTCGCCCCTCGCCAGGCTCGTCAACACCTCGAATAGCACACCCATCCTCATCCCTCCTGAGCTTATCAGCCGGGGTGATCGCCTCCAACCTCCTCGCCGTATTCCTACACTGGCTAGATGATGCCGTGGCCATGGAAAAAGGTCTCATCCTGGACTTTGTCGGTCTGAGTGAGTGTTTGCTCGTTTATTTACTTCGCCGCATGGTATATGATCAAGACGAAACGAGACGAGCACCAGCTGACCTTATCGCTTGTACTTCGACCTGTTTCTATTCCCCTGGACACCACATAACGAACCCCCGATAACAAACAGAGACCCGCCCTTCCTTCACCCAAGTCCTCTGCCTCGACGCCTTCCTCATGTTCTACCAACTCTTCACCCTGTACATCGCCTACCTCGCAGACCCCCTCCCGGTCGGTTCAGCGGACAAGTTGCTCGAACCTCCCAAAAAGCTCATCAGAAGCTCCAGACGATCAAGAAGAAAGCTCAGTGCTGCGGGAAGACGAGAGGACCGAGCGGGATTGGGGTTGGGCTTGGATGTTTCAGAGCGGGATGGGCCGGGGGAGATCGATCTGGGCAAGGACGACGATGGTGATGATGACGAGAATGGGGATGGTGGTGGCGTTGGCGATGATCTGGACCTGGGTATGGAGGATGATTACGATTACGAACGACGAGCGTTATTAGGACAAGGTGAGCTTCCGAGTCCCCCTCTCAAAAGGTCAAAGAAGTATCAGAAGATTAGAGCGTCCGCCGACGACCGCATCCCATCATATCCCATCATCCCTTTCAGCTGATCTCGCTGGTCATTCTTACCTATCCACCAACCCAGAAACAATCACAGGAGCCTCATCCGACCCGCTATCACACTCAACACCTCCACCCGCACCTCTGATCTTCATCATCCCCCACCTACATACCTTCTTCTCGACGATCTTTACCTACCCATCGCCTGACCAGCCGGTACTCTCCTTCGCCGGCGCCACCCCCGTACTCGGACCTCGGACGAGCGGGGAGCTGGATAACGCCGAACAAGGTCAGGTGCCAGTGAGACCAACACCACCACCACCCACGGGGGATGCCGGTCCGGCTGTACGGATACCAGGAGGGTTGAACGATCGTGGGTTTTGGTAGAGTGGACATTTCGTTATTATAGACGGTGGTGAACAGACCCGGACTTGGCGGGCAGAAGATCGAAATGGATGGACGGGTATGGGAGTAGGACTGGATATTTTGTATCGACCATTGAAATTACATTGCATCGCATGTTAACGGTAAGGAGAAAGTAGGCAGAGCAACGCAGAAAGAAGGTCGTTTCCAAAAGTGAAAATCGAGGATGTCCCACATGTACAGCTCATGGACACCTCGATAGCAAGCAAGCAGGGGTGCGCCTATCTCACCTTCCGGGCCGGTCTTCTGCCCGGACAGTCACCTGGTATTTCATTCACTCCACAAAGACATTCTCTGGAAAGGCTCTCGAACAAGAACAGCATCCTTGCCTACGATGAACATTGGCGACGTCGGAGCTCCGACGGAACGCACATGACCCGGTCCGACCTTTCCCCGGGGGGGCCCGTGGAATCGTCCTCGTGACCGACTTGGAATCACCACCACCAGCGCATCAGCATCTCCATTGCACGAGAATGATTTATGCGAGCACAGAGTCATCGGCCATCGGCCATCAGTCCACATGGAATGGCATGACATGCCATGGGAGGTTGCGCACGGGCGCGCGCAAGTTCTGTCGCGTTTTGCGCCCGCCTCATGTCTCACAATACCATATCGAGATTCGCCGTCATGATCAAGTGATCAAGTGATCATTGCATTGTCTACGAGTGACACCATCGAAGGGTTGTGAACCATGCTTGACCGCCTGCAATCCGGTCCGAGATCCCGGGAGGTCCATTCCCCTCGACCAGAGCCAACTATCAGGCTCGACTCTTGTCTCGAAGGCTGTTGACCTGGGCCTCGAACGAGGGCGGGCAGCATATAAAGGACGTGGATTATGGACACCTCCTCTGAAAAGCTGTACTCGATCATCTTCGGATCATCGGCTTTGGCATCCCTTATCTTTCGACTCGCGAGCACCTAGCGCTTCCCAACATCGACCCGTCCCTTTCCATACCAAGAGCTACGAGTATGCACCCCAAAGTCGCCGTCGCAACCTTGCTTGCCTTCGCGCACATATGCTCGGCCATTGTCAACATCACCATCCCGCCTTATGAGCCCAAGCTCGCTAGGATCGTGCCTAAGAGTCTCGTCGGGATCTCCATCGAGATGGACCGTTGGATTGACTGGTCAGGTCCTGCCGTCGGAGAACCGAACAAGTTGGTCAACCAGCTGTTGAGTAATCTAGCTAATTATACTGGGCAGGCCGTACCTCTTCGAGTAGGAGGCGAGTCGTATACCGAGCGTTGTTACTGTATAAGCGCAGAATAAGTACTGACTTCGTACCCATCGCTCCTTCGCGTCTCGCAGCGAACAGTCAAGACCGAGGCTTTCTCGCACCTGAATTCGAGGTACAGAATCTCACGTTCCCCGCCGCCACCGCGCTCGTACCTCAGCCCGAGGCCAGTCGCATCGGCATCGGTCGAGATTGGTACAAGCTCAGTGGAAATTTCCCACCGGTACCTCCTTTACTTGGGGAATCAATCTTAAAGCGTTGAACGTCACCGAGACGGTTGCACAAGGGGCGCAATTGGTAGGTCTGCCGATATACCGTGCGACATGGCCCGAGGTCGGGGGCGAACTCGACCCACTCGAGCTGAAACTGATCGTGATCGATGCCGTTTCTCTCAGTACGATGACTTTTACGGTTCGGGCGCTCAGGCGCTTGCACATGTTCGACTCGACAGGATCGAGATGGGAAACGAGGCAAGCTGTCCCGACTCGTGACGTCGCCCGTATCTGATCACTGACCGTGATTGTCATGCAGCCGGACATTTACGACTATCCAAACCCCTTGAACCCCAACGCGGGCATCCCCGGCTGGTCGGCTAAACGTTACATTGAGACCTGGAACCGAGCCGCAGAAGGCTTGATCAAGAAGTTGAACTCTGACGTCCCCCACGGCCCGCGCTTCCAAGCTGGTGTCATCGCTGACCCGTTCAACGCGTGGATCTGGGGGATCCGCCAAGCTCTGGTGGACGGTCTGCAAGATTCCGCCGCCGCCAAGTATATCAAGACTTAGTCAGTTCATCAATACTTTGTGAGTCGATTGGCAACGAGCGCGCTTCTTGGACATCCGAAGTCGGTCCTTGTTCAACTCTATCGCATGTCAGGGTTCTCGTATCACTCGAGACGGAATACCCCCTGCGAGTGGTTCCCTGATGGGACGAGCCGGTGTCAGAGGCAACCTGACCAAGCACGCAGAATATGCCGAGCAGACCAATCGAGCGGGTTACGAATACGTCATTGTGAGCACAAGCCAGCCATGACCGAGTTCTTCAACGTCGGGTTGTACTGACTCGAATGGTGCGATACGTACGAGAGCAGGGCGAGACCAACAGTTTCTCCTTGCATGGTGTTCCCGGTGTGAGCAACACGGCCGAGGCGGCTATCTGGCTTGCCGATTATGCGCTCCAAGCGGCCACTCTCGGGGTCAAGGAGTTAGACTTCCATTCCGGTCGAGGGTTTGCGTGAGTCGGCCAGGGATGTCCGGGAGACGCCACAATCGAGGTTTCGCTAATGTACTCGTATGTTTCGATCACGCGATAAACAGATACAACCTCATCCAGCCGGTAGCTTACGAGTCGGACACAACCAACATGAGCATGCCTGCCGGGATTGAAGGCGGGTACTACGGCGCCCTGATGGTCAACGAGTTCATCGGACTCTACCCCGAGGTTAAGATCGAAGAGCTGCCCACTTTCAACACTGGCGTCTCAGCGTACGGCGCGTGGGAAGGGGGTGATCTCAGGCGGATACTGGTCCTCAACTCGGCGGTCTATAACAGTACCGCCAACAGCACGCGAGACTACCAGACCATCCAGCTGATCGGTCACAAGGAACAGAAGACGACCGTGAAGCGCTTCTACGCGCCAGAGACTTTCTCGACTAGTGGTCTGTGAGTCCAAGCGAGTGAGCGGAGTATCTATAGCGAGATTTTGAGCGGTTTCTTTCTCTCTTATCGTCGCCAAATAGTCTATGGGGAGGACAGTCTTTCGAGACAGCGGATGGGAAGCCGTCGGACCAGGTCACATATGAAAGCCTCAGTGGCACAATCTTGAACGTTACTGCGACCGAAGGTGTCTTGGTTTGCTTCAAGTGATTCATTGTGTAAATAAGTTTGTATGGTTTCAGCTGCTCAAAGCAAGAGACGCTTGACTGGGGAAGGATCAAGGGCCGGTCAGCGTTGGCGAAAATCAGATTTAGATGGTTGTATGGGCGGAAATCTTTTTCGCGTTTATTCTCTTGTCGATCGGATCATCAACTTTCGTTAGGACTGTCGCCGGATAAACAGACCGGACATGTCGAAATGAATGCGCTTGCGAGATGCTTGGCCGAATCTGCCAGAGCTTCCCGTTTCAAGTGACGCGCCCGAGGCGATTTGGCGTCTTCTCCTGCGGCAACTGTTTGTCGTGTCATCCCATTTTCGGAAGTCAGGATAGGATGTGTTCAGGACTTGGTGTTGCATAGCGCTGACTTTTCACGGTGACTCGAGGATTCTTAGGCTTGTTGAATCCACCGCCGACCAGCGATTATCCTTCGCCGCAACAAAGCAACAAAGAAGCCGAGCTTTGCCTGGACGTCAGGGAAATCACCAATGACGTGGACATACTTCAAAGAGGAGCTTTATATAACATACCTGTGGACAAGGCTTAGTAATCCTTGATCTGACCGGAAACCCAAGTGCTGATCGGCCTGTAGACGGTTACGTGACTTACGTCAGCTGCTATCCCCTGGGCCACTGTGCTGTACGTTGGCTTTTTCGAGCTTATCTATCAATGTCACAATCATGTCGTCCTTGGCCATGTCTTCACCAGGCTCTTTCAGCTGACCCTGCAACAAATGGATATCTCTACGCAGCGATTGGATCTCCAAGTCTTTGGCTTGCACCGACCCAAAAGACCATTGCAGAATGTGATTCTATCGGCAATCATGCATGTTGACTGACGTGATCACCTTGTATCTATTTGGCGCTCAGGACATACTTCAATTTCTTGATAACTTGATATCAATAATCACAAAGCAAGCGCAAAGAAGTAGACTCCAATATTGAAGAGCAGATTTTGCTCAAATCACATCGCCCTGACTAGAATCAAGACGTTCAAATGGCTGCTGTGCTGATGCCCCTTCAGCGTTTCAAGAAGAATGATGAGATCAATTCCCACAAATTGGTTTGCTTTGTCCAGCATGGGCTGTAGCTCAATCTGGCTCCGGCAGAGATACATGTTGTAAAACTTTGTCTTCAGAATGGATCCCTGTTATAGCATCCGCGGTACGCATACCGAACGATTGCGTCGGGTAGTTTTACAGGGACCTCCGGTGGGACTTCCGTACGGAGTATATCTAGAACACCCCTATGTGTTTTCTGTAATGTAGTACTAGTTGTACTACATCTGTTATTACATTCATTACCTTACCCCTACCTTCTAGTCCCGTGTGATACTATTCCAGGCTTGCAGGCAAGCCTAATACCCTTAGACATAGCCCTGCATAGACTGTTAGTCCTTCCCCCTAATATACATTGAGCGGTCTTGCCAACGGCCTTCTCGAGGCCGAACAGTTGCGGTGCCGGGGACATGGCTCGAAGCAGGCGTGCAATGGCCCTGTCTCAGTCGGGATTGCATCCAAAGTCAACCTCTCCTTACACATCTTCATCATGTTGCCATCGTCCACATTATTGCTTCATGGAAGTGTCAATCTATGCAGCCAGGAGGGACTATGCGGACGACAAAGCATGTCCTCCTTTCCTGACCTGGTCACACTTGGCTCTCAAAGATCTGCATGCAGTTGAAGAGGGATTGATAGTAGCTACTTTCTAGGTCCATGAAGAATAGTATTGACTGTCCTTTACTGAATGACGGAGAATGGAGCATCAAGGGGGACTAAGCGATGTCAGAGAAAGGAGCAGTTGACGACTGCAACAATTGCCTGGCCTCGCAAGTTCTCTGCGTGATGTGATCGATGCGCTCCTTTGAGCGCAAGTTTAACAGATGCCAGTTCCTTTGTCAGAGGGAGATGAAGGAGCAAGCGCGTATCTTACTTCTTTTGATGGACAGGCGGTGATGTGATGGGCGACAAAGGTGCGCGGACCAGAGCTTTGATACACAGTCACTGCTTGGTGCTTGGCGGTAGTCAGGAAACTCATATAAGAGCGATCGTCAAGTTTTTCTCGGAAGGGAGAAGTTGTCCACAGATCGAATGTCAGCATTATTGACACCAGCACTCATCGACTAAAGTGACGTCTCTTGCACGTAAAACTCGATCATTTGCCACAATTGCCATAATGGACCCGTACTATTGCTTTGGCGACGACTGGACGCCAGACACGTATGAAGTCCCGTCGATGTTTTCCGGGGTGTCTGAACCTCAGACTCTACCAGAAGATGAAACCCTTGCGCCAAATGCCGATATCCCCAGTCAACATCAGGCGAGCGAAGAGTCGGATGGTCTTTCGACTTCCACTGGCTTCCGACCTGACTACTCCGCTCATCGCGAGGTCGTCCAGCAGTCTGCTACGACACCTCCTTCTCCTCAGCCTGCGAACACCGGAACTGGTCGACTTCGTCGGTCTACGAGACTAGGACACAGAGCTCCGAGCTATACCACCTATTTCGAGCCAGTCATGGCGATCGATGATGGGTCTGAAGACGACATAAGCGCATTGACAGTGGCGAAGGCGCGCACACGAGGTCCCTCTCGCAGACATGTCAGCTCTTCGCCCTCAGATAACTACACTGATCGAGAAGCTCACACTGACACTGGAAGCTTCGGAGGGAGTCGTTCGGCCATGACGGGCAGTTTCAGCATCCAATCACACACGAGCGGTTTCGTCTCGTTGGTTTCGCACAACCAATTCAACAACAATCGCGTGGCCCTGTTCCCTCGGGACGAACCCTTCTTTGTGGAAACCCCTACGGGCTGGTGTCAAGTTACTTTCACTGCACGTTCAGGAGTGAAGACTGGGGAAGAATGGCGGGGTCTTCGAAGCAGGTTGACTGACTGCATGCGTGCAATCAAGAATCACGATCGGCAATTTGCCTTGACAGGGCAGGTACATGCTCATTGTGGTGCTGTTCTTGCGCTTCTAAGAGCAAGCAAAGACTTCAGGACCATGACAGACACAAACTTCAGTGCTGCCATCAACCGGGGTCTCTTGAGGCTCAATGATGCACTTTTGGTTTCACAGAACCCTGCCTCAAAGCGAGCATTCTCAGCGGAGCAGGAGACCGTGAAGTGGCTGCAGAGCTGTCTTTCGGCCCTTCTTCAGAGTCATCAACTGGCGGAAAGCAAGCGACAGGATGGAAGTGATCCTATCTGGCCAGACTATGTGAAAGTTGCAGACATAGTCTACTTGGGCGAGAATAAGCCGCCAGTCTTGTCATCCCGATAATGTATGAGTGGTATCGATGTGGGAACAAACATGCTTGATGCCCATTTCATCTGTCCATTGTTATAACTCTGATGCTCTTTAGTGTTCCGATCGTCTCTGGTAATACGTACAGCAATTCGTCTACCTTGCTGTAACGACCGAGAAGAATCCGGTCAATCTTCCGCTGACCAAGCACCGCGCGTTGGCTAGAAACATGAGTGGCAAATCCTGGTGCAAGGTGCGCTTACTTCGATGTAGCGTACAACCCTTCTTTCGGATGGCCGACAACGATTGTGGCTTGCACGAGCAGGAGTCAAACAGGAAGTGCGAAGCAGTCCTAGCATTTATACGATGCTTCTCGTTGAAGAACAACCTTGCGCTATGGCCAGTACGCGGAGGAGATTTGCAACGCATCTGTAGGATCAAGGCGCCAATAACCTGACCTACAACGATGCACAAATGCGCCTCTGATAGTGCTGACACGAGTGACGATATGTTGACGTCAATGCGCTAAGGGCTCAGTCGTCACTAGAAACGTGATCATCCGCACCTGCGCTTCCTTTGATCGTCAGGAGGTAGCGTGATGCTGTGTGCATCGAGCGGACGGCTGTATCAAAGTGAACTCGGCTGTCAGTCTCTGTATGTTGCGGCATATGCTCCTTTGATCAGTATTAAGGGGTGGTTTCGGGATCCTCGCTGCCACTTCGCAGCTCCCCGATGTGGTCGCATCTCTATCTCGACTTGGTTATATACGTTCCTGGTTCTGCAATCGTCCCCTGTCTCCCCTTCGAACCATATATTCAACGGTACACTGCCCCCCTACTGAACCTGTTATCGTTGCTTCAGACGCAACAATGGATTACCCCGAACACAGCGCTCATATACAAAGGATCTTGTCCGGATCTGAGGATACACTTGAGCTGTATCTGGAACCTCGGATGTTTCCCTCCCTAAGCGATCGATATGATCCATCTTCTAACCTGCCGCCAGGATAGGTAGAGACCGCTATCAACACAGCGTCAGGACCTCAGACCATGACACCAGGTATGACACGATCTGCTGCGTACCGCCTTAACCATACATACGATCGTTGACGACAGAGATTTGCCACTCTTAACGTAGCATCGTCATTGACGAACGAGTCTGCGGAATGGGAGAAAGTAGCCACAGCTACTGCGAGTCTTGAGCTAGCCTCGGACAAGACCATGTCTAATTCTGTGGCCTCGACACCGGCTGAGGGCAAGCCCCCGCAATATTTGTACGGCAGCAAGAGGTTTGTCCCTGTCCAGACTCCCCATGGATGGTGCTTGATCGAGTTCACTGGACGCAAGGGAAGCCAGAAAGGAAATTCACGCCCACAACTCAACAGCAGACTAGCAGAGAGTTGTCGCAACATTCCCATGCACGATCCTACTCTCGAGCTGACAGGAAAGGTGCACTCGTACTGCTGGTATACCATCTATCTGCTCAATGAAAGCGAGCGGTTCAGAACTCTGATTGACACCAACATCAGCGATGCTATAACGACACGCCTAGACATGATCTTGACCGCTATTTGTCCAGGTGCGCCCAAACCGGAACGAGATGCTCTGGCAAATGTCAAACGCTGGCTGGAAATCTGTTTGTCGGCCGTAATTTGGTGCCTAAATCATTGCGAAAACGTCGATCCCAATTGGAAGACTCGGGACTATGTCAAGGTCGCAGACATTGAGATCCTGGGCACCACTAATGTAGTAACTACACCCCTCTGCCACGACAGATAGCGTTGTATACACGATGCAGGATATGTTTGATTGACTAGATTACCATCCCTACATGCTACCGTGTTATTGGTACTAGCAGTCATGCCATAGACTTGATCTCCCCATCGTCCCACACGACCGAGTGCAATAGTGCGGTCCTTCGTCAATAGGTTTGGGGAAGCTTAAATAACGTCTCTTTAGCTCCAGCGGTACGCAAGCACATAAGATACAGATTTTTTTTCGGTTATTATTGTTGTGCTACTTGGACAATCTGGTCAGCTACATTCCGTCAACAGCCATTTACCGTTCGAGGTCTCAGCATCTCCAGCACAGAGTCAGCCAACCTAACATCATGCGACAAATCTCCAGGGATCACGTCTTCGTATCGATACCACCACAGATCGCGACTGCTTTGGGATCGTTCGAGATACACGCCCCAGTCTTGGATGGAATGACGTCCACCAGACATGTCCTGGGAAATCGGCACGTTGGTCAGTCATCACGAGAGCACGAATATTGAAGAACGTCGCATGAATCTTCGGTTGAGCAGGTACTGCCGCTTTCTCGTAAATTCGAGGAGCAAGGTATATCTGCCGATACGGAGGCAGACTGTCAGATCGCGATGTGCGAAGTGCCGCAATTGCAGCCTGGAGTCGCGTTAAACAGTACTTGTGATGGCCAAACTGGCGTTACCGATCGCGTCGTTCTGTCCACCTACATGAGGCCATACAGTGGTCGGCAGAGTAATCCAGTAGCCCTCATCGAGTGGGTCTCGACTTCGTCCACAAGCTGCACCGACTCTGGAGATGCATTGTGTCTCCGGCCATTCGAAACACCGTCAACAGCCCAGAATACTATCCAGCAGAATTGCAACCGGGTACTCATCGCCCCGAGGTATGCATTTACCACCCAACCTATCGCTGAAGGGAAAACGCCCAGTCTCTGATTCGGGCCCGCAAAAAAAGAAAAGGCATATGAGGTGTGGACGGTGTTTGGCTACGCGATTATCGGATTTGTGACCTGCAAGGGGGCGAGAACGATCAATCAGAGAGCTGGATTTTTGTCGTTGCGAACGATCTGATGAAACGAAAGGTTCTTGCGTCGTATCTAGGGAATTACCGTATATCTTCCAGGTTACTCACCGAATTACCCAGTCTCAGAAAGGATCGGGATCTCCTTATGCCGATCAATCATGCAGGGTTGCAGAAACTCAACAAGACCATGAGACAACTTAGGGATTGATTCCTACGCTCAGGGATGCTGCGATTCAGGGGACCTTTTCGAACAGCATAACCGATGGCTTGCTCAGGAAACTACATATCTGGTTCGAGTTGCTCATGATTGCTCGCTGATTGAGAATAGATCATGGAATAAATGTCGATGAGAAGCTGGGCTATAGGCACCTGGGCTGGCAGGACAGGTAGTCGCGAAAGTCCCGGATCTCGACCATCAGTAACGCGTATACTTGTTGAATTCCTTGTATTCGCTATTCGATCAATCTACTCCAGAATCTTCTGACTTCAGCGTCCATATAAAGATCCACTAGGCACCTCTGACCAGGCGCCCTCGGGTCGACATGCTGTAACGCTCCTAGGTCAATGATGTCCTCGCTGACTTGGCGATGAAACTATGGCTAAGTCTCGCGGCCCAAAGGACCAGCATTGAGTCTTTTGTAAAGGGGCATCCTACGTCCAGGAATGGAGCATCTGCCCTGAACTTGTGGCTTACTAGGTACCGCTCTGTCGATATCAGGGCAGCGATGGTAGCTGGCTAAAGAGCGAGAACATGAATGCGTTCGATCACGTCACCAACTCACTAGCGCGCGCGTCCTCTTTACCTGAAACAGCGTCGAAACCCTATTGCGGCTGACCTATGTGACTGTTCCCTCCAACCATGACGAGCGATCTGATTACGCATTCTTTTGATAGGTGATTGCAATAGGGAGGTCTTTCAAGGTTTAGTGGCAGTCGGCTGCGTCTCAGCAGTCCCTTGTCCGATGTACAAGAAACGGAGCGGACAAGTTGTACGTTTTCGTCATCCAGCGACCATCGGAGCTGCAGAGTCAGCCATGAATCAGTCCACGCAGCAACCTTGCGATTCCGAATTTCACCAATATAGCGAGGAACATGCTTCTAAGTCGGTATCTGTCAACTCGGGTCGATCGCATCCAGAATTCCGGTGCTGCATACCCAGTTGACGTGGGAAAATCAAGATCTTTCGAGATCCCTTGATGACAGCTTCCTACTGGCCAACGATGACAGTCCGTTAGCCTTGACGTCCGATCTTGCCCCCTTTCCCGTCTCCTGCAATAGGAGATTCGAATTCTGTGGGCGATATGGAGGCTGACCGACAAGCCTTGAATGTGCCTGACCCAGAGCTAGGGGTCGCCATGAAGCGATTATCAACAGGACCTACCGTCACGTCACCAGCAGTGCAAAACCTTGTGACTTCAAGCTACATGCCGCTTCCGCCGGTGAAAACCTCGGAGGTCATGTCTCGAAGTCGCTCTCCGCCCTCCGCCTACAGGTATAGAGTCTCAGTTGTTGCTGCGATAGAATCCCCGAACCAATTTGAATGGCCCTCGACAGCTGCAGGCGCGTTCGATTCGCAGAGCTTCGTAAATCCATCTAGTATCACGAATGCTGTGAACAGGTGACAGTCGGAGTCGTGCTCGGCATTGTTTCGAGAGGAGTATCTACCTACCGATTCTACTACGCAATGTCATAATGAGCGCACGTCTTTCAGACTGAGGAAGATAAAGTTAAGTCCGGGAAGGGCAGATCGCTTAATGAAAAACTCACGGGGACCGCGCAGATGGTGAGGGATCTGCAATATTCCCTTAAGCTTGTCCTGGAAACAGGCCACCCGTTCCTCAAATTGTTTGACAGCTTCCTCTCAGCGACAAAGCAAAAGGATGATCTTATGATCTTCAGCGGAGGCAACGTGCGCACCCTTCACAAGATCATTTGCTTGGTGCAAAACGCTGTCGAGGACTAGGGGTCAAGTCAGATACAGTCATAATAGGGCTGGCTACATGTGGCCACAGACTAAGCAAGACCCTCAGATTCCTGCTGATACAACAATCGAGCAAGGATTGGGGCTTGTGTGATTTTTGGGTGAGCAATCACAAGTGTCTCCATTATTATGAGCTGGTATCAAATCATTGGCAGCCATCGAGAATGTCGCATCAAGCGATTAGTAGAATGGTGTATTGCCATTGTGTCTCCGTTGCAGCCCATTTACAAAAGTATATGACCATTCTCTCAACGGGAACCCATCGTGATCAACCAGAAGGGACTTGAATTGATCCTCAAAGCCCATGCCCTTGGGTGTGCTTGTCCGAACCTAAAATGGGTAAAGCATGCTTGGGAGGACGAAGATGAATGGAGCCTGTGAAGTGGTTTTGTTAGTTATCAAGGAAAAGGAGGGCCTAGGTGAGTTTGTGCTCAAACGTCACCTTTGAAGACTCATCTACGTAACGAAATCCCGGCCTCGTTCGCCAGCATGCAGTCGACTGCAACCCCTGACTCGACTCTGGACATACACTCTTGCCATGTTCCCAGACCGCATGCCTGGCTCTCATGTGGCCTGTGCCCTGGCATACCAACATCGCTCAGACTCTCAGAATGGGTCGTCGTCGGCCGGAACAGGCTGGTGACTAGCCCGCGATCACCACCACCACCACCACCACCATCAACGCGAATGACGCAAGAGGCAAGGGTCGCACCCAAGGCGAACGATCTTGCTTACATCAACAACACGAAAACTTGTGATGTGAGTCTGGAGCTCGAGTTTCATGCTACTAGAAGGCTCGTACATGTAGCTGACACCTGTGGTGACCTTTGTACCTTTGGGAGAGTCAGATCTGTAAATTCAGGTCAGTGTAACATCAACGAGAGCCTTCCGAGGCGTTCACACAGCAAATGCTGACATCAGAACACCACGGAAACGTCCTCTTTATGATTCAGGAAGGTCAAAGTAAGTCCTCGATCTCTCCAGCTCTCACGATTCTACGCGATAACGATGCTGGTCATTCCATACTCTCTGACTTGCACCCTTTTTCAGTGCGTCGGCGGTCGACCCTGTGCAGCATGCCGACTCCATACCACCGAATGCGTGTTTAGCGGGTCTACCCGTAAACAACTCTTGCAGGAACACAATCGACCTCGAGGAGAATTGTCTTCGGGGAATGATAGGCTTGGTGAAGCGACGAGCGGGGACGTCAGGTCAGTCGAATCACAGGGGGAAGGCAGGACGTTCAGATCATGTGAACATCGTCACTGATGGAAAGACTTCGTATCGTCCGTTTCCCCCAATATGTCCTTATACGATACACCAGCTCTATACTACCTCTACGGCTGAACGAATCTCCTTCCGCCCCAACAGCACCGACCGACCTCGACTGGATCACCCCTACCCTAGCTTCGATGCCTGTACCCTACGGGATGATCCCCGTAGATTGGTCGGGGATCAGTTGGCCTACCTCCTCTTTGCCTGTCCCTCGGAAAAGGGGTAACGACAACTCGACCGGGGCCGAAAATCAACAACAGTGATACCGTCATATACAATCATCACCTTGGCAAGTATACGCATACTTTCTGCTCCCGCAAGACCGAAGCATAGCGGCATTATGGCGATAGCTTCTCTACGGTGGAGCCGACCTAGTGACCTCCTTTTCG
Source organism: Filobasidium floriforme (assembly GCF_021052385.1). Taxonomy (NCBI): domain Eukaryota; kingdom Fungi; phylum Basidiomycota; class Tremellomycetes; order Filobasidiales; family Filobasidiaceae; genus Filobasidium; species Filobasidium floriforme. Next base: position 47,017 of record NW_025763628.1, on the reverse strand, counting down.
GACGATTATCGCAGGTTGGCATAACGATCTTACGATTCGACGGATGAGGGCGGACGCGTTTGGGAATGCCCGGGATGGTTCTCTATGAGGGCGATTCGGGCAATCGAAACATGGAATTCTGGGGATGGGTGTTCGAGGTCATTGGAAGGACGTGATGAAGTGACCTCGACTAGGAAACCTCGCTGACAACGTGTCGTCTCGTCTTGTCTCGTCCGGTCACTATAGGGATCACGTCATACTTCGGACTGCAAGACCTCTTGGCAAAGATGTTACAGGTTCGAATACAACAATCGCACGAACCGATCGGGCGAAAGGCATTCCAGCAATGACGAGGTATCGAGCCCGAGAGCCGGGGTCCAGATTTGTGGCGATGGGGGGTGCGAACGTTACATGTGAGCTGTCCTGAGCTCGAGCGTCGATGACCGACAAGGCTGACTTTTGCGCAGCTTCCGGGACCGCCTTCGAGATCCCGAGATGCCCAACCCGAATCCGATGTTCCTGCCATCCCGCCTGGCTTACCGGTTCTTGCACGAATACTCGCGCGTCATCTTTCCCGTGCTCGACCTGGTCGCCATCGAGCGATCCATAGGCGCGTCGTTTGACACCTCTCGACCTGGCGCACGACGACCTTTTCCTGACATCGCCAGTCCACGGGTTGAGCGCGCTCGGGACATGCTCGTCCTCGCCTTTGGCGCACAAGTCATTAGTGGGGACGGCGACGCGGATTGCCCGAAAGACATTGCCGTGGTCTGGAGCGAGACCTTGTTCAGAGCGGCTTACGGGATCATGAACGATATGGGCGCGTTTGAAGGCGGAGTCGACTTGATTCGATCGTGGATCATCTATGCCGAGTTCAGTCTGAGTCACGGAAACAGTGGGGGTGAGTTCCCAACTCTTACGTTCAACGAACGACCTGACGCTAAATCTTGACCTGCAGCCGAATTCGAAACCATGAACACGGCGGCCCGATCGATCACCCGGATGGGTCTGCACAAGCGCGGGACGTACGAGTTCGACGTCGCCGAGGTCAACGACTATCGGACCGTCTTTGCCGTCAGTTTTTACTCCGAACAGTGGGCATGCCTGTGCCATGGGAGCCCGTCGATGTAGAAAGTAAGCGCGCGCGCGTGATGATTACTGGGATTACTCCTCAGGATTACAGATGGGTGATGCTTAGTCAGCATCACCTTGGGAGACTTGGGTGGTGCTTAGTCAGCATCACCTAAGTTGGGACTTCACCCCAGTGATGAAAATCTCGGACAACTAGATCATCAATATACATCACTTGACTGTTAGATCTCAAGCAATATCTTGAGTTCTAACAGGTCAGTACCTTTGTATTGGTTAATAGCACATGCCATTGATAAAGCAATATCTTGAGTTCTAACAGTTCTAACAGTCGACCCTCGCCTGGGATGCGGATGCGATCGAAATCGTGGCTGGAATGAAGGAGGCGAGTCCATGTCACCCGTCAAGGTAGCGCACCAGCTGACCCAACACATTTTCGCTCACGTAGAACTCGCGCCTCTCGGTCATGCTCAAGCTGGCCCGATTGGCGGACGAAGTGCAGCGAGCTGGCCCTGTTGTCGGTCGAAGCGGGTATCAGACGAGTGCTCGATCTGTACGAACGGGTCTTGGCTTTTCACGCCGAGGTGGGCGGTCACTTTGGGACGCCGTCGAACACCTTCGGATCGAGCTACCTCGCGAGTTTGATCGGGACGGCGACTATCAGCGGACGTTGGTGCTCTTTACCATCTACGGCATGTACCTTCAGGTCGAGACGTTGTGCCTGCTACGCATGCTCCAGCTGTGCGTCTGGCGAGCGCTCGGACGGGACGGCCTTGGGAACGTCGGACTCGAGGCGGATTAGTACGTCGAGGCACTGGCGGACGAGTGCGTCAAGACGGCCTGCGAGACGATCGACATGTTTGAGCGGCACATCGCCATGTACCCGCATACTCCTGAGGTGCGCGTTATTCGACGGGTTTTCCTTTTGCTGTCCAAGGTCGTCAGTGGCTGACCTCGTATCCCTCGCAGCTCTCGCTCTCGTCCATCTTTATGCTGTACGCCGTATCGATCGTCTATATGGACGTCCTCCGCCTGCCCGTCGTCGTCGCTTCGACACGCCACGCCGGGCACATCGAGTCGGCCCTGAAGAGCCTCGAACATTACGATCACCCGGCGGCGACCTTGGCCGAGGCGAGTCCCCCCCCGGCACCTCCTCGAGTCGAACCTCGATCCCTGTCTGCGTCCGAAAAAGCTGATCGGACGTTGCTTTTTGCTTGGTAATTCGCAGGCCATGTGTCGGGACTTGTTGGTCAACTTTATCGACGAGACGGCAGCTCATTGTGGCCCCCCACGACCTCGTTTGAGACGGATCGCCTTCTCTTGGCGGATCCGTATTCACAAAGTCTATATGGCCAGTATTTCCAAGTTGCAGACTGGGGCAGCGGATCCTATCAATCAGGCCAATCTGTGACGAGTGCTATGCCTTCTTACCATGCCCGGGATCCAACGCAATACACGGTAGCCTCGCGTACACCCAATGCCGCGACAGCGGAAGGATCTTCTACGATCTTCCTGCAATTTAACGGACCGAATTTATCGCTGAGATCCATTTACACCACAGCATCGCACAAGAACGGGCAGCTGCAACTATACGAGCAGATAGACTCCAACAGCACCAAGACATGGTACGTCATGACTCTGCAAGGCGAGTTCAAGCTCAACTTCAGTCCAGGTCGCGAAAGGGAAGCAACCGAGAATGATGATGCCACGCAGATAGCTTCCAGCCGTATGCAGCAGAGGGTCGAGCGTTTGAAGAGCAGATGGACCCTGCTCGTCGGCCTGGTGGACTCTGAGAAACTGTCAGGTATCCCTGAGGACCCCGCTTTCTTTCGTCTGGCGCAAAATTGGGAGGTTGACAGCTTCTTGGGGCAAAAGCAGATCGCTAGGCTCACAAAAGAACTTCTCGTTCCCTTGACCCTATTGTCTCGATCTGACGCTTCATCTCATACTCCTATTCGTGACGATACTGTGTGGACCCAAGTCAACATTTCGCAAGTCATCAACTCCATCGCATTCTTGGAAGAGTGGATGCTCGCACTGGATGTCGCGCGAAGCGTAGCTGATCTGCTAAAGCTCGAGGCAGGGACGAGGTTGTCGTCTTACGAACGACTGAATAGCGGGGTCATCTTATCCTTATACGGGCAGTCGAAGTTCATGCGGCCTTATTTTGGAGAAGCGTGACCCACGAGTGATTGAATAAGCCACACATGATTTAGCAACCGACGTAGTTAGACCTTCTCTTCTTCACATTCCGATCGGCTGAAACATTTACATCGTGAAGGGGTTTCTCTTTGTATTCTTTCCATAGATTAACATGATTCAGGATCTTCTCTGTTAAGGAACCTCTGGACTACCCGACGAACGGTAGTACAATACACATCCTTGGCCAGAAGCAAAAAACATTGACAAGCCTTTGCTACGTGTCTCCTTTGATAAACAAAAGGCGTTCCTCAGTTTACCTTCCGAGATAGGGTTCTCGAAAGCTATAATGACACGCCTATGTAGGCTATGCCGGCAACTTAGGGATATTCGTCCTTACTTCTACCTATCAGCTACGCATCAGCATCACAGAGATTTTGTACTTCCCGCTTTCACGCCTCTGTTCAACCGGTTATCACATCATGTAACACGAGGATTGGGCGCACCCAGAAATGGATCGCGGTACGCTTGACCCCAGTACAATCCAACAGGGATACGATCAAAGATCGTGAATAGGAGGGTTTGGTCACACCGATAGTCTGGCTTCCGGTATCTCACATGACGCTGGCTGGCAAGACAACCCACGTCCAAACCTAACGGCTGTTTCGGTCCCGCCTTATCATCGAACAGGCAGGCTTGGATGAATTTGAGCCTGGCATCGTTTCAGATCGAGAGTCACACAAGGAAGTGGCAACATGATGGAGCTGGTAGTGCTCCAGATCAGCTAGTGAAACGTCGGATCGGGCCAAGGTGGACCGCAATACCCTTGCCTATCGGCTACCGGGACTCAACCCGCCATGCCTCGCATGTTCATGTGCTTCGCATTTCAAGCCGATCGGGAACGGGATCCTCATTAGGAGCAGGCTTGCTCATGTCTATGATAAGCGGTACAGCAACCCCGAGACCACATGTTGAGACGCTGACGGGTCAAAGTCCAAGTCAGCTTGATATCCCCGCATTCTTCGATTTGCTTAGCGCTCCGCAGGTTTCAGCCACCAAGCCATCGCGCTTGTCTGCTCGTTCGAACACGACGACCGGTGCTTTCGCTTCACAAACTCATTCCCGCCAGACTGACGCCTCCGCAATAGCGGGAGGTGCGGTTACCCCCGATTCTAGTCAGATGGCTTCAGCTTATCCGGGAGGGCGACATCACCAAAGCACCTCGAAGCGCGCCAATTTGCACCGGAATAAGCCCCGTTATCGGTCGCGTCACCCAGCTTTGTACTGTCATTTGGCAGCTTCTGTCTTCTTTTTCCGACAGAGGAGCCGAGCAGCTTGCCAGATTGCCAGACTTCGAGAACGAAATGGAGATTTGGCTATAGAGCTACTCAGCCTCGTCTCGATACTCTTGAACGAGTATGGCTTCTCTGTGGACATCCGTGCTTTCGCTCATTCAACAACAGCATTCCAGCCAGATCGTAACTGAAACGATCGCGGCGAAGATGACCGGTTGCGCTTGTTAGCTTGAAGATTCGAGAAGACATCGGCCGTGGTCGAAGTGTAAATCCGTTGGAACCTAGACAGTGGAAAATATCGCTCATCTACAGTGGCACATCCTGTCGCTCGACCTGGGATCTCAAGTCAGTAGTGCGATGAACATTGATGCGGGAACAAGGCTGGGGGAATGCAAATCTATCAATCGAGCAGAAGCATCTGAAAGTAGTGTAGACAAGGGTTAGGAACATGGTGTTTTCCGCTAAATAGCTGTTATGTGACTCGCTCAGGAACTATGTAGCCATCAGCAATATGCACATGTTCCAATCTGTCTGCTTCCAAATACTATAGAGACGTCTGTTCAGGATTATTGCCAATACACCTTGTTTGGCATCACATAGGTGACATCAGGCGTTGCTGTGTCTATTTCGCCTTCCATCACGTCGATTGAGGAACCGCTGAAACGTCGTATCCTCGATCTCGACTAGTTCCTTTGATTGACAAGAGGCAGAATGCGGCTGGTCTTAACAAGCCGCAATGGCTTATGGATAAATCGGTGATGTTGCACTCCCCAATTCCTGGAATCCACATCAGTGTAATACGCTCGCCATTACAGCGGAGAGGTGTCATTCTGATGGACATCGAATTGTGATGAGATGATGCAAAACCCCCTTTACTGACCTCGTTCCCGGCAGTAAGCAGGGGACTGAATGACTGGAAAAGTGCATTCGAGCGGAAGACTCCCAGATGCCCGGTGTGGCCACTCTTCCATTCGCGGCCGCGAGCGACGCCAACGTTCGGAGGTTCCATGTACCTAGCGACCCATCGATTGGAAGACAGATCACAACTAGTGGCGAGATCGTGATAACGGGCCAGCTGAGCAGAAGTCAGCTACATCCACTCTCAGGATGGGCGTGGCGTCGAGAAAGCTCATGGTTCTGGCGCCTGGCGACAGACATCAATTGGTATGCACGCTTCTGCTCGCGATCGTCTACGGACCCATTGACCTGCATACCCAAGTCTCATAATCGTGTTCCAAGGCTTTGCAAGCCAAGGGTTCAGGAACACGTTCGGCTCGTAGCACACAGCATCGCAAAATATCCGCAGACGCGCTATTCATTCTCTTGCGGTCTTTCAGGACGCAAGGTTCAAGCCAGCCCGAGGCTGTAGAAAGTAGGTGCGCGCGGGCGCATGTAATCAAGGATTACCGGGATTATTTCCCCAGGATTACTGGGATTATTTCCCCAGGATTACTGGGGACTGGGGTGATGCTTAGTCAGCATCACCCAAGCTGGGACCTCACCCCGGTGATGAAAATCTCGGACAACTAGATCATCAATATACACCACTTGACTGTTAGATCTCAAGCAATATCTTGAGTTCTAACAGGTCAGTACCTTTGTATTGACTGATAGCACATGCCATTGATGAAGCAATATCTTGAGTTCTAACAGGTTATGAGCCCAGCTGTTGACCCGTCTTCTCTACGTGTCAACTTCTAATCAGCCACGTCAACAGATCGACCTAGAACTTGAGATAGACCAGTCAGATAGACATCTTCTGCTACACCGGATAACAGGAAGACTTTCCCTTCCCTAGACATTAGTAAACCGACCATCTCCATTACCTCGCTGTCCTTCACCATCATGTCTGACGACGAGATCACCACCAAAGGACCCAAGGTCATTGTCCTTGCCCGAGCCGGGGTCAACTATGTCGAATGGCTGGAATCCATTCGAGACCTCTTGGCCATCAAACGCCTGCTTCCTTATGTGAAGTATGATGCCAAGGGTGAGCCGGCCAAGCAGAGACCGGTTCTTCCGGAAAAGGGGGACATCACCGAGAAGATGACGGAGGCCGCTGAAGACTACGACCTCAAATGTGCCCAGGCTCTGGGTTACATCCGGCCTTCTCCTGGGGTCAACAAGCGATCGATCCAGGGGATTGATCACCCTGCCAAGGCCATGTACAAGATCAAGGAGATCCACTCCAAGACCACCTCATTCGATGTCCAGATCCTGATCGACGAATTCGCCAACCTCCGGCCCATTGGAGACGACTTTGAGGGGTACATGGCGAGGTTGGATACGGTGGTTGAGGGTCTGGAGGCCAACGGGCTACAAAGGGAGGATGTGGAGATCATGGCCCAATGGTCTAAGTGTCTTCGATCCTACCCGGAAGGACACCCTTACTTCAAGGCTGGAGAGTTCCTTCAGTCGAACATCACCATGGGGGTCGATGTCAAGAAGGAGTCGGTCGAGAGGATGATTCTGGCCGCCTACCGTGACATTGCCAACAAGGAGATTGCCGAGAAGGCCTTCCAGGCAATGGCAGCCAAATTTGGTTATGCCAAGATTGGGACCACCGGAGTTGGATTCGGGACCGGTGGTGTTGGGAGGCGGACCTTTGGGACCGGGACCGGGACCGGGACCGACACTAGGACCTGCAGGTGTTGCGGGCAGAGGGGGCATATCGCCAGGGAGTGTCCTCAAGCCGAACCTAATGGGTGCCACTCCTGTGGCAAGGCGGGACATCGGGCTCCCACCTGCCCTCACCCAGACATGGTTGCCTACAGGCAGAGGCACGGAGGAGGAGGATCGGGACCGGGATTTAGAGGTGGTGAAAGGGCCGCTGCCGCTGTATCTTCTTTTGATGCTGCTATGCAATCCATGACCCTCTATCAACGTCAGCCCAATCAAGCCTTGAACATCACTGAGAAGGCTTACTCACTTGCGACTAGGAAGATGACAACCCTGATCGATTCAGGTTGTTCAAGACACATGTTCGGGATGAAGAGGTTCTTTGACCTATCCCCAAACTATCAGAGAATGACTGCACCTGTCATGGTTGGAAACGGACAGGTGATCTATGCTGAGGGGATGGGCGACATCTTCTTGACCATCGAGGTTGGAGGAAAGAAGGCAGAGCTACATCTTGCAAACTGCCTGTATGTTCCCAAACTCAGTTCGAATCTGATCTCGATCTCACAGCTGGACAAAGCCGGATCGGACATCATGTTCACGGAAGGCAAGGCAATCTTGAGGAAGAACAACAAGATGACCTTGATCGGCAAGATGTTGGATACCAACCTGTACGAGGTCAATGCAAAGTCTCCGGCATTACCTAAGATGGATTCAGCCAACACGGCATCGATCTCAGGACTGGGGAATATCTGGCATCAACGGCTGGGACATCTGGGTGGGAACTCGATACGGAATCTTAAGGATTCGGTGGACGGGTTTGACCAAACGTCTGTCCCACACCAGTGTGAGAGCTGCATCCTGGGAAAGATGACAAGAGCTTGATTCCCGGACAGCTCATCACGGTCAACAGAACCACTCCAGCTGATCACCTTCGATCTTGCTGGGCCTTTTGATGAGGCTATCGGAGGAGCCAAGTACTTCATGATCATGGTCGATGATTACTCCAGATACTACCATGTCGAACTCCTCAGGACCAAGTCAGAGGCAACCCGATGGTTGAAACAAGTTCTGACTCAATGGGAAAATCAGTTGAGTCGATCAGTCAAGGTTCTTCGGTCCGATGGTGGGGGAGAATTTGATAACAGAGCGATCAGCCAGTTCTGTGAAGAGAAGGGGATCCGAGCTCAGATGACTACAGCTCGAACACCGGAACAGAATGGGGCAGCAGAGAGAGCTGTCCGGACCATAAAAGAGGGTACTCGGACTCTCTTGATCGATTCCGGTCTCAGTAACAAGTACTGGGGTGCTGCTGCAAAGAACTTTGCATACGTCAGGAACCGGACCCGGACCGCAAAGACAGGAGACAAGACACCGATAGAACTCTTCACTGGAAAGAGACCGTCGGTCAGTCATCTGAGGGTGTTTGGATGTGTCGCTTACATGTACATACCAAAAGAAGACCGGGTTGGTCAGATCTGGAAACCCAAGGCAAAGCGGTGCATCTTCCTTGGATATGGAGAGGAAGAGTCGAAGGCCAAGAAAGCTTGGACACTCTTCGATCCCTATGCTCTCAAGAAACATGTGACGGTACATGTCAAATTCTGTGAAGACCAGAGATGGGCCGATCAAAAGACCAACATCGCAAAAGGAGACATCTTCTTCCAGGACATCTCACCTGCAATCGGGGAAGCTGAACTGACTGTCGGGGAAGAAGCCCAACCGGTTGATCCAAAGATCAGGGAAGCTGGACCGAGGATTGATGAAGCTGAACCGGAGATCCTGGATCCTCGAGCGGAGATCGGAGAAGCCCAACCAGAGATTGGGGAAGCTGAGCGAGAGATGGGGGAAGTTGAGCGAGAGATTGGGGAAGCCGAACCTCAAATAGGGGAAGCCCCAGTTCAGCCAGCAGGACCGATACCACTGCCGCCAAGTAGGATTCCGGTCCCGGTGGATCAACAAAGCACTCGGAAGAAAGGGACTGGTATCTGGAAGAACTATGAGTATGTTCCAGTACCAGCTCAAGGATCGGGGATTCCACAGGTCTTACCGGATGGTGCAAGACGATCCCGACAAGCTCCAAAGAGATTCCAGGATCATGCGGTCATTGCACACGGACCCAAGCTTGAAGACATAATGGATCAAGCTTTCTTGACATCGGCTGAGATGAATCCTGCCGATCCCATCTATCTGGATGCGAAGCTGGATGAGATGGCATCGATGGCCAAGAATCAGGTCTGGACCCTGGTCCCGAGGCAGACCGGACAACCAAAGCCGATCTCAGTCCGATGGGTCTGTACCATGAAAGACCTACCCGATGGTACTCAAAAGCCAAAGGCCAGACTGGTTGCTCGGGGCTACACCCAGAAAGCTGGGATCGACTATCAAGAGATCTTTGCCCCGGTTGTCAAACTGGAATCCATTCGGTACATCATCGCTCGAGCGTGCCAGAGACAGATGGTTCTGTCACAAGGTGACGTCAAGACCGCCTTTCTCTCCAGCAGTATGGAAGGAGAGACCGTCTACATTGAACAGCCTGAGGGATTCAAGGAACCCGGGAAGGAGGACCATATCTGCCTATTGAACAGAGCGATCTATGGTCTCCATCAATCTCCTCGTCTGTTTTACCGGCACATCAGAAAGATCCTGGGTGGATTTGGGTTCTCATCAATCTCAGCGGATCAGTCGGTGTTTGTCAAGGACACTCCAGAGGGAAAGGTGCTACTTGGTCTATATGTGGATGATGCACTGGTAGCCGGAGACACGGACAGCTTGGTCCAGGAAACCAAAGCCTTGCTCAACACCAGGTTTGAGATGAAGTGGACGGATGATCCCAAGGTGTTACTGGGGATCGAGATCGAACAGGACCGGGAGAAGGGAACCATCACCCTATCTCAAAAGAAGTTTGCTCGGGAGATCCTGGAACAGTTCAATATGATTGACTGCCATCCCGTCAAGACTCCAGTGGAAGAGGTCATCAGCGCATTCCCACCTGAAGACCGACCACCACCTGATACCAGGTTTCCTTTCCGGGAGTTCATCGGAAAGGCGAATTATCTAGCTCGGGGGACACGACCGGATCTCTCCTTTGCAATCTCACACCTCGCATCATTCTGTTCGACCTACCAGGAGACACACTGGAAAGCGTGTGAGCGGGTAATGAAGTACCTTCAGGGCACCATCGATGCCAGTCTTGTCTATCACCGAGACGGCAATCAGAAAATTGCTGGTTACTCGGATGCTGAGTATGCCGGGGACAAGGGAGATAGGAAATCTGTTGGGGCATATGTGTTCACATTGGCCAATGGACCGGTATCATGGCAGAGCAAGAAACAGACCACAGTAGCCTGGTCTAGCACGGAGGCCGAATACATCGCTCTTGGATCAGCTGGGAAAGAAGCAGTCTGGCTCTCGATCATGGATCAGGAACTAGGATTTCATGATGGTAAACCGGTCACCATCTTTGAGGACAACCAGCCAGCTATCGCATTGGCTAAGAATCCCACCAACCATGCTCGGACAAAACATATTGATGTTTTGCACCACGCTCTTAGGGGACTGATCGAGGACAAGAAGATCGAGGTCGAATACCTCAACACTAAACAGATGATTGCGGATCTTCTCACCAAGCCAATCACTGGAAAACAGCTCCAAGTACTTTGCGCTGACATGAATCTGAAGATCAACAGGGCACCTACATCAATGTCGTCCACCTCTGAATAGAGAAGTCCGAGGGGAAGTGTAGAAAGTAGGTGCGCGCGGGCGCATGTAATCAAGGATTACCGGGATTATTTCCCCAGGATTACTGGGATTATTTCCCCAGGATTACTGGGGACTGGGGTGATGCTTAGTCAGCATCACCCAAGCTGGGACCTCACCCCGGTGATGAAAATCTCGGACAACTAGATCATCAATATACACCACTTGACTGTTAGATCTCAAGCAATATCTTGAGTTCTAACAGGTCAGTACCTTTGTATTGACTGATAGCACATGCCATTGATGAAGCAATATCTTGAGTTCTAACAGAGGCGTCGTACAGATCACCTTGGTAGCCGGGAATGGCGCACGCTCATCATGCATCATGCTATTGATCAAGTGCCGGACACCCTCATTTCTGACAGTCAGCACCGATGCCTTCTCCCTGTTTATCTCGTGTGTTACTTGTTGTCGTGGGGACTCTCAGCGTGAAGAGGCTAAACGGACATCAGGAAACAAATTTCAATGTCCGTGCGCGTGGGAACAACAACAACAAACACATCAACTTCGCAGATACATCATCATCGTCCATATTCCATCATCATCAACATCGATCACCGTTGAATCGTCGACATCAACATCTTGGTCATCGCATCGCCCATTGACCTCTTTGCATATTCAGCCAGGAAGCACTTTATATGGTAGCAGAGACACCAATCAGCAACGCGGACGGCATACGACGCTGGGCTAGGTCGGTCGCCGCATTGGGACGGGGCGGCAAGTCTACCAATATCACAGAGAATCAAGACACCGGATCTAGTTCAGACGAAAGTAACATCAAACGTCCCGAGGACCTTCGACGACGCCCGATCCCGCCTCTTTCTGATATCAGTAGTCAGAGTCTTACCAGCCCGGACCCTGTGAGTTTGCAGCCAGTCACGTTGTGACTCGCCTCCTTTCGCTGATCGAATACGGTGTCTCCCCTGCTCGTATCAAAGTCGGACTCGATCGTCCAAGACAAGAACGCTGTAAGTAACTACAATCCGAAACGAGAATCATATCTCGCCTCGCCCGCTATCGCTGATACGTTGGCGCTCCTTCTCTCAAGCTAAACTCGGATTTCGACGACAGCGACCTCGATCCGAGCGACTCGATGTCTCAACTCGGCGAATTCAACAAAGAGCTGGTGCCGTCGGCCATCGAACCTCCCGCCAACAGATCCGATATCACTGCAGGTGATGGTACGCCCGGTTATTATCAGTTCCGGCTTCAGGCCGCGGAAGTGGTCCCCTTTCAAAAATGTATGCACGAGCACTTTTACCTGTACGACATCTTCGGAAATGTGGTAAGCAGCCGATTATCCTTGCACGACGAGCGGTATGAATCTGATCAGCTAGTCGGTGGTGTCTTAGGCTACACTGCGTGACATCGCCGAGAAGCGAGACGGTTGGGCCGAGGCGGTGACAAGCTTGAAAACCCTGGCGACGCAACGCATAACTCTCGTCTGGCCGGAACAGAAATTAGATGGAAAGATGCAAGTGGTCTTGGAAGTAAGTTGCGGAGTCCGTCGCATGTGTCCAGCTTTAGATAGTGGCTAACGCCGTCTGGGGTTTCGCATTCATCGTTGCCACAGAACTGGCTCAATCCGAAACCTAATGACCTTCCGGTAGCATACGTGGTCACTAAGCCTGGAATCTGGAATCGTATCCCTGCGAATATCACCCACTGCCAAGATCTCTCACAACCCGACTCCGATATGACTATCAACATCGACCCAAAACATCCAAACCTGCACGAGCTCATGAGAAAATTCGATTACTACGACTTCGAGTGGGACCCCTCGTCCGGAGACCATCCGCTATCGGCTAGAGCCATGCTTCGCATCGTCCTGGATAAGTTGACGAAAGAGAAGGCGCCGCTCAAGAGCACTAAGAACTACCCCGGTTTTCCGCTTCTGTGGGAGCTGTTGCTCGCGGAGTTCAAGGTCACGGGTTCGCTTGCTCACAAGGATAGATCCCCCGAAATGAAAGTAGCTCGCAACCAGGTATGCGCGTGGCCCGCTTTTGATGAGACGGAGTTCATACTGATCATAACCCCGGATTCCAAACAGACGGAAAATGCGATGTTTGTCCAATTAGCGACCTTCGCTCAGCTGTACATGGACGTGCCTCTGGAGGGCGACAAAGATTTCGAACGTTTCGTGTTGTCGATGACGATCTGTGGCGAGTTTTGGACTGTTGAATATGCCTTCAGGATGTCAGCGAGAGCGACCCGTCACGAGGTGAGTCTCATGACTCGAGCGTACGGGTGGATGCGATCACTGATCTCCGTCATGATCAGACTCGTTGCAGTACGATCGCGAAGGGGAATTGGGCCGAAGACCCGAAGGCCTTTCTCGGTGCGATCCAGCAAGTCATGGAGGAGAACATGCGAAACGTGGCCGATGCGGCGCGACGGATGGAGGTGCTGATGAATACAGCCAAAAAGCTGCCTACCAAGATCCCCAAGTTCGAAATACCCGCTCGCGGCTACACGAAAACCCCGAAGCCAGCGGAGGGGCAGGAGGTCAAGAAGCCGGAGCAAGCGGAAGAGCGGGGGGGAAAGATGGGGGAGCAGGCCGCTACTGGCATCGCGATAAAGCAGCCGCAAGATGCCAAGGCTGAGTCGGTAGACGAAGCGGAGCAGAGCGGGAAAGAGAAGAACAAGACGAAACAGGCGATGCAACAAACGGGAAAGACGGCACAGATGGATACGACGGAAAAGACAATAGCCGAGGAGATGCTTTCGCAGAGTGAAGGGGCGGTGATCAGTGTGAGTAATGTGCAAGGGGAGTTCAAACCGAGAGGCCATGGCTCATGTGGAACACCATAGGAGCGTGCGACGACTCCTCCGGCTATCTACGTCGGAGACGAACCGCTCCAAGCACCGGGGACAAGCCCCGAGGTGAGTCTGCTCATGATGCGCCGAAAAGTCTTGGCCGCTCACTACGCAAATTCCAGGAATCGAGTCTGACCAGATCGATGGTGAACCTCCAACTAGGTCGTTCCCGTCCCTAAAGGCCCCGCTTGGCTACTAAACGCTACGGCCACTCGTCCCAAGAGGACACGACCCGTCGTTAAATGCTACGGACAAATCTTTACGGAAACGATCGATTTCTCAACGACGACAGACCTTACGATTACGCTTTTGAAACACTTTACGAATACAATCACATCGGAGCCCGGCTGTCTGAAACACACGTACACATATATAGCTATGTACGTATATATCGCCGTGTACTTATTGGTTACCATCGAACCACTTTCCAATTGTGTGTTTATGTATAGACCGTAGCCTGGCTGTAGCCCGGGCACACAACTCTATTCCTGTCTACCAGTACTCGGGAGCCGGTCTATATGTGTCACATATCTATGTCAAGAACGATGTAGCGATGAACTTATGAATGTCTGGGACAAGGGAAACGCATGATTGAAAGCGCATTGACTATCACTTCATCATTGTTACCGAGACCTCCGCTACCTAGTCCCGCATTGACAGCACATCGAGCTATATGCTTGGCATGTACATGGTGACAGCCTGAGAGCTGAGGTCACAAGATTGAGCTGACCTGGACGCAATCGTCCGTACCCTTACCATGCCTCGTATGTTCTGGCAACTGCCACTTTACCAGGAGACGCAGTGCCACTTGAAGTGGTATATTCAGTAAGGCCTTGGTTCGTCCCGAGTGAATATCTGCTTGACCGAAAGACCTACCTGACCCGCTGATACCATCTGCATCTACTGAGAGACTGTCGCTAAGCTCTCGACGAACAGCACGTGATTGCTCGATGGCGAACACGGTGACGTCTCGATGGGACGGACCAAGAAGAGGTTGCGATGACAAACGCGACGATCGTGTAGGCGATCAAGTACGGACGACGACGATGATCTTGACATTTGTGAATTATCGCGCTATCGCATAGCTCTGGATCAATTGATCAAGCAACAGGTCGCAGATATAGTGAGATCGACAAGATTACAAAGAACCTCATAGTTTGGACCCGGTGTGGTGTTTGAGCGTTCGTTACTCGGAACGCCGCCGAGGTTGAGAAGGGGGAAAGATGCAAAAAGGATGGTCAGATCGATCGGATCACTACTTCTCTAGCTCTAGCTCATGAAAGACGTTGGGGTACTACTATTTGGTCATCAAATTCGACTCTACTAGGGGTTAGTCTCAAGTCGCAAGTCGCGGTTCCCTAGGGTCGCCCCCGGGGTGATTGGCACTAGGGAAAGGTGACCTCCTCGTAGAGAGATGGATGAACACATATACACATGGCATCGACTGGTGATTGATAAACCATCATGTACCCTGCTTCATCCTGAGAGCTAGTTAGTATCACCAATGCCAGTTACACAGCAACTACCATCTCGGTCGGTATCCAGAGATCTTGGAGATCATGGTCCTTTAACGAACGACCATGGATATCGGCACCACTACTACTGTAACGCCCATGAACGACCCTCTTCCACCCCCGCCCCCGCCCCCGCAATTACAGGACGAACTCGTTCAATGGGAACGTTTCCTTCGATCCTACTCTCAAGGCGGGTTCATGGCCGACCAAGCTCCCTGCTCTCCGCCTCTCCCTCTTTCGAAACAGACACCCTCCGGCCAGACCGACAATGTTAACGCTTCCAATCCTGAAGAAGCATACGCGTTCAACGTCAAAGAATTCCAAACGGCCCCGGTTTATGATCGGGTAGAGATCGACTTGAACACAGCGAAGAGGGTCAGGACTTTTATGCTAGGTACGGGTTCTTGCCTCCTCCGAGAGGGTCGAGGGAGCCGGAGAGGGAACGGTGTGTCGAGGAGTATGATCTGTACTCGGCGGATCAGGTTCGTCGTCTGGGTATCTCGATATGGAGTCTCGTTCCGGCTAGTGATTCGTTGTTAGCTGATCGTAACGTGCTATGTTCACCAAATATAACTCTCGACAGGTCGAAAACTTCCAATCAACCGTCGACCTAGTCCACGCCTTCTACGGCGGTAAATCCATCGTGACATTCACCCTCTTCCGCGGATCTAGCCAGGAATTCATGGCCGTCCAAGGCGACCCCTCCACCTTAAAAGCAGCGGGGTTGAAGAACGGCATGAAGGTCTTACCAGAGTCGAGCATGTGTGGACATTCGGTACTGTGGACGGACCAGGATTTGGTGGTCAAGGATTTGAAGGAGGATTGGAGGTACCGGTACGTCGCCTAATTCTTTCTCTTTCTTTTGGGTAGACGTTTGCGTTGTCCCGTCTCGACCAGATGAGAACCGAGCTGACCTTGCCAAATCAACCTTGTCGATCATGGTGGTCTGGCGATATGACGTCCACAGTGGGAACCCATACGTCGCCCCGGACGGTGGATTACGGTCTTATCGAGCCTCGGTGGTCACCCTCCAGATCGACCCGACGAGGAGGGACTAGGATGAGAGGGTCGCTCTCGGGGTCATCAACGTCATGTCCACCAAGCCGATGTCATCGTCCACGAACAGCAGCATCAACAATAACAATGTCAACAACAACAAAGGTACAAATGACATCAAGATGGGAGCCGACGACAAGGTCTTGAAACAGCTCACGAGGATACTGGAGAGACAGCTCAGGAGCACGTGGGATGGCGTAGGAAGGCTCAGAGCGGCCAAGGCCAGAGCGGTGGTGTCCGAGTTGACAAAGAGGGTCTTGGTGAACAATCACGGATCGAGGACAGATTCCGGAAAAGACTTGTCCGAACGCCATGCCGGGCTCGCGGTGGATAGCATCCGGCAGGTATTGAGCCGTGCGAGTGCGGTGGGAGTAGTTGATATGCGAGGGATCGTCGCGAGGGTGAGTTTTGAGTGCCGTAGAATAACTTCTGGAGGGGTCGATGATTCGGTCCAGGTGCTGAAAAAATGGCGAATCGATCCGGATCAGGAACTGCGAGGTCGGACGGTGTACGCCTTGGATCCGGATGCCATCTCCACCCATAAGTCTGTCATGGCTCAGAACGGACCGGTCGGGCTCGCTCTCGATGCCCATTTGCTGGCCGACTACCTTGAGAGGCGAGGTGCCGGGCCACAACATTACGACTCGGGCAGCACGTCCGGATTGGAAAGATGGCTGCCCAGCTCGACGCAGGGTCATATCGTGGTCCCATTCATGACCGAAGCACAGCCTCTTTCCTGCATCGTGGTGACGACCGATTCGCCTCACCTGAAGTTCACGCGGGAAGATGAGAGCTTCATCAACACCATTGGCGTGATCCTCGGAGCGTACATTTTGCAACGACGGGTCGTAGCTGCGGACGCGTCCAAGACGACCTTCTTGTCATCCATCAGCCACGAATTGCGGTGAGCCGAACCAGGCGGTAGATGCGAATGTGACGACGGAGCTGACCTCGTTTCTGGCCCGACAGAACGCCTTTGCACGGGATCTTGTCGGGGCTCGAACTGGTCCGCCCACATGTCCAGAGCGAGGCGAGGGAAGCGATGGAGATGGTCGAATCCAGCGCGAGCACGTTGGATCACATCCTGAATGATGTGCTCGACTTCGCACGCAGATCTCGTGGCGAACCGAAAGCCAAGCAAGAGGTGGATCTCGAAGCGCTCACGAGGCAGACCATGACGATCGGTCGGGCGGAAGGCAAGGGGCGATGTCGAGTTGGTGTTCGAATCGACCCCGATGGACTGGTCGGTCAGGGTCGACCGGGCGAGGTATCAACGGTGGGTCGGCAAACATCTTTTGCTCAATATGGTGTGTGGCTGACATGATGATAACGTCGTCAGTATCCTACTCAACGCGATTACCAATGCCATCAAGCATACGGTGAACGGATCGATCGTCGTCCGCCTCGAGCGTTCCCGGGAGCTGGATGGGTTCGTACTCGTGGTACAGGACACTGGGTGTGGCATCCCGGAAACCTTCCTCAAGGACGTCTTTCGGCCGTTCACCAAGGCCAACCCGTTTGCGATCGGTACCGGGCTGGGTCTGTATATCGTCCGCGGGATGGTGCAAGAGATGGGCGGAACGGCAAATCTGCAGTCTCAGGTCGGATTTGGGACCCGGTTGACCGTCGCCTGTCCGGTGACTTTCCTGCGTGACGGACGGGCCAATGCGACTTTCTCGCCTGCTCAGAGGGAAATAATTGGACAGGTCAAGAATGGCGTACTAGTACCGACGCCTCGGAATAGCGACGTTGTGGTCACTCGAGACAAGCAGGCTGTTCCTATCATACTCAACAAGGCTGCCAACGGACTGGCTGACGGTGGACATGCTCGACCTCAAGCTGAAAAGACTAGCGACGACACGGAACCGACCCGCATCCTTGTGGTCGAAGACAACGACATTAGCCGCAAGATTTTAGTCAGGCTGATTCAAAAGCAAATGAAGGCTAATCGTGTCGCGATCGAAACCGCGGTGGACGGCATCGACGCGCTGGAGAAATTCGAAACATTTGCACCTCGAATAGTCTTGACGGACGTTTCAATGCCTCGGATGAACGGCGTGACCGCAGCGAGAGAGATGCGTCGGATAGAAGATGAACATGGATGGACAAAGACCCGCATTTATGCCATCACCGGATTGGGCTCGTCCGACGTCCGACTTAAACAAGAGGCCATGATGGGAGACGCCTCGCTGGACGGGTGGTACATCAAGGGTCACGACAACATGTCCCAGATGGTCCAAAAAATCGCAACGGATGCATAGTGCCATCATATTGCCGTACAGTATGGTACGCTCAAATCTCGATACAGTGCCAGAACTAGAAACGCAAACGAAACACCCAAATTGAACCTGCTACCAATCAAACTCTTCCGTATGGAGTTCCACATCCCGAACGTCGTGACCGAGAGCCATGCTCTTTTGTTTGGAAGCGACCGCCCGCCTCACATCGTCAGTGAACGACGTCGGCCCACACGAAGCGATCCCGACGCATCCCGGGAGCTCGAATGCGGACTCGAGGAGCGAGGGCAAATATGGGCGTTGATTGGAGATGGTCCAAGCGGGGTGAGGGCGGCTACGAGCAGAATGTCGATCAGTCTCGAGATGACAACAGGCAGACTCGTCGGAGCTGGGGACTCACCTCGGCTTTGCTCGGCATCGTTTCTCGGCTTCTCCAGCGTCGCTACCATCGGTCTTGGATTCGACTTGCAGGCCGTATTGAGCGTCGACTCCGGTCACGTGCAAGTGCACCTGGACCATCCCCTTGGGCGCCATGGCGATGGCGGCGTTGATCTGGTCCTCGAACCATGCTCGACAGGCTGCAAGTGGATCGCCCCCGCCGTCAGCTGGGTCATCGGGAAAGATCAAAGTCCAGCGTCCGACCCACCTTCATTCCTGACCACCCAGTGCAAGATGATGTGCTTGGTCTGCAACTCGCCCCAGACGCTACGCCGACAGAGGTCGTTGAGGATCGAGACGACAAAGCTGGCTCCGCTTCCCCCGGCGACGAGGACGGCGACGTGATGACGGGAGAGATCTGCACCGGATCCGTATGGCCCATCGAGCAGGACGGGGGTGGTAGCGGGTTCGAGCGAGGCGAGACGGGCACCGATCCCGCCCTTGACGTCTGTCTTGAGGACGATGACCATCTCGCGTTTGTGCGACTGCGATGGTGATAGACGAAGAGTGACGAATCGTCAGTTGTAATCCCCGGGCGTTAACACATATAGAATAGACGAGACGATACCCACGTAGATATTAGCGTCGTTCGAGATGGTATACGGATGACTCTCCAACAACCTCGTCTTGCAAAAGTTGACAAAGACGTGTTGACCGGCCTTCCACTGATGTTTCGGCGTGGGGATGGTCAACCTGACAGCATCCCCTGGCAAGACCTCGATCTGGGCTTGCGGGACCCCACGGCCGTTCCTGAAGAGCATGAGGCCGAAACGCATGACCACGGAGATACCGTAGAGACCGGCTGTGGCGTAGAGGTAGTCCCATGAGGTGAGGAGGGCGTTGCAGTGGAGGTAGAAAAAGGCGCTGAAGAGGATGGCGGAGATGATGTGGAGAAGCTGTTAAATTGAATCGATGATCGTGGTCGATATGTATATGGTTTGATTAGCTTCGTCTTCTCATGATGGCGTGATCGATCGGAAGAGGCCGGAGACTCACCTTGAACATCTCGTACCACCGTTGTCGAAGCGGGGTCAACGAAGCGTAGCAGAGCCAGGTCAGGGTGATGAGCATGGCCACTCCCGTCCAGTAGTACTGTCAGCATATCAAAGAAAGCAAAAGCGGGGTGTATTCAGCACCTCCCAAGCATCCTTCGAGTGGGCTATCGGAGTGACGGGAGCAAGAGAGACTCCTACTCACCACCTTGCCGATATGCCAACTATACCCAATCTGCGTCAACCCCATCGGGTTCAACCCATCCTTATTCGGCCTGACTTCTCTTCCTGCCATGACGAACGGAAAAGTATGCAAAAGACTCAAAACAAAGAACAACTGGCTGAACCATTGATGGAACACTTGAAGTTTCTCGTGAGAATACCCGGTAACGAAGGTGACCAGGTTCCATTTGGCTCCGAAAGCGAGGATGAAGGGAAAGACGCCTAGGGCCATCATACCCGTCCGGATAGCTAAGGGTGGGGAGCCTACGTTCCATCGAGAGCGGTAGTAAGGGGTTACGGCGAAGCTCCAGACTAGGGACACGTGGGAAGGTTTAGGTCAGTACGGGTTCTATCAAGACGATGTATGAAGGGAAGCGGAGGCTCACCCAGCACAAACGTCCAGAATACGGCGAGGAGGAAGACGACTCCTCGAGTAGGAAAGTGTAGGTATCGACTGAACGTCGGCGTCGGGGCGGTCGCTAGGTATCGGACGGCCGCGGTCAGGCGGAGGATGGGTCGTTTGGAAGCGACTTTGGCACCGGTCCTACCCGCGATGGCAAGATTGGATATGAATGAGCACGAGGTGACGTATAACCTGGGTTGCCTTGTTTTGTCAACTCACTCGGTGAGCTTGTAACGTGACCACTGGTTCACCAAGGCGGCTAGGAGGATGACCCCACAGACGGCCCCGATGATGCCCTTCGTATCTGGCAAATCGACGAGTACGCGGGATGTTCGATTTCAAAAAATGGCCTAATATGCATGTACTTGGAAGCTTACATTTAGGAGAATCGTCGTAAGGATCGACGAGCATCTCGGCGAGTTCGCTCGGCGTGTAATCGCTAGCATGGCCATGTCGAGGTCGGAGCTGCATCTTTTCCTGTTGCGTGTTAGGTGAGGCGATGACGTGTCGATATCGACGTCGAGGTGCGAGATGGTGATCGGCCGGATTCAGATAACATTTGACGATTCCCACCTCCTCCCTTCCCAGCTGAGTCTTATATATACATCCCCCCCCCCCCCTCTCTCCCTGCTGCGCTTCGCTTGGCGTTTGATCGTGCGTGGTTGTGTCAAGTTTAACCGAGTTTGAACGCCAACGTCGATGAAACTGAAATCTGGTTGGACGGCGAAAACGGAGCGAAAAGGCGATACGGATGCAATTCGGGCCGTTCGGAGGTAAATTGAGGTGTTTCGGAAGTATAGTGAGCGGTTTCGGAAGTATATCTGCTTAGAGGCGCGCGCCATATTCGCCAGGCGATGAGCGGGTTTCGCAATGATCTCGTCTCGGATCGCTTCTCGACGTGCGCGATACACAACAAGCCGAATACGAATACGATGATCGACGATCGCGATGTACACTTATGAGCCGGAAAGAATTTACAGTCATACCCTAGCATCAATTCGAATCACTCGGCGACGATCAAGCCCATCGTCATCAAAGAAGACCATGTGGCCACCCACAGAGAGACTCTTCTGGTCTCCTCAACAGGTTGCAAAAAGAACGCCTCGCCGTCTTAATATGCCAATACTTCCGTCGAAAAGCGCTACAACGCTGATCACCTCTTTCCCACGTACATTCGATGTCCAGGGGTCAACCGCTCTTCAAGATAAAGCCCGGCTCGATCGTTCGAGTCCTGCGATTAAAACATGGTTCCGATACCAAATGCAGTATTTCGATCGTCAGGCGATATTGAATCCAACCCATCCAGACGGACTCACGTAGCCGGTATAATCCGATCCCAATTCCTCCAAGTACTTCTCATACTGTATACCATCCAAAAAAGAAACGTGTATCAAAATTTCGATCAGTCGACGGTACTTGTATAATATATACGCTTGCCTTTCTTCTCTTTCTCTTTCTTCTCGGTCGGACAATGATGTTAATGGGGAAACGACCTCACCTCTCGGGCTTCTTCCCGGGACATCACGCTCGGAAGTGCATGTTTATCGAATTTTCCATTAGCAGCTTCCTTCTCCCTCTCCCATCGCGCACGTCTAGCCACCCTGTCCTCCCTCTTCGCCCGTCTCTCAGCTCCCAGCTTGTAAGCATACCCTCGGATCCAGATGAAAGGACGGTACCGATAATCATGATCGTGGACATCGATCTTAGTGTTCCGAGGGAGAGGTTTGGCTTGATCGAGGAGGACTTGGATCCGTGCTGCCTTCTCCGGAAAGGTGTTCATCATGTTGATGTGTATGACTCGTTTTATCGCGGAGAGGAAGAGTTTGGGGGAGGTAGCGTAGTTGCCGGAGGTAATCGTGCAATAAGTTGTCTGTGAAGATGGTTATAGAGAAGCGATGTCGTTAGAACTCGTCATCCTGACCATTCATCCGATTTCGAATCATAGAGGAGTTGAAAGACGAAGGGCAAAGACTCACGGTAGGATCCTCAACCCTCGCTCGATAGGCGTATTCGACAGTCCAAATGTCCCCGCAGACCGTCATGGCCAAGATGAACCGGTCTAACCTCCCTTCTTTGTCTTTATCCGCCGGCAGTGGAACGTCCATCCGAAGCTGAGCGATGGCCCCAAGTTGAAAGTACATGGCGTTACACGCTCGGGCACGGGCGTCTTGCATCTGCACCTCCGGCGATCTGTCCTCGTCGACGGCGGGCCACGGGGTACTCCCGATCTCTACCTCCAAGACCATCAAATCATGGGCCATGAAAAAGTTGGGATGGACGCTCGTGCTCTTGACGGGCGCTCTCTCTTTGGTAGCAGGGTCCGCGAGGATACGGTACATCGCCACGTTCGATAACGGGTGACAGGGTTCTTCGACGTCTTCCACTGCGCTTCCGGCTTTCCCATCCGTGGGAGGCTTTTGGGTTTCGTGCAGACGCAGAGCTTTAGGGTTGCAAGGGTAGATACTGATGACCGTGTCGGGGTGAGGACGGGAGAGGTCGACCATCCCCCTGAGGTGCTTGGGGACGCGATCCCACACGTCTTCTTGAACCACGTAATGCCTGTCTTTAGGATAATCGGGGTTCAGAAAGTCCTGATGGTCAGAGAGGCGTCTTATTTTCATCAGCAATCAAGATGACGCTAGGCTCTATCCGGATGTGACAGACACGATCACACAGTTCGATACTAACTCGTATGATGATGTACAAACCGGCCCATAGACTCCGTTTCACCCAACTCTCGTCGATGCGGACTATGACCAGCGTTCTTAGTTCTATCAGAGCTTTTTCCAGGGCTTCATCTTCTGGCAATGCATCTAACAACACCTATAGAAATAGACCAGTTGTCGAGGTCAGGAAGATCTTTGCCGGGACCACACGACAAGGTCTACGCCGAAAGCGAAAAAGACCTTGTTCTCACCTCGCGCTTGAACGACTCGTACAAGAAACTATGTTCAGGGGCGGGTCCATCGTGGCTTTCGAACATCTTTGCGTTCTCTAACAGTCTAAAGTATTCTGCGTTGACGGGCAGGTCTTTCGGGCGGACTTCGTCGTCATCGTCTTCCGAGAGATCTGGGCTGGGGATCCTTTCGACCGGCTCGTCTTCTCCTGGCCCGCTTCCCGCCGCCGATCTGGTCGATTCGACCCAACGGTTTACAGAGTCGTGAGGGGCCATGTCGTTCGTCCGAGTGATACAGGTCGTGAAGATGTCTAGGATCAGACTACGAGTACGATGATGTTGGCGAGACGACGACGACGACGAGTAGAACGAGATTCGAACGCGGAAAAAGGATGATTAGGATTTCAGTACACCCTGATGCGATGCTCAATCACCGAGGCCGGTGCGCTAGCGGACATCTCGACGGGATTTGCCACGAGTGGCAGCGAGAGATGGGCAACGGAGCGATGTAGACTATACCATAGGCTGCACTTGGGGATTGCGAGGTAGTGTACGATGTAGAAGGGCAGAGGACCATACGATGTCCGGGCGGGAAGGGGAAGAGAAGAGCATGAACACCACGCTCGCGCTCGACTCGGTTTCAGCAGCGGATATCCGCGTCCGCCACCATCCACCTGACTTGATAACAAGATTCTCCGCGTCGTGGGGGCTTGGTGGCCTTGACGCTGCTTGGCTGCCTACACATTAGGTTCTGCTGGAGATTGGCGAAACGGACTTTAGCGAGAATCTTGTCATACGCTGTGCCAAACGCCCGTAAATCAGACCCTGTTCTTCTTATCCCACTGTTCATATCCCACTCTTCTTTTCATCATTCGGTCTCACATCCGTCCGCTCTGCTCTGCACCCAACGTTGATTGATACCATTCAGTCGTCCTCCTCGACATTGGCCAGAATACGCACATTCCTGCCTGGGCGCAGATCATTTCCGGACGAGGATCTGGATGAGGATGTGAATTGAGGATGTCGAGATGTGGGACATGGATTGATACAGATGTGAAGGTATGGTAGACGACACGGACCGAAATTATGATGACGAAAAACGACGAGCACGACAATTCAGAATCATAGAATGCACTTGGGCTCTCATCAAACAGCTTGTTGAGAGTAGACATCAGCTTGTCCGCCGCTTTCCTCTTTGCTTTCAAGAACCTTTATTCAAGTACGAGGAGCAGCAGAAGCAACACAGGGACAACCACAGCAAGATCATGGCTTGTCTCAACCGACTGGCAGGCCAAGACTCCATCGACAAGGTCCAGATCGCCGTTGACGATAACAAGGCCACCCTCAAGAAGGCCCTCAACGACGTTAGGATCATGATGTACAATTGATGTGTCGACTTGCTCAACAGAAAACGAGCACAGCAGTGGATTCCTCTGCGTGACATCGACAACAAAGACGTCGAGATCACATGCACGAGGCTGAAGTACATCAAGAGTCAGTCTAGTTTCAGGAAGGTCTTTCAAGTGCCAGCGATCAAGCGGGCGCATGATTGCGCTTTAGCTAGCGGTAATGGGAAAACTGAACCTCAACGCTTTGGCCAAAAGTACACCCTGGCCAGAATACTTTCTCTCGGATATTCCTACACTATCAACCCTGCGTGGATGTCAAACGCATCCGTCTTCTCTTCAAACGTCCCTCGAGGAATCCCCATCTAACCCGTCTCCGAATCACCGTCATCATCACCATCATCATTATCATCATGATCACCGGTCGACCATACACTATCTCTTCTTGCTAGCGATCCTAGACCTCTTCTCGCCCTTCGAATCCCTCGACGTGACGCCACCGTCCATGCCAATAGCGCACGCCAGCGAGACCACTCTTTGCCGGGATCGGGACGTACTTACGCCGAGTTGGTCCCATTCAAACAGCTTGCTCTGTAGGCTCGACCGGCCTGGATCTGGAATCCGATGGTCCCGAAGCCCAAAACCCGCCCTTCTGGACGCCCAAGCGTGAAGAGATATACTGTAGGAATTTGACCCTCGAGCTCGCTGCCGGGCGTCGACCTTTAACTCGTGTCAACCGGACGACCAAGATCGAGCCTCCAACCGGATTGTCGATTCCACCTGCCCGGGGCACCTTTCCCGCTCACGATGGACGCTGAACCATGACTAGAGTATGATCGAGACGCCAACCCTCTGCTCCTACACTCGCGCTGACATCTATCTCTCTTGTCGAACTAGTCACGGAAACGCCCTCAAAGCTCTCTCTTCTCTCTGGAATGGATCAAGGACGATCAATGATCATTGCATTGCATTATAGGTTTCGATACTCATTCCGGCTATCATCGTATTTACGTATTACATCCGAAAAACAATTGACAAGTTCCATTCTCACTCTGCTAGACAAAATAAAATGCACACCAGAACATTCGGAAATAACGTTCCAAAGACCCGTCCAGTGTTGGGGTGTCTCTCCGACGTTCGGCCCCTCATCCCGAGTTACACTCGGGCGGCGGCGGATCGCCAAGAGGCCCGGGATCGAGGCGATGACTGACCCCTCCATCCCGAACTCCCAGCGATCTCCCCGTATCGTCTCTACACTTTTACTGACTGCTCTTCGGCGTACTAGCCCTACTCAAATCCCCAATAGGCAGCGTAAAGTGGCTCGTATCCTTCGTCAACATGCCCGCCAACGCAATGTAGTACGCGATGAAAGCCGTGATGATCCCAAACGCCCCTCCTGCCGTGTGAACGGACCCAGAGCCTGTGAACTCGGCGACGAAGAGGAGGAGGAAGGTAATGTCCAGGAAGAAGAAGAGGGAGGAGAGGGCGATTGAGGATCGGAGGGAGGCTACGAAGAAGATCTGCGCGAGGCGAGCGTGGAGCGAAGCGAGCGCGAGGATGTCGAGCGCAGGATAGAGCGAGGATGTCGAGCGCAGGATAGAGCGAGGATGTCGAGCGCAGGATAGAGCGAGGCAAGAAAATATAGGTGAATCGTCAGTCACCGTATTCTTCCGGAATCACGACCACTCCATCGCGTAGCGGAAATCCCACTACGGAACCGCTTTCCCCCCCACCTCCCCCCCCCCTAACCCCTAAGACACCGGGCGGGACTCACAAAAGTGACGATGAACCAAGCTGCCAAGTAGATCCCCACGGCGTCCGCGAAATTGCCGGTGCCCTCGTAAGCTTCTACGATTTGGAATTGGGGGACTACGAGGTATTATATCACACGGTATACGGTACGGTATGAAAGGACATGTCAATGTTAGCTAAACGTATGGGTGAAGAAGAAGCCTAACCCCTAACCCCTAACCCCTAAGGCGAAGCAGAAGCAGAAGAAGAAGGAAGGTAGGAGAAAAATAGAGAGGAAGAGGAGAGCAAGGGTAGGAGAAGAAGAAGAAGAAAGAAAGAAAGAAAGAAAGAACACGCACTGTAAAGGAACCCAAACGAGATCCAAAAGCCTCCATAACTACTAAACGCCGTCGCCCCAAACGTATTCCCCACCGCAAACTCCCACATCCCGGCTAGTAGCTGTACCAACCCCCCGTACCCTATCGCTAGTCCAAGGACTACGTTCGGGGTAGAGACTCCTCGGGCTGAGACGTTGTACATGGATAGGACGAAGGTGGTTGTTGCGAAGCCCATTAGGCCTAGGGGGGAGGGGTTTGCGAAGCGGCGGTGGTAGACTGCGACGGAAGGACGTCATGTGAGGTTAGCAACCCCTACCGATAGAACGCAATATCAGGATCAAAGAAAGCAGAGTCGACGCACCTGGGAAAGCCGGCTGGGTGTTATCGATCGGGTTCCCCCCAGGGGTGATGAACCTAGCCACGCTCCCTCCATGTCCGCTGTTGTAGTCGTGGTGTCCGTTGGGCGAGTGAGAGCCGTTGACGACGGTCGAGGTCTCGGCGTCGGCGTGAGATCGCATGGGTTTGACTTCGTGGGACATCGTTTGCTTGGGGTATATTCGATGTGTTGTGTTGCGAGATGAAGGTGGAGAGGGTTGTTCGGAAAAAGTCGAGATGCAGATGAAGTGGTCGAAGAGAGTCGTTGGGGTTTGTGTTTGTATCGCAAGGCGTGTGATTGGATGAGCTCTCTCTGTTGCGTGTGTGTGTGTGGGGGAAAGAAGAGGAAATTGGGGCAACACGGTTTTCCGTGGAGACCCCTCTGTCTATATATATATTCTCTTCTTCGGCATCGCCAACCAGGCCAACCATCCAGGACCTTCGTCGCTTTCGTCGGGATTTGTCATTTCGATCATTCCCCCCCCATGCCTCCCCCCACCTCGTCCTTCTCTCCCCTTCTGCGGGCCCTCCACATCCCTCTCCCTCTCCCCTCCCTCGCTCCCCGAAAAAGTCCATGGAATCATCTCCCAGACAACGTGACCCACGCGCTAAAATTGGAATCGCGAATCAACAGCGAGGGGAGGGATATTCTCGGCCGACGTCATTTCTGGCGACGGGAGCTCTGCAGGCGGGGCCCGTTCCCTCATTCCCCTTCGAGCGTCTGATCTCTCCTGCTCGAACTGCTCGCTGCGTAGGGGGGATTCCCGTGGGGCTCTCTCTCTTTCATCTCGCTCTTGTCGTACCCGGCAGCCTACTCGAGCGATACTACGGATCTACCGGGAATCGAGCTCCACGGCCGTAACGAAGCGAGGCGAGCGACGAGCGAGCCCTTCATTTCCCGTTTCACGTGGTCGAGAGTGTCGAGGTGTCGAGCTGGAGACTGATCCCGACAACGACCCGCCGCCGATCGACTAGGGCGGTGGGGTTTTGATAAATTCGATGAAACGTCTTTTCGGAGTTGTGTAAATCATACAGAAAGGGGATCCCGACGATCGACGGAGCTTTCGGCCGCTATAAAGCAAGCAAGCAAGCGAGATGTCTCGTCGTCGAATGCGGCTTATCGACAGAGGTGTCTTTCCAGATACGCAGCTAAACACGTGAGAGCTATGGGGACGGTGATCGGACTCGTGCTCGTAGTCGTGATCGTCGTATTCATCGTATTCATCGTAACCCATGGATATACGTCGTGATGGGCATATGCTCGTCTCATCGAGGAGCAGAGAACCCCGATTCGGATGTCCCATATCCATCTCGTATCGAACGGGGTACCCCTCCCTACTTCAATGTCCTAGATTCGCATCTCCATCCCTCGAACCTCTGCATTACCGTCAGGACACGCCGGCTCGTCGATGACGTCAACCAGCAAGTCTCGACACATGGCCTGCAAATTACCAGCACAAAGATAACCCCTAAGCGGTGAGCTGTGTCCTATCGAGCTCGTTGTTGATGAGCAAGGGATCTCTGTGTGGCCAAGCGGACGACCCCATAGAACCCCCCACAAACACGATCGCTTCAGGTGTCGTGGGGTTGAGTGGCGTCTGTGATCTCTGGCTATCTTGATCTGCACTCGAGTTGATTTCTAACAAGGTATCCAGATCTTCTAGGGTAGACAGTTCAGTAACAAAGGATTCGGGTTGATACGTCTCCACATTCGGTAATTGATATCCGTATCGGCTTAGAAGCTGTCGGCCTCTTTTCGCAAGCTCGAAGGTGCAGTCGATCGTGATGCAGCTGGGATCGCCTAGCACGAGAAGCAATCGAGTCGCTGAGGCTATATAGACCAGGGCTGCGGGCCCTTCGGTTGATCGGCTGGCACCGTGGCCAGCATTCTATCGATTACGCCATTACATGAAATCAAAGGAAGTCAGTGGCGACACGTTTCGACGCATCATCAGCTGACGTCCATCACATCCTCTTTCTGTGGTGCTAAACGCAAACTAGTCTATCGGACTCCTTATTTTAGTCCATCGCGGTGCGAGCTTGAAGACGATGGCGCTGTAAAAACATCGCGATATATATGACGGCGGGAGTGCTTCGGTGATACAGTCCCGGTTGGATCGATGAAGACCGTCCGAACACAACGCTTGCGCACGCGAGGCTCGATTTTTAGGATGATCTGGACAGATCACATGCAAGCTCTGAATACTACCTGGAGCTGATGAGGATAATAGACCTTGTG
Source organism: Filobasidium floriforme (assembly GCF_021052385.1). Taxonomy (NCBI): domain Eukaryota; kingdom Fungi; phylum Basidiomycota; class Tremellomycetes; order Filobasidiales; family Filobasidiaceae; genus Filobasidium; species Filobasidium floriforme. Next base: position 17,533 of record NW_025763628.1, on the reverse strand, counting down.
GCGCGTTTTGTCGAGATTTGGGATACTATTGCAACGGAACACTTGCGCGTGCTCTTAACGGTCGGGTTTCAGCCTACGGACTGATTGATACCTTATGTATTCCTTGAGAGAATCACTTTGCAATCTCACTTCAGAATCGTAGCAGAATTCTTAGCAAGGTGGAAGAGTTCGGCAAGCTCACCAAGTGTTTTGCACGTCTCGGCGTTTGTATAGTCAAGCTTGAGTCTCATATTTCTGTCCCCGCGCGCCATTGTTGGTAAGTAGCCAATCGTTCGGCTTTCCGTTTCGGGACGACTGTTCGTAACATCACAGGAGATCCTTTTGAAGCCGATGACATGGATCTGCACACCGAAAGAGACAGAACAGTGCACCGTACATGCTCACAGTGAAGTCGTAAAACGGGTTTATCTGGATGTCTGATGAAAATCGCGGCTTCAGGGCTTGTCGACATGCTCACGAGATGGGATGACTGCTTGATCGTTTGGAGGACTATGCTGTAGGAAAGATCAACCAGTCGATCAGCAAGGTAAGTCCTGCCACAGGACAGTATTACGACATGCTCAGGCGCATGTCGTCAAGTTCTCGGCGTATATCGGATTCATCAGATGTTCGACTAAAGTACGACTCGCTCCACCCCCGGTTCAGACGACGTCAGGAAGTCATGTGGAGGCGTGAACAAACGAGATTATCATCCACCTTAGAATGGGATGGAAGATAGCTTCATCTCCTTCCTCAATACAACTCCACGGAACCTTCTGGTATGCGGCATTGCGCATTCTCCGTCATTATAAGTCGGGATCCGTTGTAAAAGCTGGACCCTCGTCTGCGGAGTTCGGGCGGAGTTGCTCTGTCTAGACCTTCATGCACTTATGGTACATTCACAGAAGATGCTCAGTCAGGAAAGAAGAGGGCATCAAGCTTGCGAGTTGTATCCTGTCGCTCCCGCGCTCTTCTCGTCTCTAACCTTTTGTTTACGTCTTTAGCGCAGTACTGAGACTCGTGCGACCGTCTCCCCTAACGATCTGGCGCGGTCGTTCGTGGCAATGCCAGAGACTTTGAAGCTGAATGATGGGTATATGTTCCACAGATCAGCAGGAAATCAAAAGGGGTGTGCCCGCACGATGTTCCAGTTTGCCCGCGCGGTTTCAGTAGCTGTCACCTCGCGCGCTTCGATCGATTGCTCGACGCGCGACTCGTCAGCCAAACAAGCCCGAGGCAACGATCGTTCCCCTGCAATCCGGCGGGCGACTGATGATATCAACAACACAACAGCCGAGTTGCTCGTCTATCTTTCAAGTCTGTCCACGCTCGGCCAAAGCGGAAGTCGTCCTTGACTGTTCGGTAATTGATCGCTGAATTTTCGATTCGAATATGCTCATCGGAAGCTTATCCGCTGGTCTCGTCGGAAGCAAATGAACGCGTCAGCGATCGATCGAGGTCGAGCTGTTGGAGATCGGATGGAAACGATTTAGGGAAGTTGTTGGATTCCGACCCTCAGCATCGATATCATCGCCCTCTTGACATCGTCTCGACCTCAGATTATAGTCCCTCACGATGACAACCAGCGAACTCTCGATCAATCCGCTCGACTACAAGTCATCCCCACCGGCATCGGGCGAGAAATGCGCCTGGGTCGTCTTCCTCCTCACCTCGCCCTCTTACCTTCCCGGTATCCTCGTCCTCGCGGCTTCTCTCCGTCGATACAAGTCCAAGTATCCTCTCGTGGTCGCCATCAACCCGGCTCTTCCTCCGGAGACTAGGTCGGCATTGCAAGAAGCTGGGTTGGAAGTCAGGGTCGTCCAGCCGTTGTTGCCCACGGGGAAAGTCACCATCATCGCCGAACGGTTCGTGGATACCTGGACCAAGTTGGCCTTGTTCGATTTCGTCGAATATGATGTGAGTCCGGCTTCAGCTCTTTTCTTGCCTGCTACACTATGGTACAATACTGATTACGCTCCTTCTCGCCCATCCCGGCAGCGACTGGTCTTGATCGACGGCGACATGATGCTCAAGCAGAACATGGACGAGCTCTTCAACATCCCGCTCGAACCCGATCAGATCGCTTGCAACTTTGCTTGCGTGTGCAACCTGGACAAGTCGAGTTGGGCACCGGAGGATTGGTGAGACCCCTAGCTTCTTTTCTTTCTTTGTCCATCCTCATCTCACCTCGTCTCGATACAACCAAAATCCGCATGACCCGAGTGCTAATCACGATGACTGTTTCCCCTTTGGCACTGCATATAGGACCCGAGAGAACTGCGGTTACACCCCCTCTCACCACCCGGACGCTCTCACCCACCCTCAACCCGCCCAGAGCACCACCCCCCGAACCCACTCTCTCCTCAATTCCGGGCTCGTCGTCCTCACCCCGACCCACGAAAACGCTCAGGTCATAAGGAACTTGTTGACTTCCACCTCGATCGCCGATCAAGAAAAGGTTGCGAGCTGGATGTTCCCGGACCAAGATCTACTCGCCGACGTCTTTCGGGGGAAATGGATCAGCTTGCCCTGGTCTTACAACGCCATCAAGACGATGAGGTATTGGCACGGGAACTTTTACAGGGACGAGGAGGTCAGGAATTTACACTATATCTGTGATAAACCTTGGCAACGACGCCCTCGGAGGAACTCGACGGAGGAAAAGGAGAGGACGGGCAAGGTGTACAGCGTCTCTCCGGGGGACTTTGAGGGGATCAAGGATGAGACCCTAGGGATCCCGGCCGAGGATGCGGATGCTGTGACGCACGGGTGGTGGTGGGAAGAATACGACGAGATGGTCGAGGGTATGAAGCGGGACGGGTATGCGTGGACGGATTATCTGGAGAGGTTGGTCGCTCAGTAGCGGAGAGGTCGGACAGAGAATAGTCGGTTCGAGGGCTCGTATCGGGGTTGAGGGCACGGGCAAGCAGAACAAATGAGGTGGTCATGGGGGATCACGTAGATACCGGCGGTGTTCGGAATGAAACGAAGGGTTCGTGGCATAACAAAAGACAGAGCGTGTATGTTAGATGACGAGCCGCTATGCAATGTGAACGTGTCGTATGGTATGGGTGTGTGGGCAGGTGCGACCACGACCTCGGACGACGTTGGACGCTCGCTGGCATGAATCGTGAGCGGGAAGCGTCTCTCGAGCTTGTACTGCGTGGACATCGGTGCTCCTCCCGAGTAATTCGAGGGGTCGTGAGGTCAGAGATAGAGATAGAGAGAGAGAGAGTAGATAGAGGCGACTCTGTGAGGTCCAAGAGGTCGGACTCTGACCCCTCACCCTAGGCGGAGCCGGCCGCGGTTGTTGTTGTTTGTTGTTGCGCGGTTTGCCAAGATCTGGACCGAACCATCTTGCTCTTGATCATCTTCACTTTCAGCACAATCAGCTTTCATCGATCATCATCATCTCGCATCCCCGTACAACGTCAAAGAAACCACACAACCTCTCCAGCTCTCTATCTCTCTCTACTCCGACTACTCCCCTAACTTTATCCACCCGAATCATCTCATCATGGCCGACCAACTACTCATCAAGCTCGAAAAGCAGCGGGACGAGGTCGAATCCCTCCATCAAATCGTGACCAATGTCATCCAGTATGGTACAGACATCGGTGCCTTGAAGGCAGAAAACACGTTCCTTAAGGAAGAGAACAAGAAGAAGGACGAGCAGTGAGTACCAGGTTTCCCGTGATGCGATGAATCGAAGGTGACACTGACGACTGGCCGGCTCATACGCCTCATAGGTTCCAGGCCCTGATGAAAAAACTCGAAGAAGCGACAACTGGAATTCAGACCTTGACTACCAAGGTCGATGAGCTCACCACCACTGTCGGGGAGCTCACGCCCAAGATTGACAAGTTGAATACCAAGATGAAGAACTCACTCAAAACACAGGGGGATCTGATCAACAAGGCGAGTTGCGCAACGGGTCTCGTTTCGCCAACTCTTGCTGATCTTTGAGGGTTTACGAACAGGTCGAAGAAGCTAGGCAGCGCTGGGTGAACAGGTGCATCGCCTTGATTAACCAGAAGAGGGGGATCCATAATCCCTTACGCAGCGTTGATCCTTCCAACGTCGGGGTGGATGTCGAGACCACCGGGGAGGCTGTCAAGAAGCTCGAGAGTGAGCCGCCCCTTCCGCTTGCTTCCCTCACTTCCGCTAACCCCTGTCCTCTGACCAGCTATGAAGAAGGGCGAGCTCGACAAAGTTGCCTCTCAGGTCGGCGTGCCTGACAGCCTCATCGCCACCAACAACATGGGGTCCACCAGGGCGATTGTTGAAGCCATCATCCGTGCCCAACTCTGATCGCTCCCTCGACTCCCTCCCTATAATAACGACTGTTACGACAACAAACTTGAAGATCACGAATAGCAGCGAATGAGCGGGCTCTTGTATAATGAATAGACTCGCATGACCGGATACATGATGGGACCCAGTCCGTCAAGATTGAGCAAGATCGAGCTTCGGCACAACATATGACGCCCGTCTACGAAAGGAGCCACGCTCGAACCTTCTGATCCGTTTGCATGGCATGTTCACGCATTTCCATCACATCCAGGAAAGCCAGGAAGCGATTCCGATGCCTTCATCTGTATCGAGACGGCTCTTTCTACGGATCTACGGTGAGTCGCCCGCTTTCGACTCCATCGTGATTCTCAACCAGATCTCACCCTCATTGAGCTGACGATGTGATCGTCACCCATAGCTTGTCGGATTAGGGATCACCGGCCAGGTTCTAATCATACTTCGATCTCAAGCTTCGAGGCCGGCCATCAGACTATGGGCCGGGTCACGACGTCAGACTATGGGCAGGCTCGGAACTGAAGGAGTTCTTGGTAAGCCGACCGCAATCTTCGAATCTGGAGAACGTCCGAGTCAGCATGAGGCGAACATCTCGCAGAACGATTGGTACTAATGATCACTGCCGTATCGTATACATAGGTCGTCAATACGGACGATCTTCATGCAAGCCGTTCCTGATCTCAAGGCTGGGACTCCCTTACAGATGACATCACCCTGGTCTAGACTCGTCTTTTGTCCGGCTAGCGGCTCGATCCGACGTTCCATCCGGAAGTCGACATCGCTCGGCCCAGACCAACGAGCGATCCGAAATCCGGACGCTGGTTCCCCGAGGATGTGCTCGCTATACATCGAAGGGATCGGTACGAGAAGACATGGGGTTTGCAAGTCAGAATGGCAATCTCGTGCCTACTCGAAGATCGAGCCCGGACGATATCGTGTCAGGACGCCATATACTTCGACCTTCAAGGACACATCGCTATGTCGCCAGCTCTGTCTCCAGTCCAGCAAGATGTCATTGGCCTGCTCAACGGTTAGGATGGGGTCACCTGCCGCCGACTTGAGTTCTTTGCACCTTGAACCTGGGACGAATCTGAAGATTCTGAAGATCCAGCCACGTTCCTCTGACGTCTAGCGGAAGTGGGTAATCGCAGTCGTAACAACGGAATGCCCGAACTCAGCAGTAATACACGGGACGAAAACGTTCGGACCGCTCTTTCCAAAACGCCCTCCCAAGGACGACGTGGCGTTCGCTGGAGTATCTTGCAATCCGGACACCGATCCAGACACACTCTCTCCATCCTGCCTAGCTTTCACCGTCAGCGATTTCGAGCTACGTGAGTGAGTGATTCGGACGAGGCAATATGCAGCGAGAAAGCGGTGGACTGATATACTACTTTGTCTCTGATCCTGAAATCAGTTGCACCACTTGCATCGTCATAATGGAACATTTCGCCGACATCGACATACGCTCAGGGAGCCAGTTCAAGATTGACTCATCGGTCCCGCTGGGATCAGAACTCGATCGCCAAGGTGACCGTGCTGTACCGTCCGTCGAGATGAAGTCCGGCGAAGATAAGCGGTGGAGAAGCGAACGATGGGTACTCGTCAAGAACGAAGGAATATCCGATTCTGCTGGCATTGGCAGCAGACTTGACGTGGAGCGACAGCAACCGGTGAGTTTCGTAGACGGGTTATCGATATCTCGAGGGTCATGGAGCAAGCTGCGGCTGGAGTATCTAAGGATTGCGTCGGTTCCCACACTGCTAGCTTCATTCTGTATCTTCGTACTTTCGAAGAGTTATGCACACTTGTACGCGATCGATGACAGCTGCGACCACACGGTCGGAGTCGGGGTCGTTCTAAAGTGGCAGTGACTATCGAATTGTTCATACCACCTGTACAGTGTCAAGACCGAATCTTCGCTCTTGACATCGATTGAACAGCATTGTCGATTCGTTCGAACTGCTTTGGGATACTGAAGGCTCTCGGCGTAACCTCTTCCCTTTCGACCGTTCTTCACCATCGGTGAAGGTTGCGGGTGATTGAGACTTATGCAATGTGCGAAGTGGACCGCCGAGCAGAACAGGCGTCTGGGGATCGATCTCGAAGTCGTTCTCCACCTTGACTTCGACATTCGCTCTCGTGTACAGTCACGGCTTCGAGCCACGATCCGAGTGATAACGAGGTCCTGATTCCACTGCCGAGCGCAAGGTGACCGGGAGGCATGAATATCATCGATACACTTGAGAAACTTTCGGTACATCCTATTCGGAACGAAGATGACGGCGTCCCCTAGATCGGTAGCATGCTCGAGCCGCCCCGTAGGACTGTCTCACAATCCAGTTCCCATGGTCAGCGATGTGTTGCTCGTATTTAAATGACGATACCCGGACGGACTCACGCATCTGGCCTCCGAGCGATAAGGTCTGCACTCCGCCAGGAAAGTATTTGGCGATGTAAGCGAGGAGGGCAACGATCTGTCCACGGCAGAGCAGAGTGAGTGTGCGGAAGGTGCTAACGAGGGTGTCAGCGAGGGCAGTCCAGCGGTGACCTTGTTGAGGAAGACTGACCTGTACGATAGCCCCGAGGAGCGTCAAGATCTTGCTCCGAAGCTGAAACCCGAGCAAGTCCCACGTCCGATCAGCTCTCGACGTAACATCGCCTGCGCCCAGCGTGAGGCCCGATTCGGCTCGACTCACTCCGATCGAGAAGAAGAGTGTCAATCCGAGAGATCCAAAGTATGCCAAGGAGAAGGGTAGCCGTTCTTTCGAGGCGATATGCTTGAGGTCTAGTAGATGATGATGACGCAAAGATGGGCATTCGGAGAAGGGGGTCAGATCGCCGTTTCCCTTTGTCTGAACGAGGACCGATGATGGATGAGCTGGTCGAGATGTGGCCGGAGACTCACAGTTCAATGGGCCCGTCAATACTGCGAATGCTGCCATGAACAGGATCGACCCGAGGGTGAACGACATGACGAACTTGCGTGGGTTGAGGGCGACTACGTGGAGCGAAGCCAAAGGGTCCGGTGATCAGTCACCTAGTTGATATGGGTTTTCGAAGCAAGCTCTGAGCCCGGCCGAGACTCACGTATCGGCAAGGTGAGGAAAGCTACGAAGAAGCATATGGCAGACCCGGCGAGGCATGCTAGAAATCCTAGGAACCTGGCGAGACCCATGACCCGGACGACATGTTAGTCAAGATCTCGATAGCCGAATGTACGTTCGCACCGACGTGTAGCCCGGACTTTACTCACCTCTCCCACCTCGACAAGGCCATGTAACTCTCCTCCTCGTTACTCCTCTGTCCACTTCTCAAGGGGACATACTCTGATACGCTGCTGTACATCCTCGAGAACGGGTTGGTAGACGCCGGGGCCGCCGCCTGTTGTGCTTGCGAGTCGTCATTCGTGCCTCTTGCCCATCGGAATCCTGATAGCTGGTCTCGAAATGATTGTGCGTTCGGAGCAGACATTCTAGAGTGTTACGAGTACGAAGTATGATTTGAGCGAGCTATGGATAGCGGGTGAGATCGATAAAGGAGTAAGTCGGCAGTGTAGAGCATATGCACGTCAAGGCGGACCGGGAATCTATCGCTCGCTGGTTCGGGACCGAGAACCACTCGCACTCGGCGTGTAGCATCGTCCCGACCGCACTCTTGTCATCTCCTCGTCTGCCAAACGTCAGTATCCCCGTCTACCTTGCTACAGCTGGCCATCAAACCCTCATCGCACAAATCTGAGCATGATCGCATGACAGGATCGACAGAACAACCACGACGACTGATATTCTGGATCGTTGCAGCCATGAGCACACGCTACATCGCCGATTCTGCAGACTCGCCGACGCTCTCGACGTCTGCCTTGCATCGACAACCTCAGCCCACAGACACAAATCTCATGCTGTATGTAAGCCTGTCTCTCCCTCGAGCTTGCTACATCTGGGCAACTGTATGGTTTTAAACGCCGTCGATTCTCGTCTCGGCTCTACTCGTCCCGATCGACGACAACGAAGTGATGCTTGGGGAACGACGCCAATGCATAAACACATGTCCCAAATCATTGTCGCTATGGACTCACCGTTGCTCGTATGTGTCAATCTGGGATTTCATATTGATTTGTCCTGTGGGTACCAGCCCTCCAATGCCACGATCATCCGCCAATGCGATGTCAATGCTCGCCGTCGCCGTCCTCGTCCCCGTCGTCCTCGTCCCCGTCGTCCTCATCACCCTCTAGCAGCACTTCCACGTCGCGACTAACGGGGTTTACGCCGCAAGGGCCTCTCGTTCTCGGGTCCCAGGATTGGTCCTGGCTTTTCCCGGCCCTGAATTCGACTTCTTCGTCTTCGAGAGGGTCGTCCCGAGGCGCCGGCTCTCCCCTTGGCAGGGCGGTGCACCAGACGACTTCATCCACCCGATGCCTCCACCCTCGCAGCATGTCAAACTGCGCAATGTCAGGATAGACCTGGGCAGGCTCGTAGTCCCGACTCGCGCAACCACGGCGGGATCTTTGACGAACCGCATCTCACGCCCCGTCTTTCGCAAACACATCATCACTTCCCGTTCCGTGAGAGGGAAATGTGTTGTCGCCAGGATCGACGGCGGCAGGGTCTGGTCGGGCGGGGCCTGGGGGTTTGCCGACGAACCTGTAGCGGCGGTCGGCCTCGAGCCGTAGAACATTTCAAGCTGGAAACATAGACCGTCCGGCGTAAGCTTGGGACCCTTTCTGATATCGCTCCGGCGCTACTTACCACTTGCAACAGGCGGGCCATTTTGTTGGCCATCGGATGATCGACGTTCCAAGCTTGCTGGCGGAAGACGTTGATCCCCTCCTCCAACATCATCCACATCGGAGCTTCCACCTCCGTCCAACTCGCCGGCAGGTCCCGACCCGCCTCACAATCCTCGCCCAGCCTCCCACACCGGTCGCACTTCCGGGTCGCCTTAGTGGAGTCTGCACGAATGGGCGGTTGGCGGCGTAAGGAGACCCCTCCCTGGACCAGGAGGTCAGGCCATCCGTCTGGGGCGGTCTTGTGGTTGGGGTCGGGCGGGCCGGTACCCTTATTGGTCCTGCAGAAGGTGGCTAGAGGATTGACCGCTTCGGTATATGCCTTGAGGCAACCCACACAGGCTCGTCTCCATCCACCTCTCATCGCCAGCTGTCGAGAGGGGTTGTCAAGCCAAGTCAAAGTCAGCCACCCACCGTCGCCGCCCTTTAGAGTAGTGGCCACTTCTCACTCACCATCTCTGCCGCCTGGGAATGTCGCGACATCGTCGCAATGTGCCGAGCACGCTCGACCAACAACTCTTCCAAGCCGGACTCCCGGGTGTTGAACCGTGTCACTACAACAAAGCAACCACAAACATGCTCAATTACCTTTGAGAAGGATACAACGCTGGGGTACACAAACTCACTCATCTCCTCGTCCCATGCTTTGATGTGCCGACCACGTGCTTCCCCCCTTGCCATCCTCTCCGCCTTTACCCTCTTCTCCCGCTCGTTGCGCTCCCCTCGGTCCTCATCGCTCTTTCTCTTTCGGTCACCCCCCGGCGTACCGACGAAGCCAGCGTATTGCCCGACGTTCTTCATGTCCAACCCTGGGACGGCTTTGGGCGTTCTCGTCGGAGTCGCCGGCTGTTGAGGGGTTGTGGGCTCAGAGGCTATCACACGAAAGATCAAGATCTTGAATCAGTCAACAACCTCACAACCGTCGTGCCGCAAGACCCGGTCCAACTTACCATTTCCCTTTTGCCCTCGCGTCGATGGGGTACCTGAAATAACAACCAGGCCACCCATCAGCAACAGATATGGTCGAACTTGTCGGATTTGGGGTTAGGGGTTATAGGGCTCTTCGACCCCCGGGTATGAAACACACTTTTGAGAACCGCTCATCCCAGCGCTCCCAGGGTTGTACCAATGGATAGAGGCACCTTTGGACAGTAGAAATGAACTATCCAATCTGTTGTTGGACCCTTGTTGTGACTGCTACGGGTCAAAAACACGTCAAAATGACCTCGAAAGTCAAAAAAAAAAGTTAAAGTTCCCAAAAAATGAAATTGTCTCAAAGTTCCAGAACACTATCCCGCTTGGTTGGACCATTTTGAAGGTGAAATGACTTAGAAATCACGCTGGGCAGATTCTGGGTGAGGTTGTTGACGTGACTTGAGCATATCCATAGGAGGTCTGTCCCGCGCGAGGGTGGCCACGTCATCAGGCTGTCCCGCGCGGGGGGGGCAGAAAAAAGTAAACAAACAGCCTGTCACCGCGCGTGCAAGTCACCCCTCGTCCATCAACCTATTCTCACCATCCACATCAGCCATCCTTCACACAGCTGTCATGTACATGCTAATCAGTCAAGAAGTTCATTCTAATCATTACATGTGTATTCTCCAAACAGCAGAGTTGTTTGCCCAAGTGGTTGTCTGTCACGTCACGCGTGGGGCATCTGAATGACAAAGTAAACAACATGAGCTCAGCAGTCACCGCAGACACCGCAGACACCGCAGACACCCGTCACTCACCAGACCCGGGTGATGTGGTGAGCAGGGTACAGGTTCTCATAGTGGTTGTTACTGAGATAGAGCCAGAGGCTCTTGGTATGCTCTGGCTGACCATGGTGTCTCCAGAAAAGACCCCCGTCCACCCGTCTCTTCAGGACTGAGATTCTGACCTTGTAACACGCGCAGATGGCCCTGATCTCTGGCTCATCACCCCACTCACCCGACTGGCTCATTCTCTGCCAGTACTCCCTGAATGCTGCTGCCTGTCCTTCTTGTCCATATTCTATGAAGGGGAGGTAGTCTTCATAGTGCACACGTATCCATTCAACAGCCTCCTCCCTGACCTTGGCTGCGGTGTACCCCTGCCCGAGGCCAAATGCTATGGCCGAGAACATACAGTTGCCGTCCTTTGCAGTGTGACTTGTATGGTATGCTGGGGGGTTGGAACCTCTGATCAGACTGACTTGATCTGAGTAGATGGGTGTGTGAGGAAGATGGGATGGTGATGGAGCAGGTCTCTTGGGTGTCGTCCTGAATGCCAGTAGTTTGGCCTTTTGGGCGAGAAAGTTCTGACGCGCGGCAATCAACTTGGCACGCTCGGGTGTGATCCTATTGACTGGAGGTGGTAGAGCAACCATAGGCAGACCTTCCATTGGAGGGAGACCAAGCAGATGTCCTGGTACTTGTCCCGTTGCAATGAGATTGGCAAACCAGATGTAGGAGTTGCCTGCATTGAGGTGGTGCTTGCACGTCCACTCGGCACACCTCATCCTGAAAGGACCCCAGCCGTAGATGTTGTAGGCGTGCTTGCTATCCTTCTGACAAGGGATGTCACGGTTGGGATGATGCTTTCTCAGTTCTTTGACCAGATCCCTGGTACCTGCATCTCCCGGGTAGATCCTGTTGAGCTGTAGCAGGACTTGGGAAATGACAGTGTCGGGTACCTTGGTGGTGACACGCTGGCTGTGGTGTGTTCCTGTACGTGCTTCATCCGGCTGAGGGATGTCTGGATTTCCCTGTTCCCCTTCAGCACCTTTGCCTCTCCACCATGCAGCCTTGTCACCGGCTTTGGTGACCTTGTATCTCCCTGCATTCCACCCAAAAGAAGCCAGCACGTCTGCGGTGACTTGTTTCTGGAGCTTGGTCACCGCACGCGAGTTGTCTCCTCTCAGTATCTTGAGTGAAGACGCTCTCTGTATTATCCAGTTGGCATTTAGGAGTAATGCATCCTTCCTGGTGACCATCATGTTGACCTTGGGACCAGCACCACCGGGAGTTGGGTTGGTCCAGAATCCTATCTCGGTCAATGGACTTCTGTCCATCCACATGCACGCGGCAGCCAGCGTTGGTGCAGGCACGGTGACCTCAATCCTGAACCCTCCAATCTCTTCTTCCGGGACTTGTGACAACAGCTGTACCATGTTGATAGATGCCTTAACCCGCTTCTGGACAGCTTTTAGTGTGGTCAAGATCTCTCCCTGCAGTCGGCTGTTGTATGACTTGATGACGTGGACCAGCCGGGGATAGATTTTGACCTTGAGCGTGGTGTCATCCCAGACCACAGTGGTCTGTACCGAGCCAAAGTCCCTGGAAGCTGGAGACAGCATTGGGAAGTGCTTGGTACCCGGGGTGGCACCCTCTCCAGGCCTGAAGAGGATGATGTAGGGAGATTGGTAGGTGACCCCAATGTCCCACTCGTTGGTATTCCGTTGGGGATGTGCCCTGTCCTCGGGCTCAAAACCCCTCATGAGTGTTGTATGGATAGGAAGCTTCTGACCATACGCCTTGTACCTGATGGTAGGGCAGCCAGCTTTGGTGAGACAGGATGCCAGGATGGTGGTAGGGATGTAGGCACTCCCGTAGCTGGAGACCCAGGGGTTCTTGGCTGGGTTGATGGTACGTGTCTTCTTGAGTTCTGTGAAGAAGGCATCCTTGTACCGGGGGTCTATCCAGAGCTGGTAGCATGACTCTGCCAGTAAGAGCCACTCTGAGAACTCGTGGGATCTATCTCCCGGCTTGGTCCTCTTGATCCTAATAGTATGCCCTCATGCCCCGCTATAGCAGCGCACGCATTTTGTTAGGGACAGTTGTCTCGCGAGACATAGCGAGACAAGCTTTGCGCAGGGGGTCTGCGCAAGGGCACGCGCGACACACAAAGTAAACAGAGACAACGAGACAACGAGACCGCGAGACAAACAAAGTAAACAGAGACATGAAGCGAGACACACAAAATAAACAGAGACACGAAGCGAGACAGACAAAGTAAACAGAGACAACTCATTCGTCATCTAGTTCTACCTCTCACGTGATGCTTGTACACTGCACGTGATTCATCAAACACGTCTTGACCAGTCGCATCAAGCATCCTGCCATCTATGACGTGGACAGCAGGCTCGTATTGCCTGGTCAGGCCGAGAAGAGCATATCCTTTCTTTGCTTTGTTACGATCTATATAGTATAGCCTCTGCACATATCGCACCCAACACGGACATCAAGATGTAGTCGGTAGGTCCACATACGAATCAGTCTACCTTTACCTTACTTGCTTACACCTTCTTGTAACCACACACTCCATCGCACCATGTCTACTGCCCCCCATATCATCACCACCTACGGTCAGCTTCAGTGCTCGCTCTGCCAGGCCATTGCGTTCAAGGACAAGGCCGATGCTGTTCAACATCTTCGTGTGCAGCATCAGACCAGTCCGGTCACGTATAACAGTATGTCACGAGCTTGAACAATCGTCTTGTTTGTCACTGACCTCGCGTCGATCCTCTTTGCAGAGCTTGTGTTCGATCGAGAAGTTCCGGGAGATGCGACCAGTCCTTACTATTGCGGATGCGGCTTTGATGGTACCATCTTGACCAAAGCCTTCCGTAACCACTTGCGGTTCTGTGATGTCATCCGTGCCAAAGTCAAGGCTCAGAATGCCTCGTCGAGCTTGATTGCCAGTGAGTCGAGATAGAGAATTGAATTTATTGCGACTCGATCCTGACGCGTTGTCTCTTTATTCCCCAGGTCCTCTCAGTGCAGATAGCTTGCGAGCATGTAAGTGATCACGGAAATCGTAGTCAGCTTCTAGCATGCCACTGATTCTCTTGTATGCAGTCCCGGCTTCAACAGAGACGCCAGATGCTCAAGCGAGACAGGTTGAGCCCACCATTGCGGCTCGGCAGAAACGCGCTCGGGAAGATATCCAGAGGATCAGTTTCTCGTCTCCCTTGTCTACCTTGTCTCCCACGCCCAAGCGACAGAGACTCTCATCTCCACAATCGTCAGAACCCAGGGACCAGGATGACGGCTCTGAACGGGACGAGGATGGCAGCTCCGTCCGGGACGATAGTGCACCGAATGGTCAGAAGGCATCTGGGCAGGACGATTCAGACGAAGACGCTGGTGATTACGAGGTGGAAGAGATCAGAGATGAGGGACACGCTGCTGGGCAAGGTGATGACGATGCATCGGATGAGGAAGAGGATGATGATGATGAGGATGAAGATGACGATGATTTGTCAATGACACAGACAGTGAGTTCTGACCAGGGGACTCGCACGATCACATTGACTGATGTTTGTGTATTGACAAACTGCAGTCCTCACCGGTCAAGGTCTCGGCCAAGACTACTGGCTTGGCAAAGCTTCGTGCTCAGCGAGAGCGTCTTCAGCAGAGACGAACTCGACCTCAACCTCGACGGACGGTGGTCTCGTCTGCATCCGCATCAGCGACACCGGAGTGGGTTAGGGTTATAGGGGGTTCCGACCCCGGGGTATGAAACACACTTTTGGGAACCGCTCATCCCAGCGCTCCCAGGGTTGTACCAATGGATAGAGGCACCTTTGGACAGTAGAAATGAACTATCCAATCTGTGGTTGGACCCTTGTTGTGACTGCTACGGGTCAAAAACACGTCAAAATGACCTCGAAAGTCAAAAAAAAAAGTTAAAGTTCCCAAAAAATGAAATTGTCTCAAAGTTCCAGAACACTATCCCGTTTGGTTGGACCATTTTGAAGGTGAAATGACTTAGAAATCACGCTGGGCAGGTTCTGGGTGAGGTTGTTGACGTGACTTGAGCATATCCATAGGAGGTCTGTCCCGCGCGGGGGAGCAGAAAGTAGTAAACAAACAGCCTGTCACCGCGCGTGCAAGTCCCCACCCGTCCATCAACCTATTCTCACCATCCACATCAGCCATCCTTCACACAGCTGTCATGTACATGCTAATCAGTCAAGAAGTTCATTCTAATCATTACATGTGTATTCTCCAAACAGCAGAGTTGTTTGCCCAAGTGGTTGTCTGTCACGTCACGCGTGGGGCATCTGAATGACAAAGTAAACAACATGAGCTCAGCAGTCACCGCAGACACCGCAGACACCGCAGACACCGCAGACACCGCAGACACCCGTCACTCACCAGACCTGAGTGATGTGACGAGCAGGGTACAGGTTCTCATAGTGGTTGTTACTGAGATAGAGCCAGAGGCACTTGGTATGCTCTGGCTGACCATGGTGTCTCCAGAACAGACCCCCGTCCACCCGTCTCTTCAGGACTGAGATTCTGACCTTGTAACACGCGCAGATGGCCCTGATCTCTGGCTCATCACCCCACTCACCCGACTG
This sequence comes from Filobasidium floriforme, assembly GCF_021052385.1. Classification (NCBI taxonomy): domain Eukaryota; kingdom Fungi; phylum Basidiomycota; class Tremellomycetes; order Filobasidiales; family Filobasidiaceae; genus Filobasidium; species Filobasidium floriforme. Next base: position 2,132 of record NW_025763628.1, on the reverse strand, counting down.
GCCCATTCTCTGCCTGTACTCCGTGAAAGCTGCTGCCTGTCCTTCTTCTCCATATTCTATGAAGGGGAGGTAGTCCTCATAGTGCACACGTATCCACTCAACAGCCTCCTCCCTGACCTTGGCTGAAGTGTACCCCTGCCCGAGACCAAAGGCCATAGCTCCAAACATACAGTTGCCGTCCTTTGCAGTGTGGCTTGTATGGTATGCTGGGGGGTTGGAACCTCTGATCAGACTGACTTGATCTGAGTAGATGGGTGTGTGAGGAGGGTGGGATGGTGATGGAGCAGGTCTCTTGGGTGTCGTCCTGAATGCCAGTAGTTTTGCCTTTTTGGCGAGAAAGTTCTGACGCGCGGCAATCAACTTGGCACGCTCGGGTGTGATCCTGTTGACGGGAGGTGGTGGGGCAGCCACAGGGAGACCTTCCATTGGAGGAAGACCAAGCAGATGACCTGGTACTTGTCCCGTTGCAATGAGATTGGCAAACCAGATGTAGGAGTTGCCTGCATTGAGGTTGTGCTTGCACGTCCACTCGGCACACCTCATCCTGAATGGACCCCAGCCGTAGATGTTGTAGGCGTGCTTGCTATCCTTCTGACAAGGGATGTCACGGTTGGGATGGTGCTTTCTCAGTTCCTTGACCAGATCTCTGGTACCTGCATCTCCCGGGTAGATCCTGTTGAGTTGTACCAGGATTTGGGAAATGACAGTGTTGGGTACCTTGGTGGTGACACGCTGGCTGTGGTGTGTTCCCGTGTGTGCTTCATCCAGCTGAGGGATGTCTGGATCTCCTTGTTCCCCTTCAGCACCTTTGCCTCTCCACCATGCAGCCTTGTCACCGGCTTTGGTGACCTTGTACCTCCCTGCATTCCACCCAAATGAAGCCAGCACGTCTGCGGTGACTTGCTTTTGGAGCATGGTGGGCGGGTGGGTGTTGGTCCCCTGGAAGACCTTCAACGTGGTTGCTCTCTGTACCATCCAGTTGGCATTGAGGAGTAGTGCTTCCTTCCTAATAGTATGCCCTCATGCCCCGCTATAGCAGCGCACGTATTTTGTTAGGGACAGTTGTCTCGCGAGACACAGTGAGACAAGGTTTGCGCTGCTACAGCAGCGCAAGGGTACGCGCGACACACAAAGTAAACAGAGACAACCCGCGAGACAAACAAAGTAAACAGAGACACGAAGCGAGACACACAAAGTAAACAGAGACAACCTATTCGTCATCTAGTTCTGCTCCTCACGTGATTCATTAAACACGTCTTGACCAGTCGCGTCAAGCATCCTGCCACCTATGACGTGGACGGCAGCCTCGTATTGCCTGGTCAGGCCGAGAAGAGCATATCCTTCCTTTGCTTTGTTACGATCTATATAGTATAGCCTCTGCACATATTGCACCCAACACGGACATCAGGATGTAGTCGGTAAGTTCACATACAAATCAGTCTACCTTTACCTTACTCGCTTACACCTTCTTGTAACCACCCACTCCATCGCACCATGTCTACTGCCCCCCATATCACCACCACCTACGGTCAGCTTCAGTGCTCGCTCTGCGAGGCCATCGCGTTCAAGGACAGCGCCGATGCTTTCCGTCATCTTCGTGTGCAGCATCAGACTAGTCCAGTCACGTACAAGAGTATGTTACCAGCTTGAACAATCATCTCGCTCGTCACTGACCCCGCGTCAATCCTCTTTGCAGAGCTCACATTCGACCGAGAGGTTCCGGGAGATGCGACCAGTCCTTACTATTGCGGATGTGGCTTCGATGGTACCATCTTGACCAAAGTCTTCCGTAACCACTTGCGGTTCTGTGACGTTGTCAGAGCCAAAGTCAAGGCTCAGAATGGCTCGTCAGGCTTGATTGCGAGTGAGTCGAGATAGAGAATTGAGTGTACGTCTTATTGCAACTTGATTCTGACGCATTGTCTCTTTATTTCCCAGGTCCTCTCAGTGCAGATAGCTTGCGAGCGTGTAAGTGATCACAAATTGGAGTTGGTTAGCACATCGCTGATTGTCTACTATGCAGTCCCGGCTTCGACAGAGACGCCTGATGCCAGGCCAAGACAGGTCGAGCCCACCATTACTTAGGGGTTAGGGGTTAGGGGTTAGGGGTTAGGGGTTAGGGGTTAGGGGTT